>NC_045727.1:12540922-13243676 GCF_009834535.1 Camelus ferus
GAGAAGTCAAGAACTTTAGAACCCAGAAAAGTGAGCCAAGTCATAGGCTTTTATCCCATAAAGTTTCCTCTGCCTTCCAGGATGACCAAGTTCACACATGAATTTGCCAGCAGGAAATATATATTAAATAAGAACAGAGCAGATACTTACCCCTGCCCTAATGTAAATGGGAACAAACAACCAGCCCAGCACAACCACAATAATGAGAGCCTGAAACGAAGAAAGAGGTGAAGTCAAACCAGGCAAAACCTTAGCCCGTCCTGCTGCCTACAGGGCCCACAGCTGCTGCAGAACAATCACCCAGCATTTTCTCTTTGGGCTCTGGGGACAACTCCCTAAGTGGCCATCAGTGGCTGGAGGAGGCCTTTGATGCCTGAGTGGCCCACGGAAACAACAACTGGGCAACAGTAGAGAGGAACCCGGGAGGGCTGCCCACTAACATCACAGCTCCTTTTGCCTCTTCCCTGGTTTACAGGAGTAAATACCATTTAGAGAGCTTTTTCAAAATAAAAATGATAATAATCACAGAAATCTGATGGTCAGTATTTCCAAATATCCAACATGGCTGAAAGGGTACAAGAAGGCTTGGCTTTTTAAAAGAAGAAAGAAACACTATTGCCATCATATCAGTGGTTTTCTCATGCTACTCTTGAGGCAGGAAGCCCCATAAAAAGACTGGCAGGACCCCCAAGCAGGGGCCACTACTCTCTGCCGGCACCATCCGGTTCCCTGGCCCAGAGCCTCTATCTCACTTTTTACCTCTGAAATGGCTTAGTTGCCCCTAAAATTCTGTTGGTTCCCTGAGCTCACTTCTAATTGGTTATTTCCTTCACTCCTGATTGGTTATTACTCTCACTTCTGATTGGTCCACTTCCCTAATTTCTAATTGGTCCATTTGTAGTACTTCATTTGCATGGAGCTCACTCCTGATTGGTTATTTCTCTCACTCCTGATTGGTCCATTCCCCTCACTCCTGATTGGTCTATTCCTACAAAGCTTGTTCCTGGTTGGTCAACTTCTGTTATACTTTATTTGCATATGATGTTGCAAAGTGTAAAACTGGCAGCCTATAAAGGCCTGTGTAAACTTGCAGACAGGGTCTAGAGCTTGGAGTGTTAACTCCTATGGGTCCACTGGTGTAACAAACGTGAATTCTCCACCTCTCCGAATGCTGCTTGGTCTCTTACCCAGATCCAGGTTGCTGTCACAACTGAGCTGTAACACATTTTTCTGCAACACTCTGATTGGAGGGGAGCAGGACCCTGGGGCTTCTGCAGCTGTGCCCCTCCACAGCTGCATCCCAAGGTGGTTTTGGGAGGTTCTCTAACATCTAAGACGGCTCTGAGCATAGACTGAGCTGGCTGACAGCTACAGCTCCGACCAGCTCCAGGACACAGTGTCTCTGACGTTACTCACGTTCCACTCAAAGCCCCCAGTGGCGATGCCTGCAGCTGCTCCAGTCCCAGCCAGCCCCACAAAGTGACCGCTTCCGATGTTACTGGCAAACAGAGAGGCTCCAATCTGAAAACACAAAGAGAAAGTCACGTGAGGATTCTGTGCTCCACCAGGACACTCGGAGTGGGCCAAAGAGTGTAGAGACATGCCAGCCAAGAGAAGGATACATCACATAGATCCTAGCAAGCCAGATGGGAGGGTGGATTTTATTCTAAATATGATGGGAACCTACCGGAGAGTTTCAAGCAAGGGAGGGACAAGATCTAATTTGCTTTTAAGGACTGCTCTCAAGCATGTGGAGAATGTAGCGTTGGGGGCAAGAGAGAAAACAGAAAAACCCTGTGGGAGGCAATTGCTTCCTGTAGGTGAGAGGGGACAGCGGCTTGCTCTCGGGTGGTGGCAGCTGAGACAAAGACAAGCATAGAGATTGGGGTAGGTTTTAGAAACAAAGTTGACCAGGCTGTTGATGGATCAGATGTGGGAAATGAGGGAAGGAGTAAACAAGGGTAACCCCTAGATTCAGGACTTGAGTAACTGGGTGGAAGCCATTCATGAGAAAAGGGAAACTGTGTACTTTAGTTTGTGCCACTTGAGAGTTTTAATCTTTTGTTATCTGTACTTTAAAGCGTGTTGTACAACACAGGTTTGCTTGCCTTTGTCAAAGGAATAGGACGCAGTAAACTTTGCATAAAAAAGTAAATTACTGTTGCCTCTGATCATAAGTGGAATTCTCACGGTATGAGAGTTCTGTTGCTCTGGACTGTATCTCATCTTCATTATAGCGTAAACATTAAAATGCTTTGAAAGTTAAAGAAGAAGAAAGGGAAACTGAAAGAAAGGGAAGCCCGCTGTTTAGATACATCCACCTCCTTCTCCCCAAAGCTTGGTGGGGATAAGAGTCCACTTTTTTTTTTTAATCTTCCTCATCCTGTTTATTCTATTTTTCTGATTAAAAAATATTTTATTGAGCTATAGTTAATTTACAATATCATGTTAGTTTCAGGTGAATAGCAAAGTGAGTCAGTTATATATATATGTTGTGTTATATATATATATAAAATTTTCAAGAGTCTTTTCCATTACAGGCTTTACAAGATACTGAATGTAGCTCCCTGTGCTATACAGCAGGTCCTTATTGTTCATTTTGCATATAGTGAAGTGTATCGATAACAGTCTGCTTTTAATCAGAATTCCCTTCCGCATGCAGCCTGCCTGTCATGACCCATTAACTTTTTTTTCATTTACCATGTCTCACTTGATAAATTATTAAGCCTAATGTACTATTAGGAGCATTATTACCAATAATGATTAACCGCATTAGATTAGCCTTAAGTTGAAGAAGTCCTTTCCAACATTCCCCCCAAGGGGGACAGTGGACTCTAAGCAGTTGTAGGCTTTCCTGACGCAACTGCTCACCATCTGATGGAATGGGGGCCAGGAGGACTTTGGGGGTACCAGAATGTCCATGGGCTGTTCAGAGCGAAGCAGGCTGGCCTTCTTGACTTCCCAACTGTTTTTAGCATCATGTGGCTTCAAACTCTCTTTTAAATCTGCCACTCAGCCATGGGTCCTTGGCAGTGGTGACAACTAAGCCGGTCTCTCTAATTCCTGTCATTGTCAGAGAATCTGCCTCTAAATTATTTGGACCATTCAACAAGAACAGATTGCCTCTCTTTGCAGTTGAGATTCCTGATCATACCCATGTGGTTTGCCTCAATGACACAGTGGCTGCATCACTTAAAATGTTTTCACTTCAGTCCCCCTGGCATTTGGCACAAATCATGCTTTCCCATGAGCCTTCTCTGAAGGGAAAACTACTTAAACCACAAAGGAAAACATCTGGCCAAATTCATTTCTCCCTATGAACTATGCACGTCAGGAGGTGGAAGCTAGCAGAGATTGCATCTCTCTCTAGAACCAAAGGCAGGCATCAGTCCGTCTGACAGTCACTCCTTCAGTGCTTAACTCAGCCCTAGAAATGGACCCTGATCCAATGCTACTCACAAGAGCGCTCTGCTGGCAAGGAGATTCGCTTCACCTGGGAGCTTAGGAGAAACACAAATTCTCGATCCCCACCCCAGACCTACTGAGTCAGAGAAATAAGCTCTCCAGGGGATGCTTATACACAAAGAAGTTTGAGAAACCTGCCCCAGACTGCACTCAAAGTCACTGTTTCTTCTTAACACTTGTTTTGAACTCCCTTTGGGAGTAGAAGCCCAGTGACTAACTACAAAATTGGAATGCTAAAATGTGGAGGACAAAAAGTTTGGGGTGAAGGAGGCTCTCTCTCCAAAGTCCCCATAACCCCAGAGCTGTAATGGCCTGTTACCCGGGCATTCAGGCTACCTGATGGGAGACAGTCACTTCTCCACATGCCAACATACAGCACAGAGACTGAACCCTTACCAACATCACTGGTGAAACCCCAGAACTGGCAGGCTCAGTCAAATAAAGACTTCCAGTGTACCCTCACATCACAGCAAAGTTATTGAGACATTTCCAATGGAAATCTTCAGAAGCCCCCAAAAGGCTTTGTGGGAAATCCTTCCACAATTTATCTTCTCAGGAAATGGGGTTATAAGAGTTCCCAGACTGTGACGTAAACCACCAGAGTCAATAAACATTGCCGGCTGGAGGGCTCCTTTGCCCTGTCACGGCAACTCGGCAACTCGGAAGAGGAATTACAAGCTCCTAGGGGGTCTCTGCGCTCCAGCCTCACCCTCCTCCAATCCAGCAGCCCCTCAGTGCCCTCTCATGTCCTCCATACCCCAGCTAAATCACACTGACCCAGCCTCCTAGATCTGCTCTGGGCTTCCCTGCCTCCTGCTTATGTGTACACCATTTCCTTATGCCTGGAACTCCCTCTCCATCAAGTTCTGCCTACAAAAACGCTGCCCCAGTGTTCAGAGAGAAGCCCGGTCCCATCTCTCTGCTGACACCATCCAGAGCCAATCTCTTCCTCCTCTGATCTCTTACCCCACCTGTTGTCTGTTGCACTCTCCTGGTGCCTGTAGGGCCCCATTTTTGTAACTGCTTCTGTACATTGTTGTCCCCAAAACATCCTCTAGCCCTTGAAGATCACTTCTGCTTCCACTCAGCACATGGCAAGCACTCAGTAAAAGTCTGCTGAGTAGAGTGAGTGGGTGGGTGAGTGATATCAAGCCCTTGGTCTGGTGACCAAATACCTTCAAGTTGCATCTACTCCCACTGACTGCATGGAGCTGGGACTCTTAATGAGGACATGCCAAGGACAGCTCTCTCCTGAGGAAGAGGCAATAAAATTGGCCTGCCAGGCCCAAAGGGGCCCAAAAGACAGTGGGGCCCGCTGGAGATTATGAACTGTGCTGAGATGTCAATAGGGTGACCTGTAAGCTCAGCGTTAGTAAGAAAGAGACCTCAAGGGGGATCTGAATTTGTGGGTTAGTCCATCAAATAGGCAAAAAAATTGTAAATTATAATATTTGGTGTTGGCAAGTAAATAGGCTCTCCCATATATTTCTCATAGAAATGTAATTCTGGAAAGCAGTTTTTTAGTACAAATCCAAAGATCATCTTCCACCATGTGATTCTACTTTTAGTAATCTATCTTAAGGTTATCAGAGATGGAGACAGACTTAAATGTAGGAATTTCATTAGTATGTTCAATGCCACATTATTTACGATATAGGAAAGTTGGAAACAGCATAAATGCCCAACAATAGGAAAAACTGGGTAAATTAAGGTACCTACTTATGATGTAATATTATGCAGCCTTTAAAACTATAGCTTTGAAGAATTTATGATGAGGAGATGATTGTGATAAAAATGTCAAGTAAAAAACATACAAAGTTATATACCATATGATCCCCCAATTTTTAAATATAAATAGAGAGATCCAAATTTAACAGCAGTTATCTATGGCACAGAAAACAGAGAGTGTGTTTTTATAATTTTCCAAAATTTCCACAATGAGTTTGTATAATTTTATAATCAGAATACAATTCTTTAAAACTTTTAACAATGAAGGGCAACAATTCCAGGGATGTCTCCGATTAACTCTCGGAGCCTGAGGCCTGAGAATAAAGTACACAGGGAAGTTATGTGTTTGTGGGGATGTAGAAAAAGATACGAAAATGTCATTGAATGCTAACAAAAAATTATGTTTTGTGTGACATAAAAAATAGAAAATAGGAAATATGTGGGAGACCCCATTTACTTGCCAACACATCCATCAAAATCTAGAGTCAAAGTACAGGACAGCCACTTAAAGCTGAATTTCAGATAAACAAATACATTTTTAGTAAAAGTATATCTCAATATTGCATGATTGCATGATGATATACTAAAAAAGCATTCATTGTCTGTCTGAAATTCATATTTAACTGGCCAGCCAGTACCTTTATTTGCTAAATCTGGCAGCCCTAATCAGAATCACCTAGAGGATTTGTTAGACCACAGATGGCTGAGGCCCATCCCCTCAAATTTCTGATACATTTGTCTGTGTTGGAAATATTGCACTTCTAACAAGAACAAAAGTTTGGGTTTTTTTGCTGCTGCTGGTGTGGGCACCACACTTTGAGAGTCCCATCCAGGGAGAATAAGAAAGGGAGAGAGGATGGCTAACTTAACAGTGCCTCCTTCAGGCCAAGTGTGGGGCCAGGCAATTCATTCACTTTATCTTTTCTCATGCTTACAACAGTCTGAGAGGTGGGTATTATTCTCACCTTTATTTTATAGGTGAGAAGACTGAGGACCAGAGCAGAGACATGATTTGCCCAAGGTCCCACAGCCCAGTATGACCAGCATCCCAGGGACAGAAGGGGAAGACAGCATACGCTGACTTGCCTACTTCCTCCCCGATGTTCCTTTCTGGACTTCCCTGAGCAGGCACATTGGGGTCAGACCCCTACCCACCTCACTGTAAATTCAGGAACATATGTGTGAGTCTGCATTCCACTTGTATTTCTGATCCCTCCCTCATCTTCTGGGGAGCTGGTGTTTAACCTGAATTACATCTTGGTTCTCTTATAAGGAATCCTTTCATAGGGGAAGTGTGAAAAGTTTTAATCTTTGACCCTTGCCATCTCTTGGTATTACATTTCCTGGATTGAGACAGAAGAGAAGGTGGGGCTCACATGTTCCGCCTATTTCATTTCTGAGACTCTGGTAAATATTTAGACACAGGCTTTCTTCAGAGTCATCATAATCTCTGTTTACTCTGTGTCAGCTCACATCACCCATGGACAATGGTGGCCTTTCACTTATCTTCATAAACATCTCTTTGCCCCTAGAACCGAAGGGGCAGGAAATCAGGAAACCAGTGCCAAAGCTGGCATCTTCCCACAGGCTGTTGGCACAGTAGGTGGGTGAGGTCTTCTGTTGGCATTTATAGGTCAAGGAGGCTGGAGACCAACCCTCTCACAAACTCAGATGGGCTCATACTTGGGATTATCAACTCAGGATCCCTCACCTCCAGGGCCTGATCAACATGCACAATCTCGCCCCATGCTGGCCCCTTTCAGTTCTTCAAGTACCCCAAGCTCCTCCCCGCCTCAGGCCTTTGACCATTCTGTTCCTTCTGCTTGGATTGCTCTTCCCCCATCTTCACAAGGCTGCCTCCTTCTCATCCTTCAGAGCTCAATCTAAGTGCCCAGTCCTCAGAAAGGCCTTCCCTGACCCTCTCACATAGGTTAAGAAAGACCCCTCTCCTTCCCTACCACCCTTGACTCAAATACATTTCCTTCTTAACACTTAGCACTATTTGTCATTTCAGATATATTTTGTAGGAATGTGTCTCACACACACTAATATATGTGCGGCACATAGAAGGGAATCAACTTGTAAATGTAGAATGAAATAATAGCAATTCATAAGTGGATAACTGATTTAATTCCCAGTTTAAGAAGGAGGATCTGGAGATGAGATACAATGATAATGATGTTAAGAATGGCCAACTTGGATAGTACTAACTGTATTGTTCCAAGAGATTTATCTGCATTCACGAGTTTAATCCTCAGAACAACTCCATGAAGTAGGTGCTATGACCTCTATTTTGCATTGGGGAAACTGAAGCAGGAGATGGTAAGTAACTCATCCGAGGCCGCAGAGCTGGGAATGGGTGGAGCCGGGGTGCAGGACAAGGCAGCCTGGCTCGAGAGCCCATGCTCTTAACCTCAACTCCAAATCACCCCAGCACAAAGTTTACCCCTCCCCAAAAAAACATTCAGCTGCAGCCAACTCAAAATGTGCCATGCCAAAGTTAAGCAGGGAAAGCCCAGATACATTTCCAACCAGAATAATCCAAAGACTTCATCTTGGCTGATTGTTTCAGCTTTCTTTTGAGGCCAACCAACTGGAAATATTGATTATAACTTACTTTTCCCTTTCTCTGCCTGTTGGAGGGCTAACATGTTAGAGAATGCTGGGAAGGCAGCCAGAGGGAAGGGAGAGCCGGGAACTCAGGTAGAAACTAGATGACAGGAACTTGGCTACGCACCGGTCAGCAAAGGCCTCAGAATACAAAGAACACATGAGGTGATGAGTGCTTGTGTGTGAATCAGAGAAACTCCTCAGAGGAGACTAAGCTTGAAGAATGGGAGGGAAATGGGGCCCACCAAAAAGAGAGAGAAGAATGAGAAGGAGATGGAGAGGGGAGGAGAGCCGAGGGGAGGAAGAGAAGAAAGAGGAGGTGGTGGAGGGGGAGGAAGAGGAAAAGGAGGTGAGGAAGAGGGAGAACAGGTCCTTCAAGAGCAAGGCAGCAACCAGCATGCTAGGCAAAACTCTCTCACTATAAAGGACACACACATCTATGGGAACTGCCAAGTTTTGCAAAACCTTGACTCAAATTGAGAGACACCAAATGTTGGAGATGGTGAGGAAGCACGGCCACATCAGACTTTACTAGGGGTCCAATGTGGGCTGAAATCAGGCACTTTCATTGGGGCCAGGCTTGCTTTTCCAGTCTTACTATCATGAGCCTGGAAAAAAAAAAAAACTAAAGAAAAAAATGTTCTGTGTACATAGGAATGGAAATGTGGAGTGCTGCTGGAGGCAGGCTCTCTCTTGGACCCAGCACCCTCCTAACCTCCTGAATTCTTACCACTGCCTACACTGTGCGGTCACTGCACCAGAGAGCAGGATGCCGACTGAGGGCTCAAGTGACATCAACAAACCGGTCCAAGGTCTCTTCCCTCTCCAATTTCTTTAATTCAGCACATACTTACCAAGTACCTACTAGACACAAGGCCCTGGATTAGGTGTCTGTCTCCCATCTCATGTCCTCCCAAGCCTCACTCCCTTGGTGACCTCTCTGCCTCTCCTGCACCCATTCACCTGGTTCCCACGCTTCCTATCTCATTCGTGAATTCTCACCTAGGTCTTAGGCCTGCCAGGCTCCTCCAGGCCTCCCGGTGGCCAACCTAGTAGCATCCTAAGTGATTGAACTTTGATCCGATCATTAGGTTTTAGAGACTTAAAGACAAAATCAGATACATTTTACTCAAGAGAGCTGAAGTAGGAGAAGCTGTCCTCTTTCCTCAGAGAAAATTTCCCGTCAGGGTCTCTGGTCAACCGTAAAGGAAAGAATGCTTTGGTTTTCAGATAAACCTGTTGACCATACCTATCGATCTCATAAATTTCCATCTCAAAGGATAAGGAGAAATATACCTGAGTAACCAGAACAGAGAGAGACCTCACCCTGTCATTATCTTGTGTGAACTTGGGCAGCCCATAGGGTTAATCATCATTCTTGCTGGATCACTGAGGATTCAATCAGATAGATGATTGGAAAGAGAAAAACAAGAGCCCAACCTGAGAGTTTACCATGTGCCAGGCTCTGTTCTGAGACTGGGCGTAGATCCCCACAACATCGAGTAACTATTGTTATCTCTGTTACAAGACCACAGATGTAAGGCACAGAGAAGTCTAGTAACTCAAACAGGGTCACACAGCTAATAAGGGGCAGAGGCTGAATTTGAACCTAAGCAGCCTGAATAAGAGCTCTACAAACTAGAGCCTATGGGCCAAATCTGGCCCTCTGCCTGTTTTCATAAATCAAGTTTTACTGGAACAACAGCCACGCCCATCCATCTATGTACTGTCCATGGCTGCTTTCATGCTACAGCAGCAGAGTGAACTAGTTATGACAGACATCGTATAGCCTCCAAAAATATTTACAATCTGGGCCTTGATAGAGAAATTTTGTCACCTTTTGACCCAAACCACTGTGCTACACTCCTCTCTGATGATTCTCTAATAATAAAGGAAGGAAAGAATCTGTGGCCTTTGAGAGACACACAGCCATCCCATTTCCAATGGTGACGGATTTGTTGGCATGTGCACACCCATTTCCCCATGCTCATTCCTTCCTCTGTGACATGGAATCTTAGAGTTTTAGTCCTGGAAGTGGCTTTGAGAGCTTCAATCTGACTGTCTCCCATTACAGAGGAGACTCTCTGAGACTCAGAGAGGTTAATGATTTATCCAGTGTCCCAAAGCTAGGACAAGGCAAGTCCTCTGGCTCCTTGTGAGGTCCCCACTCCCTTGGCTTACTTCTGAAGAATTTGAAAATGCTTGCTGTTGAAGGGTTGGCTCAGCCCTGCAGAACCCACTGCTCCCCCTGCCAGCAGTCCTGGCTGGTGTGAATGAACCCTCTTCCAACAAAAGTTCTCACGGGACTGTGTACCCGGGGCTCAACCTCTCTAAGTAATTTCTGCTGCCAAGGCGTGGGGAATTTCCCCTTCAGAGCTCACTTGCCTGCTTTCCTCAAAGAATCAGTTACAACACAGCACCCAGGCAGCTGTTCATTAAAGACACCAAACCATGATGCCATAAGGGAATCCTGGTCCACCCACCAGGCCACTATTACATAAGGTTTCATTTTACTCATAAGGTTTCACGTTACTCAGCTGGCTTGGCTTACCTCACATGTGACTCAGGCTTCTGGGGGGACCTCCCTGCCCAGCTCTCTTCATAAGCTGACTCCTCTTGTAACCCAGCCCTGGGGTCCTTGTTCCTCCTCCTGATGGTTCCTCACGTCTATCCCCAGGCCGAGCACAGACTATTTCTCTCTCTCTCTTGCCCTCATTAATGTTTTAGGAATGAGGTCTTTTTCCATAGCTCCAGGATCTCCACCTGCTACAGGTCACTATCACTCCTTTCAAAGTACCCAAAGCCCCCAGGAATGCCCTCAGCTGGCCAGTGCTCTGTCCAATCTCCTTTCAGAGTTTATGAGCTCTGATTTCCACCTGTGTTTCTCTTGGGGAACACCCAAGCCCTCATGGCCTCAGGTGTATCAATCCAAGGCCAGTACAAAGTCTCTCTTCCTAAAAATCCCCTGGGACTATCTTCCTGAAGCTTCTCTGGTTGCTCACACCTCCTACAGCATAAAGCAACAGGGATAAAGGCAGATGAAGGAGGCAAAGTGTCCTCCTGGAGGCTGAGAAAGATGTCAGCCCCAAGAGCCTGTGCTTCTGTGATGTTCTCCTTGGGCCAGCATGTTTGAGAACTGACATTCTGGTTACAAACTTACAGACCAATAATGGGCTTAAGCTGACTTTGTATTTCAAGCCAAAGGGAAATTTAGAAGTATGAGTTTGATGCAGTTTGAACTGTTTCTCTGTTCTGGAGAGAAAGTACTCTGATTTGCATCTTCTTGCCTGCCATGTTGTCCTTCAACTCCTTTTGTGTGCATTGCAATCATTTTAAACCCATTTTAAATTTTAAGACAGAAATCATCATGCTTATTTTTCTTCTAAACTAGCAGTTTTTTTTTTAATTTTGTAAGTCAGCAGAACCTTGCCCTCCAACGAAATCATAGCAAATTCCACTCATATAAACTAAATAAAAGTCGGGTTGCGGGGAAGGAAGTCAAGGGCAGCCCCTGAGGCGTTTCTGCAGTGCCTGAGTGTTGTAGTGAACATATATTTAAAGATCACTACCTTAGAATATAACCATACTTCACTGAGTCTAAAACACCAAGTATTGTAAGACATACCACGAAGCATGAAGAAAGACAAAACATTGCCACTTAAAGCATGGTGTGCCACAGATTGTCAGACACAGCCAATCTCAGAGATGTTAAAATGTGGTCAATGTGTAGCTGGAATTGATGGTTTACAGTAGTATAAATAAATTACACATAAATTGTGTTCACTTATTCACACAGTTAATTGAAAGTTAAATTTAAGTGAAGTGGCAGAATACCTACTTAGTAAATAAATGCTAGCTTCCTTTCACTGGGCACCAGACCAACACCAGCTGGGGAATTGCCCGGGCACTGTTAAGCTTCCTTCCATTTCTTAATGTTCCCATTTACTGACCACTTGCCAAGCACAGTGCTGAGTGCTGTACATGCATAATCTCATTTAATCCTGACAAGAACCCCCAAAGTAGGTATTATTCTCCTGTTTTATAGAAGGAGACACTGAAGCTCGGGGAAGTTCAGTGACTTACCCAAAGTCATACAGCTAGTAAATGCGACAGGTCAGATAGGCTGACTTCAAAGTCCACGCTCATTCTAGAATTTTCCAGAGTTCGAGCCTTTTTCAGAGTCGGGAGGGACTTGGAGGTCACTGCTTCTCCATTCAAGAATCCCCCTCAACAGCATCCCTACTAGTGGTGTTCTCAGTGAATCTGACCAGATGGATCAGAGTCTGCCCAAACCAGTGATTAGCAAGCCTGCCTGATCATCAGAAGTATCTGGGAAGCTTTTCATTCAATGCAGATTCTTGGGGCCCTCTTCCAAGGTTTTTTAATCTAGTGGGTCTGGCGTGGGGCCCAGAAATCTGTACTGTTAATAAGGACATCCAGGTGATTCTGATACATGGGCAGGTTTACAATTAATGAAATCTCATGACTCCTTAGATGGAAACTAGTTGGAGGAAGAAAAGTCGAATTTCAGCTTCATCAAGGAAGCAGTGACTTCTGCGCAAAAGAGGAGTGATGCCGTGTTTCTCTGTTGGTTGGAATAATCCAGTTCTGAGACATGAATAAGCAAAACAGCACCCACAGGAAACCCCACATGAACCACTGAACCTTACCTGTTTGGGTGGGGCTAATTCCTAGCAACCAACTCTCAGTCCAGACCCAACCCCGGGTGCCATCAGGAAGAAAGACATTAACACTGGTTAAGACATTAACACTGGTTCCCAGGCCTAGCCCAAAATGTGTGTCTCCTATGGGTGGTTCTGTCCTATGCCTCTGCCTTCTCATTGGCATTGGCTTCTCCAAGACCCAGCAATTAGAAGCTAAGGCCTTGTCCCCAATGAATCAGCCCTAGGAATTTTACATGAAGAGATATGAGTTTCCTGTTATAGTTGGGGAGGGGTGAGAATGAGGTCTGGATGCAAACTGAGGCTGGATGAGCACTTAGCAGGCTTACTATAGCGGGTACCGAAGCATTAGATGGGGTGAGGGTGCGCTGTTTTCCAAATAAAGTAAACTTCAAGGTCCTTTCAGTTTTCTAATTCAGTAAACCTCAAGTCTACTGAGATTTCATGTCAGCTTTGGCTCTGAAATCTGTAGAGCAGCACTATCCAATAGAACTTCCTAAAATGATGGAAATGTTCTAGATCCACAGTGTCTAATGTGGAGCCACTACCCATACGGAGCTATTAAGCACTTGAAAAATGGCTAGTGTGACTGAGGAAAGGAACTATTTTTTATCTTATTTCAATTTTAATTTAAATAGCCAATGTGATTGTGCTACCAAATGGACAGTGCATTTCTAGAGGGACTACACTAACCTTGTCTTGAACTTTGTGATCAGAGCTCTGCGTATCCAACACCAGCTTTCAGGAAAGCATCAAAGTCCAAAGCATGAGAAGATATAATGTGTCTGGGGAGACCAGCGAGAGGGACCCACCACAGAAATCAGCATCTGCCCAGTACTCTTGGCCACCTTAAGAATAAAGCAGAAGTGACTTCAGGGACAATCCTAGCAACTGTGAAGATGCCAGTTATTAAAACCCATCCCCCAGGTAGCTGACAAAGGCCACCTGCAGGACATGGCATGACTTCCTCCTACCTTCACTCTGTGCTCTGTATACGACAGTGACAGTCTTCACCTTCTTGCTTCTCTTCCTCCATAGCTGTCACCCTCTTGTCACTGTACATGTGCTTCATTACCCCCCTCTTTCACCAGCCAGTCTTGCTTGTATCTCAAGCCCAAGGAATTGCACAATTTGGCCAAATAGTCAACCAGTAGTTTCAGTGAGAACTCTGGATTGAAATAGCCATTTGGCTGAACTGATTAAGCAGCCAGAGCCTGTGCTGATGGGATGGAAGGGATCTCTCAGTTTCTCTTCCACCCATGCACAGGTCCTTTGATTGGGATAGTTCTGCCCATGTACAAGTATCAGGGAAAACACCTCTCAAATAAACAAAATACAAAATCCACCAAAAGATGAGGAAAACTGTAATTGAGAACAGTAGGGGGCCCCTCCTCCAGCCACTGTACAATTGTTTTTTGAGTGTGTATCAGACATACTGTGTATCAAGTACTGTGTTAGGCTCCCAAGGTAGGACAGATAAAGTCTCTTCTCCATGGGACTTAAAGCAGCAAAAAGGTAGACAAAGAGCTATGATTTTTTGAGTTCCCACCCCAAAAGCAGTTTCCATGTCTCATATGCTCTTAGAAGGTAAGTATTACCACCCCATTTTATAGAAACAGATCTTGAAACTCAGACTCAGTCCAAGATCACTCTCGTCTGTGTGCTCTTTTTGTTTCTCCACACTGCCCTTCTTGTGAAGCCTTTTCCTCTACTTTTCCTTGAAAAATTTCCAGCATTATGTATTTAAAGATTATTCCCTTACCACAAGAGATTAAGGGTGCCCAGAGACCTAGTGAGCAGGAGACCCATTATCAGGGACCTAAGGCAGTTAGGAAGAATCACCACCACTTGAAGCCAACAAGAAAATGGCCTCCTACAAGGAATTTCATGGTTCAGGAAATAGTATTTCAGAGAAAACTTACCGGCCACCACACCATACTTCGTCCTGCCAGGAAGAAGCCTCCGACGGTCCCACGGTTAGTGGAGAACATAGCCTAGAGAGGAAAGGTCAAAACTTTAATAGACAACTTGAAAAGAGGAATCTTGCCAGCCAAAACGTCACTCCCCCCTCCCCCATATACTTGCATTTCTTCTACCCACTTCACTTTCTGAAACATTTCCACGTTCCTTACTTCCCTGGAGCTCCAGTCTACTCAGATGAAGGAGGCAGAGACCTATATTTGACAGACAGTTAACACAGACTTGTTGAGCTGCCTGTGTGCCAGGCAGTGCCAGGGAGAGCACAGCTCAGATCTTTAGGGACTCCTGGCAGGGTCCTCCCTTCCATAAGACATCTCTTGGGACCTCTTGTGATTCTTCTGGGAATAGAAAGAGGACCAACAACCCCAAGGAGCAGGGGAGGCAGCTAGGGTTGAAACAGAAATAAGGCCCAAGGACTCGTTTCCAGCAGCTGGTCAGAGAAGGACTGTTCTGAAAGTCATTCTAAAGTCAAAGCATGTCAGCACCTTCCAAGCATGGTTGGAGGGACAGGAACTGGGTTTGGGGCCCAGACATAACACTTCCAAGTTGGTCTCAGAAATGAAGAGCTTAGAGGAAGAATGTCAGAGTAAAGACTAGGTGGGGAGCTGGACAATTCAGGAATGGAATTGGGGATGGATATAAGGTGAGGAGAGGCATACTATATAGGACATTTTTCCTTTCTGGAATGTTCATACATTCATCTCCACAAGCCCGGACCCTGCATACCCATCCTTCAAGGCCCCTCTAACACTACCTTCCCCACGGGACCTTACCAGGCACTCCCCAACAGCTTTCTCCTCTACAGCTTTCCCCCAACCCAACAAATATAATCTCTCTCTCTCTTATGAACATGTAGCAAACTCCATCTATGCTTCATTCACAGCCCTTACAACCTTTTTGCTTTGTGTTACAATATTATGGAATTTCTTCCAGCTTTATTGAGGTATATTTGACAAACAAAAGTTGTATGTATTTAAGGTATACAATGTGATGTATTGAAATGCATATTCATTGCCAGGGGCTGGGGGTGAAGGAAATGGAGAGATGTTGGTCAAACGGTACGAAGTTTCAGTTATAAGATGCATACGTTCTGGAGATCTAACATACAGCATGGTGACTCTAGTTCATAATACCGTATTATATAGTTAAATTTACTAATTAGCTTAAATTATCCTAAGCGTTCTTCTCACCAAAAAAAAAAAATTGTAACCATGTGAGGCAATGGATATGTTAATTAGCTTGATTGTGGTCACCATTTCACAAATTTTCAATCCCTCATAATGCTTAGTACAATACCTTGTGCTTGGTGCACATTCAATAAAATGTTGGATGAATGGGTTTCCCAGGGACATCTGCCTCCCCCGTATTCCACCCTGAACTCCTTCTGGAAATGAGCAACACCCCTCCAGGCTGGCATCTGCAGAGTGTCACCACGTTAGGTAGGTGCTTCCTGGGGTATGCATTGCAGCTTCTGCACCTGCCTCCTTCCTCCCCTCTGTTCACTCCCTACAAATGGAAAGACACTGTCTCCATGAGCAAGAGATGCACAAAGGAAACCTCTAGGGCTCCAGACCGCACTTCATAAATCATGGCATTAAATTTGCCTGTCCATCCTGCAACTAGAAGAGAAAGAGTCCACAACTGCAAACCACAAGGGCAAAAGAAGCACAATTACTGACACATTTTTTCCTCAATGGAATAAAAATATCATTGAGCAAAAGGAGGGCACTTCAGACCTTGGTTTAAAGCTTAAGAAACTGGGGGTGATGGGGCCAGAGAAGACTCAGGTGTGGCCCATCATCTGATACATGAAGTGGAACAGAGTCATTCGCATGGCCTGCAGAAGGTACAACCAGGCACAATGGGAGGACGTCAGACCTGAGCTCAGTACCGGAAGGAATTTCCTCACTGTCAAGAGCTGTCCAAAGATGGAAACAGTGCCACTGGGGAAAGTTTCTGCTGGAAGTATTTGAGTGAAGTGTTGACAATTTGTCAAGATGATTTTGTCAAGTGGTTTACATAAGAGACTTGAGCATAGGCTGAAGAGGGCTGAACTCAATAAATCTGGGACCTCACTTATGAAAATATCTGAGGAGAGAAGGACCAGGACACTGTCACAGCAATGCCAGTGATGGTAAGGACCACAGGGAGGGTATTCCCAAAAAGGACAGTGTCTTAGCGAGGAGGAAATGTGAGCAGTGGAAAGAGCATTGCCTTTGGCATCATAAGACCTGGGCTCTAGTCCCAGCTCTGATGCTGAATTCTCTGAGGGACTTCTGGTCACCCTCTCGGATCCTCCTCTGTAAAATGGAAAGGTTAAGCTCCCCTGAGAGCCATTACTGCTCCAGCCTCCAATGATGCCGTTAATGCAAATGATCGCAGAAGGCAGAGGTCAGTAAATGTCTTCTGTTAAGAAAAGGGTCAGATGGTAAATAGTTTAGGCTTTGTGGGATACATATGATCTCCACCACATATTATTCTTGTCTTGTTTTGTGTTTTACAATCCCTTAAAAGAGAAAAAAAAAGAAAGACTATAAATAACATTCTTAATTTGTGAGCCATACAAAAACAGGCTATAGTTTAACTACCCCTGGCATAAGGGGCTTTAGAATAGCTTGACGAAATCGTCCAGAAAGAATAAAGTCAGAGATTCAGCTTAAAAGAACACAAAATTCCCCCAAAAACAAACTGAGTGGTGGTAAAAGAAAACTGGAAGTATATCCTAAAGAAATAATAAAGTCAAGCCCAAATATCATTGGACGAGGCAGAACTGAAAGAGGATAAAACAGAACAAAATAACATTGGAAGAGATGGGACATTAGCTGGGAATGCCTTTTCTAAGTTGAGGAAGCACAGTGGGCCTGGATCTCTGTCTCTGCAGCCCAGAGATCATGCAGGAGTCAGGATGCCTGTCCCTGAAGCAAACCACTCTTAACACTCCAATAGAAAAAGAAGAATGTAAACTGGAAGAAATCCAGCACGCTAAATGATCAGGGTTCAGAGGCAGTGACTAAACGGAGGATGAGTGTGTGTAGACAAATACGAGCAGGCTCATTAAGTAGCATTTAAGAAGACAAGTGATACTAATCCGCAGATAAATCTGAAAACTGCAAACACCATAATCAGCAGGACTGGCAGAGGCAAAATGAGATTGTTAGCGAGATGGAGATTTATCAGCAATTATCTGGGAAACAGGTAGTACAGCCCAGCTAGCAAATGATAGATTCACATCTTGGCTGCAGCACTTTTAAGCTGGGGTGGGGTGGGAGGAGGAAGGCGGGCAACGTGGCAGAGCATCTGGAAAACCAGGAGTCAAGAGACATGAGTTCCAGGAACAACTCCATGTATTGCAACCTTAGGCAAATCACAACCACATGGGGCTTCAATTTTTCATTCTGTAAAATGAGGATTAGCATTCCTGCCCTCCTTGTGACTTTTTGTGAAGACATTCTACCCAGCTGACCACTTTTGCCTATTTTACTCAAAAGGACAAAAAGTATTCAGGGTCTGGCTCATACCCTGGGGGGCAAATGACAACAGTACTAAAAAAGACTCCTAGAGTCCATAAAGAGCTTTTAGATGCATCTCTGCAGATCGTCACAAACACCTGGGGAGTCATAAGAACAGGTAAGATTGTACCCATGTCATACATGAATACACTGAGACTAAGCAGGGTTACCAATGACACAAGACTGGAAAGTATCAAAGCTGGTTCTAAACCTGAGAACCCTGGCTCCTAGCTGGACTTCCCACCATGTAGAGGAAGCTGAGAGTGTTAAGCAAGAATTAGCCACGCTGACCCACTGTGACACTTGAGACTTTCAGTCACATCTGGTTTCTACAATTACTTGAAAAAAAAATAATAAACACTTCTTTTCATCCCTAAAAACACCTCTGTGGCCATGGAAGGGTTAGTGTCCACCCTCCTCTAGTCAAAAGAGTTCAACCACCTGCTGGCACCCCAGCCTCCTGGCCTCCTACTCCCCATGAAAACTTTGGAGAGTGACTGTAATACTTTCACACTTAAACCACCTTCTCTTCCAGTTGCTGGGTGTGCCAGAGCCTGTCACAAGTGAAATTTCCAAGTTCCGGACTGCTAAGAACAAGTTTCTCTGGTTTAGTGTGTCCCCAGAGTGCCCAAAGGGAGCCACAAGCATTTCCCTCTTCCCAGCACCAGGCCACCCTACAGCCTTCCTCCTCCTTCTCTTCCTGGACTCAGCTTTTCCAGCTCTCACTCACTCCAGCCCCTCTGATCCCAGGGCGGGAACGCAGGGCAGCCCTTCCACCTCAGGCTGCCCCACAGCACCTGCAGCTGGCAGACGCTTGTGTCCTTCCTGATCTGCACTGTTTCTTTTCCATCTGAAACTGGACGACTAAGAGGCAAGACAGTGGCCACCTCTGTGGGGCGCATCTCCCAAGCCCTGGGACCCTTTCTGCCACTACAAGCTCGTCCTCTCCTGCCCCTCACACTTGCACCCCCCAGCCTCTCCAATCTCCCACTCTTTCTCTGCTCACAGGCCCAGGGGATCCTCCCTGGGCACTGTTTAGCACCTCTGTCACTTCTGCTCATCCTTCCTTGCCCCTTCCCCTCATGCTGTGCCCCCGGAACTCCTCTCACGTCGTTTCCACTCAGCTCCACACACCCTTCAGCCCACCCTCCCCTCCTCACAGCTCACCAAGGCCGTGGTGCCTCCATGCGCCCCTCGTCCCTCCCGTTGGCTCTCGCCCCCTCGGCCAGCATTTCAGGGCCCCCACATACCCACAGCCCTACAACCATCACCACCACGAAGTAGATGACGATGACAGAGATGTCAGCCGCGTTGCGGATGCGCTCGTAGGACTTGAGGGGCTCGGCTGTGGTGGCCGTGGTCGCGGGGCTCCAGGTGCTACTGTCCATGGCGGCAGTGGTGATGCGTCCCTCCCGCCCAGGCCACTCGCTCCTTATACTGCCTCTGGGTTAATGATCAGCCCCAGGGGAGGGGACCCGTGAAGTCTGGCAGCAAGGCCGTCGTGCAGGGGCCCCTGCGCTGCACCCTCGGGCAGCAGCTCTGAGTGCAGAACGAGGAGTTGCTGGCAGAGCTATTGGCAGGGAGGCAGCAGGCAGTTAGGAAAGGGCTGTCCTGCAACCTGGGAGGGGCCAGCCAGGGGGTGGTGCCCGCCTGGCACAAAGGCCTGCTGTGCTCCCAGAGCGTGCACTGGCCAGGCAACCTCTCCTGGCCTCCTGTGGGGCCACACCCAGGCCCCATTGAGGAGCCAGGCTGCCTGGTGCTGGAGGCCTAGAAGCTTCAGATCACCTGCCACCTGCCCTTGGACCAGTCTTCTGTTCTCTGTGGACCTGGCTTCTCCATGTCTGAAATGGGCCCAGGACTGTTCCAGGAATCAGCCAAGTTCTCAGTCTCTATGGAGAGCATTCTGAGGAGAACCAGAAGTTGTCGGGGGAGAAAATCAGCACGATGGAAGCATCTTTGGCCACAGGGATGGCCACTCACCCATCCACCTTTCTGTCTCCCCCTCTATACCCTGCAGCCCCCAGGGGCACTGTTACCCCCACTGTAAGGAGGAGGAAACTGAGACTGGGAGGGGATCCCACTGGGAGCTATTTCCTTGCCCTGTGCCTCACCCAGTAATGTGATTTGGGGCCCTTCCCAGGCAGGCAGGAGGGAGGGAAGATACTAGAAAATCCCTCCTAAGGAGCTCATCAAACTCTGACCCCTTCTCACCTGTGAGCCTTACCCCACACACAGCCAATCGCCACCCATCCATCCACCTGAGACTGAGGCCGGAACACAAAAACCAGACTCAAAAATCCTTGGGCAACGGAAAGACCCACGAAGATTACAATGGGGACAGCAAGTCATTTTATGTATTCAACAAATACCAGTTGTGCATTTGTCTAGGCATCAGGGGCACAAAGTGAGCAAGACACGGGTAGTCCCCGGCTTTTAGAAGCTTAAAACACATACACATGTTCAGTGGGCAAAGAGTTTCCTTTTGGAGTGATGAAGATGTTTAGGAACTAGATAGAGGTGATGGTTGTATGCACTTGATGCCACTGAATTATTCACTTTAAAATGGTTAATTTCATATTATGTAAATCTCACCTCAATTTAAAAAAAAAAATATGCAAGGCAACTGGCATGGAGGTAATGAAAATGTAATTCCCCACCCAGATCATTTTTCTGCATTCTAAAAGTTTCATGAGTTTCATGTGTTCAACAAGTAATTTGCACAGAATGAAAAGTTGGACTTATTTTGCCGTCAGAAGAACATTCTCTCCCATCTAATGGCTGGCCCTGATAATCCTGCATTGAGAAACTCCATTCATTCATTCATCCATTCATTCATTTAGAGTATCTATGCTACAGCAGGTACCAGGGGTTACAGACTTGAACAGGACACAGTCTCTGCAATGAACATGGGCGTGCAGATACCTCTTTGAGATACAGATTCCATTTCCTTGGAATATACGCCAAGAATTGGGATTGCTGGATCATATAGTATTCTATTTTTTAATTTTTTGAAGACCCTCCATACTGTTTTCCATAATGTCTGCACCAATTTACCTTGCCGCCAACTCCACATCTCTGCCAACAATTGTTATCACTTGTCTTTTTGATGATAGCCGTTCTAAGAAGTGTGGGATGATATTTCAGTGGTTTTGACTTGCATTTCCCTGATGATTAGTGATGTTGAGCACCTTTCCATGTACCTGTTGGCTCTTCGTATACTGTTTGAGTTCCTTATATTTTTTTAGATACTAAAAATGGTAACTATGTGAGGTAATGAATATGTTAATTAACTTGATTGTGGTCATCATTTTACAATGTATCTGAATATCAAATCATCACATTGTACACCTCAAATATATACAATTTTGTCAATTACACCTCAATAAAGTGAAGGGGAAGAAGAAAATACTCACTAAAAAAAAAGACACAAATTCTGCCTTGGGGCCCTCTCAGTCCCTCAAGGAAAGTTTACATCTGATGTGCATGTGCTGTTCCCTATGCAAGGATGCTTTCTCCCCATTCATCACCTGACTAACTCTTGTAATTCTTCAATCTCAGCTTTAATTTCCTCCAAGAGGCTTCCTAACCTGCACCCCACCCTTAGCCAGAAAGCTAAGAGAGAACCCCACTCTCAAGCTCTGTTCTTGTCCTCCCCGTACTCATCTCGATTTTCAATTGACATTTAGGTGTATAACTATATGTTTAATGTCCTACATTCCCCACTAGACTATTAGCTTTGTGAAGGTAGCACCCGTGTCTTCCGGCCATCGCTGTGCCTAGGATTGGGGCTGAGATATAGCCAATGCTCAATGAACATCAGCTGAATGAATAAACGAATTAAAATAACACAAACAATCATAACATGACAAATGGTTGAGACAAGCTGAGGCAGAACATGCTTAATCTGTCTCACTAAGGGATTTAGACAGAGGGGCAAAAGAAATCATCATCAAGAGGGGATATTTGCACTGAGTCTTCAGGGATAAGTAGGAGTTCCTGAGGCGATACAGTTGAGGAAAGGTTTTGAGACGTGAGAGAACACAGTATGCATATTCAGGGAGCGGTAAGTGCTTGTGGTCTACTTGGCTGGGCAGAACAGCCAGAGATAAGGCCAGAGAGGTGGGCAGGAACTGGACCGACCACAGGGGACCTTGTGTGTCATATTAAACATCCTGGAATTCTTCCTGAGAACGCTGGGGAGCTAGTAAAACAGGTGTTCCTAGTCTTAGACTCATGGATGCCTCAGAGGTGGGTTTTGAACATCCGTGGACTCCCTAAAATTGTATGCACAACTGTGATCAGATTAGTGTTTTCTTGGCAAGAGGGCCCATAGCTTTCATCAGCTTCTCAGAAAGATCAGTGACTCAAAAAAAGATGAAGAACCTCCACCTTCCCCAACCATCCTAACTAAAACAGCCCCACCCCCACCCCAGCTCAGGACTTTCATAGTACTCATAACAGAGTTGATTTGTTTCCTTGTTTTTTGCCCATCTTCCCCTCTGTGAGGGCAGACCGTGTCTTTCTTATTCAGGAGTCTATCTCCTGTGCCTAGAACACATGGCCTGGAACCTACAGAACTCAATAAACATCTGCTGACTAAACAAATCTTACTACAGGTGTTTGGTTTTTTTTTTTTGATTGTGGTACACATAACATAAAAGTTACCATCATCGCCATTTTTAAGTGGCCAGTTCAGTTGCACTAAGTCCATTCACATTGTTGTGTACAATTACCGTCTTCCATCCGCAGAACTCCTCTCATCTTGCAAAACTGAAACTCTGTACCTATTAAACACTAACTTTCCATCCTCCCACCCCAACCCAGCCCCTGGCACCCACCATTCTACTTTCTGTCTCTG
Organism: Camelus ferus; assembly: GCF_009834535.1. Lineage (NCBI taxonomy): Eukaryota > Metazoa > Chordata > Mammalia > Artiodactyla > Camelidae > Camelus > Camelus ferus. The sequence continues at coordinate 12,563,755 of NC_045727.1, forward strand.
TGACTTTGACTACCCTAGGAACCTCATGTAAGTGGAATCGTATTATAGTATTTGTCCTTTTGTGACTGCCTTATTTCACTTAGCATAATGTCATCAAGGTTCATCCATGTTGTAGCAGGTGTCAGGATTTCCTTCCTTTTTAAGGCTGAACAATTCCATTGTATAAATATACCACACTTTGCTTATTCATTTACTCATTGGACTTTTGGGTCACTTTTACCTCTTAGCCATTGCAGCCATCACTGCTGTGAACATGAGTGTCTAGGAATTTTCTGATCCTTTATGAAATAAGAGTCATCACAGGATGAGTTGATGGATGAATGGACAGTTGGATGGTGGATGGATGGGTAGATGGATGGGTGACAGATGAATGGATAGAGAAATGAAAGAGCTCTAGACTGAGTTAGATCTATTTCCTGTCCTAACTGTGACGCTTCCCACCTGCATGACACACCAGAGAGACTGTGAAGTAACAGTGACCTCATTGTAACAATGGTATTGAGTTAAAAGGAATTTCAGAATATTTATAAAGATGAGTAAGTCTGTGCTATTCCATGATCACAGCTGGTGTGTATCAGTAACAGGCTATGTACAAGACCATAAGGTGTTGCTGGCAAAGAAGAAAGGGGTTTCCCAGAGTGGTAATCCTAGGAAGGAAGGGAGTGATTCACATTGGGTAAAAACCACATTCAGTGCCAAATGTGGAGCAACCATAACACCAGTCAAAACAGCAAAAACAGAGTCACTAAAAATCCAAGACCTTGAGCCACAAATGATGCTGACAGGGAATGGGTCCAACTGCCAAAGAAGTGTATGAAAATGAAGAGTGCAGAGAGGAGGCCCTGAGGATACTGAGCTCTGCTTTAAACTGGCCTCACAGGATTTTCTTATCCATAGTCTCACCATCCACAGCAATTGAAAACCAATCCTAACAGAAAAATGAACCAAAAATACAAACAGTTCGCATAAAAGGAAATACAAATGGCATATAAATATAGGAAAAGATATCCATTCTCTCTCTAATAAAGCAAATGCAAATTAAAACTATAGTAAGATACTACTTTTTTACCTCTCAGACTGGAAAAGATCACAAACAAGTTGAAAATATATTGTGTTATAAGAGGAAACATTTACTCTCACACATTACAGGTGGAAGTATAAATTGGTATCAACTTTGACACAGTAATTTGAAAACATCTATCAAAACTATGTGAAGAGAATGAGGAGACAAGCCACAAACTGGGAGAAAATATTTGTAAAAGACACATCTGATAAAAGACTGTTAACCAAACTATACAAAGAAATCTTAAGTCTCAACAATAAGAAAATTAACAACTCAATCTGAAAAATGGGCAAAAGATCTGAACAGATGCCTGTTCAGGTATATGGATATCTTCTGATATGCAAATAAGCATATGAAAAGATGCTTAAGACCATATGTCATTAGAGAGGTGCAAATTAAAACAACAATAAGATACCACTACACACCTATTGGTATGGCCAAAATCCGAAACACTGACAAAACGCTGACAGGAATGTGGAACAACAGAAAGTCTCATTCATTGTTGGTGAGAATGTGGTGGTGATGCCACAGTTTGGCAGTTTCTTACAAAACCAAACATAGTCCTGCCATATGACCCAGTAATTATGCTCCTAGGTATTTACCCAAAGGAGTTGAAAACATGTTTGCAAAAAAAGAAAAAAGAAAGAAAGAAAGAAACCTGCACACAGTTGTTTATAGCATGACTGCTAAAATTTGGAAGCAACAAGAGGTCCTTCAGTAAGTGAATGGATAAATAAACTGTGGTACAACCAGATGATGGAATATTATCCAGTGATTAAAAGAAATATTCTGTCAAGCCAAGAAAAGATATGGAGGAGTGTCAAATGTATATTAGTAAGTGAAAGAAGCCAATCTAAAAAGGCAATTACTATGTAATTCCAACTATATGATTTTCTGGAAAAGGCAAAACTATGGAGACATTAAAGAGATCAACAATTGCCAGGGTTAGAGAGGAAAGCAGAATGAATAGGAGATGCAGAATTGTTAAGGCAGTGAAATTATTCTGTGCAATACTCCAGTGGTGGATACATGTCATTATGCATCTATCAAAACTCATAGAATGTGCAATGCCAAGAGTGAGCCCTAATGTGAACTGTGGACTTTGAATGGTAATGATATATCAGAGTAAGTTCATTGATGGTAACAAATGTACCATTCTGGTGCAGAATGTTGACAGTGACTGAGACTGTGCATGGGGGGAGAGGGGTACATGGAAATTCTCTGTACTTTCAGGTCAATTTTGCTATGAGCCTAAAACCACTCTAAAAAAAAATCTATCTAGAAATTATACATGCACATACCCTTTGACCCAACAACAAAGAATTTATGCTACAGATAGACGTACATCAGGGCAAATGACATATGTTCAAAGTTATTTATTGCAGCACTATTTGTAATGGGCAAAGATTAGAAGCAACCTAAACGCCCATCCATCAAGGACTGGTTAAATATATTACAGTTTATCTACTTAATGGAATAATACTATGCAGTCATTAAAAATAAAAAGGAAAGCTCTTGTACATTAATATGTATTGATCTCAAAGATTTTTTTTTTAGGTTAAAAAAGCAAAGTGTGCAAAACAACATGTAGTATGCTAAAACTGGTGTAAAATGTCAGGGGGTCAGGGAGGAATATTGGTACATATTTACTTACATGTACAATTTAAAAATCTCTTGGATTTTTAAAACTGGCAAACTGGCAAAATTGATTGCCTTCAGGGAGAATATTTGGATGACTAGGAGAATTTGTATATATATGTTTATATACTTTATGAACCATGAGAATGTATTGTTTATTGGATCAGTAGATAGTAAGAAGGAAGGAGGAAGAGAAAAAGGAAGAAAAGGAAGATAAACACTACACTAAGATCACTGAATATTCAAGTATTGGGGGACCAAAGAGATCTTCCAACTTGACTCCATAATACATTCGCTAGTTCCACAAATAAATCTTGAGTGTCCTATATATGCCTGTCACTGTCCCAGGTGCTGCAGACAGCAAGACGCAAAGATGTAGGGGTGTGCAATTCCAATGGGGAAAGACCTTACAATGAGAAACTGAGACCCAGAGAATGGACAGACCTTGTCGAAGTTGCCCAGATTGTTGGTGGAAGAGCTAGGGCTGAAACCCAGGTCTGCAGCCTCCTGTCTGGTTTTATTATCTACCCTGGGCTTAAAGTACAGTGAAGGAAATAGACTTGATTATTCAGGTAATGCTTACAAGTGTAAAGATAAGTGAACCACAAAACTGGCTTCCCAGAAGGAGATTTCCTCTCCTACATATGCTTTCTAAAGGTCATAATCATTGCCAGACAATGGAAAGATCTCCATATGCTACAGAATACTACTTTCAACCTCCATTCACATAAACAAATATTTAGGAGTCATTATAAATTAACACTGTTCACACACACACACACATTTCCAAATGATGATTTGTGTGCCCTTACTGAGGCACCAAAAATGCTAAGACAAATTAATAAGGCACAGATTCAGCTTATAAAAAATGATCTTCTGACAAAAACAAAAACAAACAAACAAACAAAAACAAAGCGTAAATACAGGACAGAAATAGACTCATAGACAGAGAATACAGACTTGTGGTTGCCAGGGGGGTGGAGGGTGGGAAGGGATAGACTGGGATTTCAAAATTGTAGAATAGATAAACAAGATTACACTGTATAGCACAGGGAAATATACACAAAATGTTATGATAACTCACAGAGAAAAAAATGTGACAATGAGTGTGTATATGTCCATGAATGAAAAATTGTGCTGAACACTGGAATTTGACACAATATTGTAAAATGATTATAAATCAATAAAAAATGTTAAAAAAAAATGATCTTCTGTCTGAGCAAAGGGAAAAACCGAACCTACAGTCAAATATCATTGATCCTTGGGATTTTCTCAGGATCTTAGGTAAACTCCTCAACTGGGGTTTTCTAAGTTTGTGAAATCCTATCAGGAAGCAAGAAGAACAAAGGAGTGTTCATTCTCACTACACTGAATGACAAAGATGTAACAATCAAAGGCCTAGGGCTTATCCTAATGTTTTTGGCTGACTTTGATTAAAGTATCACAGAACATGTACAAAAATGAAACCGTATATACACAAACACATATAAACATCCCCACAAATATATACCCACAAAGACGTACACACAAACATCCACCCCAAACACAGAATAAAAGTCTGAGATAAAGAACTATCAATTCTAAATCGGCTACACTTGGGGAAAGAACTACTGTGATGATGTTTCAAAATGCAAAACCCTGAAATCTTTGTCTTTGGAGTGATTCTATGATTGGTGGAGGGCCTGCTGTTTGACCGTCCAGCTTCATATCGGCTCTGACAGGTAGGTAGAACAGGGAATTGACCCTTGCTGAGACTGCAACTGCTGATGGGTGAGAAGAGGTGGTTCAGGTTGTGTGGGAAAAGTGCAGAAGCCAAAGTGAGATTTTTTTATATGGGCTTAGGCCATGGATCCAACCGTAAGGCCTCATTCTTAATGGAGGGCCACCACAAAGCCCATTTCCTCTGCCATCCAGCCAGCGGTCATCACAGGTCCCAGTTTAATCTCTTGTTTTGACTCATCCTGAGTCACTCCCTGGTTGTTTCCCACTTCCACTCCTTGAGAAGGCACTTGGGTAGGAGATCTTCAGTATTCTTCAGTTATTGTTTCATGTGAAAGAGCTATGAGCTCTTTGGGGCAAAGGCCTCTTCAAATTACCGACTGTCATTAACATTGTGATTACGCCCACGTAGCCCTGATATGGGAGGGCTGCCTTTGCTTTCTTGAGCACTGGGAGCTGCTGGTGGGTGGCCGTGAGGGCCAATTCCTTTAATGCCTGAATCAGGCATGTGTCAGGTTTTCAATTTCCACAACCTCTAAGAATAATAGGCTTTTCAGGCCAAAAGGGGTTAAGAGCATTCAACTTACCCCCTCGTTTTATAGTGGAAATTGTGACTCAAAGAGGAAGGGTGATTTGTCCAAGGACATGGCCTGATCTCTGAGCTCCTAATCCAATGCTCTGCATTCTTCTCCAAAAACTTTGTTCAAAACAAACTCTTACAATTTCTTATGAAGTTAAACCTACACCTAGCCTATGACCCTGCAATTCCACTTGTAAGTATTTATTTGAGAGAAGTGAAAACATATGCTATGGTCTAAATATGTCCCCCCACAAAATTCATATGTTGAATTCTAACCCCTAAAGGTACTGGTATTTGAAGGTGGGGCCTTTGGGAGGTGATTAGGTCATGAGGGTGATGCACTCACGAGTGGGATCAGTGCCCTTATAAAAGAGGCCCCGGCTAGGCCTTTCCACCAGGTAAGGACACAATGAGAAGATGCCAGCCCTGAACTAGGAAGAGGGCCTTCACCAAAATACAACCATGCTGGCAACCTGATCTCAGACTTCCAGCCTCTGCAACTATGAGAAACAGACTAAGACAACACATATCCACAAAAAGACATACACAAATGCTTACAACAACTTTATCTATAATAGCCAGAAATTAAATACAAACAACCCAAATATCCATTAACAGGTAAGTTGATAAACAAATGGTGGTATATCCATTCAATGGAATACTACTCATCAATAAAAATGAACAAACTACACAGTACAGTCTGGATGAATCTCATAGACATTGAATCAGGAAAGTAGGGCAAACATAAGAGAGAACATACTGCATTATTTCTTTTGTATATAGTTCTAAAAAAGGCAAAACTAATCATTAGTCTATAGTGATAGAAAACAGAACATAGTTGTCTAGGGCTGGAAAGGGTCAATTGGCTGCAGAGACATATGAGAGAAACTTCTGGGGCACAGGCAATGTCCTATATCTTGATTGAGATGGTGGTTACATGGGTATAAAATTTGTCAAAAACTCACCAAACTGACAATAAAAAATTAAATTTTTAAAAAATTTTTAAAAACTCACCAAGCTGTACATTTAAAATCTGTTTATTTTACTGCATGTAAACAGTACTTTAATAAAGTTAATTAATAAAAAGATAAGCTCTTACACTTTCACTGCTCCTTTCTGTTCACACGGCACTTTCCAACCTCTCACCTCACAATCGTCTCACAACAGCCTTGTGACGTCAGCAAGGTAAGGCTGAGGACACCATCTCCATTTTACAGGAGAGAAAACTAAGGCTGAGAAGCAGCAGCAGCCTCAGCCACCTGGGTCAGGTACTCAAAGCACTTCTGTGGTCACAGGACCTGGAGAGCATAGAGTTGAACCCTCACTTGTCAGACAGACACACTGTGGCTCAGAGAGACAGGAACTTGTGAGTCCTCCAGCAAATAAGTGGCAGGACTGGGACTTGGGCCCTAGACCCCCATCTCCTGGCTCAGTGTGCTCCCCCACCCACTGCACTTTTGCTCCACTCTTCTTCTGTCTCAGGCCAGAGTCTGCTTCTGCTGCCTGAGAGGCCCTCAAATCCCTCTGGGGGCTCCAAGCCTGACTTCCTCATGCTAAGCCCCAAATCCCAGTTCTGCACTCTTCCCCATGTGAATTCTGGGCTCCTCAGGCCCTACCGTCAGCTAGTTGTCAACCCACTCAAGAGTTCATCCACAAGGTGGTTTCTTATAAAGAATTCCCAGCATTATTCCACCCAAGGACACCTGCCACCAATGAAAGAGTAAGAATTTAGTAATCAAAGAAAAAAATTAAAATAAGATTAAAGTCCAATCAGTTTCCACTTATAAAATTGTCAAATGTCATTGAGGTCTACCCCAATGGAGATTTTTCTGTAGACCTACATCATTGGGAATGCCTCATAGAGTAAATGCATGGTTTCTTTTAGTCACAGAATTGTGTGAGTAAATTATGTGTTAGACCTGTGGGAAAGAACTATAAGGCAGAGTAGCAACACTATGACTAAACTGTCAAACTTCTTTTATCTTAGGTATTGGTGTATCCCAATGATCTGTACTATTCTAGGGTGTGATAGCTTAGGGGTGAACATGATTTGAACTTATACAAGTTTAGAGGTTGTCTAAAATTCAGAACCAGGCAGATCCATGTACTCTGACCCTAAACATGGCCCTAAAGCAAAGTACTTGAAGAGATTGGATCCCTAAGATTACAGTTGGGGAATTTTGGAAGTCTGTCCGTATTCTGGAGAACACTGTGTATGTGTGTTAGGGTGTGTTAGCCAGGACAAATCCTAAGAAGTAGGAGAAAGGAGAGAAAGCATTCAGGACAGGGGAGCAGGGCCAAAGGAGAGGGCAAAATTCAAGGCCTTGCACCAAACCCCCACTCCCTGAAACCCAGAAAATGGTCCTCCAGGAGACCATTGTTAGAATAATAGCAAAAAAGCCTCATTAGGCAATGGTTGCTATCATTTATTGAGCACTGTGTAAGTGCTTTACAATCATTATCTCCTTTAATCCTCACAGCACCTCTATGGGATAGGTGCTAATATCCTCAATTTGTACTTAAGGAAACTGAGACAGAGAGATTAAGTAACTCATGAAAGACAGAAATAGAATTTCAACCCATTGCTTTTAACCACACATTAAAAATATGTGCCTACAAAGAATATGTATATCAAATCACTGCATTACACACTTTAAATCTGTATAATTTCATTTGTCAATTATACCTAAATAAAACTGAAAAAAAAAGAAAAGAAAAATTGGGCCCAGAGAGGGTGTCTTATGGAGAAGGGGAAAAAATACCCTAGGAAGGAACTCAAATGCTGAATTCCAGTCCCTGCACCACCCCTGACTCACTGGGTCACCCTGACAAATCTTTTTCTGTCTAATCTACTGCTCCTCTGTGGGGCCATGAGATTCTCACCACCCACCTCCACCAACATCACCCTGATTCCTCAGCCCATAGGCTTCCTTCATCCTCTCTGGGGTCCCAGTATCATGCTACTGATCCCCTCTTCCCAAATTTCCAGCTGGGCCAGACTTAGGCTCTAACTGGGGCCCAAACCTTGATGGCCTGTGGGTTGAGGGACAGAGAGGAAATTCCTGGGAGCTCTGCTCAGCTCAGGACCCTTGGCTCTTTTTCTATGAGCTTTAGCAAAGCCCGTATCTTGAGCCTTATCACATAATGAGTTTGGTACTTTCATAGGCCAATAAATCACACACTCCCCTCTCAGATGGTGCACAATTCAGGTGATAACCTCAGTCATACCAACATACCCTCCACTGCAAAAATGTTTAAGGAAGCAGAGTTTCTAATACTGTTATCACAGCTCCCTGATTACACACATGTCACAAAGACATCACAGCTCCTCAGTTACCTCACTGAGGGGCCCAGAGCTGAAGTCTTGCCAAAGTCAGCTGGTCACCCCCAGGAAGACAACTGGTCTGCATTTCCAAATATTCTCACCCTGGTTGCAACTTGCTCAGCTTCTTCCAAAGACCTGGAATTCCATGGCTTGACTGTGAGCCCTGGAAATGCCACTAGACGTGGCATGACTCGTCCTCCACTTCTCATAAATGGGTCACTAAGGCTCAGTGAGACCACATGGCTCAGGTAGAACCAGAACTCCAGCCTTCTGCCCCCATGCTGCTTCCTTGATGCTTGCCCCATTTCACACTTCAGCTGGTTTCTGGGCCCATGGACTTGGCCTCTGAAATGCCTCTTCTAGTGTTTTCCTCACCCCTTCCCCTGACAGCCTCCAGACCATCATCTCTCCCCAAACTGTCACTGCAAATCCTTGTGGTCTCCTTCCTCCAAGTCTCCTCTTTCTACAATCCATCCTGGGCAATGTGCCAGGTCACTCTCAGACCTGAAAATTATCAGGGGCTCTCCTTTCCTGCCAAAGAAAAACCAAAGCCTTGGCCTGGTGTTCGAGGCCCTTCACCATCTGATGCCAGCTTGCTAACAGCTTCTCATCCCTCTCCACCTCCTCTCCCGACAGACCCTAAGCTTAGCCCAAATCATCTGGTTGTTGATCCAGTATCTCTCTTCTGCTTCTGCATTTAGCCAGTGCTGTTACCTCCACTGAGTGTGCAGGACAGTCCTGCCCACCACCCACCTTCACCTCCACCTGCCCAACCTACCTTCTTACAAGGCTTAGTTCAAATGTCCTCTCACCTCAAGAAGCCTTTCCATGTTTCATTCCCAAAGGAAGTAATTGCTCCTTCTTTGGGACCCTGTGAGAGATGGGCCTTAAACCTTAGGTATTTAGATACCTGTTTTCTCTCCTAATAGGACACAAACCTTCTTAAAACCAGAATATGTATTGGTTTGTTTGTATGTTTCCCACAGGCCCAGCATGGTACCTTTTATTCATTGATTAATTCTTTCATTAACAATTTGCTGAACAGAATGTTGGAGTCCAAGCAACCTAAGCATGAGTCCAAGCTCTCTCACTTGCTAGTAGTATGACCTTGAATAAAGTACTTAACCATTCTAAGCCTCAGTTTTCTGCTCTGAAAAATGGTTCACAAAGTTATTGTAATGATTAATGAGGTAACATACGGTATATGCTCAGCACAATGCCTGAAACATACTGAGTATTCAATTAATAAGGCAATACTACTAATAATGAAAATAAACCTAGCTCCTGCTGTGTGCCTGGAATTATGGAGACTGTTGGGGATACAGAGATAGATAAAACTAGGCCCACGCCTTTGAAAACTCAGAGACCAGTCGGGAAGCAGACAACATGGAAAGAGCTGACCTCTGTATCACATAGGGTGATAAGTGTGTGACAAAGACACCCACAGGTTGTTCTAGAACTTCCAGAAAGGGCACTGAACTGGGGCTGTGTCCTGGAGGCAGGCGCTCAGGGAAAGCTCTCCAGAAGAGTGATGTAAGCAGTGTCTGGAAAGACCAGTGGTAATGATCCAGGGCAATGGGGCAAAATGGATAAGTGGGGTGGAAGGCACAGCATGAGACCAGGAGCACAGAGGCAAGTTGGAGCACCCCAGCACCCTGCACACAGCTGGTGCTCAATAAATGTCTGCCAAACAAGAGGCAGCCTGAGGTGGAGGGCAGAGTCCTGGGATTCTCTGCCACAGTCATGGCGTGCAGCCTTGGGGAAGTCACACTCCTGCCCTGAGCTCCCTGTTCTGAGATGATCCGTGAGGTTGACCCCCATTCCATGATGCCAAGATTTGGGAAGGAATGGTGGGCCTTTGGCTGGTGCACCCTTGTTCCTCTGAGTCAGGCAGGGGCACATTTTTACCTGCTCAATTCAGGAGGAGTTTGGCCTAAGAGGCTGGCACCACCCTCTTTAAGTCACACCTGTCTCTGAAGCAAGACACACTAATCACCTTACGAGCATTGTCACACCCTATTCCTGGGAAATATTCCTCTTCATAGCTGGGGTGGGGAGCCCAGATACTCCAGGGAGCAACCTGGCCTCAGATTCTACCCATAGGACACCTGAGGTGGAATAGGGACAATCACTGAATTCAGAGCAAAAATAAGCAACTTCAGTGAGTGTAAATTTGGTTAATCTGGTGAGAAACAAATAAATTACATTTTAAAACAATCCTTTTTGAGGGAAAAGTACTGATTTATATAAAACTAGTCAATTTTGTCAATTCAGTATTTTCTTCCAATTTTATTAAGATCAATTGGTATTACCACTGTGTAAGTTTAAGGTGTACAACGTGATGATACGATACATGTATATACTGCAAAGTGGTAACCACATAAGGTTAGTTAACACCTTCATCACCTCACATAATTATCTTTTTTTGGTGAGAACATTTAAGATCTACTACTTTAGTAACTTTCAACTATATAATAGTTCAATATTAAATTATCTATTTAGTTTTTTTTAAGTCATGTGTGATTAAAGAAATCCATCTGAATTATTGTGTCATATAACTCCAAAAGTCTGGTTGGTTCTTTCCATTTTTATTGGTTCAGTATCGTATATGGCCCTAGAGAAAAGGTGATAGACCAAATCTCAACCACAGCACACATTAACGATTGACAAACACAAGGACAGCAACTTGAACATCCAGCCGCTCCAAGAAGGGAGGGGAAGGAAGATGTGGAGAAGGCAGGTTTTGAATTACCTATGGTATCTCTAACAAATTACCACAAACTTGGTGGTTTATGACAACACACAAATTTGATTCAAGTGATAGAAAGCCAGTTTAAGCATACCTAAGGGAAAACACAAGCAAAAAGCAGTGTGAGCAACATATTTGTATATTCAACAAAATTATGGAAAGGGCAATGGGGAGCTGGATGTATGCATGACTGGATCTAGAAACAAATGTCAAGTCTTCCTTGTTCTAACTCTGTACCTCATCTCTGCTTCTATGTTGACCATCAAACTGTAGTCACTGAGCCTTCACATCTGGTATGGAATGTGATCACTATTGAAAAGCATTTTAAATCAACCAGGATTCAAAAATAAGCACTATTAACAGTCTGCTTTTCAGGTTTTATGCATGTTATTGTACGCACGTACAACACGTCTTAATGCACATGCTCTTGTGCACACACATACGCAGAAGCATACATAATTATTTAGGGAGCATTTAATGTGTATGTATATTTTGCTCTGCTTTTGTTACTTAGAACTTTTTATGAAGATTTTCCTTGCTATTAAATTTTATTTGAAAATGAAAAAAATCTATTCTTACAGACTTGAAGGTCAGAGTCTGAAATCAGTTCCACAGGGCTGAATCAAGCAGGGCTGCACTCCCTCCAGTGGCGCTAGGAGAGAATCCATTTGCTTGCTTTTTCCAACTCCTGGAACTGCATTCGTCACAGACCATGGCCCCTTTGTTCACCTTCAAATTCTTCTGTGCCAAAATTTCCTCTGTGTCCCTCTTACAAGAATACTTGTGATGCAATTGGGCCCAATCAATCCCAAGTAATCCAAGATAATCTCCCAATCTTAAAATCCTTAATTTACTCACAACTGCAAAGTCCCATATCAAGTAAAATTCACAGGTTCTGAGGATTCAGACGTAGGTATCTTTGGGGACCATTATTCAGCCTCCCACTACAGAGAAGCCACCAGCAGGAGGAGACACGTCTCACATGCAGGCCCAATGAGAAGGAGGCAGTCAAGCCAGTTACTAGACCAGAGTCACATCCACATTCTTGTGAAAATCATGAGTTAAAAAGAAACTACCTGTTAGAATGGCTATTATCAACAAGAACAAAAAAAAAGGTAAGTGTTGGGAGAAAGTAGAGAAATTTAAATTCTTATGTACTGTTGATGGAAATGTAAAATGGTAGCACCATTGCAAAAAAATATTATAGAGGGTCTTCCAAAAATTAAAAATAGAATTACCATATGATCTGGCAATCCCACTTCCAGGTATATATCTAAAAGAAATCAGGGTCTCAAAGCGATCTCTTCACTCTCATTTTAACAGCCAAAATATGGAAACAACCCAAATGTGTCCACTGACAGATGACTAGATGAATGAAATGTGGCATACACACAAAAACATATACACATACACATGAGGGATATTATTCTTCCTTTAAAAAGAAGGAAAATCCTGCCAGTTGAGACAACAGGGATTAACCTGGAAGACATAATGCTAAATGAAATAAAGTCAGTCACAAAAGGCCATATATCATATGGTTCCTCATATATGAGGCATCTAAAATAGTCAAAGATATAGTGGACAATAGAATGGTGGTTACCAGAGAACAGGAAAGGTGGATAGGGAAAGTTGTTATTTAATAGGTATAAAAGCACAGTTATACAAGATGAGTAAGTTCCAGAGGGCTGCTGTACAACATCGTGCCTGATTAACAATAAAATAGTGTGTACTTAAAAATCTGTTAAGTGTTCTTACAAAAACAAAAAGGATACAAGTAAACTTTTGGAGGTGATGGATATGTTTATTCCCTGGATTGTGGTAATGGTTACATAAGTGTTCATGTCCAAACTCAACAAGTTGTATTATATTAGTTATGCACAGTTTTTTGTATACCAACTATACCTCAATAAAGCTTGGGTGGGGAGAAGAAGCAACTACCTGAGGACCCTAAAAAATAAAGCAAGCAGGTTGTAAGGAAGTCAAAATCTGAACAATGACCAATATGGTGGCAATGAATCTGACAACAGATAGACCTGCTCCCAAAGAAATGCTAAAGGAAATTCTTCAAGCTGAAGAGAAATAATCCCAAAGGAAAATTTGAAATTTCAGGAGTGAAGAAAAAGCAACAAAAATGGCAAATATCTGGGTAAATGTAATAGAATATTGTTGCCCTCTTAAGACCTCTGAAATATGTATGACTTTTAAAAGCAAAAATTATTACATTGTCTGGGGTAATTTTAATGTATATATGTTTAATATAGATGACACCTATAATATAAAGGGGAGAATATAAAGTAATCTATATGGTAGTCAGGTTTCTATCTGTTAGAAAATAAAACAGACTATGAAAAGTTTGGTATGTATATTATAACCTCTATAGCAACCAATAAAAAATACAAAGAGATAAAGTTAAAAACCCAAAAGATAAATTAAAACCTATATAGATAAATAGGAAATCTCAACATAATAAAGATATCGATTTCCCAAAATTTATCTGTAGATTTATATACTTCCTACAAAATCCCTGTAAGGGTTTTTTGTTAAAAAAAAAAGTTCATTCTAAAATTTATATGAAAAGACATAGACCCTAGAATAACTAAAACATTCTTGAAAGAGAAAAATAAAGTGGGAGGAATTGAGGAATTGCACTTTCTGATATTAAGGACTACTATATAATGATAGTAGTTAAGAGAATATTTGGTAGAGGGATGGTACATAGGTCAGTGGAATAGAATAGCGAACCCAGAAATAAACCCACATAAATATACCCAAATGATCTCTGACAAAGGTGCAAAAGAAGGAAAGATAGCCTTTTGTACCTTTTCAACAGATGGTGCTGGGGTAACTAATAAGTGATTATAGTAAGGTTGCAGAATACAAGATTAATATACAAAAGTCAATTGATTTTCTATATACCAGCAATGAATAATTGGAATTTGAAATTTAAAATACCACCATTTACATTAGTACCAAAAAAGTGAAATACTTAGGTATAAATCTAACAGAATTAATATAAGATCTATATGAGGAACTGTGGTGAAAGCAAAGAAAGAAGAACTAAATAATTGGAGAGATATTCCATGTTCATGGATAGAAAAACTCAGTATTGTCAAGCTGTACATTCTTCCCAGTTTGATCTATAGACTCAATGCAATCTCAAACAAAATACCAGTAAGTTATTTTGTGGATATTGACAGCTGAGTCTAAAGTTTATGTGGAGGCAAAAGACACGGAATAGCCAACACAATATTGAAGGTGAAGAACAAAATTGGAGGACTGACACTACCCAACTTCAAGACTTACTAAAAAACTACAGTAATTAAGACTGTGACATTGGCAAAAGAACAAATAGATCAACAGAACAGAATAGGGAGCCCAGAAATAGATCCATATAAACATAGTCAATTGATCTTTGACAAAGGATCAAAAGCAATACAATAGAGAAAGGTAGTCTTTTCAACAAATGATGCTAGAACAACTGGACATTCCTATGCAAAAAAATTAATCTAGACACAAACCTTATACTCATCACAAAAATTAACTCAAAATGGATCGTAGACCTAAATGCAAAATGCAAAACTATAAAACTTCTAGAAGGCAATACAGCAAAAAAATCTAGGTAACTTTGGGTATGATAATGACTTTTTAGATAAAACAACAAAGGCACAATCCATAAAAGAAATAATTGATAAGCTGGACTTCATTAAAATTAAAAAATTCTACTCTGAGAAAGACACTGTCAAGAGAATGAGGAGATAAATCACAGAAAGGAAAAATTATTTGTAAAAGACACATCTGATAAAGGACTGTTATCTCAAATATGCAAAGAATTCATAAATCTCAACAATAAGAAAATGAACAACTCAGATAAACAACAAGCTTATATTGTATAGCTCAGGGAACTATATTTAGTATCTCATAGTAACCTATAATGAAAAAGAATATGAAAATGAATATATGTATGTATGTGTATGACTGAACTATTATGTTATATACCAGAAACTGACACAACATTGTAAATATATACTTCATTTAAAAAAAAAAGAAAGTGAACAATTTAAATTTAAGTTTAAAAAAATTCAATTTAAAAAAAAACAATTTAAACAAATTCAATTTAAAAATAAGCCAAAGACGTAAATAGACAACTCACCAAAGAAAATGTACAGTTGGAAATAGCATATGAAAAGATGGTCAACATTATGTCATCAAGGAACTGCAAATTTTTTATAAGTGGTGCTAGGAAAGAAAAAACAAAACAAATGCAGGGTCTCAGCACCGCCTCAGACCTGCTGGACCAGAAGTTGCATTAACAGATACCCATGTGATGTGCTCATGAAGGTAAAGGAAGCATTGAGTTAGAGGAAGGCACAGTTGAGACACTGGTGCTCCTCCCTGCTCATTAGACTAATAAAAGTTACTTCTATTTGACTAATAAAATAAATGGTGTGCAGAAAATTAGACATCCTTACACACACAAAAATGAGGTTCAACCTGAATCTCACAACCTTATATAAAATTAACTATCATTAAAAAAATTGGAGGGAAGGTATAGCTCAAGTGGTGAAGCACATGCTTAGCAGCAATGAGGTCCTGGGTTCAATCCCCCTTACCTCCTCTAAGAATAAATAAATACTAAATAAACCATAAACCTAGTTACCTCCCCTCCCCGCAAAAAAAAAAAAAAACTAAAAAATTTTAAAAATTAAAAATTAACTATCATAGTTGTAAATGTAAAATAGAAGACTATAAAACTTTAAAACGTAGGAGAAATTCTTCATGATCTAGAGCTAGGCAAGGAGTTCTTATACTTGACACTTAAAGCACAATATCGAGTGTTGGAGAGGATGTGGAGGAAGTGGAACTCTCATATATTGCTGTAAGAGAATCTAAAATGGTGGTACAGCCAGTCTGGAAAACAGTTTGACATGTTCTTATAAAGAAAAGAAATTATGTATAAATACATAATTAGCATGTGCCTCAGCAACCCCATTCAGAGCTATTTACTCAAATAAAACGAAAATCTATGTTCACACAAAACGTGTACATGCCAAAAATTGGAAACAATATCCCTGAACTAGGGAATGGATAAGAGTATATCCATAAAATGGATTATTATTCATCAGTAAAAAGTAACAAATTATTGATTCATGCAACAACACTGATGAATCTCAAATGAATTGCACTAAAGGAAAGAAATCAGAGTCAAAAAGCTACATACTATATTGTTTCATTTATATGACATTCTGGAAAACACAAAAGTATAGTAATGGAGAACAGATCGCCAGGGGTAAGGGTAACGAGAGTTACTACAAATTGACAGAGTGAGGGAATTTGGGGGGATGATGGAATGGAAATTTTCCACATCTTGATTGTGGTAGTTATATGACTCTGCTTTTGTCAAAACTCATAGAACTAAATACCAAAAGAGAGTGAATTTTATTGTACGTAAATTAAAATATTTTCTCTAAAAACTACAGTGAAAGATACGTGATTTACAATAAAATATGAATTAATAAACTACCATTTTGTTACAGCATAATAAAAGGAAAAATTCCCCAGGTGGTTCCAATATGCAATCAAGGTTGAGTACCACAGCCCAAGGCAGTTATTTTCCCACACATGTGTGTATATAGATACCCTAGGGCTACCTTTTCTTCCCAGGCTCCTCAAGAGAAGTCAAGTCTCCCCTCCAACCACCGAAGGTCATTAACAAAGACCCACAGAGTTGGAAAGATGACCTATGAATGCCTGAGAATGGAAGTGGAGGTTGATTGGACTAGGAATATTTCATTTTGGAGAAAAGGAGGCCCAAAACACACAAGGTTATTGTCTTTAGGCAACTGAAGGGTGATTAGGTGGAAAGAACATAAGTTTTTTGTGTTTCCAGTAGGAAGACAGGAAATAATGAGTGGAAAGGGCACAGAACCCAATAGAAGGGAGAGATTTCTAACAACCAGTTAATCTGCAAAAAGAATGGGATGGCTCATGGAAGGAATGAGCTTCCCAGCCTCAAGGATTAAACAGAAGTGGGTTGACCATCCATCTAAGATTTCATACAGGGGATGAAATCTTTCACTGGGTGAAAGATTAGAATCAATGGCCTCTTAGGTCTAGATCAATTCTAAAACTTATGAAGTCCCAAGCACTGCACAGTGGAAGATGAATTCCCCTAGACTCTTTAGCTGAGTAAAATTTGAGAGAGACTACAATAGTTCCTACCTGCCCAAAATCTCTCCTCTGCCTGAAATTCCCTTTTACTTCCACAAACACTAGATAGGGCTCAAGTGGAGGGTACTGTGTGGGAAAAGTGTTGCTGGGGAGATAAAAAGAGGAAGACAAAATGGCTCAGTTCCCCAGCTGGCTCCCTCATTCACCAGGATCTCAGATTAAATGTCACTTCTGAGAAGCTCCCACTGCCCCTAAAATCTGGCATTAAGTACCCTCCCCATGCCCCTGTAGACATCTATACTTCTCACAGCACCCATCATACTTCATTGTCTGTTCTCTTCATTTGAATATGAAGTCTGTGAAGACAGGGAACTAACAGATGCACAAAAATAAACATCCAGAATATATAAAGAGGGCTTATGATTCAATAAGAAAAAAATGACCAATGTGGGGAAAAAGTGGTAAAGGATATGAACAGGCAATTCAAAATGAGGAAACCCAAAGGACCAATGATGATATAAAAAAAGTTCCACCTCAATAATAGTAAGGGAAATACACATTTTAAAATTTTACTCTACACCTATTACATTTGTCAATATGATAGAAAAGAGTAAAAATAGCAGATATTAGAGAGAATGTGAAGAAGTATGAGTGTTAATGCATTACTGATGGGAGTATAAGTTAGTACAAATACTTTGGATAAAATTCTGTCAAACCTAGTAAAAGTAGAGATATGCATACAGCTTTAAGCACTTCCACTTCTAGGTATCTATCCTAAAGAAACTCTTATGCTTTACACATATGCCCTAAAGAACAGGCATAAGAATGTTCATTGCAGCACTATTTATAATTTTAAAAAGAAAAAGGACTAATGTAACTGTATATATAATCAGGTAAGACTTCAGGGAGGGGGCAGCCTGGAGGTGGGCCTTGGAGGGTGGGGAGGATTCCACAGAATGAGAAAGAATGAGGGAGAACGTAAGCAAAGGCACAGAGATGTGAACAGGGAGGAGGCTGGGGAAACCCAGGTCACCCTGTGCAGCTGCAGTAAAGGAATAGGTAGCAAGGGGGAGATAGGGGGCCTCCAGGAAATGAGGAAAGCTGGAAAGCTCTCTAGGCTTTGAGAGCAATATGAATACTAACCCATGAGTTTTCATGGTCCCACTGCATGTATTATATTATCTTGCATATATCAAACAGCCAATAAAAAGAAGGAACCTAGGATATAGCAGAAAGTTCTCTGAAGTCTGTATGTGTAAGATGAGATTTAGGGTTTAGATCCCCCATTCTTTCTAGTGTAACGTACTGCCATTATCTTAAAGGCACAGCAAGGAAACAAAATGATTTGTAACTATCTGAAACCTAATAGAATTTGAAATAGGATGGTCAATGAAATCATATATTTAAATTGTGAAGCCACACCTTGGTCACAATTCTATTTGTTGAGTGACAGTGTACACATTTAGACATTTCCCATCAAGACAGAAAAGAAAAGAGAGTTGCAGCGCCACCTTGTGGTGAGACCTAGCGTTGCACTGAGATGCTTCCTCCCAAGGCTATTCAGTGGCTCTGTATCTTGTCTGGGCCTGCAGTCACTGGATAGGGGTGGGAGTCAGCAGAAGCTAAGAACTAGAAGAAACAACAGGCATGACTAGGAGTCAGGAAGCCCTGTTATGGGGCTCCCTTGAAGTCCTGGGGGCCTCCCTTCTTCCTAACATACTTCAAGCATAATCAGGACAATCGAGATCAGAAAGCCTGAAGGTGAATAAAATGGGGGAAGACAGGAGAAATAGTATAATACCACTGATGTTTCCAGGTGGTAGAGTGAGCTGGTATTGACGATCTATGAGTTTCAGACCTTCTTGAAAAATAAATTAATCTTTTTTTCTATAAAACTGCCTGATCACAGAAGCAAGGATCATCAGCTACAGATTATCTTCATCTCAAGTGTCAACTTCAATGAACTGGTAATAGCCAACTAGAACATTGCATTCAGTAGGATTCTGAGGTAGAGTTTGAGTTCGTGGAAAGAAGGTCATTAATGATTAACATCTGTCTCAGATATGGGAAGGAGTAACAACACACCTATCCTAGGAAATGCTTTGTTGCTGTAGACCTCTATGTACCTCTAACTCATCTGAGTCTCAGTTTTTCTCATTATAAAATGAGGATAATTACGCCTTCCTGGCTTACTTCACAAAAGAGAAGACCATGGATTTGAATGGTCTTGAAAGATCTAAAAATACACATATGAGACGGTTCAAGTATTTTCGGGTGACTTCCCTGGATGAACAAAAGAGCCGATGACCCCAGAGTTGTTGGTTGCCTTTCAGCAACCTAAACACCACTGAAGAGCTGAAGAACATTGTTTGAAAAATGTTAGGGACTCAGCCAGATCTCAACACTAAGTCAAACAAATTGAGTAAGCTGGGATCTAAAGAGTTAAAGCGTTAGCTGTGAGGCTGGTGCTGCAATTTTTTCAGGGCCAGAGCATGGAATAAAATGAAATCAAACACCATTACCACAGGACCCTTAGACTAATCCACACATTTGCTGATTTTACAAATGTTTATTGAGCACCTACTGTGTGCCAGTTCTGTGTCAAGGATAGGGATAGAGTGGAGGATAAAAGTTAGACACTTGCCCAAATGGAGATTACAGCCTAGTGGGACAGGCTGTAATAAATAAATTACCATTTAAATGATGTGTTAGGAAAACAGCTGCCCCTCCTAAGCTGAGGATGATGGCTATGGAAGATGTGACACACTGTTGTTCAGTAAAATTAAATCTGTTTCTTCTCTCTGTCCCCATCATGGAAATACACGTGGGTAAGATCTTGGTTAAGAACAAAGTTTTGTACTCAGAACACAGCTGAGTTCAATGTTTGCTTTGGTGACTTACTAGTTGAGTGACTCAGACAAGCTATATCACAAGGCTTCCAGACTTTGATGTGCATACAAACCCCTGGGGCATCCAGACTTCACCACAGCCTCAGTCTCCCAGTGGGAAACAAGCAGATCATGAAAGGGTTGTCATAAAGATTAGGTGAGACAGTATACGTAAAGTGCTTAACACAATTCCCAGTACTCCATGAATGGAAACTTATGTTCTTATTATTCTTTTATTCTCTGTCCTTTCAAATTTAAGTCATATGAAGGCTTGAGTGTGTGTGTGGTTGCTTTGTTTTAATTTTTGCTATGTGTGCACAACTGGGTAGATAAGAGCCCTTGCACATAGGGCAAGTTCCTCGCAAGATGGTTTGTGTTCCCAGAGCATGCGGACCGGTGCAGACGCACACCCTGGTGGCACGTGTTTGTGTGTCTGCAGTGAGCAGTATGTGCATGTGTATCTGTGTACATATAAAACACTGTATCCATAGAAAACTTTGTTGTCAATGAACTACTTCAAAAATCATTTCCTCATACTTATCATGATATCAACCAAGGTTAGTGAGCAGCAGGATAATGAAAGATTGATTGTTCAAAGAGGCAGGTCTTGTTTTAATTGAAACCGCTTATCCTACCCAAAGGTTCTAGATAAAGGAGAGAAATGTGATGACTGGTAAGAAACATTCTGGTCTATAGGTTGGTGTGGGGCACCAGGCTGTAAATGTCACAAGGTCTCCCAGGTCCCCTGCCCAGCCTTCCCAGTCAAAGGCAGGAAGACTGATCTTGGGGTGCCCTTGTTGGGATACCCTTTCTTCTGCCCTTCTACAGAGGCCCACTCAAACTCAGGAAGGCTAAAGTCTAGGAAGCAGGACCCCTGAGGTTTTTCTTTTGAGTAAAAGTAGATTTATTTAGAGAGATGTACACAGCGGATGCTGGGGGGCAGTGGTTAAAGTAAAGGTAGATAGATACACCCTCCATAGACAGAGTGTGGGCCAACTTGGAAGGCGAGAGAGAGAGAGCAACCACCCCTGAGTTCTGATCAGCCTCTGCGGCCAGCTCACTTGACCATGCTGGGACTCCAGGGTCACCCCTGCAGAGGGCCTGCAGTGTGGTGCGATGGTTTCACGCAACAGCATTAAAGCTAGAGAATCCTGGGCTTAATTCCCAGAGCCTCCACCTCCCAAATGGTAAATGTGTGACTCAGTGATTTCCTCTTTCTGAGCCTCCATGCCTCAACTATGAAACATGGATTTTTAAAAAATAAAATTCCTATCTCACCAAGTTACTGGGAAAATTTTTTAAGAACTTGCATTGAAAATCCTTAGCACAGTGCCTGACATAAGGTAATGATTCATTTAATAATTATAGCTACTATTTATTGAGCACTTACTCTGTGCCTGTCTATATAGCATCATCTCATTTAACCTCACAACAACTCAGAGTGGTAGATACCATTATTACTATCCCCATTTTACAGATGAGGAAACTGAGGTACTGGCCCCAGATCACACAAGTAATAAGAGGGAAATTTGAGCCCATCTACTCTAATTCTTACATTATCATTTTTAATGTGATTGTTATCAACAAAAATAATAACACAGAAGGGATTCCAGTGCCAACCATGAAGAGAATTGCTCTGCCTTCAGATTCACCTCAGAGCCTTTTAATGTTAATGTGCATCCCTTCCCCTTGCTTCATTTCTAGACTTTAGCTACCATTCATTTATTCATTCAGCAGACATTCACTGAGCAGTACTATGTGCCAGGCACTGTGCTTGGCCCTGAGGATGCAGCACTGAACAAAACAGTTAAGATCCTTGCCCTCAGGGAGCTGAGAACTGAAGAATGAGAGGAACCAGCTGTGCAGAAAACCAGAGGCCCTAAGGTGGGGATGAGCATGGCTGGCCCAAGCTAAGAAGTGACAGAAGGGTAGAGTGACTGGAGCAGTGAGCAGGAGATGGCCTCTGCCCCTCTTTGGGTTCCAGACCTATATAGTTCACAAGCTGACGGCACACGCCTCCCTGGGGGTGCCCAGAGCCCCTGAATGCAATATGTCCAAAACAGAAGTCATTACTTTCTCCAGCCAAACCCCCGCTCCTCTTCCCTGAGCAGCCACTGCACAACCAAACACCCAATGGCCCAAGGTAAAGACCTGTTCAACATTTCTTGAGTGTGTCCTCTTTCTATCACCATGACTTTTGCCTTGGTGCAGACCTCATCATCACTCGTCTGAGCTGTTGGACTGGCCCCTAACTCCAGCACTGCCCTCATGTTCATCTCAGGATAAAGTCTGAACTCCTTGGCCTGACAGATAACATCCTTTAAAATGAGATCTGAAACCACATTTCCAGCCTTATCTCCTACTAGTCGTCCACATGTCTCAGAGCACCAGCCATGATCTAATTAGTCTTTCCTACCATTAGGAATAGCACAAGCTGTTCCCTCTGCTTAGAATTCCTCTTCTGTCTCTCTCTCTCTCTCCCTGTAGAACTGCTATTCAGCCTTTAAGATACAGCTCATCTCCACGCTACAGCCTTCTCCGACACCTCCAGGCAGAACCACCCAGCTTACTCTCCCCAGACCCAGAGCACGTGATATTTACAACACAGCTATAGCATTCATCAAATGTGTTCCTGATTATTTGGTTATATATCTATTTCCCCACCAGACTGAGCTCAAAAGGGCAGGGACTCTGTCCTGTTGAGCGCAATGTCTAGTACACAACAGATGCTCAATGCGTATTTAGTGAAAGGATGAATGAAAAAATAATGGAGCACAGAAAAAAATCAGTGAGTCCCTTAAGAATCAAATTTCCAACATTGGTCTCATGAGCACAAATCAAAAGTCTACAAGAGAGTTGAGAACTGACCAAAGCTAAACTTGTCTTGCCACCTGGGAATCATAGATTGTCAAGACTAACCAAATATCAGGGAGATACTAAAGCCTCAAGACGAGTGATCTGACCAAGGATCAGGTGTCAAGAGAGCAAAACTGGAAGCCGAGACCCTGCCTCCTAGTGCTGCAAGAGCCCTCCAAGCCAGCTTCCATCCAAAGTTCAAAAAACAAGAGAAGCAAGGTCATCTTGTACACAGAGCCTCCAAGAAGGTACCCCTAGCTCAAGGTGCCAAATTCACAGTCAAGCTCTGCTGTTGGGTGAATTGTGTCCCACCAGACTTGGTATGTGGAAGTCCTAACCTCCAGTAGCTCAAAATGTGACTTTTTACGTGGAGATAGGGTCTTTATAGAGGTAATCAATTTAAAATGAGGTCATTAGGGTGGGTCCTAATCCAATACGACTGGTGCCCTTATAAAAAGGGAATGTTTGGACACAGAAACATGTATAGGGAGAACGCCATGCAAACATAAAGATGGCCATTTTATACAAAGGACTTGAGTACCCCTGGATTTTTGGTGTCCGTGCTTGGAGGGGTGGGTGGGTCCTGGAACCAGTCCCCCACAGATAGGGAGGGACGACTATACTTTGTTATGGCAGACATAACAAACTAACAGGAGCTTTTTAGAGCAGGAGTTCTCAAAGTGCAGTTCCTGGGAAAAGTAGAATCAGTATCACCGGGATTTGTTAGACAGGCAAGACCTAGCCAGCAGAAACTCTGGGATTGGGACCCAGCAATCTGCCATTCAACAAGCCCTCCAGGTGATTCTGATGGACACCAAATTTGAGAATCATGCTAAGAGCTACTCTGTCTATGATGAGTTGATTAGTGTCCCCCAAAATTCATGTCCACCTAGAACCTCAGAATGTGACCTTATTTGGAAATAGGGTCTTTGCAGATGTAATTAGTTAGAATGAGGTCATACTGGATTAGCATGGGCCCTCAACCCAATGACTAGTGTCCTTATAAACAGAGAAGCAGAGACACAGACACACAGGGAGAACACCATGTGACAACGGAGGCAGAGATTGGAGTTATGTGTCTACAAGTCAAGGAATGCCAAGGATTACCAGGAGTCACCAGAAGCTAGGAGAGAAGCAAGGAAAGATTCCTCCCTAGAGCCTTCCATCCCTGCTAACACCTTGATTTCAGAACTGTAAGAGAATACGTTTCGGTTGTCTTAAGCCATCCAGTTTGTGGTAATTTGTTACAGCAACCCTCGAAAAATAATTCCCTATCCAAGAGTCACAAGCCACATGTGGCTATTTAAATTTAAATTAGTTAAAATGAAATAAAATCGAAAACTCAGTTTCTCAGTTGCACTGGCCATGTTTCGAGTACTCAGTGGCCACAGGTGGCTTGTGGCTACTTTTTGTGACAGCACAAATGTAGACCATTTCCATCAGATCTGAAAGTTCTGTTGGATGCCACTGCCTTAGCAGCTCATTGGCTAAGTCCAGCAATCCAGTTCACCACTTGTTTTTCTATGGCCCACAAGTTTAGAATGGTTTCTACATCTTTAAATGATTGAAAAATTAAATGAAGAATACTATTTTGCGACATGTGAAGATTATATGAAATTCAAATTTTGGTGTCTATAAATAGTTATTGGAACACAGCCACACCCATTCATTTACATACTTTGTGCTGCAATAGCTGAGCTGAGTAGTTGTGACAGAAACCATATGGCCCATAAAACAAAATATCTACTATCTGGCCTTTTACAGGAAAAAATTTGCTCTGCTTTTTTCTAGGGCAAATTTACCCAGCTCTAGAGGGTAATGAAGAATGACAGGAGAGAATATGAGAACAAATTGGCATGCCAGTTCAGCACAGAGGCCCTGCTTTGAGATATCCATAGGCATATACTTCCCAGACCAGAGTGAAATCAAGGAGATTACATATTATCTTTTACTTACATGCATACAGCGTACTTACAAACAATATCCACATATATACTCATACATGTACATTATCCACACCCACATACACACAGAATAAGCTTAGAGAAGGGCCATCTAAGGGGGAAAAGGAGAATGGGACTGTGGAGTTCATTTCTGCTGATATTTTGCCCTCAGTATTTCCTGTACAGTATTCTGTAATAAAGAGATACTGTTCTTTTAATAAGAAAAAAAATTCTGCCTGATTCTAAAACCAAGCTCCTAACCTCTAAATGAGACAGTAAAGGCTGGGCCTCCCAGGCTCTCCTTATCTTTTTGTAGCTCTGAATACGTTCATGCTTTCTTTCCCCATCAGTACTAACTCTCAGGAAAGGCTCTGCTCGCCCCATTTATACCAAGCTATCGTCAACTGATTCACAGATTACTTCATATGTTCTCCTTCCCAGGACGGAGCAGAGTTTCAAAAGAGATCAAAGCCTAGAGCCTCGGGCATGATGATCTACCAATGTAATGTTAGCCATCAGTTAGTCAGGTAGGAACACAGAGGGCCTCTGGTCACCCCTGAAATCCCTGGACACAGGGAACTGCCTACCCTCGTTACGTGCAGGAGCCTAGCCAGCATGCAACCAAGGCCCCTGCACCCAGAAACAATCAACAAATACATACAGCTACACTTACAAGGCAGGATCCAAACTTGCCAGCTTACCCAACACTAGGCAGAAAGCCTCCAAAATCAAGCCCACTTTTAAGACTCAGTTGATGATGATCTAGACTCAGGAGACCTGAGTTCAAATTCCTGCTCTGCCACTAACTCCCCAGAAAACGTCAGTCCCTCTATTTGTCCTCTTCTGGCCTCCGTTTTGCCTCTGGTAAGGGGTCATGCTTGGACGGGGTGACTTCAGCTTTCCCCTCAGCTCTGCTCTGGGCCCCTCTGGGTCCTCTAGTTGTGTGTATGTATGCCTGGGACAGGGTCCAAGGAATTTCTCAAGGGTCAAAAGATTAACCATTGGGCTGGGTCAGTTCCAGAAAGCACTCAAAAATTAACCTGGTTACTCCTGATTTCCCTTTTAATCTTTACCATTCGTACTCTGGTGGGACATTATTCCTCTGCTGCCTACAAGGTCCAGGTGCCATTCCCCCCACCCTCTGCCCAGGGTGCTCTAGTCCCCCCCATCAAATTCCCTCTCCCCCTAACTAAATTCTACCAATCCTCACTCCCCCCATCAAACCTTTTCTGAGTCCCAAAAGCCCTATGACCACAGCCCTCTGATCACCTCAATACACTACACTATATGCTAGTGGGAAGCATTAGCACAGACTGCCTGGGGTTGTAGTAGTGACTGCTCCTGTGGCTACTTCTTTGTACTTGGTTACTCCTCTTGGAAGTAGAAACTGTGCTGTGTTCAACATTTTATCCTATGCACGGGTTCATTGTTGAGGATGCTAGAACATTTGAAATGCCTTTCACCAAGCTGAGAAATAAGGCCTGACCTCGAGGAAATGTTTCCAACTCTCCAAAGTACTTGGAAGCTCTCTTAGCTCCTTGGATCCTCACAGGAACCCTGAAAACAGGCCAACCACTTAACTGGCACATGAAGCACTTAACATGGAGGTGAAACAATCTCCTTAAGGTCATGAAGCAACTTAGCGGTAGAGCCCAAACCACACACCAGAGTTTTCACCTCCCAATCCTGGGCTTTGGGGTGTGTGGCATACAGTGAAACCATAGCCTCACCAACTTTTTAAGAAACGGCAGCCTGTTGCAGCCTCCACACCAACACACTTTATAAATACCTTCACACTGGCTCCAGCCTGCTCAGGGCTTCACCCCTCTAGAATCTCGGGCCATTTTTCTCCCCTCTTCCATCATCATTCTCTAAGGAAACAACAGTCCAGTGCAGTGCAGACCAATACATTTTTGTAGAGATTATAAGGGGCCAGGAGACACTGAACTTGGTCCTACTTGCTCCAGCCTGTTCCCCTCACCCCCTCCACCCCTCCCCCTGCACCAACTTGCTTAGCAGGGAGAAAAAAGGAGTAAAAGCTGTATTTTTTTTAGTAAAAGCTAAGTTCCTGATTGCATAATTGAGGGCACATCTTCTGTTGATGCTGAAAGATGCTGCTGTGTTCTCTCTCCGAGGCCCAAAGATCAGATCTAAAGAGCCCTGACTTGAGCCTCAAGCAATAGCAGCATCCTCTGCCCACTGCTCTGCCAGGGCAGAAGCCTGAAGTGCTGGGCACCCTCCCCCATCATTCCAGCCACTCCACCCACCCTATCCACAGGGAGGTGAAGCAACATTTCTCGATAACAGGGCATCAGAGTCCAGGCCACTGGAAGCCACCTGAGCTTCACATGGTTTTATGGTTTCACAGTTAATGTTTGGCCCTGGGATAATTCTACTCTAGGAAGTAAGCCAGAAAAGGCAGGGGAGAGAAGAGGGTAGAGCAGATAAGGTGACAGGTCACCTGCAGGAGGCACCCACCCTGGCAGTCACGTCTGTTATCACAATACCTGCAGTGTTCCAAGTCCTACCAGAGGAAGCCACCCAAACAGGAGAGAGCAAGGGCTTCTGGGAAAAGGGGTGAAACGAGAGCCCTAAAAATGTCATGGGCCCTAGATGTTGTGCCTCCTATGCCTGATGGATAAGTCAGCCTTGGATATTATTGTCACCTTTTCGCAGATGAGAAAACCAAGGCTTAAATTACAGAGCTAAAAGTGGTAGGAATAGATGTACAATCAGGTGATTTTTGACAAGGGTGCCAAGATATTCAATGGGGTGTTACTGAATTGAACATTCAATGTTCAATGGGGAAAGGATAGTGTCTTCGATAAATGGTGCTGGGACAACTGGATAGCCACATACAAAAGAATGAAGTCAGACCCCTACTTCACACAATATACAAATATTAACTCAAAACAGATAAAAAGCCTAACTGTAAGAGTTAAAACTATAAAACTCTTACAAGAAAACATAGATATAAATCTTAATATTTTGGTTTCTTAGATATGACAGCTAAAACATAAGCAACCAAAGAAAAAATACATTGGATTTCATCAAAAAGTGAAAATTTGTGCTTCAAAGGACACAATAAAGTAAAAAGGCCTACAGAATGGAAGAAAATATTTGCAAATCACATATCTGATAAAAACATTTTTTTAACTTCCACAATTAAAAACTCAATTTAAAAATGGGCAAAAAACTTAAAGAAATTTCTCCAATGATATATGAATGGCCAACAAACATGAAATGAGGCTCAATATCATTAGTCATTAGGGAAATGTAGACTAAAAACACAATGAGATACCACTTCACACTAACTAGGATGGCTTTTTTATAATGGAAGTAACAGGTGTTGACGAGGATATGGAGAAATTAGAACTGTCATGCATTACTGGTGGGAATGTAAAATGGTGCAGCCTCTTTGGAAAACAGCTTGGTAGTTCCTCAAAAAGTTAAACATAGAGTATGATCCAGAGAATCTTCTCTTAAATATATGCCCAAAAGCAATTAAAATATATAGTCACACAAATACTTGTACACAAATGTTCAGAGCAGCATTATTCATAATAGTCAAAGAGTGGAAACAACCCAAATGCCCATCAACAGATGAATGAATAAACAAAATGTAGCCTATTCACTCAATGGAATGTTATTCAAACAAAAACAGGAATGAATTATTGATATATACTACAACATGGATATAACTTGGAAACATTATGCTGAGTGAAAGAAGACAGATATAAAAGGCCACATATTGTATGACTCCACGTATATAAAATGTCCAGAATAGGCAAATTCACAGAGACAGAAAGCAGATTAGTGATTGTCTGGGTCTGGGGGTAGGGGAGGGTGGGGAATGACTGCTAACAGATACTGGGTTCCTTTTTGGAGTGTTAAAAATGTTATAGACTTAGTGTGATGTCAGCCCAACCTTGTGAATAGTGAACCTAGTGCCTTGAACAGTGCTGTCCCTGTTGGCCTAACCAGCACAGTCCCGTGCCCCAAGCCAAATGTTATCTCTAGATCAATCCTCTCCTCTGAGCTCCAGGTTCAGAGAGCTAACAGCTTGCTGGGCATCTGCACTTGCCTGTCTAACAGAAATCTCTGTAAGTTCTCCAAAACTGAATTCCCATTTTCCACCCCTAAACCTGTCTCTACTGCCCACTCCAACTCAATATTACCATCCATCTGGAATTAAAATCCAAAGAGGAATCCTTCTTCTTCACCCCCTGCCCCACATCGAAATAGTCATCAAGTCCCTCCTATCAGCTCAGCCCCTAGATTTATCTGATCACTTGCCTCCATCTCCACATCCAGGCCAACATCATCCTGCCTGAACTAGTGCAGTAGCCTCCTGACTGCTTCCACTCCCACGCTCCCACCCCTTCACTCCACACCCAGAGGAGCTGGAGGGATCAGACCTCTCACATTCCTCCGATGTCCGTGTCTCTCCATCAGCTTCCCAACACCTTCTCATAAAATCCAAACCACTCTCCTAGCTTTGCCGTTCCCTTCGTTACCCGGTCCCTGAACCTCAATGCCCATCACACTCCCACCATACACCACAAACCTGCTAAACTCATTCCCACTTCCCTCTGTCTTCCAGATGTTCTTCCAGATCTTTGCATGTCTGGCTCCTTCTCTTCATTCGGGTCTCTGAGCGGCCTTCCCTTACCACCTCGCCTCCCATAGTCCCCTTATCTTTAGTCAGTTCCTATCCCATAAGCTTGTTTTTATTTCTTTTACCGCATTCATCACTCCCTAGTTGTTCGTCTTCAGTCTCCTTCCACTTGAACAAAAACTCCATGAGAGAAAGAACTTCCCTTCTATTATTTATCTCCGCTCTTCTAGCAACTAGAGCAGTACCGGGCACATCCTAACACAGGAAGGAGCGAGGGGGTGAAGCTCCTCCCTCAGTCTGAAAGGCTCTCCCCACGCCATGGTTGCTTCCTCCTCCTTCAGATCTTAGACTGAGTGTCACCTGCCCAGGGGGCCTTCCCACGCTGCCCTGCTTCACTTTCTCCCTCAGCGTTTTCGCTGCTCCCGCTGCTCCCCTCACCGCACGATGTTGGCCGCAGTCAACTTGTTTACTCTCTTTTGTGTCCCCTTGACGGCTCTGACCACAGCCGACACTCCGCCCTCGGTGACAGGGCAGCCGCTATGCTGTTGTCCCCTGTCGCTGCCCGCTGCGCACACTTAGCACGTGGTGGGCGTCCGACTGACGGCGGCCGAAGGAGGGGCCACCTCCCCGCCCCCCCCCGTCTCCTCCCGCCACCCCCCGCACCCCCTTCGCGGCCAGGAGCAGCCCCTCCCCCGCCAGCAGCCTGTAGGCCCAGCGGTGGCGGGAGAGCGTCCGGGCCTCGA
This sequence comes from Camelus ferus, assembly GCF_009834535.1. Classification (NCBI taxonomy): domain Eukaryota; kingdom Metazoa; phylum Chordata; class Mammalia; order Artiodactyla; family Camelidae; genus Camelus; species Camelus ferus. The sequence goes on from NC_045727.1 coordinate 12,594,045, forward strand.
CGGACGGGAAGAGACGCGGCAGACGGAGGGGAGGCCGTCGTCCCCTGGGTCCCCGAAGCCACCCGCCTCCTCCCCGGGCCCCGGAGCCCGCAGGCCACGCCCAGGGCGTTTCCCTCGGAGGCCCCGCTCCGCCCTTCGCCCCGCCGCGTCCCGGGCCGACTTTCCCGCCCCTCAGTTTCCGCCTCGGGGTGCGGAGCCCGCAGAGGAGCGGGGCTCAGCCAGTCACTCCTCGGGCCCTGGGGCCCAGGCCGCGCCCGCCCCTCCCTCCTCCCGGCCCGCGTCTTCCCAGGGAGCCCGAAGCCGAACCCTGATCCGTTCGCGCCAGCCGCCCCCGCCCGCTTTCACCCCCACCCCCCGCGCCGACGGAAGGGGAGCGCGGCGGCGGCGGCGTCCCGGCCCGAGAGGAGAGGCCCCGCGAGGACCCGGCCCGCCTGGCCGTCTACTGCAGCGCGTGGCTCCCGCAGGCCCGACCGCCCCAAGAAAGCCCGGCCGCGCGCCCCGCCGCCGCCCCGCACGGCCCCCGCCTCCCAGCACACGGCCACACGGCGACACGGCTGAGGAGGCCCGACGGGGAAACTGCGGGACCAACGGGCCGTGTGACTTGACGGGCTGACTGGACCGACTCCCTGGACGCCAAGACTGGCTGACAGGATGACCGACAGGATGACAGGCTGACTGGGTCACTGACTGACAGGTGGACTGACGGGACTGACTGACAGGCGAGCTGACGGGATTGGCAGGCTGACTGGGTGGCTGACTGACCGTACTGACTGGATGGCTGACTAGACTGCCTGGCAGGTTGGCCACTGCGGGTGTTGCCGTGGCCTCTCAGCCTCGGTCTCCGCCTCCCACTCCACACGAACCCACCCACCACCAGCAGGTTCTTGAACCAAAAGGCGCGGATTGGGCAGCGGCGGCTTCTTCCAGCTGCGGAGCTGCTGCCCTTGTGCGTCCCGCGGCGCCACCTGGTGGCCTCGCTCAGAACAGAGGGGCGGGGGCGGGGGCGGGGCCTGTGACTGAGTGGGCGGGACTGATGGCCGATGGGGGCGGGACCTGTGGTGTGGTGGGCGGGGTCTGTGGTGGGCGGGGCGAGAGGCGGGGCTGCGAGCGGAGAGTCAGGACCCGCCGCTCTCCTGGGTCCTGTTCGGACTTCGCCCCTCTTCCCGCCTCCTTTGCTCGTCCCCCGGGCCTCCTCCTCCCCAGGCGGAGTGGGCGGGTCCCCTTGGGAGCCTGAGCGGCACTGCAGACCTGTCAGGTGACCTAACGGGGGAGAGAAGTTCCCGGATTCCTTCACACCCTGGCAGCCTGGGCCTCCCGGCTGCGGCGGGAGACGACGGGACCTTTCGGGAGGCCAGGCTCAGCAGAAGTAGATATCTCAACACCCCCGGGGCCCCAGAAACCCTGGGAGACTCTGCAGGGACCTGGGCGACCTGAGCTAGCAGGTGGATCAAGAGCCTGCGGATTTTCATTGTTTCTGTTAGTGGGGCCAGAACCGCCCCTCACCGCCCTCCCCCCACCCCCCCGCCCTTGCTTGTCCCCCATCCCTCTGGACCTCAGCAGCTCACCTGCAAACTCACCTGCCTTCCGGAGGGCCTGTCTGGAGCGTGGTGAACATCGGCGCTCCCTCTAGGTGGCAGCAAAGGCCCGAGAAATTGGTTCCAGAACGGTCCCTCCCTTCCGTGGTAATCCCAGAAAGGCCGTAAAGGATGGAGCCACTTCACGGGAGAGAGATGAAGTCCAGAGCAGCAGGGAGAGCTCAGTGGTACAGCGCATGCTTAGCATGCACGAGGTCCTGTGTTCAATCCCTAGTACCTCCATTAAAAAAAAAAATGGGCTATGAGCGGCAGGATGGTTCTCATAACATACAGCAATTTGAACTTGATGAGACAGAGAGGACACGGAGGGGCCAGGGAAAGTGATGGCTCAGAGCTAAGGCGGGGCAGGGTTTCATCACCTCTCTAAGGCTCAGTTTCCTTATCTGTAGAATTAGGGGCAAGAAGGGCACCTGCTTCACAGGATGTTTTGAGGGTTAACTGATACACTGCAGGGAATGGCACAGTGCCAGAGACGTGATAAGTGCTGAGTAATAGTCACATTAATAAATGTACAGCAGCATCCCACAGGCCTCCAAGACCATGCCTAGCTGGGATCTGAGTGTGATGGTCTGTTGAGTGTGTCAATTTGGCTAGGTTAAAGTCCCCAGTTATGCAATCAAACACTAATCTAGATTTTGTGCTGAAGATATTTTGCACAGCAACTAAATCACACTTGTAGATGCAGTTAAGTCAACTGACTTTAAGGGAGATTATCCTAGATAATCTGGATAGGTCTGATTCAATCAGTTGAGAGGCCTTAAGATCAGAGCTGAGGCTTCCCTGAGGAAGAAGAAATTCTGCCTGTGGATGGCAATTTTCACCCTTGGCAAGAGTTCCAGCCTGCACCGTGTGATTTCAAACCTGCCTAGCCAGCCCTGCACTTGCATAAGTCAACTCTTTGCAATAAATCTCTTAATGTGCATCTCCTACTGGTACCATTTTCTGGCTGGACCCTGATTAATACGCAGAAGAAGAAAGTGTGTGTGTGCGTGTGTGTGTGTGTGTGTTGGGATCACAGGGCCAAATCTTCATGTTTATTCTATCCTTTTTAAGCTCAGGGTAGCCTGTGTCTTTCGGAGTCCTGTAGTTGGAGGCTAAAGCAAAACCGTGGCTGTTTAATAGCAGGGCTGGGGATCAAGTTGGGGGATGGATGGAGAGGAGAGCCCAAGTGCGGAGCAGGCCTCTCACTCCCTTCCACCACCCCCGCCCCCAGGCTTTGGCCTCTTGGATGCCACCTGCTTGTTTCCAGGCTATTTCTGGGATCCCCTTTTCCCAAAGGAGGCCAGCTTGTCCCCCTCCTGCGGCAGCGGGTGTAGGTTTGGGAGGGAGGATACAAACCATGCTGTCTCTCTGGGAGCCGGATGGTGAGGAGGAGGCTTCTCCCTCAGCCACGAGCTGGTCCTCAAGTCCCCACCCCTGCCTCCATCCACAGGCATTTGTCATGCACACACCACCCTCCTGCCCTCCTGCCCTCATCCCAACAGCCACTGAAACCCAGCAATCCAGTCTCTACTGGAGCCCCAAGACGAGCACTTTCCTCATTTAGCACAAACCAGTGGGGCAGGAATTCCTACCATCATTATCCCCATTTTCCAGAGAGGAAGGCATCCTTGACCTCCCATTCATTCCCCATCGTGGGGAGACCAGCCCCAGGCAGGACCCCAAAGGTCAGCTGAGAAGATGTGTGGTCGAGAGGGGGGCTCCAGGGGTGAAACTCTGTGGAGCTGGGGGTCTCATCCCTTCTCAGCCCCTCAGCGCAGATGGAGGTGGCAAAGATGAAGGTGGTGGCCAGCCTGAAGGTGCTTAGCTTCCCTTCCTTTCTTCCTTTCACCAGGAAACTGAGGAGTCAGTGAAACCTGGTCTGGGGGGAGGGGATGGGCTCCAAAGTCAACAGGTCTGAGTCCGAGGCCTGGTTCAGCCATCTGCAAACAGGGAGGCCCTCAGCAAGTTCTGGAACCTGCCTGAGCCTCGGTTTCCCCATCTGTGAGACGGGCCAGCGAGGAGCTCCTGCCCTGGGCTCCTGTGGGGACCATGAAGCAGCAGGCACGCGGTGGCACTCAGGCCTCAGGCCTGCAGCCTGTTCTTCCCATTTTTATTAGGGACTGGTAAAAGTGAAGACCTCATGTCATAAACTGAGAGACTGTCCTTATTACTGCTCAACAGACACGGCCTCCCACCCCCTAAGACAAAACAAAACCTGCTCCTCCCAGGACGCCTCATTAAGGAGGCTGTCCTCCTAAAAGCCAGCCCTGCCCCTGCCCTGTGAGCCTCCTTAAACATAGTACCCTGGACTCTTCTCCTGCCTGCCTTAATCCCGTCCCCCGCAGAGCAGGCACTCCCCACCCCAAGGCCCCTATGCCACCCAAATGTCACCCCTTCCTGACATTCACCCCATATCTAGCCCTTCAGCAAAGCCTCCCAGATATATCCACCTCAAACCTCCATCTCACTGTCACCACCCAGATCCCCACCCCTCAGTCTCCCTGCTGGGCAAAGCTCCCCCCTACCCTGCTCCCCACAACAGCCAGGTTGAGACTATTAAGATGCAAAGAGGACAGTGTCTCCGCTGTTCTCAACACCTCCATAGGGGCTGCCAGTGCTCTGGCCCCACAGGCCCTGTGAGGCCTGGTGCCTGCCACCACTCCACCCTCGTTTCCCACCCGGCTCCCTCCTTCTCTGCGGTCAGCGACCAGCCTCCTTTTGGTTCCTGGCACTCTGCACACTCCCTCTGCACATGATGTTCCCTCAGCCAAACCAGACTTCTCCCTCCTCCATCCGTCCCCCCTCCCCTGACTCCCCTCCTGCCCAGGCTGCTTCGAGGACTTTTGTTCAACACGCCCCTGGTGCTCCATGCCTTCTCTTCCTAGCACCTCACTCAGTCTGCACCACAGCATCAGGGGACTGCGTGGTCACCTCAGCCCCACCCACCCACCCACCCACACACACACACACACACACACACACACAGAGTCTGCTCCATTAGGCCAGAACCTGAGCTGGTTTTGCTCATTGTGGGATCCCCAGTGCCCAGACACGAAAGAGCTGAATCCATGCTTATTGGATGAGCCATAGGTGAGGGAGTGAGGCCAGGTACCTGCCTAAGGGCAGGGGTCACATGCCCTGGTTTGCTTGGAAGACCGTTTTCACCTGTTATCTGGTGTAATAATAATGGTGCCCTCATTCGCTCTCAAGTGTCCCAATTTGGTGACACATTAAATGGTCAGCCTAGTTATTGGAAAGAGGAAGGAGTTCACCCCAGAGCTTCGGCTTTCCCAGCCCTCACACTGGTTTACCACTTTTCCCCTACAAGCCCAAAGCTGTTTCGTCTTGCTCTAGAAATCTTTTTCTTCTTTTAATACTCACCCTACATTGCCCATCAGCTCCCAGAAATACGTAGGAATTCTATTTGCCCTTCTTACTGCAGAACTGTCCTCTCGGAGGGTTGCCACAGTGATTGAATGATGTCACTGCCCTGGAAACGGTTGCCTAGGAGATGAGTGATGTCACTTCCAGGAGATGATTGCCATGGTAACCCTCTTGGTGGAATTAGGGGGTGGCCAGGAAAGTGAAGGAGGGGTGGAGGGCGGATGCAGAAGGGACCACTGTGAACAGCGGAAGGAAAAGGGAGGGGGGGGGTCGAGCAGGAAAAAGGCCAGGAAGAGGATGAGGACCATCCCAGAGCAGTAGAAAATAACACAGAATCACAGAATCTCCCAAATGGAAAGGTGCCCAGAGACCGCCCCAAACATCTGCCTCATTTTTAGAGGCTGCTGAGAGGTCAGGACTTGCTCAAGGTCACATTGCCAGTTTATAGGTGATGTTGGAACCAAGCCCGAGGCCTCATGACCTCTGATTTCTCGTATGGCCCATTGGTGGATTTGGCTGTGGAAATGAAGAATTCCTTTTGGTCACTTCTTTTTTCAAAATTCTGACCTCACAGCAGTCATTTACTCATGAATTCAACTAATTCTTATTGTGAGCTGAGCCAGGCCCTGTGAAGAACCTGAGTGACACTTTCATAGTTACTGTATGATTTTATATTTTTACTGTATCCCCTTGAGTGTTAGCCCCACAAGACCAGGAAATTCACCAAGATGTCCGTCCCCACCCAGCACCCTGCCCGATACATACCACGTAGTAGGAGCTCAATGTGTTGGTTGACTGAAGACGGGTGATAAATGCCATCGTGTAGTGCAGACCCAGAGACCAGGGAGGGGCTCACCATAGCTGGCAAGGAGGTGGGGTTTCCTAGATAGGAGAGGATTTGAATAGACCCAGAGCAGAAAGCCATTCCAGAAGGGAGGGTGATGACTTGAGCCAGAGAGAGAGGCTGAATTGAGTTGGGTCCAGCTAGGGAGAGATTTCAACTGGCAATGCTTTGGTCCACCTCTTAAGTCATCCTGAAGCTGTCGTCCCTACAGATACCCCTCCTTCTGGTAGAAGGAGCTCCGAGGATTAGGAGGGAAAAGCATCGCGGTCCACATCGCTGGATGCACCTCAGGTTAGGGATGGGGCAAAATTTAAAAGGCTGATCCGGCTGAAGAGGCAGACGTCAAGGAGGAGATAACAGAGAAATGGGCTGGAGGAAAGGAAGAGATCCGTCCCACTAAGGGAGACCTGGATGGTCAGGCTTCCAAGCCGCCACCTGAAGGTGACACATTCACAACAAGGACAAGGACCGTGGAGCCCCACACAGAGGCTCTGCCACTTCCCAGCAGCATGACCACGTAAAAGTCACTTTTCCTCCTGGAGCCTTTGGTTGGAGCTACAACCTAGTTCACAAGAATGTTAGCTTCAAATTAAAATGGATGTAAAGTCCCCTTCACAGGTGACTGCTGAGTCACCCGCAGAAAGCCGTTGGCTAACATCATTTTCCCTCCCTTTCCTGGCACCCGAGGGCTGTACTTTGGGAAAATGAACTTGACAGTGGATTCCTTTGTCTTTAGTTCACCCAAACCTTTGGAGCCCTTGCTTTGCTTGGTGCCATGGGGGTCCACAGCGGTGGAGGAGACAGGTGCCCGGAAACTTGGAATAATCGTGTAAGGACAGACCCACAGCCACCAGGCAGGAGGCTTCAGCCAGATCAGAAATTTCTTAAGTGACACCACTCCACTAGACCCTGAGGGAAGGATTTGATTTGGGTAGGATGTCAGAGAGACTGGAGAAGAAAGGACAGAGACCAGAGAGGTGGAGGGACCAAAAGTTCTAAAACTTTTCTAGAACTCCTTTTCTCCAGGTGGGGATCGAAAAACCCACAGCATAGGCTTGCCCCGGGTTTTATCTCAGTGTTACCTCTTACTGGCTATGTATCTTCTTACCACCTGATACCTCGTTTCCTAGTCTGTTCAAAAGATCATTCCTACCTTCCCAGGGTCACTGTAAAGATTCAGAGGCCATGCGCTGAAAGTGCCCAGAACACAGAAAGTGTTTGAAATGGTCGTTCTCATCAGCCTCCTAACGGCTGGGTTTTGTAATGGAAGATGATCTGTGAAGTCCCACCCAGTTGTGAATCAGCGTTTGTGCCTGCCAAATAGTTGGAGGGTCTCCTGAGAACTGAGGATCCGCCTTGGCCCTTGAATGGCAGGCCTGACAGTAGAACACACCCTATTCTACAGAACCAAGAGGCACCCTGGGCTCTCCAATCCCAAGTGATTTAAGATGGCTGTATTTACCCAACAATAGCTCCATTATCAGGAATCCTCTTTCCTCCAGCTCAAACAAATGGACCTTTGAGCAGGGTTTGAGGAATTACTGAGAATCTGAGCAACAGCACCAATATACTGAAAAATCCCTTTCCAAGTGTAACTCTATGTTCAACTCTAAGTGAAAGCATTGAGACCATGGAAGTGTCCTCAGAACAGGTTGTGTCACATGTATATTTTTTGTCTCACCCCCAACACTGTGGCACAGTGAAAAGAACCAGGAACAAGGATTTAGGGGCTCTGAATTCTAGTCCAGGTTCCGACGCTAACTTTGCAGCCTGACTCTGGAAGAGCCGTTGCATTTCTCTGGTCTTGTTTCCCTTGCAGTAATACTGAAATGACCCCATCTCATCTCATAAATGTATCCTGACAAGCTTAAAAACATCACAGTTTGCAGAACTGGAGGGAAACCTTTGGGATCACACAGCAGAGACTTCTAGCTTCATGCCACGTGTAATTTGTCACTCCTGGGGCTAACTGGGATTGTGTGTCCATACTTTCCCCGACCTGTTCCCAGCCCCAAGAGGATGCCTTACACACAGTACTTTGAGTTGAATAAGAGCTTATATTCCATATCCTATTCTTAAAAAACGAGGGACCTGAGTCTCAAAGGCTGTCAGCTGCCTGGAGCCCAGCTGAGCGCAGTCAGGATTCTGAATGAGATGTCCTGGGCAGAGGCTGTCCTCTGTGGCACCAGCTGATTCCAGAGGCCCACCACCTCAGCTTCCTCATCTGTGAGGTGGGGACAAAACCTTTCACCAGACAGCTGTGAAATGAAAATGTGAGCACTTTTCCTAAATATAAGGTTTAACAGCTACATATGTTTCTCAAAGCCAAGCATCTTAGCCATATGAAGCTGTAGCTTTAAAATACCTGACCTACTAATTGAAGCAAACTCCATAACCATTTTTGCTAGCAATTAGGGCAACTTCAAACAGGCTTCCTGAGGACTATTTATTAGCATGTGGGTCATACCTCTACATCGGGATGCGAAAATAGGTGTAACGTCTGTGCTTACAGGTTCTGAGCTCCAGCACAATGTAGGTTCAAGGACAGACGGGTCGTGGCCATTCCCACCAGTCTAGTGTCACACTTCAGTCAAGAATAAGGTGTTTAGGACTTTTGTGTAACTGAGTCAATCCCCTCAACAAGCACACTGGGTCCCAGACACCACATCGGAGGTGACGGAAATGATGAGGGGCTGGAGCCCACATCCCCCAGGGGAGGAAGGATTCAGTTGGCAATGCTGGGCCTCACGAGCAGCCTGGGGTGCAGGCAGACGGGAAGGGTACACAAGGGGTCAGGTCTTTCTTAAATTCAGAGGGAGGTCTGCTGTCCTATTTGCAAGAATACACAAAGCTTTCTTAATAATGATCACTGAAGATTATTTCAGGGATCCAAGTCGCTCCCCCTACTAAACACTATCCCATCTAATGCAGAAAGAGTATTAAGAAAATCTGAGGACTTGCACCTACTTTGAGTGTTAAACAGCAACCAACGTCCCAGTAGGGTGGGTGGAGCAACACCTCCCCAAGTCAGGCACAGACCCACCTTCCAGAGAGGAGGGGCTGCACGCAGAACACAGCACTTGGGTCTGCTCGGCTCCCGTACAAGCACCAGCACCAGTGAGAGGGGACCAGAGGCTATGTTGGCTGGGTTCACAGGAAACTACTGAAAATTTGTGAGTCTTACGTGTATCTTGCAAAACGTGTGACGGAATTAGGGCATGAACATTCACTATTCTAGGAACGGTTCAGGGTCTGAGAGATCAAACCAGGGTTCAACATGGTGAGCGGTGACATCGCTCCTTGAGAGAAGGGAAATGAAGACCATACACATGGAAATAATATCCCCAAAGCAGCATTTATTTACCCACTGAATTCCAAAACATTTAATTTAGAAGTCTGGCATTTCATAATCACCCATCTTGATTGACATGGGCTAACGCACGTGGCGCTGTCAGGATACACAAGGACAACAGCCAAAGAGTTACAAAAAATAAATCCATGATTCTTAAACAATAGCAACCAAAACAAAAAAAAGTTACAGGTATCAAAACTTTAGATGCATTGCATTGAAAAGAAGGTTTGTGCACATCATAATTTAAAGAGGCAAAACAAGGCGCTACCGAAACCTCACGTTAAACAGTTTATTATTAAGCCAATGGACAGGAGCAAGTGGTCTCTTTGTCTCAGCTTCCCTTGCTTTCCATGAGCTGAGGGAAGAGGTGGGAAGGGTGGATTCATTTTCGCATGCACAAGATGAACTGCTTAACAAAACACTATCAGCTTGTTTAAATGGACCTTTTAAATACCGACTGTAGCCTGTGTTGGCTAATTCTCCTTTTTAACTTCCCCACTGCTTTCGCCTGCATTTCACCTAGACCAGCAGGCAGAGTAGAATGCCTCCTTCAGAATGCACCTGTCTGCACAATTCAAAAAGGGATGGTGGGGAGGAGGGGGGGTGTTGGGTTCAAAGCAACCGTCAGTCCAGCAATGCCCATGAGTTGATCTGGAACTGCTTCCGGGGGCGGAGAGCAGATCTGAGTAGCTGTGCTGCCGCACGGGTGGGTTTAGCACTAGGTATCTGGTGACTGTGGCGCGGAGGGGCCGGTGTGACAGGGTGGGGGCGGGGCTGGCCGAGGCTGCTCAGTTGCCTTCTCCGGCCTCCTCGTCCTGCTGGTCGCTGGTCCAGAGGGTGAGGTTGTCTCGCAGCAGCTGCATGATGAGCGTGGAGTCCTTATAGGAATCCTCGTTTAGTGTGTCCAGCTCGGCTATGGCGTCGTCGAAGGCTTGTTTGGCCAAGAGGCAGGCCTGCTCAGGCGCATTCTGGATCTCGTAGTAGAACACGGAGAAGTTGAGGGCCAGGCCCAGCCGGATGGGGTGCGTCGGCTGCATGTGCTCTTTGCTGATCTCGAAGGCTTCCTTGTAGGCAGCCTCCGAAGCTTCCACCACACTGTTCTTCTTCTCGCCGGAAGCCACCTCAGCCAGGTAGCGGTAGTAGTCACCCTTTCATCTTCAGGTAGAAGACCTTGCTCTCGTACTGGAAGTCGTTGCAGTTCTTGATGAGGAACTTGTCCAGCAGTGCCAGCACGTCGTTGCACACCGACTCCAGCTCCTTCTCGATCTTCTCTCGGTAAGCCTTAACCTTCTCCAGCTTCTTCTCGTTTCCATCGGCCATGGTCTTCTGCTCGATGCTGCTGATGACCCGCCAGGATGACCGCCGGGCCCCGACCACGTTCTTGTAGGCCACAGACAGGAGGTTGCGGTCTTCGTTGGAGAGAGGCTCGTTGAGCTCGGTCACCTGCAACATCCCCAAAAGATGGACACTGAGACCTGAGTCTGGAGACCTTGGAGAGAAATCTTCCCTTCAACCCAGTCAATCACCCTCTTCACAAACAAGATGATGGACAAGTCACTTGAGAAAAACCAGTCTGACATGGACCCTATCTGAAGGGAGACGGCAGTCTAACAGAAGAGAGAAATAATCGAAACAAACTATTAAGTGATGAGGACTCTGAGAAATCCTTAATTCAGGCTTTCTAAGATGTGAGGTGGTGGAGCACAATGGCAGGGGAAAAGCCCTGAGGTTCGGCTATTCTGCATGAGATACTCTCACAGTAAAATCCTACAATTCCTTTGCCAAATGCTCAAAGATAATTACAGACTGGGAGGTCTGTTCCAGATTCTACTTTTAGCTTTTACATTAGAAAGGATCAATCACACCTCCCTGAAATACTTATTAACGGGTAAAGAGCTTACCCAGGTGAGATCAAGGCCCACACAGCTCCAGGGGCCAGGTTCTGCCCTGTCTGGTTATACATGGAACACCACTGGGACACCTAGCCCTCCCCCAACTCAAAACGGATGCGTCAGTGGCAGTAAAGTGTCTCCAGCCTCTGCTGAAAGGAAGCACAGCTACTCAGCAGCAAGCTTTACTCTGACCTACCTAACAGGAAACCCTGACTGACCTTCAAGGATGAAGTACCAATTACTTTAAGTGGAAATGTTAAATCTCACAAGTTGTAACTTCCTTTAGTTAGTTCTCCATGGTGCCAACTCCGAGTGAGTGAGCTATGTAGTCAGAAGGAATACTGGACTTTGCTGTGTTGAATGTGCCCCCCAGTTATGTTGAAGTCCTAACCCCTGGTGCCTGTGAATGTGACCTTATTTGGAAATAGGGTGTTTGCAGATGTGATGAAGTCACACTGCATTAGGGCGGATCCTAAATTCAATGACTGGTGTCCTTATAAGGAAAGGGAGATTTGGAGATGAAGGTCATGGTCACGTGATGATGCAGAGACTGAAGTTGTATGTCTACAAAAGCCAAGGAACTCCAAGAGTTACCAGGAGCCACCGATGCTAGAAAAGGCAAGGAAGGATTTTTTCCCCAGAGCCTTCAGAAGAAGTACAGCCCTACTGACACCTTAATCTCAAACTCTGGCCTTCCAAACTGCAATAAAATACATTTCTCTTGTTCTAAGCCATCCAGTTTGTGGTGGCTTTGATTGGCAGCCCCTAGGACACTAATGCAGGCTTAGAACCAGAAAACTTTGGTCTGGGCCCCAGCAAAGCCACTAACTTGTTAAACTGGCCTGTATCTTCTGTAAAGTAGGGTAAGTCTTTAACTATATGACCTACAGGGAAAGGTTTTAATTTTTAAAAAAAAGAAAAAGAAGAAAACTTAGGAAACCATAAAACTCAACAAAGAAGTATTATTTATATCAAATTATAAGGACAGAACCTACTCCAATGGAAGGGAAAAGCCAGGTTTGATAGATAAACTTATAAACAATATATTAAAATAGACATGCATACCATGGATTAAGATGAATGAGCAGTGGAGAATCAAGAGATTTTAATCAAATGTAATCATTATTATGCATAAAACTAGAAAACCTGTGCTAAGTTCTTAAAAAGTGAAACAAGCAATTGTCTACCACCTCTCCCCTCCTCCACAAACCCCAGACAAAATAAAAACACCAGCTCTCTCTTCTGATGTCCCCATTTCCCTGTCCCCAGGACCCCATTCTTCTGCTGCAAATCCTTAGCCCGGGATGGTCTCTCCCCGTCTGCCTGGTCAATCAGCCCAAGCCCACCGCTTCTTCAGTGCGTCTTCAGCTCCAACCCGCCCCTGACCACCCGCTGCAAGGGCTGCCTGCAGGCCGGGTTCCTCACTCCTCCCCACACAGACAGGAGTGGTTTCCATATAACTCCCTGTGATCCACCCAAGTCCGGGCAATCTCTCCTCTCTCCTTATCCCCAATCCACGCTCCCTTTGAGACCTGTAACCCCACTAATTTTCTCCTCCAGTGAGTGCCTTTAACACTCACACATACATTAGTTTACCTAGAAATTATAAAAAGACACTGTAGCTATTTTTCTGATAATTTGGCTTTTAAGGAAGCAACTCTTATAAAATCAAAATTCCATCTCAAATATTATGACAGATCTCAGAATGCCAGAATACTGTAGAATGACACTTTACTAAGGCAATATTCCATAAAACAAAACATGAGGTAAGAAAAGGATCTGGAAAGCTCCTCAGATCTCCAAGTAAGTAAATCCAACCAAGGCCACTTGGTACTAAAATGCAATGATATCCATAAGGAGCCACTATACACTTCATCCCGCAGCTAATAAAGCTGCCTTTGTTGGACCACAGCAACGATACATCAGGGAATGTCCCCAGAGTACATCACTAAAACTAAGCACATGCCTGAAACATTTATGTATCACACACAGTGTCTGTACAAGGGACAGTATCATCACTGGAAAAACTCCTAAGACATCTGGAGTTTAGCCCAAGCTAGCCATGTGACCTTGAAGATAGTAACTTTTCTGGGCATCAAAAATAAAATAAGGGGGACCAACCCAAACAATCTCCAAGCACTTCCTCAGCACTAAAATTCTAGGATTCCATTTTTCCTGAGCAACAACAAAAGGTGTGGGAAGGCATGAGGTCAATACCAATGCCATGGATGAAATGTGGGTGTATCCGCGGGTTTCAGGGATTCATGCATCCCTTCTCCATCAGGAATAAACTGCCCAAAAAGGCTACCGGGCGATACTTAAAATGACATCTTCACAAGAAAAATCGTTTACGAGGAGTATTAGTGTTTACGTAACAACCCTCTGGCTGCCTGCCAGTCTGAATGAATCACGGCCAGCATCAGCTGAGTGTGACTAACCACTAAGCAAGCACTGTTGTCAGAACCCCAGCCAGGGCCTAACTAGGAAATAACTAGATACGTTTAAATATAGTATTTTTTTAATACTCCTGGGTTACAACTCGGTTAACAAAGGGAAACCTATGGGAGGAAGATAGTTTTATTACTTGATCAGATAACTAAAGAAAACCAGGAGTTTTTCCCAATTGGAAAATTAGAGACTGAAGTGAAATCAGACGGCCTATTAAAACAAACAAGATTTACAGCCAGTCTTGACTGGTGATACTTCTGGCAAATAACCTGCATTAATGTTAGCTGGCACGAGTTCCCAACGCTTCAAGCTCCAAAATACCGGAGCCAGGAGATCTAAAGAAAAGTCTGGTCACCCACAAAGAGAAGCAGATGGGGAGGCAGCGCAGTGTAACAGGAAGGAAAGCAGGAACCACAGTCCCAGTCACCCCAACGCTGCCCTGGCGGGGCCATCACCTGCGGATTCAACAGAGATGACTTACTGCACCTCTACAATCACAAGTTCCAAATGGTTTCTAATTAGGCACATAAAGACCAGACACAGAATTTTCAAGACAGAGGAGACTGAGGCCGAGGTTCTCAGCCTTCCTTCTACTACAGCGCCGGTTTTCACGTTCTTAGTTCTGCCACACACCAACTCCAGACGCTAAGTCTCCGCGTGGCTACACCAGCTCCAAGGGACCCCCACCTCTGCTCGCAACCTCTGCCCTCCTGCCCACCTCCTGGCCCACATCATCCTACCACACTCCCCCTGACACCCCACCCTGAGGGACTGGCACCATCTACAGGTTCGTCTCCATCCCCTCTGGGGACTGTGCTCCCCACCGTCTTCCCCATGCGGCCCTCCCCGTGCGGCCCAGGGCTGCACCAGCTCCCTTCCCCATTTACTCTGCTCCGGACTACAAAGCATATCTGGAAGTCACCAACAAACTGGTCAGCAGCTAACTCATCTGTCTTCCTATGACACCATTCGCTTACTCAAAAATCCCTAAGGGCCTCCTCCCACTAACTCACAAGGCAATAAACTATGTGTTTGTGAGTAAAAATAGATCTGCTGCCAAAAATAGCACAGAGACTATTTGGGAAAACTTAAAAGTTCTCAATCCGGGATGCATCCAACTTCAAAAAGTAATACTGAGCAAACACAAAACCACCACCCCTGAGCAGCCAGGCCACACCCCAAAGTCAGGGTTGAGGTGACCCGTGAACAGGGCTCCCACCCTGCACAGCCACACGCACACAGCCCCCACCCCACCTTTTACAGTTGCCCACACACTACCAACACGTTTACTTTTGATGTAAGAACTTATAACAGAAAACCACCCTCACGAACGATCAGGTAAATATACCACATCATAAAATCTTTACGCTTCTTTGGCAGAAACTATATATTTTTTTAAAGTGAACTAGAGGGATGAGAGCTTTTTTGGCTCTCTTTCCCAAGCTGATGACCTGAAAGTGAGGATTCTGCCTGGTCCCAAGCGAGCAAAGCATCCACCAGCAGTCACCACTTGCCCAGGCCTGGAAAGACCCCTCTGCCCTCACCACTGGCAAGGCTGCAGTTCTGTAAGGTGAGGGGCTCAGCTTCAAGCTCAGGGCAGGTGAGTTCAGGTAATTAATATCCACTCTAAGCTTAACATTAGTCAAAACAGCTACCCTTGTATTGTTGAGAGACTGCCTTTGTCTCGCTTTTGACATGACTGAACAGTTTCAGAGACACTGGCAGGGATTAAACACAATCCCATGTGAACGGCACTGCTGAATGCTACTGTCCCTGCAGGCACCAAGACTGAAGGCTTCAGAAGCTCCAATCACAGGGAACCTGTGCCAACACCCACCACCAAAGAGGGAATGCAACTGCGGGGAAGGAGCGGCAGGAGGGGCAGAAGACAGGTGGCCTCCACCCGGACGCCAGGGGAAGTCTTACCAACCACCCAGACACTGAAATTTGGGGGCCTCTAGGCTTACAAAATATACTAAAGGCAATATGGAAAAACAATGCCTTAAAATACCACAAGTATAATTTAAGAGTCCTGTACTTCTTAATTTATAGTGGGAACTCAAATTCAATTAATACTTTTGCTTCTTAAGCTAAAAAACACTGCTGGCCTTCAGGAAAACAAGCACAATCCAGATGTTTGAGTCTGCCTTTTATGCTCCCCTGCTGTCACTAACACCCATAAGTGGTAGATTGTGTTTTTAATCAAACTTGGTAAAAATGACTTACATCTAATAGAGGGAATTATTTGTTCAGTAAGACTACTTATGTTAATGGCTTGGAACTTAGACATCAATGATGACAATGGCTGATCAACCAGAATGTATACTAGAAACAGCCCCATGGTACATTATCGTAGTGGTTAAAGTGAGAGCTCTAAATTCAAGAGTTCAAATCTTCACCTTACAACCTGACCCCGAGAAAATTAATCTCTTCAAAACTCATTTGGAAAAATGGAGTTAGTAAGAGGATCCACCCAGAGTTGTTCTCAGGATTCAATGAGAAATGTACACATGGAATAAAAGCTACTATTTACTGAATGCCTAACAGATAAACTGTTAAATTCCATAAACTTGATGAATTGTAACATGGAAAACACATTTGGGCTATCCCCTCCCAAACTGTATTCTGGAAAAGTGTAACACTGCAGTCTACCACTAATATAAAATTCCAGACAAAGGTGAGAAAATACATTTTGGGCTTCTTTAAGGGAGTAGTGGGGGTCCTTGACTGTGGGAGCTCTTCTGGGGATAATTCAGGAACCCCAAATCCAGATGGCGACAACTCCCACTTTGGTGCAGCAGCGCCATGTGAACTGCTCACCAATTCAAATGCCTTTTAATACTGCAATAAAGCAGGGCCTTCTTCCCGCCTCAGCCAACCCATGACAAAGCAATACTTACATGTGAAACAGGGCTTACTAGTTTACATAAATTCAAACGGTAGTACCAATGTGGCTGTAAGCTGCCACACTAACCACAATTCTGGTACACCTCAAAATCACCCCTAGTTTCAGTACCTGCCACATGGGTTCGGTCTCCCCCTGGGCCACTCTGCTGCACTTTTACAGACCATGCTTCCTGTAACCTGACAGCTTTTGGAATAACAGCCTTTTGCCACTGGTTGGGCCAAGTGCCTCTTCCTCTCCGACCCTTTTCCTTAAGCCGCAGCCTTCTTTCCTGCACTTAAGATTTCTATCGATATTCTCCAAGTCCTTCACACATGTTCCTCCCTGTCCCTTGTTAGCTCTGTAATTGACCATGTGTCAATGTTAAAACACACCATGACATCCCAAATAACTTCTACATTTTAGACCTTCACAATTACCATCTATGTTTTGAAATTGTAATTTAAAATAAAAGATGACTCAAGGCAATAAGTGACATAACTGAATTATAAATCTATCTGGTTATTTACTCTCCTTCCTTAAATTACTAGTCTTATGCCCTAAGATTTTTATCCCATGTTATAGGTTTGTTTTATAGTTCTCATAAGATAGTACTACACCCATTTTACAGAAGTTATGAATTGTGTAAGGTCATCCCAAGCCTGGCCTAGAAAGGACTTGGGTTCTAGAATCTTTCACATTTCTTTCCACTGTTCCACTCTATGTAAGCTGCTAGGTATGAGACAAGATTGAAGACACACTTTTACATCATCTCAGAAAATTTCTTGCCTCTTCAAATTCTGGGGTGAGGCAGGGGACTGCAGTTCTCAGCTTATGTGAGGCAACGTTTCCAACATGCATGATTTTTTTAAAGCTTACCGACACCATCCTCCAGGTGACGCTGGTACCACAAGGAACATCAACCACTACAGGCAGGCAATATTATTAGGTACCATTTCAATTATAAAGGAAACAGAAAACAAGTTAGAAGAATGAAGGCTGAAAACCCACTTGACAGTAACACCAACATTACTAGTTTTACGCGTGAGAGGACCAGAAGACAAGGGATGAGTTTCAGGGTCACGGGGTGGTGGCATCAGACCATCCCCTCACTCAGGTGCAGCAGAGCAGTCTACTTACCTGCCCTGAAGAAAGCCCACATAAACCCAAAGGGTTACCAGAATTCCACCTCTTTACAAAAGTTATAGTTTAGGCCTACAATATTAATGAAATGGGTAACTGAGTCTTCTCAAGAACATTAAGAACTGGGGGAAAAAATAGAATGTACAAACATCAACTTAACAGATAAAACATAAGAAACTATTTTCCACTGACCCCTGCCAAGTCCTTTCTAATAAATATACTGCATTAATTTAGATGACAAGAAAATTTCTTTAATAGAAGAAACAGACATATTGACCAAAAAAGTTCTAAATTTTTAATAGGAGTTACCTTGAGGGAAGGGTTTATCACAATTCTGAGATGACATAATTAGAGCTTGGATTGAATTTTCAGTGGTGGATGGCTTATCCAACCCATTAATCACTTCAGATACAGATATTACAGATTCCCAATACATGAAAAGGTCCATCAATTTGCAAAATACTACCTTAATGCTTCAGAGAAAGTCTGTGGATGCAGGCCGCTGCAGGAAGGCATTTTTCTTCAGGACTGCTTATGGAAACCAGGAAGCCTACTTTCTTCTCTCCACAAACTACATCTCATTCTGGTTACATCTCTGCATTCTTTCCTCACTTCCCATTTCAGGTTGCCTCAGGTTTCCTTCAGCTCCAGAACTACCTTCTAGCCATTCTCCCTTAACCTCAATTCACTTCACTTCAAGCCCCATCCCTTCTTCATTTCCCAAAATTTTATTCCCCTTTATTCCCCTAACACTTCAAGTCCCACTCGAAAGGGAACTGAGGGCCTCCTTAAAATGTTCAGAGAGTGGCCTCAGCCTGCATAATCCCAGTGCCACTCAGTTACTGTGGAGAAGAAGCACACTTAAGAGTGACTTGCTGTGTGGACAGAAGTGGCTTTATCCCAAAGATTAAGCTCAGGACCCCTTCCTAGGGGATGCACTTACAGTCACTCCTGTTTCTGTAAAATTCGCTAAATTAATATATCTTAAATTTGTTTTTCTTGTAGAGCCCCCAGAATTACATAGAGTTCAGGTCCCAAACCTAAATCATCCCTGGTTTGGACGAAAATCTCCTACTTGGCTCACGACGCCATGCCAGGGCTCAAACTGGGATCACCAATGAATCAACAAATGGGCGTTGGTGAACAAACACCAGGTTCAATGTGTGACAAGGACGACACGGAAAAGATAACTCTTTAAGAATTTTTCTTCCCTGGATAATCCTAAATACTGTCTTCAACAACATATTTCATATATTAATATCAGAAGCCTTAAAAGGGGCTTTTCACGTGACTCTGAAATTTTAGGGAGCCCCTGTATTTGCAGCTTTTTTCTCTAAGAAATCCCTTCAAAGGCCCGCAAAAGGGCAACTGAGCTCTACAATCCAGGGTAGTAATTCTCAAATTTAAACCCACTAACACTTGCCATGAGAGCTGGTTCAAGTGCAGATGTGCGTCCCACCCCCAGAGTTTCTAAGTCTTTAGGTATAGGGTGAGGCCCCGGCCGACCCTCCCAGGTCTCAGGAGTCTGTACACTGGGTGAGCACGGTAGGTTGGTGGCAGCAGCTGTGGCTCTACCCCTGTGACCTTGACGCAGAGAGAAGTAATGTTCATTTAGAGAAACCGTGAAATCATATGAGGAGACTGGGACAGCGAGCGGTATCACCGGAACCCAGCCTCAGACACGCAGGTGGTGCCTACCCCCGCGGCATTGCCAGGGTGTGGCCGGCCGCGGCTCCGTCCCGGAACCCGAGCCGCACGGGGGTCTCCGAAGGTCTCGGGAAGGCAGGGCCCACGCGCTCGGCTCGCCCACAAGGCACGCTCCGGGCAGATGGGCGCAGCCTCCAGCCTGGGAGGGGGCCCCACGCCCGACCGCAGGGTGGAGGTCTCCGCACACAAAGCCAGACCCCCGGGCGTGGGAAGATGGAGCCATAACGATTCGGGCGAGCCGAGCAAAAACGGGTCGGAACCACACCGACTTCAGGTCGTGGCAGCGGAAACCAGGAGAGACGGGGCGCCACTCACTAGATGATTCTTTATTACAAGTTGGGGTGTGGAGGGAGGTGAGGGGGTGACCCAGCCCGGCAGAACGGTCTAGAAGGGGGGATGCGGCTCCCTCACGTCCCCTCGGGCTTCTCCCCGACCCGGGGCTCCGAGTTGGGATGCGGCGACCCTCGCCCGCCTGCTGGTCCCCGTCGCGCCCCCTCCCCGGAGACCCCACCCGGCCCGGCCGCAGGAAATGGCGGGGCGCGCGGCGGGCGCGGGAAGCGCGGGCTGCGGGAGGACGGCCGCGCCCAGCGAGGCGGCGGGGTCTCCCTGGGCCCGGAGGGGGCCGCCGCTCGGCCGCCCACCCCTCCCGTGCGCCGGGCCCCCCGGCCAGCCGCCCGGGCTCCCGGCGCGCTCACCGCCTTCATGGCGGAGGCCATGTCGTCGTAGCGCTCCGCCTGCTCGGCCAGCCGCGCCCGCTGCAGCAGCTGCTCGCGGTCCCCCATGTCGCTGTGGCCCGGCCTCGCCTAGCGCCCCGCTCGCTCGCTCGTCCGCCCGTCCGCTCTGGGTCGCCGCGGAGGCCGCAGCCGCGCACGCGCACTGGCTCGCCGGCCGGCCGAGGCTGCAGGCTGCAGGCAGCAGGCAGCGCCGCTCGCCCTCTCGCTGGCTCGCCCCGCGCGCAGTGGCTCGCGCCGCGGACGCCGCCGAGGGAGGACAGGCGGCCGCGCGGGGGGATGGGAGGACGAGAGGACGCCTGCGCAGTGGGAGCGGCCGAGCCGGGCGGCGCGGAGCTGCGCGAGTGGGAGGGGGGAAGGGCGGGCCGGCCCTAACGGTCTATTTCAAGGTGACGTCACCTACTATAAATAGCTGCGGCCGCCGCCCCGCCCCAGAACCGCGCAGGCGCTCTGCGAGTGCTGCATTTTACCGCCGCAGAAGTGGAGGTGGGAGAGGGGATAGCTGGGGTTGGGACTGCAGAGCCCGGGGAGGGGGCGCGGTGAGGGCGGTCGCGCAGGCATCGCGCTGTCACGGCCCCACCTGAGAAGGCGCCTCTGAGTCCAGGTTAGAGGTCTAGCTTGAGAAGGGCCCCAAAAGCAAATAAGCCTAGTGCTTGGAGAAGCCAGGAGGCCGCGTGCCCGAGTGGTGGACCCGGCCCGCCCCCGCCCATCCTGGCCCATGGGCTCCGCGGGGCCACACCTGCTTCTGGGTCTGCACTGGCCGGGCGGGGTCGGGTCCTGCCTTTGCGGACAGCCCCACACGCACATTGACTCACTGTGCTCCCACCCTCGGAAGTGGCGTTATGCAGACTGTGCTTTCCGCGGGGGGAGGGACTGGGTGGCCAGGCTGGGCCCGGTAACCTTCATGCCACACCTGCTAGGAGCCGGCCCAGTACTAGGCCTTTAGAGGCGTAATCCTGTTCAGTGGCCACAACCCATACTCCCGATGGGCAGAGCTGGCCTCCCCATTTTCCAAAGCTGGAGTAGTGACTTAATGTTACACAGCCTGTACGTGGTGGCAGACTAACTCCTGTGGCCGACAGGAGAGTGGACCAGCTGTCACTAAGCCCAGTCGTGGCTTTTCATGCTAAGGGCCCCTGGCGCTTGGCCCTACGCTGGGCCCCAGATAAGGGATTCCCAGTGACTAAAGCATGGCCGGACTTAAGTACAACATGCCGAGGGCAGCACAGGAGCCGGGGTCTTAGGCTCGCTGAGAATTTTATTGAGCAGCTACTGCATGCTCAGCACTAGTGGGAAAGAGTAGCTACAGATAAGTACAATACGGCCCTGGACTCTAAGGTATAGTTTACCAAAGACCTTAAGCTAGACCTTAAAGGAGGTGAACTCAGGATAGAGGTATTAGGGAGTGGGATCCAGCAAGGACAAAGACTTGGCAGTTAGGACAAAAACAAAATGGTGAGGAGAGAGGCCTGGCAGTTGGACATGAGGTTGGGTAGAACAAGATCATAGACTGTTTTCAATGCCTAGTTGAAGATTTGAAACTTACCCTTAAGTAATTGGGAACCAGCGGATGCATGAAAGCCATGTTTAAGGCCAGGAATCTTACTCTGGAAGGTCAAATGCATTAGAAGGGAGAGGGAGGGACTGGAGAGTGGTGGGCCTTTTCTGGACTTCAGTTTTTTACCATATGGAAAATTGGACTTGACGGACTGTTAAAAGCACTGGAGAATAGAAGAAATCCTGGAATGTCAGAGCTGGCAGGACCCTTAGACTCACCACTGTCCACCCCCTTATCCTGCATAAAGGGAAGCTGAGGTCTGGGGAGGAGAGGCTGGACCCAGTTTGCACAGCGAGTGAGCAGAGCTGGGGCTGCCATACCAGACCTCTTGCCTGCCCCGCCACCTTCTACCTGCTGTGATTCTATAGTGGGGACCTCAGTGCCCATGAAACCGCGTTTGAGTGTGTCTGGGAGGAAGCCCCCATCCCAGGCTTCTCCGTGCTTTGAAGAGTCACCATTGCTAACTCCAAATGGAATTGAGGTTAACACACCAGGCTGATCTTTCCCCTAGTGAATATCTTTAAAGAGTGTAATAGATAATGACCTACCATCCACCACGACCCGTGAGGATTGGCTCCAGTGGGAGGTGAGAGGTGGGAGGCGGCCAGCACCAGGGGGTTCCTTCCAGCTCTTAGAGGGATTAGAGCCCTTCTAGCTTCTGATCGTGTCGGACTGAGATTGGTTTCAAAACAGAAAATTAGGTAGACTGGAGCATTCTAAGTAACTGAGTCTGACATTCATAAATGTCAAATGGGGGACACTCTGATTCTTCAATAAAGCTTTTCCTTCCTTGTCACCAAATGTCACTGTCTCCACTTCCTCACCTCCCACCCACCCCTGAGGGGTGCTACTCTGGCTCTACCCGCTCTCTTCCACCTAGGTGGCCCTCGCTGTGGCCACCGATCCAAGGTCACTGCACGGTCCTCACCTTCCTGGCCCCCTTGGCTGCACTTAGCACAACTGCTTCCCTCTCCTGGACAGGCTCTCCTCTGAGCTTTCAGGACCCGACACTCTCCCAGCCTCCCTTTGCTGCCCCAGCCGCTCCTCTTCCATCTCCTATGTGAGCTTGTCTTCTCGGCCTACCCCCAAAATGCCGGTGTTCCTCAGGGCTCTGCCCAGGCCCTCTGCCCTATCCTGGGCGACCTCATTCATGCCCACTCTTGCAGGGAAGGGAACATCTCCCACTGGGCCAGGGGCTTTGTGGAGAGGGGTTTATTTTTCCCTGTAAGGTAGGTAGGATTTCCATTCTCATCTTACAGGTGAGGAAACTGGCTCAAAGATATTCTGTGACTTAAATAAACTCACACAGCTGGTAATCAGCAGAGCCAGGATTCAAACTCATGTCTGTCAGACTCAGGCCTGCTGGCCCCATGCGTTCCTGAGGTGTGAGCTGAGAAGAGCAAGGCGTGACTCCCCTTTTGGGGGCATTCAGATTGTAAAAAGCACATACACATCTCCCTCTTGTAGCCTACACACTTAACAGCACCCATCTCCTTCACCCCTGGGAGAAAGCTGCCAACTCCCCAAAGCCTCGTAAACAAAGACCAGGATGACCTCCTTGGACAGGTCACCTACTCCCAGGACTCTAAGTCCCAAGAGGGCCCCTGATCCAGGGGAAGGGGACTGGTGATTACAGTCAAACATGATGTGTTGCCCAGAGCTTGGAGTGGGTACCCAGAGCAGGGACCAAGTCTGCTGCATCTTCACTTGGTACAGGGTCTAACTCTGGGGACAGAGCAACACTCTCCCTCCACCCCCAGCCCCCGATTGCCTGAGGACATGTATGTGATGTGACTGGGGAGGAGGATCTGGACTTGGATTTGAGTTCTGCTCAGCCAGTTACCAGCTGAGTATCCTCGGCGAAGCCACTTGTGAATGGGACTGACCACCCTGTTTCTCAGGGGTGGGATCAGCAGGAGCACATTCGTACCGCGCCTGCACTGGCCGTCACAGCTGTATGAGTTCCTCGCTGCACCCCACCCAGAGTCAGTGGTAACAACTGTTCTTCACGAGGGACTAGATTTCCAAACCATTGCCAGAACCTTCTGCCTGAGCCCAGTGAATAGGTGACCCAGAAAAGGCACGTCCTGTATTTTTCCTTGGGTGTACCAGGACACTCTGAGCTCCCTGCAAAGCCTGGACACCCAGGGACATGTTACAAAGCAGCATGGTATTGTTCTGGAGAGATGGCTTTCACACCGTCGGCATGGTTACCAGCTTGCGTGGGCGGGGCCACCTGCCCACAGATTCGTGTCACCCAGATAGGATTTTCATTTTTTTTCTTTTCCCCCAAATGCAGGCCTCCTGCCACCCAGGTGACCTGGCCAATCCTGAGCCAACAGTGATAACACCGCCACCAAGAGCAACTCTTGCTGTTAATCACTGGCTCTCTGCCTGGCTTTACCCCCGTATACCATCTCCCCAAATCCTCACAGCTCTGGAAGGAGGCCGTTATCCCCATCTTATGGATGAGGAAAAGGAGACCAGAACGGTCCGGCACTTGCTCAGTGGCCAAGATGGTCACCCGCAGCACCCCCACTCTTTGCCAGTTGCTCTGGCCCCAGTGTCCTTTTGCTGAAACCAACTTCCACCCCCTGTGTCTGAGATCAGCCTGAGCACACAGATTTCAGGATCATCCAGAGCCTCCCGCCACTCTTTGAAAACCCACTTTGGGAGCAGATCCACTTCCACGGCAGCTTTTGGCAGTAAGAAGTGCGAAAATGTCCTGGTGGCCACAATCTGTGAGCTGCTGGAGCTCAGAGCCCCGTTCTCAGGATGCCTCCCGCCCCCCAGCAAGCTTGTTCAGAGCTCAGCTCTAGAGGAGAAGGTGAAGCTGTCGCCTATGGAATTGTAATTAAAATGAGGGCAAAAAAGGCTTTTGCTTCAGATCTGCAAGTGGTCCAGGAGCTTGTGTTTCTTAGCCAGAATTTTCTAGATCCTTTGCCTGGAACCATCTGGCTAATTGCCTCCAGCTTCGGTGCAGTTCTTATTAGGTGGGTCCGGGTTGGGAGAGGCTGTTGTTGTCCTGGGAAAAGCTGGAGGTCAGGGCCTGGGAGTGCCATGACTTCCCCTCTCTGAGCCTTGGGTTTCCTGTCTGTGAAATGGGAGGCTGCACTAGTGGATGGCTGAGTTCTGTCTTCTTTCCAGCTCTGAAGGTCTAGGGTATGTCGTCACCACTGGAAGTTCAGCAAATGACACAGCAGCTCAAAAGGATGAAACAAGGATGCTTCAAAGGCCCAGGGTTTGGCCCACATCAGCATGTGGAGTGGGAGCAGATAGCGGAAACCTCCCCGCAGCAGACCCCGGCGGCGGGGGCCTGCGCGCTCCCACGTGGTCCAGGTACTGCCAATATTATTGTTCCGATTTTACAGACGTGGAAACTGAGGCCCAACTGCAGCACAAAGAGCAGGGGGCGGGAACCAGGACCCAGACCCGCTCCACGCCACCATTCTTCCCACTGCTGCCCTGCCCCTCCCAGCGCCTGAAAACACTCTTGGTTGTCGAGCTGTACTCGTAACTGTCATCAGCTGATGCTTAAACCATGACCTGGGAAGGAAAGGAAGAGGGTCGCTGAGTTTCCACCAAGGTTCCCTGCCGGGCAGCCATGCTAAAAAAACAGCTTTTCCTCCCCAGTATGTTAGTAGGCAGTGAGCAGATTGCTACGCCTTCTGTCTCCTTCCAGACAACGGTGGCGGGCTGGCCCCGACTCAGGAGACAAAGGGACCGGGGAGCAGCAAGGCCAGAAGGGAAGGCTGACTCCAGGGGGTGGGCTCTGCAGACATAGCACTGAGCTGCCGCTGGGGTCCTAGGTAGGACCACTTCCCCCTTAAAAGATGCAAGCTCCTCCACTTGGCCCTTTAGGACCTGGCCCTGGTCCTCCTTTCCAGGCTCACTACCCACTCCCCGGACACCCTGAGCCCACCGACTTCCCAGATCCTGCCCACAAGTTTCTACCAACTTTCCCATTCTTCCACCTCTTACTCTCAGTCTTTAATGCCCAGCTGAAATCTTACCTCCTCTAAGGAGCCTTCCCAGTTCTCCCTCAAGAAGCCCCTTCCCCTTCTGCCCACTCCCACCATCTGCACGGACTTCTTTTGGTGGGATTGGTGTTTGCTTCCAGCCACGAGGCATCAAGCCCTGTGATCTGCAATTGATCTAGTCTGTGATCTCGTTTAATCCTCATGACAACTGTTGGCTGGAGATTCCTCCGGTACCATGTGATGGAAGCTCTCTCCCGCAAGGTCATGGAGCTGATAGGGACAGAGTCTGGCTGTGAACCCAGGCTGTGATAAAGCTGTTACCTCGTTTATACGGGACACTTGGAGGATGAGCCCAAGCTGAAATGCCCTCCTCATGAAATCACTGGGCCCTGAAGGCCTGGGGGCAGCAGGGAATTCACAGAATAATAAGGATCTTGGAGACAACTCAGGGTGGCTTTCTGACTTTGAGAGACAGTATAGCATGGTGGGCCAGCTTTGCCACTGGACGGGCCTGGCTCCCAATGCAGCTCCCATTTGCTGTGCTGTGTGGCCTTGTGCTTGTCCCTTTGCTCCTCCCAGACTGGTTCCTCATCTTCAATATGGAATTAAAAATAATTCCTTTGTCCCAGCTCTGTTGGAAGGAATAGAGACCCAGGCAATGCCAGCTGGTATTAATATTGACTGTGGGGAACTGAGGCTCAGAGAGGGATGGTAATTCACTCAAGATCACACAGCAGATTGGCAGTAGAATCAGGTACTACGCCCAGGCTCCTCAAAGCCAAAACCTGGGCTTGTCCTTGGACAGCTGCTGCCTTACCTTAAAGAGGGCTGAGACTGACTTGGAAATGCAGCCGAGGAATTCATACTGGAATTGCTGATGGGATTCTGTGCCTCCCTGAGCTGAGACCACTGCTTGGGTTGCCTGGGGCTGGAGAACATTAGGAAGCCCGAGTCAGAGCCTGGAATCATGTGTCCAGCCTGGCGTCTGATCCATGGTATTACCCAGGTCCTATGCTGTCGCCCCTCTGAGCCTCAGTTTCTCTGCCCCCAGAAATCAGGGTAAGGATCCCTGGCCAGAAGGAATTACATGAAGGCACAGAGCTGTTTTTGGAACAGCTATCCCTGAACTCTCTCTGCATCGAGTCCTGTGCCATCACTTGCCGTGGCTTCATTTCGTCCTGGTCACAACTCTGTATGGCGGGGACCCAACTCACAGACACATGGCTGGGAAGGGGTGGAAATAGGGACTGAGCTCTGATCCTGTTCCCTCTTCCTGAAACACTCACTCCTCCTCTTTCCAGACTTAACTCAGTCTCCTTCTTCAGGATCAGCACAACCCTGCCTTCCTCTGGGAGGATCCCCTGGCCATGGACTGGGGTGGGGGGCACCTGCTCTGGCCCCCAGTGCTGGCTCTACTCTTCTGTATTGAGACAGTTTCTCCCTCTCCTCCACCAGACAGGGGAGCCATCTGCAGGGACCTTGTCACGCTCACGGCTGTGCTTGGCCTACAGCAGGTGCTCCATAAATACTTGCCGAATGACTGAATGCATCAGGCCAGCACCAGGACGCCGCCCAGGCCCCGAGGGAGCCAGGAGCTGGGAGGAAGGCTTCTGGACTCCCGCCACGCCTTACATTAGTGGCAGCTTCTCTGAGTCCCTACAGCCAGCCCCTCCGGGATGCCATTTGAGCCGGCTGAATTCCGGGCACCACTTCACCTTGGAAAAGCAGCCTCCACCCTCATCCAGCAGCCCGGTAATTGACGTCACAGAGGTGCCAGGAGCTGCCCCATTAATACTTAATGCAGACCTCACTGCGGCAGAGCTGCAGGCTGGAAGAGCTGAGGGGGCTGTTTGGAGTGTCTGTGAGGTCGTGAGGAGGGCACAGAGGGGAAAGGGCTTCGTGCACCAGAGAGCCCCCAGCAGATGCGTGCTACACCAACCCATTTTAACTTTAAGTCCCTGGCTTAACTTGGAAAGAGCCAGGACAGCACGTGCCTGCCTTAGGACAAGGAGACTGCTGACTGAGCCCCAGCAATAAATATGTGGGGGATTAGGGGCTCCCAGGACATTTCCTGGAGGCAGTGGGTGGGCAGAGCCTGGCGCCGGCTAGGCCTGGACTCCATTCTGGGTTTGCACTGTACAGCCGTGGGACCCGGGCAGCAGCTACACCGCTGAGCCTCAGCTTTCTGATCTGTGCAGTGGGCATAATGCTACCCTCCCAGAGAGGCTGCTCAGAGAATTAATGGAGATGAATGATGGAGAGGACCTAGCCCAGCACACAATAGGACCTCAACAAACGCTGAGTCCCTTCTCCCAAATCTGGAGAGAGGAGATATTGGGGCACTTCATGTATTCAGCGGCCAGAGTGATGTTAGAAGGGAAGATGGAGCTACGGGGCATGGGAGGGGACCTCGGTTTGGACTTGTCCCCGTGGTGGGGCAACACCCCAGAGAGACGTCAGAGGGGATGGGCAGAGAGCCCCTCGTGGCAGGATCAGAAGGGCCCTCGTGGCCCATCTCTTGTGATTGTCTGATCTCTTCATTTGACACAGGAGGATGCTGAGGGCTGGGGAGGGAGGAGACCAGCCCAGAGGCTCACGCTGCACAGCCGAGGTCTGACCTGGACTGACCTGAGACTGCATCAGCTGAAAGATTTATCCAAGGCCACCCATTCTCTGGGGGAAGCAGGTGACATGATGACATGCCCCTGCCTCTGTTCCCTGGCCGGGACCTCTGCTTCTCTGGCCTGAACAAAGCAGGAACCTCATTCTCTCCGGTTCCTGGTCTCCCTCCAGTGTGTTTCCCCACAAATGCTGGGGGCTTCCCCAAAACATAAATCCAACCATGTCATCCCCTGCTTAAAACCCTTGTGTGGTCCCACAATTAGGGTTGCCAGAGAAAATGCAGGAGGCCCTGTTAAAACTGAGTTTAGATAAACAACGAATTACTTTTAGTGAAAGAATGTTCCAAGTATTGCATGCAGAATATTATATTTAAAAGCTGATTCGTTGTTTATCTGAAATTCAGACTTAACAGGACAACCTGTATTTTTATTTGCTGAATCTGGCAATCCTACAATAAGCGCCTTCAGGAAAAGGTTGGAGTGTTTCATTGGCCTACGAGGCTCATTTGTGCCCCTCTTTCACATGAGCTGTCTGCTTCAGACACAGCTCTTTGCCTTTACTTGAGAATTTCAAGCTCTTCCCTCCCGTCTGGCCTTTGCAGATGCCATTCCTTCCACTGGGACCATCTGGGTACCTACTACTCCTCCTGCTGCCCCACTGTGCTTGACCTGACAGCCTTCAGACCGCTGAAGGGTTGCCGCTTCCTCCTGGAAGCCTTCCTGGCTCTCCAGGCCTGGATGTCTCTGGGGTCCCACTGTGCCTTGGGAAGTTCCTCTGTCTGTCCTGGTCCCTTGATGCGGAGTAGGGATTCAGCAGTCGTTTGTTGCATTGAGTTGCTGAATTCTACAACCCCTTGCACCTCCCCTAAAAACAAGTTTCCCCTCCTTCATCCGAGTCCTCTGTGTCTCCCATGGCCCTGATGGCATCCCACCTCCTCCAGCTCAGTCACCATCCGGCGCCATGAGCAATCTTTTCAGCCCAAAGGTCAGCCAGATCAGCACCCCTCAGACCCTCCTGTGACCTGCAGGGCCCAGCACTGTGCCTTCCTGCCAGATGGTGGCCAACAGACCCTGGTGGGCGTGGAGGATGCCAAGCCAAACCGAGCTTCTGTGTCTGCGTCTCCTCCCACTCAGTGGCCAACAAGCAGAATCCTAACCCTGCCCTGAAGCAAAGCCTCCTACCTCCAATATGCCTATAAAGGAGGCAGGGAGGCATTCCCACTTGGCAAGAGAGAGAACCGAGGAAGTAGAAAAACAGTTGTTCAAGGCTCAGGGTTCTGGACCCTACTCTGCCTCAGGGCTTTTGCATCTGCTCTGCCCTCTGCCTGGAACAGCCTTCCCAACGAACTTCGCAGGGACGAGAGGCCTTTCCTGACCCTCCTGGCTGAAACAGGACACCCTGTCCTCCCACCCATCTTGTCACTCTCTGTCCCACTACCCTGTTTCATCCTGTCCACGGCATTCACTACTCTCTGAAATCACCATTTGTTCACTTATGGACTTGGTGTCCAGCACAGGGGAGACTGGTGGTGGTGGTGAACTCCCGTGCCTGCCCTTTGCTGGTGTGACACTTAGGGGAGCACAGTGGTGGGTGTGAGCTCCCACCTCCCATGTCCTCCAAAACCAGTGCCCTTGGGAGGAGGGCGGGCCAGGTGGCTGGGCTCCATTTCAGGGGCAAGAGCTTCAGGGAGCCAGAGCTGAGCAGGAAGGAAAGAAATCTGCCAAAATGTTGGTTTTCAGTAGGGGCTCAGATTCAGAGCAAGGAGGTCACCCAGTTTTCTCTCTTCCCTGTCTATTGGCAAAGTACCAGCAACCCTGCCCCATCCTCCTGAAAGCTGAGAAACTAGGCAACAGGAGACAATGTTGGGGGCACTAGGTCATCCTGAGGGGCCAGAGATTTCTAAATCCCGATCACAAAGCAGATCCTTGGAGCCTGCTTTTCCCAGCGCCAAAAAATATAGATCCAGCCCTTGCCTCCACTGAGGGGAAAATGTGCACCCAAGAGCAAGGCTCTCCGAAGCCCCTTTGAGCTACCATTCTGCATCGTGGGACAGAGAGCTCATCCCACTGTTCAAGCCAGCCCGCGTTCAGGTCAGGCAGTCTCGTGTCGGAACCGTGGCTGCATTGCTGACTGCATGACCTTGGCACGAAGCCTGACCCTCCTCCGCTCCAGTCTCTGCATCTGATTGTAGTTAAGTTACGAGTGTTTCTTTACTTACCTGGGGCGGTGGGGGCGGTGAGGGTGGAAAGCAAGATTTGCAGTGAAACAAGGACCCTTCCTGAGGACTGAAGCCACGTTTAGGAGTTGTCTGGAAGGGACTGGGATTATGATCTGAAACCCTTGGTTCATGCTGGAGACATAGGTATGCCTGATTCTGCTTGGCACTGTTCTCTAAACAGATGAGAGGACCCCTCAGGGCAGCCTTCCAACCCTCTTGGAGGCCCCATGGTATGGGTAAGTCACTGGTTTGGCAGTAAAGCCCTGATAAGGATTCAGGAGGCCTGGGTGAGAGGCCCAGCTCTGGCACAAATATGCTGTGTGACATGGAATAAATCACTTGCCCTCTCTGGGCTCTGGCATCCTTATCTATAAAATCGGTCATTCATCCCTAACTTACCAAATTCACAGAGTTTTGGGGAGGATCAGGTAGGAGAGTGCTTTGGAAAGCATTTGCTGTCTGATGAGTTAAAAGAGGATTGCTATTAAAATGGAAAGGACTATGGGACATCTCTGTACCTTCTGCTCTGTACTTTGCTGTGAACCTAAAAGTGCTCTAAAAAACAAAGTATTTAAAAAAAAACAAAAGGACCCCCCCAGATTTTCTACCAGGGACCTTCTAAAAAGCCTTTGAGTCAGGCAAGATAATTCAAATTCTAGCTTGTAATTTGTATAACTGTGGGGAAATGAGTTAAATGCTGGCACTGCCAGAGGTCTGGTTTTCCTTCTGCAGAGACAGTAGCCCTGGGGCAAGAGAAGGGCTGGGAAGATGCTGCAAGATACAGAATAGCTGAGATGAGGAGGAGAATCCCAGCAGCTCCCAGCCCCGGGCAAACAAGGAGGAGGGTTCCCCACCTGACTTCAAACTGAGGTGGGGGCTGCCTGTTCCAATTTGCATCCCCTGTAAGCAGCCCTCTGGATATCAGCTCCACTCCAGGTAGATGGTGACTCAAGTTGTTCTGCAGAGACTGGTCCCTCTGCCCCTGTTGCCATGGCACTGCAGCACAGCCTGGCCAATCAGGAAGGAGATGGGTATCTGAGCCTCTGTTGCTAAAGCAGGAGCAGGATGCCCAGCCAATGGGAAGTTCAGCAGAGTGGAGCCACCATGGAAACCTCAGCCCTGAGGTTCCAACCGGGTTTTTGTCTCCATGTCTCATTTGCAGGGGGTAGGCTAGGTTTTCTGCATTTTTTTTTTTTTTTTTTTTTGTGGCAGAGCGCATCCTGCAGCCCCTGGAGGACATCCAGGAGTCACAGCAGGGGTGCATGACAAGAGATATCTTCAGTGAGTCAGAAAGAACCCCAGCTTAGCAGGACACAGTTCAGATGTCCCCTTCATCATTCTGCCCCCAGATGCTCAGCATCACCTGGGTCTATGACATTAGTCCACCCCCTAGCCCCATCTGTCCTAAGAAATGGCTGGAGGCTGCAGAAAAAATCCCCACCCCCAAAGTAAGGAGAGGAACATGGGGCTCACCTCCAAAGGGTGTTCTTCTGCCCTGTAACCCTGTGGCTTTACAAAACTGCTCCTCCTCTTCTCCCACCTGCAGGGACAGCCGGGGGATACATAGGTCAGAGTCAGGTGCTGCCCCTCCATGAAATTAGAGGGTGGGGCATGTGGGCTCTTGTGATTCCTTCCTCTAGACTTCACTGATTTTAACCTTCAGGCTCTGGATAAAGTGGATCTGCAAGAAGTAACTTTTCAAGGGGGAGCCCTGTAAATAATGCAAGTGGACACGAATAAGAAGCAGATTGCCCTTAAAAGGCCTGACCAGCCAGGCTGTCAATTTTAGAACTGAGGCCCACAGGGGTGAAGATGCCCCCTCAAGGTCACACACTACCTGGCTGCAGAGCCAGGATGGGGAGCCCTGCTCTTCAGCCTGCAAGATGCAACCTCCTCCAACCAGCCTTCTCACCACTGGGCAGGCATTCTGGGAGCTGTGCACGCCCACACCCCCAACACCCCTCATTCTATAAACACGGACATCATAACAACGGCAAGAGAAAGTGTGCCCCACCCCTTCCTCGCTCTCTCCTGGCTTTTCTCTGTTGCCTAGCAACAGTTCTGTCCAGAAACCTGGGTATCTTCCTCGACAACTCCCTCGCCCTCATCCTTTTCACCAAACCCCATCACCCAATCATGTCCATTTATCTCTTAAATGGCCCTTGAGTCGTCCGCTTCTCCCCTCCCCTACCCCTTCCCAGTCCCAGTTCCATCATGCGTCTCCTGGACTCCTACATTGGCTTCTCGCAGGTCTCCTGCTTTTACACCTGCCCCTCCCATCCCCCACTTCCATTTTCTACAAACACAGCCAGACAGGCTTTTTTTTTTCTTGGAGTCGGGAGGTAATTGGGTTTACTTATTATTTAATGGAGGTACTGGGGATTGAACCCAGGACCTTGTGTATGCTAAGCACTGTGCTCTGCCACTGAGCTACACCCTCCCCCCTAAGACAGGCTTTTTAAAACACAGATCTACTCTTGTCCCCTGATGCTTGCTGAGAACGTCTAAGGATAAAAATTGAAATCCTTAACATGCCCAGGAGGCCCTGCATTGTAAGGCCAACACAACCCCAGCCTGGTCCTGCCCTGGCATGTGCTCTGCCCTCCCTGCCTGGAACATCCCCCACCCCCAACACACTTCCAGATCTTCTAATTACTCCTCCTCACCCATGAGCTCTCAGTTCAACAGTCACTTCCGTGGGGAACCTTTCCTGACCCCCCTGGATAGGTTAAATCTCACTGTCTCAGTCTCTCTTGGCACCATGAACCCCTTTGACCTGTAGCACTAATCACAGTCGCAGTGTTATACTTATTCATGTAATTATTTGATTCATAGCTGTAAGCCTCGCCCCACTTGATGTAAGCTTTGCCAGGGCAGTGGCTTTGTCCTGTTCTCAACCTGAAACACATGGATAGATGGGCAGATGGACAGATAGATGGATGGGTATATGGGTATGTGGATGAATGGATGTGTATGTATATATGTGGATTGTTGGATGATGGGCGGGTGTATAGATGGATGGGTGGATGGATGGATGGATGGATGTGTATGTATGTATGTGGTTGTTGGGTGATGAGCAGGTGTGTAGATGGATGGGTGGATGGGTGGATGGATGGATGTGTATGTATGTATGTGGTTGTTGCTGGGTGATGAGCAGGTGTGTAGGTGGGTGGATGGATAGATGCTCTTATTTTCCTAACTTACTTAGATCTAATCATACATCTCTATTCTGTGGCAGCCGGTCCCATCCACTCAACATGCACCAAGCATCTCTGATGTGCCAGGGATGAGCCCCCATAGCTGTGGGAGCCCAAGGAAAGATAATAATAACAGCTACTTCCATCAACACTTACTGCTGCACATGCCAGAGACCCCGGTATGCTCTCCTCCTGGGAAGCTCCCCGCTCCTTCCTCTCTATTTATCCAGAGCCTAGCAGTGTCTCAAGATTCCATTTGAGTGTCACCTCCTCCAGGAACTCTCCCTTGGTCATCCAGCCCATGCCTGGTTGCCCATCCTCAGAAACGGCCCGGCACACAGTCCAGGCCACTCTTGCTGGTCCTTGCTCGAAAGCTGCTTCACATTATCCTTTCTCCTTCCAGGACCCTGAGGGTGGCGGTGGTTACCCCCATTTTAAATAGGAGGAAACTGACTTGCCTGAGGCCAAGCAGATAGTAAGTGGTGAAACTGGTGCTGAAACCAGCTTGAATCTAAGACCAGGATCCTTAATTGGTACCCATCCCAGGCCCCAGCAGTTCCTCCAGCAGCCCTGAAGGTAGCTGCTCCTCCTGTGTATGAACACTGCTGGGGGTGGCAGGGGGGGTGGTCTACTGTCAAATACTTGCCTGTCAGAAACTTTTCTAAGCCATGGAAGCGCTTGTCTGAAACTGCTACCCAGCGACCCCAATTCTGCCCCCAGGGGCCCAACCAGAAAAGGGAGTCCCCTCTCCCACATGGCAGCCTATCAGTAATTCACAGCCAGCTCTCATGTCTCCCCGCATCTTATCCTCTCCAGGGAGGGGCTGCAGACAGAGAGCATTAACCAGGAGCTAGAAAACCCAGGTTCTCATCCTGGCTCTGCCGCTGTCCCCGGACTAGTACATTTCAAAAAAAAAAAATTAAGTAGGTGATGTGACGAGCCTGAACATTAAGAGGAAAAAAAAAGAGAGAAAGAAAACCTATCACCACCTCCGTCACTCTTGTTTCATAAAAGAAAGGGCATCCTGACACTCACAGATGTAGGGCATACAATCTGAGAATTAGTTTTGTGAGATTTTCCTACCATGCCCCTATTTCTCTTTCTGCCATATCCTGGTCTCAGGCTAGAGGGGTAGGCCCCGGGGCTGGAGCCTGCAAGGGCCTCAGCTCCAACCCATTAAAGAAAGCACCCTCAGCTGGGAAACCCAGGAAAGGGCCCTTGGCCACCCAGACTCCACGGTCACTCTGTTTCAAGAGGGAAGGAAGAGCTGAGAGCGTCTGGCCAGGAGGCGGCCGAGCTCAGGAAGCCAGGCCGACTTCCCCCGTGCCGCCGCTCCACATCCAGTCTGTCTTGGCTTTAGCCCAGCAGAGGCTTTTCCCCGGCTCTGTGGGCACCGTGTGAACGAAGGCTGCTCGCAGGCAGGGGCTGCACAAGGCCACGCTGCAAGCACGTGGAACCTGCTGGAAGTCGGGGGGCTGTCGGGCTGGCTGGAGGCTGGTGAGAAAGGCCAGTTGGTTCTGCAAAGGCAGCAGGTTTCTCTTGGGTCCGTTGTGTGCGGTATCCAAAGGGCGAGGCTCCAACCCAAAGGCCTTCTCCCTGCTCCTTCACTTCATATTTATCGAACACTTGTCATGTGCAAACCCTGTGAGCACATAGCTGAGCAAAGCAAGACTTGGCCTCTGTTCTCACAGAGACTGGGGTCTCATAGGAAAGGCCATGTGGATCCAAGGAGGGAATGAATGCAGACTTGCAGCAGTGCCACAGGCTGCAGGGCAGGCTCACGAGCTGAGGGCGGGCAGTGGGGGGCTCCTCATCATGGGGGGTCACGGAGGCTGGGAGGCGATGATGTCCACACTGAGGTTGCAGAAGAGCAGGATTCAACCGGGGAAGGAGGAAGGAAAGCCACTTCCAGGCAACATGCCTGGGATGGGACCACATTAGTCACCAGGAGAACTGGCAGGAGACTGGTGTGACTGGAGGGGGTCAGGCAAGGGGGAAGGGTGGGCAGAGTGAGGCTGGAGAGGGATGGAGGCTTCCAGGTTACTGAAAGGGGTTTGGTCTTTTCCCAAGGGAAATAGGAAGCCAATGAAGGGCACTGAGCAGGTGACAAGTACCAAGTGGCACAAGGAAGTGTTATTACTTGAAGGTAGAGCGGAGACAGCAGTTGCCTCTTCCAGGAGTCAAACTGGCCGTGACGGTGGTGGTAATAGCAGTAGAATTACCGGTTCCGAATGCTGTGCCCCACACGCTGCTTTAAACACTCTGTGTGCATGAATCTCATCCTCATGTTCACCCTATGAGGTGGACAGTGGTCTTATCTGGCAAAACTGAGGCACAGAGAGATTAAGTAACTTGTCCAAGGTTACACAGCTTGTAGGTGGGGAGGGTGGGCAGGCAGGTGAGCAAGCTCTGTGCACTTAATGAAATGACTGTCCTAAAGAAGTCACAGGACAGGGGAGGGCTGTTCTGCAGGGAAGTCCGGGGATGGCAGCCTGGGATAAACCTGGTTTGTAATGTAGGCCCTTGTGGTTGGTTCTGTGAACAAGCACTCATTGAGCGCCTACTGCATACCGGGCGCACTGTTGTACATGCTGAGGACGTGGTGAGGACAAAAACTTACAGTCCAGAGAGGATAAAAGACAATGCATGAGGGGGCAAATAACGCAGATGATTCCTGGCGAGGACAAGGGCTGGAGGGGGAGACAACAGGGCAGCGGGTGGGCAGAGGGATGGTCAGGGAGGGCAACAAGTGACACCAACAATGAGGAGGAAATGGAGCCACGACCTTGGGAGGCGGATTCCAAGAAGAGGGGTGAAGTCGTGCAAAGGCCCTGAAGCAGGGACAACCTAGAGGTGTCCAAGGAACACAAAGAGGAGACACTGCATCATCCTGAGTGAGCAGGAGGAGATGAAAACAGAGACGGAGGCGTCCAGAAGCCCAGGCCCCATCGGGCCTTGTGGGCGGTAGCAAGGAGTTGGGATTTCACTGATGGGAAGTCACTGGAGGGTTTCCACGCAGGGGGTTGGTGCAGCCTGTTCTGTGTTTAAAAGAGAGCGTGTTGGTCGCCCTGAGGAGAGTAAATTCTTCAAGGCCCAAGAAGATGCATGAGGACCAGTCCGGTTGCTGCTGCATCAGGTCAAGGTGCAGATGGGAGGAAGGGTCAGGTGACCGTGTATTTCTGCTAACGGATTAGATGTGGGGGTTGAGCAAAGGAAACACAGGCTGAGGCTCTTAGCACTAGAAACTGGGCAGACGATGGTGCAATGACTAACATGGGGAAGACTGGGAGGAGCAGAGTTGAGAGGATGCGGCTAAATCAAGAGTGTGGTTTAGACACATCCAGTTTGTTGTGCTCTTGAGTCTCCCAGGAGCGGCCAAGAAGGCAGCTGGACAACTCCGGGTTGGAGTTCAAAGGTGGGGTCAGGGCTCGAGATCTCAGGTGGAGACTCTCAGGCATGTAGATGGTAATTAGAGTCACAGGACCCAGTTGCACGGGGGGATGAGATGCAGAAAGGAGGTCCAGGGGCCCTAGGCTGGGGTTCTCCAATGTGGGAAGACTACTGGACAGAGGCACAGAGGCCGGCCAGGGAGGTCAAAAGAGGAGGCACGAGGGGTGCCCACCTGGCCGGGCTCTGCCCTGATCAATCCTGTAAACTCAGGCAAACTGCTTTCAGCCTCCAGACCTCAGCTTCCTCTCTGCAAACTAGAAGGGCGGCCCCACCCAGCACCGAGCTGGTGACACTCCTGTGGCCCCTTGCCAGATGCCAAAGCGGAAGCCCACCTCATTTCCAGGCCCCCGACAATCAGCTTGCACTGGGTGAAATGCAAGAATACAGCAAAACCCAGCCCAAAGGACCACTGCCAAGGGGGACGGGGGAGGGTGAGGTCATGGTGGCTTGGAGGAGAGTCTAGACTCACTGGTCAGTGGGGTGACCCCTATCCTCAGTTACTTTTCTGTAAAAGTGGCCAATAATCCCCAGATGAGGGGTGTCTCCAGAGCTAGGCCAGGTAGCACGCAGAGCACCTTGCTGGCTCCAGCTCCTTTCTCCTTTAGGGAGATTCCTTCCCTGACTCAGAAGAGAGGGATTCCAGCGCAGCTCCACCCTTGCAGAATAAAGCATTCCTGCTGCTGGTCAACCCCGGGGCTGCCAGCCCTGCGTCACCCCTGCCCCACACCTACAGGCATGTGGCTGCGTCCACGGCAGGAGTCAGAGACCGGCTGGTGATCACTGGAGCCTGGGGCACAGCTGGGGCTGGACGGGGGACATCAGGGCTGGTCGTGGCTGTGGCCCGGAGCCTCTTCCCAGGCTGCATTAGCACAGCTGGTAAAGGGCTGTGATATGACAGAGAGCACGGGGGAGTTCAGGCCAATGCATTCAGTCCTGATGACAGCTCCTGGCTCCGGGTCTCCTAGAAGCAGCCCTGGTGGGGGGGGGGGGTGCAGGAACTTCAGTGGCAGTCACTGGCAGGGGACCAGGGCTGAAGCCTGGATTCCTGGCCCAGCCGCGTCACAATTAGACCAATGGCTCTGCTCATGGGGCACCTCCACCTTGCCTGGCACTGGGCCAGGCCAGAGCTTTACATATGGGCTCTTCAATGACCCTGCGGGGATGTTCCCATGGGAAAGATGAGGAGACCGAGGCAGAAAGAGAAAGGCTTGCCCAAGGGTCCCCAGCCTTCGACGCTCCTCCTGCAGGTGCACCAGAAGTCAGGACCCTGGTGGAGCCTGCAGGGTCCTGCGTGATGGGCCTCTACTCCCCTCTGCTGTGCCACCGCACCACCAGCCCCTCTCTCCCCATCCCTCCCGCACACCGTGCCTCTTTCCATCTCAGGGTCTCAGGGTCTTCCAGCCAGGAGCTCCCCCTCTCTTCTGTCCTGGCCCTTTGCAAGCCCTGCCATCCATCAGGCCTCCGCCAAAATGCTCCAGAGTCTCCTGAGTCCTAGACTCAGCCAGGGGCCCCGTCAAACCTCCCTCAGTGGCCTTGCTTTGGCTTTTGGAGTACATTCCCCAACAATTCATTTTTTTTGGTCAGGGGAGGTAATTGGGTTTAGTTAGTTATTTTTTAGAGGAGGTACTGGGGATTGAACCCAGGACCTTGTGCATGCCAAGCACGTGCTCTACCACTGAGCTATAACCTCCTCCCTCCCAATCATTCTTACTTCACAACCATAAAAATATGTTTTTTTGGTTCATGTCCTTCTCCCTCTTGTATCCACACAATGCCTGGTACATAGATGGCTCTTGGTACGTGGGCAGATGGGAAAGCAGAGATTGAGTGTGCAGCAAACAGTGCATCCTCCTCATGCAGTGACAGGCTGGCTGTGGCTCTGCCCCGAGACAGGCACTTGTGTAAAGGAATTCTCCCTTAGAGCCTGAATCATAAAACCTGGTAGGAACAGTATCTTCCGATCACAGGGATGGTGCCCGAGGAGGCACATGTGGTGGGAGGTGGACCCGGGCCCCCTGCGTGGGGCCCAAGGCCAGGCTAGCTTCTCTGTGCCATCGCCCATCTCAGAGCCCAGTGGCAGCTGCCAGACTCCGGGCTCCCGCA
Source organism: Camelus ferus (assembly GCF_009834535.1). Taxonomy (NCBI): domain Eukaryota; kingdom Metazoa; phylum Chordata; class Mammalia; order Artiodactyla; family Camelidae; genus Camelus; species Camelus ferus. The sequence goes on from NC_045727.1 coordinate 12,633,135, forward strand.
GGACACGCCGTCAAGCAGTGGTCGGACCTGCCTCTTGTCTCCCAAGGGGAAGTGTGCCCCATTTCACTTCTGCTTTGAGGCGAGACACATCCTGTGTGCCAGACCACCCCCGCATGATCCCATCCTCTGAGCGCCGACCACTGATGGTGACCGGTGCCGGTGGTCAGGCCCTGGGGAGTCTGGGGACTCGGCCCTTGTCGCTGTGCAGGGAGCCCAGGCCCCAGGCCCTGCCTCCTGGACGCGGCTGCCCTGCCCTGCCCTGGAAGCCACTCTCGGCGGACTGCCTTCTCCCACGTCTCACCTCTGTAAGGGAAGAGCTCCGGGGTGGAGAATCCCTGAGCTCAGACCTTCCTCTGCCATGTGTGGGCACAGCCCCCCTGGGTAAATCCCTCCACTCTCCGGAGCAGCAGGGAACCACCACCCACCGGCCTCCTGCGCTGTCCTGCGCTCCAGCCCTAGGACGAAGGGCACATGCTTGCTTGGGGTCAGTATTACCTTTCTTCCGCTTTCTTCCCCTCCCTCCCCAAGCTTCCAACCAGTTGGCGGTGCACCAGATCTTGGTAGATCTCCACGCATGTTCAAATAAGAACATTTGGACGGCCTCAACACCCCTTTCTCCAGCCTTCTTCAGCTCCCCCAGGCAGAATCAAGCCCTCTCCTCTCTTTCTGTAGGGCTTTACAAGTCCATTTCCCTCCACCAAAAGAGCAGGGCCACCTAGGTTCAGCTTGCATAAATGCCTGAATCAATGAATTCAACCGATTCTAAATGAGCCCCTGTGTGGGATGGGCACTCGCACATGGGCAGGACACAGGCATGAGCAAGATGTGCTCTCTGCCCTCAAGGGGTTCAGACACATCTGGAGAGGCAAGCTATGTGTATGAGGAGAGAAACACGAGAGCCGCACTTAGCACATGGGGGCTTAGTGTGACCTGGTTCTGTCCATAACCTGCTGTGCACCTTTAAGTAGGTCTCTTAGCCACTCTGGTCCTGGAACCCAGCAAGAGTGATTGCCACAGGACATTGGAGATGGGGCTGCCATCAGTAAAGGATTCAGAGGGGGTGGGTGGGTATAGCTCAGTGGTAGAGCATGCGCTCACAGGAAGGAGCCCCCAGAAGCCCCTGCCCGCCCCCCCGCCGCCATCTGGACCTCTCATACCCCATCAGAATCTAGTTCAGGGTGTCCCAGCTTCAACACGACTGACATTTGGGCTGAATGATTCTGTTGTCAGAGCTGTCCTGTACATCATACAGCGTCTAGAAGCACCCATCAGGTGCTGATAGCACCTTCTGCACTTGTGACAGCCGAAAGTGTCTTCAGACGTTGCCACATGTCCCTTGGGGGTCAAAATCCACCCGCCCCACCCCCTCAGTGAGAACCCCTAGCTTCTCCTGTTCTCCTCCAGCGCTGTAGCCAGGAGCTGGGAAGACAGAGGGGGTTTGGAGACAGCGTCAGGACGAAAGTTTCATAGGTTCGCCTCAGGCGGAGCCCTCCCCACCCCCTAGGCTTGTGTCTACCCAGGAGGAGACGCAGGACAGAAGGCCTGGAGGAGGCCGAGCTCCAAGACAGCACCTGATCACACCTCCCAGATGCTTTTGCACTGGGCAGGAGGAGAACCAAGGATGTGAGCTACTAGGGTTGGATGGATGCACATCAAAGGCACCAGGGAAACATTTCTCTTCTGGGATGCCAAGGGCTTAAAAATAAAAATTTCTATTGCTTAAGAGACATCTGAGGATTAATGGGGATGGGGGGAGGGTCACAGTGGGAACTGGAGCCGGCTGCAATCAAAGTGCACAAAAAGGAGGCAAGACCCAGTTCCAGTCACGGCTGCAGAGAGACTGAAGGGAAAGCCACCCTCCTCAGTGCTCAGCTTCCCGTCGGTGGAGAAGGGGAAGGTCTGAAATCTCGTGGTCCCCCAGGTTTCTCCCAGACTTGCTGCCAGGCAGAAAGTGCTCAGAGACAAAGGAGCCTGCAGCACCCCATCTCCCCTTGCCCTCACAGGGAAAGAGATTTCCTTCTTGGGAGGACCACGGGCTGATTCACTGAGAACAGATAAATCTTGCTGCAGCCAGAGATGCAGGTGGAGGTCCCATCTAATGGCTGGGAGGACTGAGTTCTCGGCACCGGCTTTGCCCCCATGACCTGCACATTCCAGGCCAGGCTCAGGGCAAGCATGAAGGCCAGGAGCTGCCTGAAGTCCTTGCAGCTGAAGTCAGGGGCTGCGGATCAGGAGGAAAGGAGCACCTGCCTTCCAGAGAGGAGCGACCCGCACCCTCACCTTCCTTCCAGAGCCTGAGGCCACACCCACACCTGTACCCCAGCAGAGCCGCACCTCGCGTGGAATACGGTCAGCTGCACGGGACAGGGGGGCCTCTGGGACAGAGGAGAGGGTGAACTTCACCAACAGCACAGAGCGCGGAGCCAGGCTCTGGGTCCCACAGACCTAACATCAGCGGCTGTCAGCTGTGTGGCCTGGGGCCCCCACCCTCATCTGGTCTGATGGTCATTGATAAGATTACAAGATGAAAAGGCACGTAAAGTACGCTACTGTCCAGAACACAAGGAAGGGAACGCTCAAGAAATGGGGCAACCATTATTTCACACATCTGAGTTTCTGGGTAGCCGAGGAGGCCTGTAAATTGGCTTCTTTTCAGTCTTTCCTCCCATGTTTTCCACTCTAGCAAAGCCTCACAGGTCTCCTTAGTGTCCAGGTGTATATCCTGTACTTATTTCCTGCAATCCCCGAAGTTTCTATGACTTTGACAGGTCTCTTCTGACAAGCAGGAGGCAGGCTCGGGTGCCTCCCCAACACAGCACCTGGCAGTGCCTGACCCAGCTGCTCAGCCCTTGGGGGTCCCGGGCCCTGGGAGGTCCTTGCAGCTCTGTCAGCCCCGGCTGCCATCCTGCTGTCACTTGTCACTTCACCCTGCTCTTGAGTTCCCTGCCTCTACTCTGTTGCCTTCTGCTGAGTGGCCTCTGCGCTGCTTCGGTCTGAGAACCAGATTTCCAGGGTGGTTAGGATTGCGTGTAAAGCGGGAAGAAGCCCGGAGAAGGGGTCTGGGGCGGGGCTTCTCAAATGGACCGCTGATAACTGCATCACTCGAGTGTGTCCTTACAGTGGAGTCCACACCTCCTGAATCAGCATCTCTCGGGGAGGCTCTGGAATCTGGGATTTAAGTGAGCTCTTAGGCACAGGAGCCTTGAAGAACCCCGGGTAGGGGACTAAGACAGCAATGTCTTCTGCCTTGAAGCCTCTTTGGCTGATTTCTTGTTCCTTTGGTGAAGGGATGCTACTTTGTCTCGTTTCTTTCCCCATCATGGTTTTCTGCACCCCATGTTCTGTGTGGTTCCTCACCCCAGACGCACTTCCACATCCAGGAGGCTGACTGGTGCCGCCCCAGGGATCCAGGGGCCTGTGTGCATCCCTCTCCCCTGGCACAACCACGAAGCTGAGAAATGTCTGCAGAGCTGCTGGCCTCGGGCCACAACCCTGAGCCCATGGGCAGGAGCCCGGAGGCCCTTCTTCCTGCCCTTGGCAATGAAGCGCCTTGGCCAACAGGAAAAACTCCCAGCAGGGGTTCTTGGGACCCAGATAGGGCAGAACAACCACAGCAGTTAGAGGAGTGTGGCCCTCCAACCCAAGTGGGGACACTGGGCTCTGCCTCTTGACTATTCTGACTGCTACACATCCTACAAAGCCCCAGGCTGCTTGCTCCTTAAAGACTGCCCTCTCCATCCCAGCCTCTGTGGTTGGTGCCCATCTGTCACAGCCCAGGGCTCAGGGTCCAGGCCAGTTGTCTTGTCATAACAGCTCATGTTGAGGGAGGGGCTCACAACCTCCCAGGCACTGTCTTAGCTCTTCACCCACGTTCTCTCGTGCAATTTTTACAACCCCAGAGGGGCATAATTGTCTCATTTTTCAGACAAGAAAACCAGGGCCCTGAGAGGTGCAGTGACTCCCTCAGGGTCACATGCTGGCAGGTGGCTCTGCTGGAGTCTGGATCCGGGCACCTGCCTCCTCAGCCTGCCCTCTCCCTGCCCCGTTACCGAGTGCCTACAAGGCACCAGGTCCTCTGGCCAGTCCCACCTCAGCCTGGGGCAGGTCACCGTCTGTCCCTTTATCTGGGAGAAGATGTAGAGGCTGGGTCAGATCTCCAGGACCTCCTCTGCTCCAGGGCTCTGGTCTCACTGGACCCCGCCCCCCCGGTCTCCACCCGCCCTGGGGCGACCCAAGGCGTGTCACTCATGAGTCTGGGCCTCAGCGTGTCACTTCTCACCATGATTAAGTGCCTTCCAGGATTCAGCTCAGGGAGCCGGGTCTAGGTGACCTCTGCAAGGTCGCTCTTACAATTCGTGTGTCCCTCCCATGGGCCGGGCCTTGTGAGGGGCCCCTGCTGCCTGCACATGCCCCTTTGATCTCACTCTTTCCACTGTCACTGAAGAATGTGCCAGAAGAAATTCCCAGCTGAGTGAGCTGAAACAGGTCAGCAAATAATGAGGGCGTCACAAGCACGGAAGAGAAATACACAGAGGTGTGAGTGCAGGTGTGTGTGGGTGGATGGGGCTGGGAAGGAAGCTGAGGCCACGTCATCCCTATTTAACAGATGAGGAAACAGGCTCAGGAGACAGAACCAGCCTTGGTTCTTGCAGCTGAGGCGGCAGGGCTGGAATTTAACCCCAGGTCCTCCTACTGCTTTTCTCTTTCCACTAGGAAGTGGTTATCACACCTACACAACTGATGGTGGGCTTGCAATCCGCACACATTCTCCAAGTCTAAGCAAGCCACGCCCTCCCCGAGGGCTGGCTCTGCACCTGGGCAGCCAGGAGGGAGGGAGGGAGCAGTGGGAGGACAATGGAGGAGGAGGAGAAGGATTCGGTTTGACTCCAGGTTCTGGCTTGGACAAGTGGGTGGAAGGAGGTGCGGGGCAGAGAGGAGGGCTGCGGGAAGCAGTTCGAGGGCACGTGAGTTTCAGGTCCAGCTCCGAAGGGTGGGCGACCCAGCATTTTAACTTGTCGGCTGTCTCTGCTCCCACACAATCACCCACGGGGCCTCCTGAGTCATCTTTGTAAGAGGGAAGAGGGCAGAAGGCAGGGACGACTGCTGGCCTTACATGCAGGATACCAAGGATGCCAGGTGACTGATCTGAACAGGCCAGCAGCTGCCGCGTCCTGGCACGACCACTCGGGAAGCCAGCACAGCAGCATGGGCAGAGGACTCCCGCCTTCACTTGCTTACTGCCTGCTAGTCAGTTAAGTCCTCTCATACCCACCTGTTTCGCAGGCTCCATTACTTGGGAGCTCAGGTGGTGAGGGGGTAGATTCGGACGTGACCCCCAGTGCTTGGCCCTCGAGTCCAGCTCGTTCATTCACCCTACACACTTAGCCAACAACCGCCCCTCCAGCATCTACGATTCTGCTGAACATTTAGGAACAAAAGGATGAACAAAATAGGCAAGGCTCCTGACACGTTGAGCGTAAGGGTGTGGTCAGAGAAGGACGAGGTGCCGTGGGAAGATGTAACCAGGTCCCACTGAGCTTCCCTGGACAAGGGACCTTTGAGCTACGAGCTGATGGCTGACGACCAGGAGTGAGTGAGGAACAGCGTTCCAGGCAGTTGGAACAGCATGTACAAAGGATCTGAGCCACTAAAGAGTTGGTGATGTTCCCGCTGGTTGAAGAGATAGCACGGGACCAGATCATGAAGCCACATCTGCGAGTTTTCAAGTTCAAGTCACCAGAGAGGTCTACGTAGTAGGGGGCACAATCAGAGTGATTTTTAAAAAGGACTCTGGCTTCCAAGTGGAGAAGGGCCTGAGGGAAAGCAGAGCCATGGTGGGAGGCCCTCCTGGCTGTGCAGGGGGAGGAAGGAGAGGAAGGGGTGAGGGCCAGGCTGAGAGCAGCAGCCAGGGGCCTGGGGGAGGGGACGGATTCACAGGCTACTGAGGAGACAGATCAACAGGGGTGGAGGAGAAGTGGGGGCATCTGTCGGGTCCTTCCAACCCTGGCAGGTGAGGGCGGGCGCTGAGGTGGAGGGCCCTGCCGAGTCTTATCCCGTTAAGCAGTGCGTCCTCACGTCAATCACAGTCAACAGAAGCTTTCCTGGGACTTTTCTCTCTGCTCAGGAGGCCCGCCTGAAACTCTCCTCCCCACCAAGGGCCTGCAACAGCCAGGGTCCCCAGGTGAATTGTGAAGTCCTCCCGTCTGTGGCTGCCTCACTCGCCATTAGGGCCTGGTGACGGTGCATAGCTGCCCAGCTGAGGACGGCATTGCTGCTGCGGGAACCAGGCTGGGGGCAGAGAGGCCACAGAGGTGCTTTATTCCTGCTTCCAGTATGTACAGGTATGTACAGCTGGTGTCAGCCTATGGTACACTATTTCACAAAATTATACATCCTGTGCACACCCCTTCCCGGCGGGAGGCGGCTGATTCTGCTCTGAACAGACCATGGACGGCAGAGGAAAGGATGCTCATGGGTGCCACCTGGTCTCTGAGGACATTCCTGAGGGCTGCCCGCCCCCTCCCCAGCGCTGAAGCCCGCCTACCTGCGAAGCCTCCTCCTGGGGTGGATGGACGCTGGGGAGGCGGCAGCCCCGGCCCCACCCCACACCGGGCCTGCCTGACCTGGCCGGTCCCCACCCGGGCGGCCGTCACGGGGCGCTGGCATGCATCCTCTCCAGGCAGCTCGTCCAGAAGGCCACCAGCCGGTTGTCGCGGTTGACGCAGAAGTCTGTGAAGTCCTTCAGCAGCCGGTCGGCAAACTTCTCGTCGCCCGTGGCGCTGGAGCGCCACGTCTTGGTCAGCATGGTGTTGTAGGCCCAGCTGTAGCCCACCCGCTCCTCACAGAACATGTTCTGGTTGCTGGAGCTGGTCGAGTTCCGCCGCCGCCGCGGCTGCCCCGAGAACTTGCGCTTGGAGTAGGGCAGCTGCAGGAAGACCGTGCCTGCGGGCGGAGGAGGACGGGGTCGCGGCCACCGGGGCGGGGCGGGGCGGAGGGCACCAGGGCCGGGTCCTCCCAGGGTCACCGTCCTGCCGGGCCACCCCCACCCCCCGCCCACCCACGCCCGCGGGCCTCACCTGTGACATGGATGTACTGAGGCTTGTTCTCCGCAGGGAAGTTAAAAGCAGCGGCGGAATATTTATCTTGTACAAACCCAAACCTACGGGAAGGGCAGGGAGACACACACATGATTACGGCCTCCTTGGCTAAAGGCACGAGGAGAGAGGGTGGCTACCAGGACTCTCCGACAGCCCGGGTGAGGGACCTGGAAAGACCTCTTTCAGGTGGAGCATTCAGGCTGCTCCTTTCTAGCCTCACCACGTCCCACCCTCCACCCCTTTAGTGGCTCCCAGCCCTCCTCCTGCCTGGCCCCCTTTCTTCTCCAGGTGGTCAAGAGCCCCCTCCCTGCCCCTCTGCCCCACGCAGCCTTCATCTCCGCCCAGCCACCCCAACTTCCGCACACCCCGAGCCGTCCCATCCCCTGAGCCATCCCCGCTGTGCCCACCCCATTCCCGAGAACTTCAGCTCCTCTGGGGAAGGCCCAGATCTGAATTCAGCTGAGCCACACCTCTCTCCCTTCCTTCACTAAGCACACAGTAGGTTATCAATAAAGGCTTTGCATTGAAACCAAGTATCTTAATTGAACTCCTTTTCTTAAAGGGAGGAATACTAATCTGGAACTCTGCTTCACGGTGTTCTGGAAATAGGCAGGAGGGGCCATTTTTCATGCCTGGGTCGTTCTATTCCTGGTCTCTCTATTTCCACAAAGTGCACTTATTACAGCTCCACCTGCTAAGTGCTGTGAAGGACGTGCTGGCAGATGGGCTCCTGCCCTGAGTCTGAGGGGTTTGCGGAAAGAAGGCATGATGGAGGCAGAACTGAAGCAGGTAAGATGCTGTCTCCTGTCCCGGGCTGAGCTCCGGGGAGGTGCTGTGTTGCATCCTCTCTAGAAGCTGCCAGCTTTACACTGGCGCTTGATAATTATTTACTGAAGAGCACAGGAAGTTAGACACATACATTAGATGGGTCGGCAGACACGCAAGGCGAGCTCATTGCCGTCGGTTGTTCCATCACATGCTGGAGCAGCTCTGAGGTTTGCCTTTCCTTCCTCCCCATCTTCCAATCAAGACTATTTACTCAGCACAGATCAGCCTGACCTGCTTACAAACATATCAGTTGGCTAGGGTCTTCCCAATAATAACTACTGTCTCCTGAGGGCTTCCAAGGAGCCAGGACCACAGGAAACCCTCTCAACAACACTGTGAGGGGTGAGGACACGAAGGCAAAGCCACCCCAGGACTCGCTCACACTTCCTCAGCCAGACGCTGGTGGAGGCGGAGGGGAACTGGGCCTGTCTGCTTCCCACATCAAAGCCCTTTCCCACCCGCTTGGGCACTCTGTTGCCCCAAGTGGCACCCCCTTCTACTGGAAGGAGGAAGTCGGGCCCCAGGCATCGGTTTCACAGCCTTTATCAAGCATGGAAGAAAAGGGCAGAGTATGGTCTAAGGCAGGCCTGGGCCCGCTTGAGTGAGGGAGGCTGAAGAGTCTGGACCTTGTCCTGTGGTTGTGGGGTGTGTGCTTGGGGCAGGTGTGTGCTCAGTGCGGGTGTGTGCGTGGTGGGGCCGGGGGCAACAGCTGAAGGCACCTGAACAAGATGATACGACACTGAAGCAGGGACAGGAGGCTTCACTTTCGCTATGATTAACATGAAGTAGCAACTGGACACTAAGTTAGTGATGTTCCGGAGACAGAGCTGGACCAGACTGCGGGAGAGACAGCTAAGCCTAGGACAGGCTTTCCCTGCCGCACACAGTCAGTACTAGTAAGCACCTACTGAACTTATCTATTGCTTCCTAACCACTTATTGTCTTTTCCACACACATCAAGGGGCTCTTGACAAATTCTACAGTTTTTCATCTCATGTCATCTCCTGGAGAGTTTGGCTCAGGGTCTTCTTGGAGCATAAGGACAGAGCTCTCTGCTCTCCCATTAACTGGAAGAAGAGGTAATCGGGTCTGAAAGACCACAGTGGTAGGACCTGGAGAGGTGGTGCTGAACTGTGAAGCCAAGGCAGAGGGACTGTCGGAGATAAGCAGCGAATCTGTCATTGGGGGACTGGGTGCCTCTCCCCCGAAATGACACAAACTTGGTTTCCCTGTGGTCACTGCCATTCGAGACAGACACGGATGCCTTCCCACACTTCCCTCTTGCTAAGGGACAAACCTGTGTGCAATGGCTTCCTGGAAAAGGTGCATTCGATCCCAGTATGTTTCCGGTTCAAAATCTGAAATGAAACAAATAATAAATGCCAAGTTGTGATCCCAAGGTCTGCAGTCTCCCCAGGCCGGGCCTTCTGGGTCCTTCACTCCTCTTGGCAACTCTCCCCTCTTGGAGCCTGAGCTCTGCTTTTCCGCAGCACCTGCCTTCAGAAGGACCAGCCCCACCCCCAAGGAGGGCCATCCTAAGAGGGTCTAGAAAGGGTGTGAACATGAGTCCCCAGTGACCAGCGTGAGCTCCCAGAACCTGATATTGGACACCCTTTCTGTGCCCAAAGCAGAAAAGAACATGATGCTAAAGTTCAATCAAAGGAAAAGCTTTAAATGCATGCTATTTGCTTCTAAGGAGAAAAAAAAAAAAAAAAAAAAAAAGACCAGTCTTCCATTTGAGGAGTGGGGAAATTGAAGCAAATAAATATAAAAATGATTTCGGGAAAAGTGATCAGCAGACAAGTGCCCACCCCCGCCGCCGCCTTCCCGCTCCAGCTGAGGATGGCCAAGGGTGTGTGTTGGGGGGGAGCACGCTGAGGCGGCTGTCACGCAGCAGAGGCGATGGCCCAGGCTGCTCTCGGGATGCAGGTGCTGCTGGTTGGAGCAGCAACCACATAAGACCTCGTCCCAGACACCAGGGGTGCCTGCAGGGCTTTGTTGCTCTTTCCATATTTGGAATTTTACATCTAGGATAGATTTGAGGATTCTGGGTAATTGAAGAGTAGAAAAAAGACTTTGGCTTTCACAGGAACACACAGACCTGGCGCATACTTGTCGGTTTTTAAGATTTTGAATTCTCTGTTATCAAAAGGGGAGATGACAGGGAGAGAAGTGGCACAGAAGCAAAAAAAATCGATTTTTAGACTCAAGTCCTTATTCCTTTAAACTAGGACTCTTTTCCCTCAGCTGTAACCATGGCAACCAACAAGGATGCTGGTCTCGAGGGCTGGGTTACAACTGACAGAGAAAGCCATCGGCTCACACAAAACCATCCCCCAGGGCAGGCCCCCTGAGCACCCTGTGCTGTTACAGTGAAGGGGGAAAACACGGGAAGGTTCTTTGGATGGTGTGGGTGGAGACCCCCCCACCCCGTCCTCTCATATTAAAAACAGCAGGATGAGGCGGTGCCTGGCTTAAAGCCATCAGATATGAACATAATCACCTGGCATTTTAGGACTGCAAAAAATCCCCTCTTCCAGGGGCTCTGGGGGCTCGCCTGGAACCCCAAGTCTCACTTAAAACACTGTGTCTCTACCAAGACATCTTCCAAACAAACAAAGAACATCCGGATGGGAACTTCGGGACAAAGGCTGTTTGCACCCCGGAGGCCAGTTCCCTGCCACCACCCGTGGCACAGACTCACAAGAACAGGGGAAGAACGCATCGTCTTTGCCATAAAAGCTTTCTCCTCCACACTGATAATTTCTGTTCCCAAGAAACTGAAGGGCCCCAACATACCAGTAGTAACACTGGTTATACAAAGATCCCCTGTGCGCTCACGAGAAACTCTGTATGAGCTAATTACACCCTCATCGCAACGAGCGCTTGGTGATAAAAGGTTTGCGCTGAGTGAAGGCACCTGCCCTCGGAGTCTGGGGGACGAGGATGGAGCATCAGCCCTGTGATCTCCCGTTCCCAGGGTCTCCCTGAGCTGGCGAGGTGGCTTTGGCTGCCTCCATTTTAGGAATAAAGCCTTTGAGGCTCAGAGAAATTGAGCAACTTGTCCAGGGTTGTCCAGCCACTGAGTGCAGAACCAGGATGAAAACTCTGGCCCTTGTCCAAAGGCTCCCTCCTTTCGCTGGCCTGTGAACAGCTGGCATCGCCAGACCCCAGGGGAGGCGACCCAGGGGGAGGGTCTGCCTCGTGGGAGGGGCCCTCGGGAGAGGGGGGGTGTCTCTTACTGTCGAACAGGTGCTCGCTGCCTTCCTTGAGGAGGCAGCTGATGTTGAGTGGGATGAAGAGCTGGGCCCGGAGCGGGTCGCCGTACAGGTAACTGGGCAGCGCGAAGGGACCCTCCAGAACTGGCACCAGCAAAAAGCCACAGGAGGTGGCCTTTCGATGCCAGCCTTGGACCTGGGGGAAAGCACAGGACACAGAGCATCACCTCCAAGCTCGTGGCGACAAGAGAAAATACTTCCTGTGGAAGAAAAACCCCAGGCACCAGCCTGTGTATTGACTGGCTCGTTCACCTTTTAACATCCACTGGCCCCAGGCCCCCCACCGGGCAGGAAGCAGCGCGGTGGATGCTCGAGGAACCATGAGTTCACAGCCAGCCCCACTTCACAGCCCAGGCTTCTGCAGCCTCAGGGTCCTCTTGGGAGGAAGAGCCTGGAGAGAGCTATTTCCTGCCTCTTCTGGTTCTATAGGATGTTGGAGGAAGGTCACAGGAGGTAGGCTAAGCCCTTCTAATTTTGTCCTTTATCAAAAATGTATTAGGTCCAAAGTATCAAATAGGAAAAGTATCCACTCAGGCTGGCAAGCGGGACACGACGTGGGTGCAGGATGACGGTGGTGGCCTCTGGCCAAAGTGACGAGCGCTGACTTGGCGGAATGACCGTGCTCTCCACAAATCCCCCAAAGCTGTCCGTCCAAGGACTGTCTGTCTGTCTGAGACTGACCGGAACAAAAGCCACTGGAGCATAAAGTCAAACCTCCCCATCAGTGGCATTTCTTTAGGGAACCGTGGCCATTTTCTAGGTCTTAGGATACTTTTTAAAGCATAAAACTGATGTGTGTACATGTTAAAAGGCTGAGGCATGCGGCTCTGGCACGCAGGTGAATGCAGATGAGATTTATGTCAAATAGCATTTCAGAAAAAAATTTGGGCCACACCTTGACTTACACAAATGACTGTGTTAAAAATGGAAGGTGACTACTCAGCTCCAGGAACCTCACAACAAAACCAAAACCAAAGCACCAAGGTTTCTGCTTGATCAAGTAATCTCCAAGCCTCACGTAATATTTACCTTAATGAAATGTGACTTATCACAAATGTGGACGCTGTCTTATTTTAAGTAACCTACACCAGAGATTCTTAAAACCTTAACCAAATCACAAGAAAGAGATTAGCAGCTCTCAGTGGGTTTTATGTGAATTGATGTGAAAAGTGTATTTTTCAAAGATAGTTGCTGGACCCCTCTGAGGAAATAAGTACTCTTCTTCTGCCAAACTGTCACTTGTGTGTGTGGATGCTGTGGCCGTGTTGTTCTGAGACACAATCAGCTGGTGGGGCTCCCAAGGAGGAGGCCAGCGCCTGAGTCAGAGGGTTAGTTCTGGCTGGAGGGAGTGGACATCCCAGTGTCAAACAGCTGGGGAAGAGCGGGTGTCCCCTGGGAGTTGAGCAGGATGGGTAGCTGGACATCTTTTTCGAGTTGGAACCTTAAAAAAGTACCCTGGATGAGAACAGGTGAGAAGGGGAGAGAGATACACTTTTCACTCTAGACCAGTGATTCCCAACTGGGGCAAAGCTCCCCCTCCCTGGGGACATTAGCGATAGCTGCAGACATTTTTGGTTGTCACAGGAGGGTGTACTACTGGCATTTGGGGTAGAGGCCAGAGACGTTGCTGATCATCCCACAGTGCACAGGCCAGCACCCCCACGACAGAGAACCCTCGGCCCTACGTGTCACCAGCGCCAAGGCTAAGAAACCCTGATCTGTCCCCCTTTCGACTGTGTGAGTTTTTTACTATGTTTAATTTTTTGGAAGAGGCTATTCCAGTAATCCAGATGAAAGGTAACAGGAGCCTAAACTAAACAAATGTAAAAAGTGACATGATTCTCCAGCGAGCACACGCCGCGCCATCTGCCGGGCGAGGCCAGCCCCAGCCACACATCTAGGGTCTCACCATCTCGAAGAGCACAGCGGCAGTCACCGCCATCCAGTGCAGCTTGATCTCGAAGGCCGCGTTCAGCGAGAAGTTGCCGTGGTAGTAGCAGCTGCACCACTCCAGGCGGTCCGTGCGGTTGTTCACGTCGACGTCCAGGGTCACGGTCCTCTGCTCCGGGACGGTGGCCGCTACGTGGGCCCAGGGGAGGCCCCAGGAAAGGGGAAGGAAGGAGTGGGAACAAACAACTGAGCATCCAGACCTGAAACTGCAGAATCACCTAACAGGAAACTGCAGATTCCAGAAGCTCCCGGGACATTGTCAAGCCCAGGGGTCAGTAAACGTTTTATGTAAAAGTCCAGGTAGTGAGTTTTTCAGGTTTGGCAGGCCATCAGGTCGCTGTTCCAACTACTCACCTCTGCTGTTACAGTGCAGAAGCAAGTGTCACCTAAATAAATGGGCTCAGCCGTGTTCCAGTAAATAAATATTTACTTAATATAATAATAAAATAACTTCACTTACAAAGGCAGATGGGTTTCTAGGGCAGTGAAACTGCTCTGTGTGATAGTCTAACGGTGGATACCTGTCATTGTACATCTGCCAAAACCCGTAAAACGTACAACACCAAGAGTGAACTCTAAGGGAAAAACACTGGACTTTGGGTGATAATGCTATGTCAGTGCAGGGCCATTGACTGTAACAAATTCCCACTCCAGTGGGGACGCTGACAGTAAGGGAGGCTGGTCAGGGTGGAGCTGGCAGGCGAGCAGGAAGGTTATGGAAACTCTACTTTCTGCTCAACTTTGCTGTGAACCTAAAAGTGCTCTAAGAATACACTGCGTTATAAAACAAACACACAAATGAACAGGTAGGAGGCCAGGTTTGGTTGGTTAAGTCAACCCCTCATTTACAGATGAGGAAACAGTAGCTCATGGAGGGGAAACGTCTGGGCCAAGATCTTAGTCAGAACCTCAGCCAGGCTGAACCCCAGCTTTTCCGACTCCAGCAACCCCCAAAGGGACACCATGGGGCAAGTGGCCCAGATCACGAAGAGGAGGTCTTGCCTTTTCGGTTTCAACTTAGGGAGGCAACAGTTCTAAATCTTTTCTCAAGAAATGAAACCTCACCAGGAAGGTCAACACCTTCCCGTTGACCGTGTGCTGCCCGGGAAGCTGGGTCAGTATCAAACTAGCTTCTCCATCTGGGCTCCTGCTCAGAAATCCTACTCAATCAAGACAGGGCTGTGGTAGAGATGGCTCAGACAGTCAAGTTCCTGACCAGACAGAAGGCCTGAAACAGGCTCAGAAGTAAAGATCAGGACTTTGCTCCGCTGGCCCAGCACTGCCAGACCTGGGGCTTCAAGAAACTATTATCAGTACCCCCTTCCCCCCTGGCCCCCTGAACCCAATGGCACTTCTTTTATCTGAAGCAGTCAGCTTGGTTCTGGGATCTGCAGGTAGAAGCCCCGAGTGGCTTTTACCATCGACAAGGATAAGATGGCTCCTGAGTCAGCAATGCTAATGAACTTGAGCTGGGAGGCCGTAGGGCTGTGGCGGGGAGGCTGAGTGGCTCCCCCGGCAGACGGACGTTCAGCTGCAAGGTACACAGCTTGTCATCCTCTAGAAACTGGAACATGCAAAGTGGGAAACCCTCTTGACTTGGAGTGGGAAGATCCAGCCCCTGAGGACGCCGCTCCACCTCTCCTGGGGTGGCGCCCGTCCAGCTGCTTCACGGAGGGTGGTGAGGTTGGGCGAAACGTGGATGAGAAGGGGTCTCAGACTCCCCCTCCTGCCTTCTGCTCTGCGCACCCTCCCTGTAACTCTCCTACGCTCCTCCTAGTCCTGTTACCCTTCTTTCCCAGTTAAGCCACGAGCTTGCCAATGCACGATCTGAGGTCTGCCCAAGACTCCCACGGACGCTGCCTAGCTGCTAAAACATAGGTGCTAAAAGTCTCATCAAAATGAATTTCTGTCCCTGCCTTGTGTTCCTGATTCGTGACACTGCCCAACAACCCTTTACAGAACAGCCCAAATCGAAGGGAGGCTTTGCTCTCTGGTCTTGGACAGTATGTTCCTCTGCAGGTGAAAAACCCGGTCGCAAAAGAAAGGGCACCCGATAAACACCAGCAGGGACTTCACGCATCTCTCGTCTCGCATCTGGCACATCGGGTTCAGAGCAGCTGGCCCGGGGAAGCCAGAGGAAGTGCGCTGTGCAGCCCGGTGGTCACGGGCTTAAGATACCACTGGCTTTGAATTGGTGGGGGGGGGGAGATTTGACAGAGCTACAGAAAACGTCCCAGCAGCAGGGATTGGACCAAGGCACTCTACAGCCCCCTCTGAGCCTGAGATCCGGTGGGCCATCAGGACAGGGCTGAGAAGTAACAGGCATGTGAATGGCTCCAGGGATGCGGTGCTATTTATCTCAGGGTCTCAGAGGCCCCTGAGCTTCATGGCTCAGTGACACGGGGTGACATGGGCAGGGAGGTGGGACCCACCACGGGCCAAGCCAGACAGGATCACGTGCCCAAGTCAGGCATTTCAAAACAGCTTTTGCCGACTGAGAACTAGAAATGTTTAAAAGAGGAACACATCAAAATGCATGAACAAAAAGAAAGGAACAGGTCATAAATGACACAGAGGACTCCCTCCCACTATAAATCAGGTTAGTTTTTTTCTTTTTCTGAGAAAAAGCCTCCATGCTGAAGATAGACCAATTTAAGGACAACCCATCTTTCTTACGTAAGTAAAGGACACAGTAAATTCTATATTCTAACCTGAAAAATTGCTAGGAAGAAAGATCGGGTATCCTAACACAAAAGTTGGGGATGTTACTGGAGAGAAGTGGCTGTAATAATGCCACGTCAGGTTAATAAGGAAAAGAAACCCACATCCTGTGGGGTGTGGGTGGGAAAGGATGCTGCTGGGGTAACATTTCACTACAACAAGCATGGGAACCACTGAAAAGCTAAGAAGAGGATGCCTGCACACACTAAATATTCTGCCTAGTTTCAGAATTACGGACCTCCTGACGCCCATTCACAGACTCCGGGGCAAGAACGCCCCCAGTTTAATAAACCACCTTCTGGGGACAGACATCTCTTCACTGCTACTCTTCCTCTTTTTTGGAGGTATTTTTTCCATATGCTGTTCCTTTTTAACCATGATTTTTGGAAGTTACTAAGAACCAAAGCTGAACTGAACTTCCTCTTTAGGGAAGGGGTCCTAGGATGCTACAGTTGGCGGGAAAGCCTCAGGCAGGAAAAAAACCAGCTCACATCCGCTGTATCCTGAGCCTCGTGGGAAAAGTGGCTTGACCCACATGGCCAGTGGAAGCCAGCACGGAAGCCCACGGTGCCAAGACAGGTGACAGCCATGGTGGCTCTAACCCTGGCTCCCGCGGCATCGCCCCCTGACCCCCGCCCCTGGCCCCAGCTGCTCGGGCACCTACCTAAGAGCGCAGCTGCCTGGCTCCGTCCCCCAAAGCTGCGGCTGAAGGAGCTGTGTCTGCTGGCGTAGGAGGCCGGCCGGCTGGGCAGCCAGGGCAGCAGGAAGGCGGGGATCTCGGAGTGCAGGAGCTCTTCGGCCACAAAGGCCACCTCGAACCACTTGCGCTGGAAGCTGGCGAAGTCATCCACGGCTGTGGTGTGCCAGGTGGTGGGCTGCTGCATGGCCACTGGGGGAAGCAGCGGGGAGGGGGCCCTCAGCACAAGCGCCCATGCTCTCACTGATTCACACACCGCACGGGTGAGTCTGAAAACATGACGCCAAGTAAAAGAAGCCAGACACGAAAGGCCTTGTAGTGCCTGATGCCACTTCAAGGAAACGTCCAGAACAGGCCAATCTTTAGAGACAGGAAGCGGATGGGCAGTGGCCAGGGCCTGGGGTAGGAGGAGTCTGGGAGGGAGGCCAGTGAGCATGGGGTTTCCTTTAGGGGTGATGGAGAGGGTCTGGAACTAGACAGAGGTGATGTTTGCACAACACTGTGAATGTACTAAATGCCACCGAACTGTTTGCTTTAAAATGGTTCATTGTGGAGGGGAGGGTAGAGCTCAGTGGTAGAGCACGTACTTAGCACGCACGGGGTCCTGGTTTCAATCCCTGGTACCTCCATTAAAAATAAATAAATAAATGAAACCTTATTACCACTCCCTCCAAATAAGACAAAATGAACCAAAATAAATAAATAAAATGGTTCATTTTGCTTTGTGACTCTTACTTCAATTAAAAAATACTTTATCCTCAGTTTCAGACTTCTAATTTCAGAGCACATGACGGTACCTGGGTTTTTTCACCTTGAAGGTAAAATGGGCGTCTACTGATCACACCCAGAATTTGAGGGAAGAGGAGGTGATGGACACACTAGTCGCCACAAGGGAAAAAACCTAGACAGGTCCACCCCCGACACATCCTGGGATCAGAGAGCGGGGGAGGAGCACGAGCCACTTCACCTGAGGTCTGCTCCTGCAGCCCAGAGGCCAGGAAGCCCTTTGTCCGCAGGATGGGAGGCCCTGCCAGCCCAGGTCCCCGTGTGCTCTGGGTGGACAGGAGATGCTGGTCGGAACCCTGTGCCTGCAACTCTGACCATGCTGGAAGCTGCTCCCCTCTTGGGAAGTATTTTATTCATTAAAAACCAAAATACTTGAAATATATCTTGGAAAGCTTGCTAGGACCTGATAGTTGTCTCGGGGGAAGAGACGGAGTCTGAAGGCCCAGCAAGTACAGAGTGCTCTAAGTTAGACCAGAGCCTGTCATGTCACACTCAGAACCACCGCACTGGGTGGGGGGCGGTGTAATTAAAAGCAGCCACCAGCAAAGGAGCCGTGGGAACTTCCTCACAATCGCCCTTGGCCTCTTGCAGGTTTACCTTCCATTCACACGGCACTCACCAGGAACACACTGCGGCTTTAAGAAACCCTTGTCACTCCGGTGATGCTCAAAGTAAGTAACATGCTCAAGGAGGCTGACAGATCCGTCACCTCAGGGGACAGAGTCACACAAGGACCTGGAGAAGCCCCGTCATCTGAAAGAGTGCATCGCCAGGACACACCTGCCCCTGGGGACAAGAGCGCTGGCCTCACCTCGCTCAGGCTCTTTGTCCATCACTATCTTGTAGAAATAGAAGCCGTAGATGAAAGTCCGCCAGACTTCGCCGGAGGCGTGTGTGATGAGCTGGTCTTCCAGCATTTTCTAGGAAAGACAAGGAGACAGACATTCCTGCGGAGGGACATCTTAGGGGGCAGTCATCAGACCCCACCCTCCATGCCCAGCAGCCGTGACGCTGGCACTGAATTAAATATTGTGTCTGCTCTAAATTACATTATAAAATGCAAGTGCATATTATGATGTCAGCAGGTATTCCAAACATACAGAAAAGCATAAGGAAAATCCAGGTAATACCATCAGCCAACTTCTATTAATTTAACATTTTGCTACACTGACTTCAGATCTTTTTGCTTAAAAAATAAGTCTCTATGGACTCTCCCTTGCCTCATGCCTCTTCTCTCTCCAGAAATAAGCGGTAAGAGTAATATAATTCTCATGCACGCTTTTAATAATTTTATTATACAGACTTGTATGGGTAAAGACTATGAGGCATTTTCACAGGATAAAGGGCATAATACTATTAGCATTTTGTAAACTGCATTTTCACTCACTATCACGCTTCTGACGTTTATCCCTGGTGATGCATGTACCCCCTGCTCATTTGTTCTAACTGTTGGAGCGGTGTTCCATCGTGTGAACAGGAAATACAATTCCCAGGGAGAGGGGAGGATAAAGAAATCAGGCAAAGGCCACACAAAACTGCCTCTCGAGACCTTTGAGGAGAGAACTGAGGTTCACATGCGTGTTCACATCAGTTCCTGATTTCACATTTCAGTGATGACAACCCTGCTGGTCAGTGCCCGGTGCTGATTCCAGGGGGGGCCCTCGTGTGGACAGGATGGTATGAGCCCACCTCTTCCATTCCCCTCCTCTCAAGTTTAACTCCAGTTCTGAACAGTGTCATGAAACTCAGCGATTTAAAAAGCAATTGCTAAGGGAAGGGGATAGCTCAAGTGGTAAAGCACTTGCCTTGCATGCATGAGGTCCTGGGTTCAACCCCCACCACTTCCTCTAAAAATAAATAAACCTAGTTACCTCCCCCCACCAAAATAAAATAATAAAGTAATACAATAATAAATAAAACAAAGCTATTTTTACAAAATTAAAAAAAAAAAGCAACTGCTAAGTGCCTACCGTGTGCCAAGCAACATGCTGGGCACTGGTGACATAGAAACAAAGGCACTAAGAGGTGGCCCTGTCCTCGGGGAGCTGGTTGAGGTGGGGGACAAATGAGAGGTAGACTGAGCTTTGCTCTGTGGTGCCAAGTGCTCTGACAGGAAGCACGGGGCGCCAGGGGGTCCCGGCGGCAGAGCCCTGACTCCAGCCTCTGGTCCCAAGTGAGCAGGAGTTGAGCAGGGAAAACAGGGGCTCAAGTTCAGGGGGAGGGCATTCCCCGGGACTCTTCCACAGAGATTCCCCTACTTCACAAGTAAATATTCTGCCAAATGTTTAAGTCAAGGTGTAGTAGGGTCTTAACAACTAAGACCTGCTCCCTGATTCATCGATTCCAAACGGGCCTTGCAATGGTTAAAAACAGGCCCTCAGCCCAACTTGCAGATCTGGTTCCTTGGAAGCGCTCTGCTTTCCTGGGACCCCAGGGTCTCACCTGCATGATGTCAATGGCCATGGCCTGCGTCTGGACCCCCTCCACGTTGTTCACCAGCCAGTGCACCACCTCCGCACTGATGAAGCAGCAGGGCGAGAGCCCCTTCTGTTCAGGGAGCAGCTGAACTCCTGTCCTGGGTTCCCGGGCAGCGGGCAGGCAGCAGAGCATGTGTGCACACGGTGGCAACAGGCAGACAGAGAAGATTAAAAAAGGGAGCCCCCCCGATTAAAGTGTTTACTATCCTAAGTGAGGACCCCTACAGTGCAATTTCTCTATATAAGTCCTAGACCCAGAGAAATCCCTGGGGCAGGACAAAAGGAGGTGTTATGGGGGAAAAAGGAGAAAGGCGAAGACCATGGACCTGACCGGCAGAGAAGACCCACACCTGTCAGGTGTTATACTAGGTAACTGACATCACTGTTCCATTTAATTCTCACAGTGACCCTGTGACTCAGCCACTATCACCCTGCTTTGCAAATGAGGTAATGGAGGCTCAGAGAGTTCAAGTAACTTGCCCAAGTTCTCACAGCTGTGAGCACTAGGTGTCAATCCACCAAACCACTACGCCTGAGCACACCCCTGGCTCGGGCCACAGGCTCCTCCCCCGCTTCCCGAGACCAGCCACTCACGAGGGGTGCTTCATGGCCTCCAAGATCTCCACTAGGGTGGAGGACGACGTCAAGGAGCTGGCCGCCAGCTGCTGAGAGCTGTGACAGAGGAAAGCAAGAGGGTCAGGACTGTTAGGAACTCTGCCCTCCTTACAGAGCCAGCATGAAATGGACACTGACGGCGTTCAACCAAATTCTGGACAGCTACATCCTGGGGGTTCCTACTTCCAAAGTCTATGTGTTTGAAAAAAAAAAAGGAACTCAAAGTGGTTATGAGTCCAAACTTGCTTCCTCTTCATATTCTGTGTCAGGCCCGACCACTTCCCAGGAATCTCCCCAGACTGCTCTGGGCCTTTTACACGTAGCACCATTTAATCTGACCCGAGAGCAGTGTTACATGGTCAGAGCACGGGGGACAGAATCCCAGTATCACTACCACCAGTGGGAGGGCCTCCAGTTTTTCTTGGCCTCAGTTTCCCCATCTCAAAACTGGGGACCACACTATTCCTGTCTTCCAGGGTTACTAAGCACAGGACCCAGACCCACAAAGTCCAAAAGGGTTAACGATACAGAACGTAGTAACTGTAACATCCCCACTCTGGAACTTAGAGGCGTACAGGTTGCTGGTGAAGATCAAAGAGCCGGGACGTGTCAGGCTCCACGTTAGAGTCCAGGTCGGCCTGCTCCAGAGCCCAGACCTTTCCATCACCTGCTGCTCGAGTCCTTCCTCAACGGGACGATGGTCCCTTAACCAGGCTGAACACTGAGCAACTGAACCCAGATCACTGGGCATGGGACACACCTGTCACATCAAACCTGGGGCTTATCCGGAAGCTCCTCACCTCCTTAAACCCCTCCTGCTCCTCAGTTCCGGCCTCCTCTTCCAACCTGGTGGGTCTAGGACCCCCTGGAGCATTTCAGAATCTCAGGGTGAAAAAATGCTTTTAAAGACCCTGGAAGTGACCCTCCTTTTAATGCCCAAGTTCCCGTGACTAGTGTGGACAGAGGCTGCCCCACTGTGTGACCATGTTCAGGGGCAGAGACCGCGGTTCCCTGAGGCAGGACCACAGAGAGCTCTTTCTCATGAAATGGGACGTGTTCTCTGTCATTTTTGGTCATTGGTCCCAACTCCTGTCATTTTTGGCCTTTTCATCTCCAGCCTAAGCATTCCCAGTTCCTCTTTTCTTCCAAAAGCAGAAGAGAACCTGCCCCTCTACCCTCATAAGCAATGAGGGAGCAGAGACGTGCCCACTTTCCTGTGCCCTGGGCAGTAGAGCTGAAGTGTCAGCTGGGCTTGGCAGGGACGTGGGCCCGGGGAGATGACAGAGACCCGACGAGCCCCGGCCTGCTGCTGTCTCTGAACCAACCGTCCCTACCAGCCAGTATGGATGAGACTCAAGTAAAATCAGCACAGAATGTGTGACGCGCGAAGGAAACTGAGTGGCCGCAGCTAGGGACCAGCCAGGTGACCTGCCCCAGGGGAACTTCTGCCCTCAGGTGAAAGGTCCAAAGTCACGTTTCTCATACCATTTAGCTGAGGACTGCTCGGTCAGTGTGGGGAGGGACCAAGAACAGACTGGGCAGAACTCTGATAAAGCAAACACTGCCAGGAAGGAAATAAAGTTTTCTCAGATTTGACAGAGGTGTTAAAAGCTGGGCACTTCCTCCAGCAAATGAGGTCCAAGCAGCTTCTTTCTCCCCTGGATACTCAGGAACAAGAAAAGAGCCACGTTTGGGCACAATTATCAACCCATTTGCTGTTCGTTTGTTTTCTCAGGCGGCATATACTGACTGCAACTAACACGGGCAAGGCATCAGGCCCCAGGCGCCCTGGGCAGCAGGACAGGTTTGCTCCAGGCCCCTTTCCCTGATCCCATTCTGCACAGGGCCTGATGCTTTTCTGTGCCTCTGTGGGAATCTCTCAGCCATCCTGTGAGGATCATTAGCCCCGTCAAAGGTGCTAGGGAGGACTGACTGGTCTGGGGTCCCAGATGTAACTTGTGGCAGAGTCAGAACTTGGGCCCGGACTCCACACCCCCAGCCTCTGCAGCTTTTGAGGTCAGACCATGCCCCCTGCCTAGGAGCTCGAGTCTGGCCCTTCTGAGTCTCACCTGCTGTCGCTGGAGATTGCAGAGGGGAAGCCCTGTTCCCCTGAGCCCTGGGAGTTCCCAAAGGTCTGGCTGTTGCCTCTGTCCACGGACTGGCCTGTGCTTACCCCCAAGCTGGTGCCGTCCAACACCGGGGCGGCCGTCTGGTCCAGAGACACCTGTAGGAGATCGAAAAGTTAACATTGAATTAAAAAAAAATTTTTAAGACTCTTTGCATGCATGGTCCTTCCCGTTCCTCTGTCAATTCCAGTCCCCACCGGCTCCTGGCAGAAGAGCTAGAGGGGTCGAGGAGCCGCCCCCTGCACCCCCAGCCCCGCCCTTCGTGCCACCTTCCATCAGAGCAGGGCAAGTCTTGAGCCCCAAACCAAGGCCAACAAGAGGCTGTCATGCACCCGACTTAAAACAGAGGATTTACACTGAAGAAAACCCCCACAGGAAGAGTCAAAAGGTGGAATCATTCCTCAGGGCTAGGAGGAGGGAGAGAGAGCACAGTTAGAGACAAGAGGCTGAACGCCCTCTGTTGACTGTGGCTCTCCCATCCCCCAGCCTCCTCGCCCGTGTCTGTCCCAGGAGCAATCTGTCCTCCAGTTTGCTCAGATTCACACCTCAGGGGCATCTGAAGCCCCCTTCTCTGGTTTCACCGGTAAAGAGAGGCCTTGTCCCATGGCTTCCCCTCAGCTGACTCCCACAACCTCCCAGTGGTGCCCGTTCCACCACCCAGCTCAGGCCACAGCGGCTGGACCTGTCTCCCACCCACCCCGACTGCAGCCCATCCAGACACCACACCTGTGAGCACTCTATCTTCATCTTCCACAAGGACAGTCTCACTCCACCACTCCGTCACCCTGAAATCTTTCAAGTCTCCCCACGAGCTACCAGACTGAGACCCCACTCACAGGCATTGGGGCCCCCAAAGACTGCCCTGCCAGGTGTCTCTCCTGCCCTCCAAATTCTTATGTAAGTTTGTGATGATGAGAATCGATTTCCTGAGAGAAGGATACGGAGAGGAAAGCTGTGGGCCTCTGTCCTGCTCACCAGCAGACTGTGACACAGTGAAGTGATGACCGGGTGGCACCAAGAACCATCTTCCAAGATGGGCTCTGTTCCCAGGACCCCTCAGGCACTGCTTCAGTTTTACAGTAACTTCCTTCCCTTAGCAGAACCCGAGTATGGGGTGATGCCTCCTTCCTCCTTGGCCAATGGGAGCCCCTTTCTCAGCAGAGAGTTGTTCTGAGGGGCAACACCCACAGGTGGCATCTTTGGGACTCAGCTGGAGCTGGAGGACTTCCTTTTCAGGCTCCAACAGGGTCATCCCAGAATGTCATAGATGAAGGGCACAGCAGAGGTCACCTAGTTTAAGCCCATTTTTACCCCCACACACACTCAAGAGAAGAGAGCTGCCTGGCTCCATCAAACCTGTTCACTGGCTTGTACCCCGTCCCCGCGACAGACACACACACACACACACACACACACACACACACACACACACACACACACACACACACACACACACACACATCTGCGTCTGCAGGATTTGCTCTGTGCCAGGGTCTGAGCAAACAGCAAAGACGCTTTGTCCCACTCAGTTCTCACTGCAACCCTACCAGGAGAACAGTTATCAGTCCCACCCTGTAGATGGGAAACCCGAGGTTCAGAGAGGATAGGGCAGTCGCCAGCCAGCCGTGGAGGGGCAGGCAGCTGGACACCAGCACCTACACTCAGACAGTCTTTTAACAAGTAGTCCCTTTCTCTCGAGGCGCTCCCTACACACCCTGCACTTCTGGTCCCGGAATGAGGGTGGACAGCAGGGGCAGCAGCACCGATAAGCAGAGGTGCAAACCTGACCTTGAAACAGGGAATCACAGCGATGCTCATCCTCATCCGAGCTGGTGTTTACTGGGTACCCGCCCCGCACCAAGCACCATGACAGTCGTTTTACGCACATAATTCCTGCCTTGGGCATCACTGGAAGGATTTCCAGATACCTGCGGCTAAATTGTACTGTGCTCAGGGACACGCTCTCTGTGATTTCATTCCCTTAAATCTGCTGAGGCGTATTTTGTTTCTCATCCTCAAAACAACCCTACACGGATATTGCTTTTACTTCCTTTTACAGATGAGGAAACTGAGGTTCCAGAGGTTTTAATTAAGCTGTCAGAACAGTGCTGAAGCCAAGATCTGAAAGGAGCCATGGGCCTCCCTGGCCCCGCTCCTCACCCCACACTGCGTGTCAGGAAACACACAGACACACATATGTTAACATAATAACAACAGATCAAGCAAACCAAAATAAACAGAAAAAAAGCAAAGTGCAATTTCATTTTATGTAAGTAGAGAGCTCCCTTACTAATTCTGATATAATTTTTCTTAAATTTATGTATCTTTTTAGCAATACACCTATCTGTTGGGTACTATAACCTTCATCCACGTGCCTCTCCTGATGTCTCATTTCTATTCACTATTTCCAGTTCCAGGAACTTGTCCACTTCTGTTCCACCAGTGAGTTCCACCACGTGAACCTGTGTGGACTAGTCTATCATAGGACGTACAAAACAATTCTCCTCTGGCTGTTGATTTTTCTCCGGTTAAATTCTAAACAGCAAGGTTTTACTGTACAGCACAGGGAATTATATTCAGTATCTTGTAATAACCTATAACAATAAAGAACATGAAAAAGAATATATATGTGTATATGTATAACTGAAGCAAAATGCCGTCCACCAGAAACCAACACAATGTTGTAAATCAACTAAACTTCAGTTAAAAGAAAATTCTTATCTAAGTCCAAAGCTTTTCACAAGAGTCTCTTCCTAGAAAGTATAAGTTTAAAAAATCCAACTGGGTCTGTTTTAAACCACAAGTGCAGTGTGGCCACCCTCACTGGGCAATGCTTGGATTAGGACTCAGAGGTCCCAACACGGACCCACCCAGGGTCTCATGCTCACTGGAAGAGCCGGGTGCAGACCCCTGAAGATGCCCTCTGGCCTCCTGAGAAAGGGAAGATGTCAGTGTGAACTACAGGATGGTGGGGGACTCAGCCACTCACCAGTTCTAGGCCCTCTAACCAGGTAATGTCTTTAAGCCTCAGTTTCCTCATCTGGAAAATAGGGTAATAGCACCTACACCTCATGGACTCAACGGCTGTTTGCAAAGCCTTTCACAGCAGCTGGCTGAGTAGGTACTCAATCCAGGTTTTCTCACATCCACTAAATAAGGATTCCTTAACCTTTGTCCTTGAATCTCCTAAGTCCATCTTCCTGAGCCTGCCCGACTCTGCATAAACCCTCTCGTCCCTTTGAAATCTCTGTGACTACATCGATCTCATAGACTCGGGTCTCCACAAAGGGCAGGGAGCCCAGGTTCTCTTCATGAGACCCGTCGGAACAATCAGGACCAAAGCTAATTGTGGGGCAGGGGTCACAAATCAGGCTTGTTGGTCCTGACTTAAATCCCAGCTCAACCCCAGGTGTGCACACACTTGGTAAGAAATGTTTGCTGTTTTTCACCACTTCCGCTGCACTGTTACAAATTTATCTGGTTGTACTGGGAGGAAAAAATTAAGTTTGGTCCTTAGGTCACCGTATGTCATGTTACCTATGTTACATGGACGAAAACACCTAAAAGGCAAGATGCTGCCACGTGGCCGAGAGTTTTTGGCAACCACATGAAAGACAAGGGCGCACACGGGCCGAGGGGCCCTGGAGCGGGACTGACCTGCGGGTGGAGGGCGGACGACGCGGTGCGCGGGCTGCGGACAAACTCCATAAAGAAGGCCCCGTCCTGGAGTCAGAGCGGCAGGTGCGAGGGGCGGAGGGACGGGATGCGGCCGATGGCAAGCCGTCAGGGGAAGAAGTAGGGGATGAAAGACAAAAACAGAAACAAGGAGGGAAGGAAGGAAACAAGGGCACGCGAGGGGAATGGGGAAAAAAGAGAGGAGGGGAGAGAGAGACCCGCCCAGAAAGAAAATAACCAACTGCAAAGGATCAGCAGAAACTCACACCTTCTTCAGCAGAATATGCCCTCCGTGTGGGAGCAAGCACCCGGGGGAGAAGGCGTGTCCAAGCTCCCTCAGGTCTCATTGGAGCCAGGCTTGGATACGTGCACCCCCACACATAGCTCTGACCTTCCTTCAGACCTACGCCAAGCGGAGGGGAGGCTGAGGGCAGCTTGGCAGGCGGGGGAGGAGGGGGGATGCAAGGGAAAGGAGTCAGTGGCAGCTTCCTGGCCTCCCGCCTGGCTGGGTGACCAGCAGGCCTCTTGGAGAGTTTTCGTTTCTGCCTGTTACCAAACTCGGTGGCCAGATGGGAGAAGAGGATTCAATGCAGGCAAAGTTCTGGCTTAATTTTCTGAGCAAACCAAGGCTACAGAAGTAGCAATACCTTCTCCTCCACTGGCTGGGTCACAAAGTCACCGAGGCGCTGTGACGTACACAGCGTCAGACACGCGTGCACTCACCTGGAGGGGTCCCTGAAGCTGCCTCCCCTCCCTACCCTGTTCTCGTGGGGTTCAAGTTGCCAGAGTACTTGAAACAAATGACGGAGAGAACTTTTCCAAAGACCCCTCCCTCCCTCCCGTTCTTCTTAAGGTCAAGAAGTGGTCTCTTGCCCCCTCAGAAGCTTTTTACTTTTTATGCTTGTTACACTGAAATTCAGAAACAGCACTCGATACACCTGAAGGTCCCTGCTTCCCTACTTTTCTTTAATTCTCAAAGTTGAACCACTGAACCATTTTGGTGTCTGTTTGACCAGTACTGCTGCTGTGTCCCACCAGCCACGGAAACACTCAGGTACCGCCACGAATCCTAACACAAGGTGCCACCAGGAGACACTGCTGGGCCGTCTCCTGACACCTCTGCTCCTGCTGGGCCACCTGGGAACCTGCATCCGGCCATCCACATGGATTTTAGTGCTCAGCTGGAAGATGAGGAGAGTTCTAAACAGCGATCTCCTGTTTGGCCCCTGGTGCATTTTAGCCATAGTGCTTGTGTCTCGGCCGTTGTTCTGCTTCTTGGGACTGCCCCCCGCACTGTTCCTAACCCTCAGAGATGGGGGTGAGTAGACGTGACAGCCAGTGGACAGAACAGAGGTACTCGGGTACCCTCACTGTTGTACTCGTGTCCGTTCTCTGCCAGACGCAGAGGTGCTAAGGCCGCCAAGGTTACGTGCATGTGCGTGAGGCCAGGGAAAAGGTCTTGCTTCACCAGCAGGTCATTCTTTACACACAGACTATCCTTGGGACTGAACCGAAAGGCACTGCCCTAGAGCTGGGTTTGCAAGCCAAATCTAGTCACCTGGCGATTCCAGCCTGTGAGCAGAGGTCAAATCATTATGTGCAAGGATGTTTGTAATATTTATACTTGCGATGTACTACAGAATAATTATAAAAGCTTCTGGAATAATTCAAAAATTATTTTAAAAAATCAGAAACCACCTCTGTTTTTAAACAAAAAAAACGCATTACAACTGAAGGTCTAACCATAGGATGAAATATTATATAGTTATTTTTAAAAATCATGCTATGGAGAAACAATGACATAGGGAGATATTCATAAGGAAATAAAATAAGTAAACACACAGGTGGATACACAAGTTGACCACAATTTTGAAAAATAAAATACATCTACTGAATCTCCTTCATCTCCTAGGGGTGGAGATTAGATAAGAGAATGTCCAGGGAGCACAGCCAGCCACATCAGAACCATCTCAGATTCTGAATTTCCCCGGAGACGGAGGTGACAGAGCCTCGTCCAGTGGTCTGAAAAGCTACAAAAAGCCCGACCTGTGGCGCTTTCGGCCCCTCTGCCGTACTCGCTAACCCGAAGGGAGGCCGAAGCTTTAGGCTTTGGTTTCTGTCTCCCAGGATGCTCCTGTTTGACTATTTCTCAGGAGTGAGCTCTCCTGGACGCTGCTTCAGTGGCTTTCCACCCCCACTCCCCACCCCCAGGAGAGCTGAAGACGGGGCTCAAGGATTACCAGATGGCCTACAACACAGCTCAAGCCAGATCTCGGGCCTGGACCAGCAGAGGTTAGCCTGACGGACTGAAACCTCCCTTCACACAGCCATTAGCGTCCTGACAACTGAGCAGGAGAGCTTCTCAAGAGGGACAGCAATGCTGAATGGGGCTGGGGTAGAAGCGACCCAAGCCCTCAGCACCTTCAGTCCTCAGCTCAGAGGCGTGCACGTTACCACCCACACTGGGTCCCTGGGAGGGCCCGCCAGCTCCCTGCCTCCTTTACCTTTCGGGGGCTGTCCACGTAGGTGGGGGTCATGGCCACGCCGCTGCTCTCGGCCGGCGGGGCGCAGCTCTTGCCCCCATGTGTCGCCTGCGGTTCTCCCAGGCACCTGGAAGGAGAAAAACACGGGACGGTCACTTGGTCTGAGCCCCCCGGGGAAGGACCCACGTTAGCCAAGATGGAGTGGAGGCAGCTCTGATGCCGTCGCCTTGGAAACACACTCTTTCTGCTCTGTGTCCTCAGGCCCCACATGGTGCCCCCAGTGTCCTGACGATCCTGAGCGATCACCAGCTGCTGTGAATAAGGAAACGGCCCCGTTTTAAAAGCATCTTGGCAGCACCTGGTGCTTCCGTGTTACTGTTTTTTGGGGGGGGAGGGAATTTAGGTTTATTTACTTTTGGAGGGGGTATGGGGATTGAACCCATGACCTGCAGGCTGGCAAGCACTCTACCCCTTGAGCTATCCCCTCCCCTCAGCCCCCAACCATATTACTTTGAAAAGGCAACTGACATGGTTTGAGAGACTCCATCCGTGAATACCATTGTTTTGAATTTTCTGGGAAAGACTTTTTGTCAGCTTTTATTAACTATACCAATCGAAGCACATTCTGAAAATTAGAGCTGCATTAACGTTCGGTGTTAACAGGGCAAAATGTTGGTATCTTTTGAAGGTTTATAGGTGAATCTTGCAAATGCACACACTCCCCACCTCCTAAAACATGCCAGACACAAATCTAACAGACATTACTTCAAAACACAAGATAACCATGGTTTCTTATGACACCTTTTCCCATCTCGGTTCAGCTGTACATAAATACTTTCACACTTATTTTCCTAATTTTTTTTCATACTAAATTTAACTATGAACTACTGCAACATAGATGCTCGCCCCAAATGAGACTGCTTTAACATATCATAGACTGTTTATTTAGTAAGTTCCAGGAGGCTCACAGGATGGTCTTAAATGCTTTGTTATTGTTGTGACACACGCTTCTCCCAGTGGGGGCTGTGAGGCGCTGCCCAGGCCCCTCTGCCATGACCCTGCTGCCACAGTAGCTGTGTGTACTGTCCAGCTGGCTCATCCAAGCCCTCGCCCCTCCCTGGGCTGTCCGTGGACAGTGAACAAACACTGAGGGGTGCAAAGGCCTGGCCGTGTGGGTCCAACCTGGCTCATTCTTAGGCTTTCCTGCATCTCAGCTTCTCCCCCCAGCCCCCGACCCCGGGGCTGAGCCCACAACTGAACCCCATCTCCATCCGCCTCCCGGGGAAGCCAAGCTGTGACATTTCTCTCGTCTTAAATTCTGACACATCTGTTACTGATGGTGAAGAAATCTCATCCTGGAGATGAAAAATTGGTTGCCATAGTAACCTGTTACACTCTCTCTAGTTTTTATCATGGAAAATTTTCAAACACAGACCAAAATAAAGAGGCAAGTATCACTGAACCCTTGCCTACCTGGCCCCCAGAATTATTTATTTATAGAGCCAATCTTGTTTCACCTACACCCATCCACCCTGATTATTTCGCAGCAAAACTCACACGTGATGTCATTTCATCCATAGGCACTTCAGTACACACTTCATCTCTAAAAGAAAGTAACTTGGAAAAACACAACCACAATTCCATCACCACACTTAAATTTAAAAATTTTTTTCTAATATTAAATATTTCCCTAATTGTCTTAAAAACATTTTTTTTTTACAGTGTGTTCAAAACAGGATCCAGTTAAGGTCCCTACACTGCAGTCAGTGATGTCTCTCGAGTCTCTTTTAAGCTCGAAGCTCCATTCATGCCTCAGTACCCTCATGATTTATTGGTGGGAGGAACTAGCTCACTGGCCCTGTGAGTTAGTCTGGAGGTGATCATGTCCCTTTATTGTTTCCTGGGTTCCTGTGCGCCCTGCACTTCCTGAGAACTAGAAATTACATCTAAAGGGTTGAGCACATTTAGGTTGGATTTGGGGCAGGACCCGGAGACCCACGATGTCAAGGCCTGGCTTCCTCCGCTCTGCCTCCCGGTCTGAGGAAACGCACCCCGTCACCCAGGAGTGGTCATCTGGGAGAGAGTGAATCTTGGGATTCCCTGTCCTGCCTCTTGCTGGGGGTTAGGTGAGTGTCTCCCCTCACACTGGGGGACACTCCCATCCCCAGCCATCCTTCTTCCTCCAGTCTGAGCAGAAAGAGGCTCCTGGGAGCTAAACGATGACTCACTGACAAAATAAGACTCCCCGCCCCCAGCTTCACACCTCCCCACCCCCCACCCTTCTTCCCCGCCAGCAGCATATGTTCCTTGTTCTTTTCTCCAGCAGGGAAGGTCTTGGATTAGCTCCAAGGACAACCTGCCAGGCAGAGTTCTGGGGTCTTTCCTTGGCCAAATGAAGATCTTTTCTGAAGATGCCTGGCGCCCTGAGCGATGAGCCCAATCTACCCAGGTCTCCTCCCCTCCTGTGCCCCCGTCCTCCCCCTAGCCATGTCCTGCCCTCCTCTCCCGGCATCCCTTCCGTTCGTCCTGTCATCAGCCTCCATCCAGCCTCTGTGGCCTATTGCCTGGACCAGTGGAACCTCTGCCTCCGGGGCCCACCACCGGGCCTCCCCACACCCGGGCCTCCTCATCTCTGGAAACCCCGCTTCCACCAGAGACACTGAATGAATGTCTCATGACATTAAGGAACTGCTGTGACTTCTTAGGGACGTTATGGTGTTAGGAGAACTGATCTTTCAGAGATACATCCTTAAACAGTAGAGACGAAGGACATGAAGGGATTTGGTTAGAAATGAAAACAAGATGAGAGCAAGTGGGAGACAAATGAGACAAGATTGGCCATGAGCTGGTTGGTAATCTCTGAGGCTGGGTGAGGGGGCAACAGGGATTCATGACACTGGTCCACTTTTTTTTTTTAATCTGTTTAAAATGTTCCACTAAAATAAACTTTCAAGGGATCGCTCTTGCTATGAGAACGAGTAAGAACAGAATGGGATCCGAAGCCGTCTTCACACCTGTATCTCCCTTGTGCCCTGAGCTCGCTCCATGTAACCCACATGTAACTCCCATGGGGCACGACTCGGGCCCTCCCACCAGGCGGATCCCAGGAAGCACAGAGAGGAACCTGATGCAGCTGGAAGAGAGCAGTACCACTCGGTGAGGGTTGCGGATAATGGGTGGGAACAGGGTGTATATGGGAAATCTCTGTACCTTCCACTCAATTTTGCCTTGAACCTAAAACTGCTCTATTAAAAAAAAAAAACTAACAAACAAAAAATCACTTTATGAACCAAACCAAACCAGACACATCAGATCAAGCCCCAGATGGCAAGTTTATCACGACTGGCCTATTTGAGGATATTCAGGGTATTAACTTAGCATTCTTTTCAGGTTGTGTCTTTTGTAAATTATGGGCCCCTTGGCAGACAGAAGTCATAGGTCACCTGAGTCGGGGACTGCGGGATGGGGACGAGTCTCTCTCCGCCTAGGCACTTACTTCTGACTGGCCTCCATCTCCAGCAGGGCCGACAGAGCTGAGGTTCCCTTCTTCCCAATGGGGGGGCCGGTCGACTCGAGGGAGTGTGTGGGGATGGGCCCCGTCATCTGCAGGCCTTTCATGGTGGTCCCTTTCTAGAGCAGAGGGGAGGAGACGGGCCATCAGACACGGCTGCATCTGCCACGCATCAGGCTCTGGGGATCCAAGCAATAGAGTCGGGGAAGACAGGGTCTCGGTATTCAGTCAATGCCAGAAAGCCGCTTTTCACTTGAACTGAAGGTCCCAAAGACCTGCTGGACTCAAAACAAACTTCCTCCTTGAGGCGGTTCAGGCGTATCATCTCATTTTACTCTCATCACAGCTGGAGGAAGTAAATAACATGACATCTAACTCATGGAAGAAGAAACAGCTAAGTCTCAGAGGAGTTTAGTAACTTATCCTAAGTCCCACTGGAGCTGGAATTCAAACTCCATTTAACTGACTTCAAAACCAAGGCTCCTTCCACTAGACAAGCTCCCCCAGAAATGATGCCACGTACAAAAGGCAGCTGGCGTGGGTTAAAGAACACTGAACCTGGGTTAAAAACAAAAAAGTAAAAACATGGTTGATGATAGAAGACTACTCAGTAATTTAATGAGCCGTGGGTTCAAGTGACAAGCTGGATGAATCCCAAAGGCATTTCGCTGAGTGTATGAAGGCGTTCTCAAAAGGTTACGTATCATCTGATTCCATTTACAGGACATTTGGGAAAGACAGAAGTATAGTGATGGAGAACGGACCGGTGGCTGCCAGGGCTTAGAGATGAGGAGATAACCTCACTATAAAGCATTGCGTGAGAGTTGTTCTGGAGTGATGGATGAATCCGTGTTCTAGGGGTGCTAGTGGTTACACGAATCCATCCATTTGCAAAATTCATAGATCTGTAGGTACACACACACACACCCAGGCTGAATCCCAGCTCTGCCCTGTATTAGCTGGGTGTCCTCAGATATATCCCAAGAGCCCGGGCCCTCACTAGGGAGTCAGTGGTTGAATGAATGCCTAAGGCTGCTGGAAACTCTAAGAGTGACCTAAGTGACATTGCTGCTGTTACCCTCTTGAGGGAGTTTCCACCCAGCAATCCAGCAGAAGCTTCACACCAGCAGTGAGAGGCCCTGGACACAGGAGGAAATGGCCCTGCACCCAGACCAGGCCCGGCGCCTGAAGGCCTCACCCGCATCAGGCGGTCCGAGCGGTGCCGCCGGCGGATGCGGTTCAAGCCCTCCACAAAGCGGATGAAGCCATCCAGGAGCTGCCACTCCTCCTCGTCTGCCCGCGGCCTGTCCCCATAGATGTCACAGTGTGCCTCGCCCTCCGTGATGCGCTTGGTGGCCGTGACACAGGCTGGCAGTAGCAGGAAGCGGGTCCTCCAGAACTTCAGGGACTCGATTAAGCTACAGAGGCAGAAGGGGGAAACGGGTGGTGGTGAGAAAAAGCAGGAAATAAAAGTACTCCCGGCGAACACCCACCTTGACCCTCACCCTGGGTTGGGCGTGCGAGGGCCCATCTCCCCAAGAGCTCGTGTTCATCTGACCACGTTTCGTGGCTTCACTGAACACAGGCTTTTAAGCAAGAACCCCAAGGTGGCTTTTCCTCTCCATCCCCGGGATGTTGGAATGTTTCTGTGCACCCAGGCCTTTTACCATCATGATCACAGACCACACATAAAAATTCAAAACAAGATATATAACTGCCTGGTCAGGAAACTGTTCAGAGCACTGATGTTCCATCAAAAGGTACATCTTCACCGGGTTTGTTGTTGTTTGTTATTTTATGTGGTGACACTTACACAACAAAACTGACCACTTTAAGGATCTTTAAGTACACAATTCAACAGCATTTGGGACATCCCCACCGCTGTGAACCACCACTGCCACCACCCATGTCTTCGTGGAGTTTTTAGCCTAGCCTAGTGCTTTTGCTCCTCTGTGTTTTGCTAAAACGGACGTCATCTTGCAATCAGCAGGACAGACGGGAGCATTGAGGGACAGACGCACGCAAGGCAGCAAGGACGTGAAGCCCAAGCGGGCTCTGACCTGAAGTCCTCGGAGCCGGCAGAGCAGATGTACTGATCTAAGTAATTCCACTTGTACTCCTCCAGCCGCTCATGGGAGAACTCCACCCAGCAGCAGACGAACTCTGAGTCCGAGTGGGAAGGGCAGAGGCTGTAGGTGTAGTGGATCTGTGCAGACTCATAAGGGTACCTGGGAAACAAAGGGCGCACCCTGAAGTCCAACAAGAACCCCCAGACCCCTCTGTACCTCTTCTGTCTCAATACATGTGGCACCATCCTTGGCATTTGACCCCTGGCCACAGGACACAATTCATCCAGGGGAAGGGTGGTGGAGATCTCTCAGTTCATAAAGGTTCTCATTTCTCTATCCTCACATATTATTTTTTATCAAAGTGTAGCTGATTGGCAATGTTAATTTCAGGTTTATATCCTCATGTTATTTTTTTAAAAAATATTTCATTATTTTATTTTGGTGGGGGGGTAATTAAGTTTATTTATTTTTAGAGGAGGTACTGGGGATTAAACTCAGGACCTCGTGCATGCTAAGCATGTGCTCTGCCACTTGAGCTATACCCTCACCTTCCTCACGTTATTTTTAACTGGCTTGTTAAGACTCAGGCCAAACATTAGAAGCTAAATCAAATCCCTTTTGGAAGTAAATGAGCTGCAACCATAAAATAAAACCCTAGAATGTTCGTGTATGACTGAAGCATTGTGCTGTGCACCAGAAATTGACACACTGAAAACTGACTATACTTCACAAAAAAAAAAAAAAAAAAAAATATATATATATATATATATACACACATACACACACACACACACAAACAAACAAATAAAACCCTAGAAAGGAAAACAGTAACTCGGAAAGAAACACCCATCACTCAACCTCCTTGGTTTGAATTACGTGTTATACACATAATCCAGCATGCGGATGGTATGTGCTAGAAACGTAATTTAGTCCGTGGACACGTTTCAGGACAGGAGCTGAAAACCTTAAACACTCAGGGACTCACTTGGGAAGGTATCGTGTGACTGTGATCATCTTGTCCTTTAGGGTCACCTTATGGAAAGTTCTGCCCATACTCAGCCAGTACTGGTCTTCCTCCTCAGGACGGTTTCGGGACACAAGTCCTAACAGAGAGAAAAAAAAATCATTTTCTCCATCTGGTTGAGAGTTATTCCTTCAACAGGCAACTGTTTCTCTTCCACATGGCTTCAGAAAAGGAGAAGCGAAAGAGGCAATGCTTTCTTTCAAGGGGCAGTAAGAGGCCAGGCTTTGAATCAGGGGACCCCGGGTTACACCCCAGTGGTGTCATCTACCAGCTCTGTGATGCTGGGCACCAAATCTCCCTAAGCCTCACTTCTGGAACTAGAAAGAGGGCTCGCCCGGCCCAGCATTCCTTCCTTCCCATGACAACACCCAGCCGGCTGTTGGGAAGACGATGTCATGGGGGGTGTCTGAGAGTATCTGGCACGAGGGCACTCATGCCCCTGCTCTAGGTGGGGTGCACCACGTGACTCCTGTCTTCACCCTGCACGGCCCTTGTCACGCTCTGGGATCAAATACACCACTTGTGCTTTATGAGTTTAACGTCGGTCTTCCTCGCAGACTGTAAACCCTGAGGGCAGGGCCAATGCTGTTCTATGCACCACAGCTCGGGTCCCACTTGGTGTCCTGAGATCAGGACAGTAGCAGATCAGTAAACCTGAGATCAGGGAGTAGCAGAGGCCTGCTAGGAACGGCTGCTTCTCCAGTAATTATAGTAACAGTGGTACCATTTCTGTTACTACAGAAATAAAAGGGATTAAATTTATCAAAAGAGAAAAACAGCCAGAAAGGGTACAGTCAGGTGAGTAGCCCCGGGCCAGTTAGCTGGGAGGCTCGGGAATCAGCCAGAACAGAACTGGGCGCTGGAGGAATTAACCAACAAGGGACACTGATTGGCTCCTTCAGACAAAAGCAAGTAGGCAGCCTGGATGGGGCAACTGCCACTAATGATGAATTCATCCCACTACTCTGGGGATAAGAACAAAACCCTTCACGTGGTCCTATGTGGCCTGGGTCTCCTAATGCTCCTGGGCACACCTGTTGCTTGTTCCCAGTGCTCCCCCACATTACTCTTCTTTCCGGTGCCTGCAAAGTTTCATGATGTCTCCTGCCACAGGGCCTTTGCACATACTAATCCTGCTGTCTGGTGTGGTCCTCCTACCTGCTCCTGCCCTCCACTCTTTCAGCAATAACTCCCGCATCTACTTCAGATCTCAGCTCAAACACCCCTCCTTCAAGGAAACTATCCCTGACTCTCCAGACCAGATCAGGTCCTGTATTACATATTCTCCCAGCCTTCAGATTTTCCCCCCACAGTCTTTATTGCAACACAGAACTGTATTCATATTTGACAAATGTTATTTTTCTCCACAGAGCAGGAGCTGAATAAATACTACTGAATGAATGAATGAATGAAAGAATTCATATATTTATCAACCCATGTTGTTTTACACCAGGCACAGTGGTTTCCATGTGGAGGACACAAAGATGAAGCTAAATGGTCCTGACACTCAGAGAGGTTACCATTCAGTAGCGTCTAGAATATGGGAAGAAGGCATCATGTGATAAATATCATGAAGGGCTTTTAGAGAAAATCCAGGGGGAGTCCAAAGCTTCTTCGTGAACAGCAGGGCCTGGACTGATGCCCACTAAGCCCCCACTAACAGGTCCACACATCTCTCATCCTCTTGCCAGAGGAACTTTAATGGAGCCAAGGATGGTCTGAGGTTTGGAGCTGGGTGGTCAGGGAGTAGGGGGCTCATCAGCTACAAAGAAAAGGCAGGAGATTAACAACTGCTCACTGATCATTCCAGGAAGTGACCTCCACTGTCTGGTTCCAGGCACCCACACGTCCTTCTCTCTGCCTGATCTATTACAGAAGCACTCTTCAGGGCCTGGCCCTAACTCAGCCTCTGTCACTCATGGATGACCCTTTCTGGTTTCAAGTCACTGAGTCTCAGTGACAAACAAGAGAAGTTGGATTCCAAATGGGAAGAAGAAAAAAATATATATATAAACTTGAGGTTTAGGTAGTACTGGAGGGCTTGCTATGTCCAGCACTGCGCAAGGAAGAAACACCGGCGTCTGGGTCGGGAATGTCCACTGTGTACTTTGACAGCTCAGCCCCGGCTCAGCTGCCTATGACCTGGAGGTGCAACCCAAGCCAGGCTGGAACATTCCTGAACTTGGTCATACCCTCAAAAGGAGAGATGGAGATGAAAGAGAGTTTAGAAAGAACCTGCACCCAGTGGGGACTTTATCCCTCTTGTCAAGTAAAAGTTAGAAAGGAAAATTTGTGTTGAAAAACACTGACTCCCAGATGTATGTATTCCCTGCTATCTTGAGAACCCGCCTGTACAAATTTAGTAGAAGAAGGAAAAACAGGAGTCCCAAGAGGGCAACTCACCACGGCTGTAAAGCGGGCTGCTGCTCAGTGGGGGCGGGACGGCGGGGTTGGGCTCCTGCGCCTTGGGCCGCACGATGATCTGGTAGCCCTGCATGAGCCGCTGGCAGACGAACTCCTCAAATACCTGCTGGGCCGTCATCTGCACCCCTTCCTCGTCCCTCCTGAAAGGACAGACGAGTTCACAGGATGTGCTTGGCCAGGGGCAGAGGGACATGCAGAGTTCCTGGTTCCCCTGGCTCCCGGGCTTCATCCCCGCAAGCCAGCCTGGACCACCATTCGATGGTGCTTCATGAAGCTGACACTCCGTAAACCAGCCTTGGGAAGAGTGATCAGTTCAAAGAGGTGGGGAAAGAAGGCAGGTAACTGGAGGCCCAAGTGGGTGATCTCAGAGAAGAAGATGAGATTCGTTGTGCCCAGAACAACTGCGGAGGACAGTATGAGGAAGGAAGGACAGACGGGGAGAAATGGGTGGAGGAGGCACGTTGACAGAATTCCAAGGGAAAAATAAACATTTTTTGCATCGTAAGATTTCCTAAACATAGAAGGAGGATCAGGTCTGAAAGTTCCATGTTTCGGCACCTCCCCGGACACCCCAGACACCCGCAAACAGAGCCAGGTGCCTTTCCTCTGTGACCTACCTGTCAATGTCGGCCTCGGGGAGGAGATCGTAGCAGCCCTCGGTGTAGTCGTTCTGCAGGCCCTGGCGGTCGGGGAAGTAGTCCGTGGTGAGGGGGAGGCACGCGGGAGTCGTGAGAGACTTCCAGTCCACGCCAACTGTGCAACAGAAGCCTGGCACTACAGGGGGAGCAGACAGCGTCAGAACTGCCTCGTGTGAACCAGGAGAAGGCACGTGTGGTCACCAGGCAGGGGTGGAACGTGGGGGGAGGGGGAGGGGAGGGGAAAAAGTTGTGTGACAGGTGATGAAGTTGCCAGGAAGGGAGGGAGGAGAGAAAGGGGGTGGGGGAGGGAGAAAGAGAGAGAAACAGAGGTGGTTAGACAGGCAGTCAGTGTTTATCCAATCCCATCATGCAAATGGGATTCGCAGCGATACTTTTCATTTTCTGCAGATCACGAGCTACAGCCGCGATGCCAGTGAGGTTACCGCAGGGCAGGCCAGGCAGAGTTACACCTCGAAGCAAATCAACGTTCCCAGAGCGGAAGAGAGGCTCGAGCCGGGAGCCTCCCCAGGGCCGGCGGAGGGGCTGGGTGGGGAGAGGAGGAGAGCTGAGCACGCGGAGCAGAATTCAGGAGCACTTTCAGAAGTGCACAAACGCGCCACAGATCCAAAGGGGTAGGCGGAGAAGTCGAAGGAGGACGTCTGGGAAGGTTACAAGGCTGGATCTTTAAGAGGCAGAGTTTAACATCTAGAAATGAAAGCTGCCCCCGGCAGAGGAGGCTGGACCACACAGGTCTGTGCAAAATTGCCTGCTCTTTGGTAAAAGCAGGGTTTCTCCACCTCGGGGCACGGCAGATACTCTAGACTGGATAATTCTCTGTTGTAGGGGGGCCATCCTGCGCATTGTCGGGTGTGAGTCGCACCCCTGGACCGCACTCACTAGATGCTGGTGGCATCTCTCGGTTGTGAAAACCAAACGTGTCTGCTGACATTGCCACCAGTGCCCTGGTGAGCTAAATACTCCCCGGGTGAGAATTACACAGTGAAATCACAGGGCAGTTATCTCTTTAGGTCACGTAAGTGAAGATTATTTTCCAAATCTCCATACAAGGGAGCAACACGGAGCAGAAAAACTCAACACCTCTGCCTCTGAGTCCCCAGCAGGACCCTCCTACATATTATCTTCTCATGTGCTACGTGGCGGACCGCCTAGTGTGCCCCGACATCGCCTCCTCTGAGCAGGCGTGCCGGCATCATCTGCCCCTTTAAACAGCTGGCCGAGCCGAATCCCCCAGAGGTTACAGGACCAGAAGCCTCTCTGCTCAGAGATCTTCCCTCTGTATAGTGACCGGCTCACACTACCCAGCACAGCAGAGTCCCCCGGAACCTGGAGTCAAAGGAGAAGTGTCCCACAGTGCTGAGTCACAGCAGGAAGCACGCCCCATGCCGCACTGCTGCTTTGGGGAAAGATGATCTGACCTGCAACTGGCCTGACTCCATGGTCTACACAGGTCCTGGGTGATTTCCAGTTGGAATTTTATTTTATTGTGGTAAGAACACTTAGCATGAGATCTACCTCTTAATACATTGGTAAGTCTATAAGACCGTATTGTTATCTGAGCACAGGGCAGCAGGGCAGATCTCCCTAGAACTGATACACCTCACGGAACTGAAACTGCAGGCCCACTGACTGGCAACTCCCCCACTCCCCCCAAGCCCCTGGCAACCACCATTCTCCTCTCTGATTCTATAGGTCTGACTATATAGAGGCCATGTTAACTCATTAATACTTCAAGGATTCAAAACATAGCCCACAGTA
Organism: Camelus ferus; assembly: GCF_009834535.1. Lineage (NCBI taxonomy): Eukaryota > Metazoa > Chordata > Mammalia > Artiodactyla > Camelidae > Camelus > Camelus ferus. The sequence continues at coordinate 12,673,310 of NC_045727.1, forward strand.
GCCTGGTTAACACCCCGATTTCCCTATATGGCAGACAGGGGGTGTGCCTGTTCCCACATCCTGGTTGGAACCACAGCAGACGGCAGGCACCCGAGGGAAACTGCCGTGGGGAGGCCGAAAACAGAAGACATTCTAGCTCTGTGCCCTCTTGGGTCACTCTGGCCCTCACCAGCTTCCCGAGTCTCAAAATTGTAAAAGCCTTTTGCGGGGGGTGGTATAGCTCAAGTGGTAGAGCACATGCTTAGCATGCACAAGGTCCTAGTTTCAATCCCCAGTACTGCCTCTAAAAACAAACTAATAAATAGACCTAATTATCCCCCCCAATAAAGTAAAATAAAAAAAAAACTTTTAGAAATGGTGTCTGTGGGCACACACTGGGAGACGGGGAATTCAAATGCCCGGTCCAGAGCCCCACGGCGAGAAAGGCTCTCCATTCTAAGTCTGCTGATGTTTTTTCACTGGGAAAAGAGTGTGGTGGCCTCTTTTCTATCTCCAGTATCTTCAGGCCCTGCAGGGGCCTCAGAGGAGGTCCCACTTCAGAACCATTCAATTAACAGTGAGAAACACAGATTACAAAATGCAGGGCTTGGGTTGTAGAGAAGAAAAGGGCTCAGCTATTCACGGCTGGCAGCTATCGAGAAAACGTTCAGTCTGCCAACTGTTCTTTCGAATATATCCCAAGGATCTGAACCGAGAGAAAAAAATCCATCCACTGCACCAGGTATTATATTTGCATTATATGCTGCCACTAAAAAACTAGAAGTCACCCAAATGGCCACCAATAAGAAATGATTATCCAAACCACAGTAGAGTAACTTATTCGATATTGCCATTCAAAATGACTTGCAGGCCGGACCTGGGGAAGTAGTGAAATAAGTGTTAAGTTAATTACAAGTGGGGACAAAAGGATTCAGTGATGTATATACATCCACTGGTCACAGCTGAGTAAAACAAAGTCGATCAAGGGGCAGGATTTTTTTTCTGGTGTTTTGCTGTTGGAGACACAGAGATGTTCTGCTGTTTTGGTAGACAAGGATGATCAAAGCAAATGCACCCCAGACACTTTCAACCACAGGGATGTAAACCACTCTAGATCTTATTACTTCTGTCCAGCTTTTCCCCGGAGCCCTCGATAGGCACTGGAGCGCGAAGACCAGCTCTGGACTGGCACGAAGGCCTCTTGGGAATTCCGCTGCCCTTCCCGTTTGGTCCTGAATCACAACCCAGAACAGGCACTTGGCCTCTCCCTGCTCGCTTTCCATCGGAGGGGCTAAAGAGTCTCCCCTCACCACACTGCCTTCCCGCACTCGGAGACGTGTGCACTTCCAGAACATTCTCTTCCCACAGGGCTCCCTCCTGCTTCCGCAGTGCTCTGACCCCCCACCCCACGCCCCCAGTTCCCTGCCCCCTTCGCTAGTCAGCCACCCTCTCTTACTTGGGTCTGGAGAGGTAGAAATACTGTCCTCTAGAGAATCCTTATTCTGGATCCTAGGATTTGTACCTATGGAAAAATAGAAAAATTTGTTCAAAGCTGAGAATTTGTTTCATTCTGCAAAAAAGTTCTGACCAGTTATGGTTTAAAAAAAAAAAAAGCCCCGAACTGCAGCTAAAAATAAAAACCAACTACAAATTCTGTGCCGAGTTTCTCCAACAGCACAACAGAATCAATCAAAGATAAATGAGCAATCTAAAATTTGGGAAGGAGCCCGGACTTTGCTCTGAGGTTATCGATATTATTCATTGCCCAATGAGGCCTTCAGAGTGCACACACATGCTCATACACACACACACACAAAAGCAAATAGCAACCTAGCACTTATAAGAAAAAGAACATATTTCAATGTCATTTCAACTAATTAGAGCAACGTTTAGCAAATACAAGATGACCTATTTAAATGTAGTCCACTCAACAGTCCTCCTCTGGACTTTTCTTTCCCAAATTGTGGCTTTCTGGAATGTGACACAAGACATCAAACCTCACTACTGTAAGAGAAAAACCACGATCTTACCTATAACTGGGCTGAAGGGAAAAACAGACAGTCTTTGAAATGCAACTTATTGACTGAAAAGTGACAGAACTAATTTCAAAACGCACACATCAATATTCAAATGTCCTTTCCAAAACGTTTACTAGACAATTAGGCTACCATAGAAACGACTGGAAAAGGCCTCATCAAACTGTCAAAAGCAGCCAGCTCCAGGAAGAAAGCTGGAGGAAGTGATGGGAAGTCAAGGAGATCTTGCTTTTTTACTCTGAATACTTTTGTGTCGGCAGAATCTTTTCTAACAAGAACAAATGTTTATAGATTCCTTATGAAATCTTTGAAAAGACAAGCTACATACAACCTGGGAGAAAGTGTTTGCAAATCACATTAGTGGCAGAGGACGTGTATCCAGAACATACAAAGAGCTCTCAAAACTCCAGAGCAGGAGAACAACCTGATGAGAAAATGGGCAGAAGGTCTGGACAATGTATACGGAAGGCGCACGAAAGGCTGCTCCACATCATTGGTCACTAGAGGAACAGCAGGTTAGAAGCTCTGTGAGGTCCCCCTCCACACCTCTTCGGATGGCTAGGACTGGTCACGCCAAGCGCTGACCAGAATGCAGAACAATGGAAACCCTTATCCACTGATGGGAGGAATGCAAAATGGTGCATCACTTTGGAGAATCGGGTTTGTGGTTCCTTTAAAATTTAAACATATATTGACAATTTGACCCAACAATTCCACTCCTAGGAATTTACCCAAGAGAAAATGAACATTAACGTTCACACAAAACCCTGTTATGTTAAGTAAATGTGGCTTTAGTCACAGTTGCCAAAACCTGGGGACAACCCAAATGTCTTTCAACTGTTGAAGGGATAAACTAATACATTAGTACCATGGAATATGATATTGCAATAAAAAGTACTGAACATGAATGGGTATGCAGGCAACAACTTGGATGAATTTCAGATGCTTATGCTTGAAAAGAAGCCAGATTCAAAAGGCTACATATTGTATGATTCTATGTGCAAGACTTGCTGGGAGATGCAAAACTAAAGGGATAGAGAATAGATGGGTGGTTGCCAGGGAATGGGGGAGGGATTGGGTACACAGAAGCAGCACAGAGGAATCGGGGGGGTAATGGAAATGCTCTGTATCAAGGTGTCTTTATTGGTGGTTAAGACTCCATGAATTTGTCAAAACTCACAGAACTGTACACTTTTAAAAAGAGTGAATTTTACTGTATGCAAATTTAAAAATAAATATATATATATATATTTTAATTTAAAAAGATGAGATTACTTGGTCAAAACAATTTTAGAACTTCTTTTCTGGAGCTGCCTTCAGCAAATTTTTAAAAATTACTAGTCATCATAATAAGAAGATACAATTTATCAAGTCAGGAAAATAATAGTGTTTCACTTTATTCAAACCCACACTATGAGGCTGATAGGAGGTAGGTGTTACCCCTTTTCCACAGATAAAGAGACTGAGGCATAGAGAAGTTAACTAACTAACTGAAGATCACACAGTAAGTAGGTGAAGCCTGCATTTAGACTCTTGCTCAACTCCGCGGATGCTCTATTTCCTGAGTATCCAACTGGGGCACCAGTTCTCCAGTTTTCAGCTCCTGAAAATGTTACCTGTTCTTTGTCAACAGCCAAGAGCCATTTGGAGCTAACTCTTCTGGAAAAGCTCACTTGGCTGACAACATCCATTTTCAAGCAAACAAAGCATAACCATGAAGAAGCCGCAAGGTGGATTTTCTTGTCCAGCCTGAGAACTACTACGAGGGCCATTCCAGAACTGGCATTCCCAGGGCAATCTGAGCAACAGGACAGCTATGATACAACTGCTCATGGGCTAGGATGTTAAGTTTCATCATTAGATGACCTTTTTCTGTAAACCCCAGCCAGACTTGGTCTGTAAGAACTGAAATTCTTACCCTAATAAAGAAACAGTTCAACTTTTAATTGTGTGAGCAAGTGTTCAAGGTCAAAGAGACAACCCACCAAAGGGTTCTCAGAGCTCCTGGGCCCAAAGCAAACCTGCCTGTCTCTGTGGGATACAGCACATTCAGCAATGAAAAGAATTTAAAGAAATAAATATGTTAAGGGAGTCTTTGATGCTACCTTCATAGTTTTCCTGCAGTTCAAGCCCAGCGCAATGCCTCCCTGTCCAGCTCTGCCTTTGGGGCTCAGCTCCGGTCCCGCAGACCCACTGTTGGCAGATGAAGAGCCTAACGACCCCAGAGGACCCCAACCCTCAGAGGGTGGAGGGGAGACCTCACAGGCTGCAGCTCTCTGCAATCCAACATTTGGGAACAAACCTCATTCTCAAAGCTCAAAGCCAGACACACCGCTTGGGGAACCAATGCTTAGAAGAGCCAACTCAGTTCTTTCTCTTCTGACAGCTGTTCAGAGTCAGGAAGTGCGAACATGTTCTCCGGTCACTCATGTTCGGCTGGAAAGGGTAATCCGTGTAGGGCCTTTGGGGCTGGTGCCGGGGGACACTGCTGCGCCTGTGCCAGGACAAGTCACTTCTCTCCAGGCTCCAGAGGCAGCGCTTCCTCACAAACACGCCTCCTGGCCTGGATGAGGGACCCGTGTGTGAGGACTTAATTTTTACAGGCGCTCTCAGGCCACATCTGCCACTGGAACCCAGTACTCAATACAAACACCAAGCTGCAGATCCTAAGGCCCTGCACTAAAGAGAAAGCAAACTTGGCATCCACTGATTTTCCTTAACAAAATGATCTAGCACACTTACCCCCACAAAGGGGCTGACACGCACTCACAAGTCTTAAAAAGGGGTGCTCAGTTAAAGGAACAGAGGGATAAACGCTACCTGCCCAATCCCACCAACGTCCTGGTCCCCGCCGGGCAGCACGGGGCCAGCAGGGAAACCCACAGAGATGCCAGCCCTGTGAATCGTGACTCACCTGTGAATCATGTCCAAATGCAGGAGCAAATCTGAGTCACGCCTGCGTGCCTGCAGATGGTGCAAACTGACAAGCCCAGGAGGCAAAGCGGGGGTCACAGATGAGGTTTTCCTGTTTCTCCTCCATTTTTTAATGAGTGAAATGTTAAACAGTGTTTGCTTAGAGCCCTTGCTTTGTCACAAAATAAGGACCCGATGTGACAATTTTGCCCTTTAGGAACACGATCGCTGTTTGATCCCTCAGCAACTCTGTGAGCAGGCAGGCAGGTGAAGACCTTTATGCCTATTTCATGGTCTAACTTCGATTTTCCAAGGATGACTGCATTACTGTACTGAAAATAAACTCTACGGAAGGGCAAAAGGAGGAAGCTGAGAGACCCACCAGTGGGGCCACGGTGACCATCCAGACAAAAGATGCCCGTATCTTGGGCTGGGCTGGGACTGGTGGAGGTGATGAGATATGGTAAAATTCTGGATATATCCTGAAGGTAGATCTGACAGTAACTGGTCACTGCACATGCTAATAAAAATTAGAAGGATTTTCTCTATATTCTTTCCGTGGCCAGCTAACAGAATTGATCAGGAAGCACAAAAGCAAAGACGGGAGTTCAACCCCCATGGGAACCCAGGGTTCCATACCCCTTGCCAGTGAGCCCCAGCCCCTTAGAAAATACATGTGACTGGTCACAATGGGACTGGGGAAGTATGACCCTATTTAACTATATCGCCCTGACCAGAGAAAGAACCCAAGGAGCTGACTTAGCTTCCCTAAGAAGCTAAATGTTGTAGGACATGTTTTTGTAATTGAATGCACACACAACAATTAAACGGAATAATTTTGTGGGTCATTCAAATGCTTGTCACATACAGCAGCTTGGTCCTGGAAGTATAAATTCAGTTTTCAATAAATCTGCTAAACACCACGTGGGGGAAGATGAATGAAAATAAACTCTTTCAGTCTAGTGGAGGGACAGACATGGAAACAAACGGCGGGGTGGGGACATGCTAAGTGTCCCACTGGGTTGCGCATATGAAACCACTTGGAAACATGCATCACACCTCCCGGGAGGGCACAGGGAGGAGCGAGACAGCAGGGAGGGCTTCAAGGAGGAGGTGTCGTTGGAGCTGATCCATAAAGACTGAGTGGCCATTGGCCAGGCAGCATCAGGGGCTGAAGACAAAGGAAAAAGTATATTCTGTCCAGACGGACTGGTCTACACACAGAAATATCAGGACAAAGATCTTCTGAGAAGCCACCACAACAGCTGGAATATAAACTACATTCATCTGATAATAATAATGACACAACAGCTCTCATTTGTTGTGGGCTCACCGCGCACACCAGGCACCATCCTTAGCACTTTGTGTGGATTTTTATCCCACTTAACGCTGACCACAACCCTCCTCACAGATGGAGAAATGGAGGTACACGCAGTTAAGTAATTGGCCCAAGGGAGGGCTTCACCGCTCTTGAGAGGGGAGTCAGGACTCCTGCCCTCAGATTCCTGAGGCTGCACTCTTCCCGCATGCAGGGCCACGTGGAAGCGGAGGCAGAGGAAGACGCCAAGGCGGGCGGGGGCCAGGAGACAACTAGAGTTCCAAGCCATGAAGACCCATAACGGGTTTCACACATGGGAAGGATGGCTGATCGGACTTGCATCTGGAAACGTCTCCCTGTATGGGAGACGAATCAGAGGGGACAGTGGGACAGTAACAGAGCAGGAAGATGATTTGAAGGCTCCTGGCCAGAAATGACGTGGGTCTGATCCAAAGCAATGGCTGTGAGAAAGGAGACAACAGCCCGCAGTCAGGCTGGGGGGTGGGCGGGCAGCAGGACGTGAGTTCAGCTGGCAGTAGTTAAGGGTGGGGAGTCTGGGGGTCAGCCAGGCGGAGAGGTCCATCAGGTAGACGGATCTGTCTCCAGGGCCCAACAGGGAACAGACTGGCCAGAGGTCCAGGTTGCCGCAAACGCCCTCCCAGTGCACGTGCACCAGGGAATCCTTAGCTCAAAGTCCCCTGTGACCATCTCACCTAAGGATCTTCACCGACCATCCCTGAATAAGGGTTTTTTGAAACTTCTCTCTTTTCCCCAGAATAGATTTTAACATTCCAAGACTCACCTTCTGAGGAATCATCTGGTCTACCTGCACTACCGACCCCAGGCCTGGAGCCACTCCAGGCCAACTCCGGGCAATCTTTGTACTGTTACCATCAAAACCCGCAATTCCATTGCTTCAGGTCACCAGGAAACTAGCTCATAGTGTAGTCCTGTGAGCCCCAGAGCAGCCCTCCTTGGTACAACTTTACCCCAAACAGCCGGGAAGGTCAAACTCTGGGTTCCTATAAAATGGTTCCTTCTTTTAGCAAAACAATAGAAACATTGCCTTTATAATATTCTGAAGGCATTTCAAAAGAGCCGGGCAGCCAAGGAACACTTGTAGCCCCCGAGTACAGGGACCAAAAGTATCTTACTCATCCCCAAACCTGTATTCAATTTGCTCATTTAAAATGAAAGGTAGAAAGATAGACTAGAAATAGGAAGGAAATGATGATAAACCTTTAGGAATTCTCTCACTGCCAATCCAGTCTCCAACCCTTAGCCAAAGTCCTTGAGAAACATCGTCGGAGGAATACACCCACAAATGGAGGAAGACTTCATAAACCAGTTTTACACAACTTCACTTTCACTCTGCCTTCCTTAAGTCAAGTTTCAGAATTACAAGTTAACTTACAGAAAAACGAAGACATGGAGTAGGAGCCCTATTTTTTCCTTCAGCTTTAATGTTTTTCACATTCGTTTTGGACAATATCTGCCCTTTGAGGCTTTCCAAAATCTTCCGCCCGCCCTCCCAAACTCCTATTTCCCTCCCCCTGGAAAGGCACTCTGCATGGTGCTGCAGAAACCAGAAACAGCTCTGAGTCAGGACACCTGGCTACTGACATGAGAGATCGGTTTACTATCTCAGCATCCCTGGGCATTAAGCTGCCCTGTGTGCGAAATATACTTAACAACGTATTCCCTACTGGGACAATCAGATGAGATCACAGATACACAACTGACTCCAAAAAGCATAAAACCCTGTATTCATGAAAGTTCCTACTCTTCCTCTACTTAGAACCCCTCCACCGAACCAAATTCTACTCCTTCAAAGTCTGAGATCCATGCCCACTTCTTTAAGCAACCAAGGCCACCCTTCTCTTTTCTGCTCTCATTGCTGGAACCAAATAGCTCCCTCCAGGTCTCTCCTGATTGATTTTATGGGTGTGGGTCTGCCTTCAATCACGACTCACTGACAGCTGATGAATGTGGTTTGACCAACATGTTCTCGGCTAAAAATGTAATGTGCGGCCCATTTATAATTTCACACATTCTATAGCCCTGCTTCTAAATAGGTCACCCCGAACTGTGGCTAAAGTGATCCCAAAATAGACATGACCCTGCTTTTCCAGCCCCCGTGTGGTTTCTAGGTGTGGGCCTGCTCTGAGCAGCAGCTACTTTGCCTCTCGGGTCAGTTACCTGCACCGCTGCTGCTAAGCAGGCTGGCGGAAAGCTCTTCTGTGCCACTGAAGTTCAAGAAGGACATGCCGTCACCGGGCTGGCGGGAAGCGCTGTGCCTGCAGGGAACAGAGCCCAGCCACCCGGCTTAGAGCAGAGCGTCACCTCTCTCCTCCTGCTCATCCTGTCTCCCGGGGGTTTTCATCACAAACGGGCCTGAACACTTGGCCGGCCGGACACACGGCCGCCAGGATGTGGTGGTTCAGCGCGTGCCAGCCCTGGCCTCCTGTCCGGGCACCCTGGCAGCTTCCCTGCTGCCCCGCCAGACTGCCCGCCTCTCTGTCCTAACCCCCGCATCCCACCACTAACACCCACAGGAGGACAGGTGCTTGAATAGAGACACCAAGTTAACCTAGTCAAGAGAGTCTCACCATCCTGTATTCCTCATCCAGCCCGTGGGATCTGGGGACCATGAAAAGGGGCCAAGGACTGCCTCCTGCCAGGTGCTTCCTAAAGCATCACGGGAATGCTGGGTCCAGGTGTAACTGGGCTCACGCGGTCAAGGCTTAAGTGACTATCTTCCTACGCTGACTCTCTTTGGATGCCCTATAGCACATACAGATCTCTGGCTCCAAAAGGCTTATTTCTATAAACACAGAACTTTGTCTTCATTGCTTTTAGCATTAACTTCTTCATAACCAAACAGTGGAATTTCTCAATGACCAAAATGACCAGTCACAGACTGGGTGCCCAAAACACACGGTGCAAACCACCTGCCTCGGTACCTGGACTGAGGATCAGAAGAAACTCATGTCTGAGGTCTCAAAGCGTGTTTGGAATGAAAGCAGAAACTACAGCAGGGCCAGGGGAACATCTCTGGGCCAAACCTCAGGCTGGTTGCTACACCCTCGGCCCGGGAAAGGGGACAGCACTGACAAAGGAGGGGCCTGACCTCATACTGTCTGTCCCACACACCTGCCCCGGGATCCCCGGTGTGACCTCATACTGTCTGTCCCACACACCGCCCCAGGCATCCCGGGTGTCTTCCCGGTACCTCCCAGAGCCCGAGGTCCAGCCTCACCTGCCAGCGGCTTCATGATACGCTAACTCCAGCAGCTCCGCGGAGGAGTGGGTGGGGTCCCTCTGCCCACTGCCCTGCAGCTCCGCCATATTCTGCCGGGTCTGGTGATGGATCTGGATGGCCTCTCCGGATGGCCCTACCCAGACAAAGATCTGCTGAGCATCACTCCCTCCCGACAGCCAGTGCTTAACTTCAATCTTCCTTCCTTCCCACTGCCGGGACACGGGTGTTGGGGAGATTGAAAGAAGACCATGCCACAGAGGAATGTCATATACGTGACCCTCTGGCTCCTGGACGGGACATCCCCTCTTCCAAGCAAGACTCATCCTCCTGTGGCCTCAGGGGTGTCATCCTGTCCAGCCCAAGAATATCTTGGGAGCCTCTGTCTCCCACATGTCAACTGAGACACGGCAAAGAAAGATAAACAGCATTGGAGGCAAGGGCCCCTTCCAGGAGGATTAACACATGCAAAACGAGAAGGAATACATGCATGAAACACCAATGACTCTGCTAACACATGGGACGGTAACACGATAAGAGCTCGGACTCCCACACGCAGAGGACACACCAGTGAGAAACAGACATTGAGCAGGAGATAAGCCAGAATTGGTCAAGTCTGTGAAAAATGCTTCCCAGAGAATGAGAAGCTGCAGAGCTGAGTGTTAATAAACCAGGTTAGCAGGACATCTGGGTGAAACCCCAAACGCAGAAAGGGCAAAACACGAGCAGGAGACAGCAGGTTGGCCTGGGAAAGAGAAGGACCTCTGAGGACGGGAGAGGGGAGCCTGGCAGAGGAGGGCCTTGGCTCTTGGAAGGACAGATAGGCAGAACAGTCAGTAAATACACTGAGTTTTAGTAAAGTGTGTGTCACAGGTAACAGGAGATGAAGCCCAGAAGCAAGAGGAGCTGACAGTCACGGAAGAAACACGGACGGTTCTCATAAGAGAACTCGGAGGGAGCCAGTGGGGACAAGGGCAGGAAGAAAGAGACACTGGAGCGAACAAGTCATCTGACTGACTGGGGCAGAGACAAGGGGGGCGGAAAGGGGCTCGGGGTCGACCCCCAATTACAGCCAAAAGAACCAGAGTCACTGCTCACTTATTTTAACTTTTAACACTAAAAGCAAGTACAAAAGAAAAGAACTAGACACATCCAGGCACTCGGCAGGACGGCTTCACAAAACCACCTGGAGTGTAATGTATCTGTTCCTCCCCAGCCCAGTAAGAGCCCATCGAGCTGCAGTTTAATTTTAGCCGCAGCTGTAGAAAACCTGTCACCTTCTTTAGGCTAGAACACAGACCAAAAAGGATGGGCTAGGAAAAACAGTGAATTCGAAAAAAAAAAAAATTCTTTTTTTTAGTTTCGATTGATTTTGAACTTTATTTAAATAATGGAATCATTCAGAAAGTACTCTTTTAAGTTGAGCTTCTTTCCCTATGTTTGTAAATTTAAACAGTTTTAGATGTGGTGGTAGTCTGTCTTTATTTCTGTATAGTAGCCCATTATTTTAAAAAAATTTATTTTGTGCTTTTTTCCCCCAATTTATCTAAGCTAAAATTAAAAAGTTCACCCATTTCTCAAAAAAAAAAAAAAAAAGATCTGTTTTCTTCCAGCTGTCAGAGCCTGAGATAAAACAAAGCAGTGTAAGTCCATGTAACCCAGCCAGTAATACCAATGCCCAGAGCCAGCGAGGAAAGGAAGGGGTGAACCCAAGAGAGGTACACGATTCGCAGGGAAGAAAGCAGGTGGCAAACAGAGGCCCTTTCAAATAGGAAAAACGGAGCCCTGGGTCTACGCGGCCAGCCAGCTGCACAGCCCACTCCCAAGCATGTCCTTGACAATCCTCACAAAAGCCCAGGGGCAGGCAGGGTGCAGAGAAGATGAGACCCTTGACCCAGGCCACGCAGGTGACTGGTGTGAAGACCAGGACCTGGGGGGCCTGTGAGGACCAGGACCTGGGGGGCCCAGCCCAGGGCTCTTTCCCAAGCAACCAACTCACCCACAGGAAACGTGTGCATCCAACGCCTCCTGTTGGACGTGAGCTTCATGGGCATCCGCGAGGGGGCGAAAGGGTTAATCAGCGCCCGCTGGGGCGGGCATCCCCCGGGGCGCACGTGCAGCATGGACTCCACGCTGCCCACATGGAACCTGCCCGGTGCGCTGGAGTCCCGCTGCGGCGGCTCGGCCATGTTCTCCAGGACGTCTGTGGTTCCCGCGGAGGCAAGGCCCAGGGAGAGAGCACAGGGTCACGGTGAAACCAGAACTAGCAGACCCATCGGCCAAGGCTGACAAGGGTCTTGGACGGCGCACATTTAGGGACATGAGTAACATCGCCGAACTATAAAGGCAGGAAATACTGACTTTGTTTACTTCTTAAGTATTTGGGGGGAGGGGGTTCTGGTTCCTAAGTTCCTGGCTGTGAAGCCACATGCAACCCTGAAGGGGAGGACCACACATTGCCTGGAGACCCTGGACGCTGAGCTGGATGCAACTCAACGGTGGGTCCTGAGTTGCCTCCCTTGGGGGTGGGATGGGTGTATTCTGTATTGGGAGGAACAATACAAATAGATATTTGGTGACCAAAAGGGCAGACCCTAGCAGAGACAGTTCATGTGTTCACTAGACCTATTTGATTTTCCCCTGAGGCACACAAAGGGACTGTAGTTTCCAGCTCCTTTGTGCTGGGTCCAAATAACTAAGTTCCGGCCAACAGAACACAGGGAGAAGTGACAGGCTCCAACTGAAGGCCTGGACCACAAGTATCTCTAGGCATGACCTTCATTCTCTTCTCCCCTGCTGTGGCAACTGTGGAGACCAGTGTTGATGGTCATGGCATCCCAGGATGGAAAAGTCCTCAGCCCTGAGAGACTGGGTGGATCAGAACCCCCTCCCATTGATGCAGTGGCCTGGGACAGTTGTTAGTTACAAGCAGTCAGATGTTACTATGTTAAAAAATAAATTCTTGGGAGAAAAGGATGGAGAAATGGATGCATCCAGCCTTGACCAGGCAAGAAGATGGCATGGCAGACTCAACCTGTCCCATCCAGTGGCAGCGAGGGCCCTAACCTGAATGGGTCAAAGAGCTGAAACCCACAATCAACTCCCCGGGTAAGCATCCCATGTTCACTGAGCAACCATACAGGTTAGAAAGTGGGTCCAGCAAATGTAAATTCAATGGCATCAAGGAATCTGGTCCACCATTATCTACCCAATGCCTACCAAAGAACCTGGTATACAGTAATATCTAATTCCTCAAGCCAAAGTGCATGCAAGAGAGCATTCAGATCTCCATGAAAGCTGCATTTTTCATTGTAAACCAAGGAATTGATGCTCTGGTTTGCAAAATAAAAAGAAATAGTCTAGTTAGTTATCGTGGAAATAAAAGGAGAGAACTTAATTTTAAAAAAGATGAGCACGTGCTTTGAAAAGGATAAGAAATAGGACTGAGGGATAAAGTGAGTCAAAAATGTGTGCAGGAAGGGGGAAATGTTACACTGGGCGAGGGCAGACGGGTGAGAGTCCCCACATACAACAGAAGCTGGACACGGAGGCCGAGCAGATGGCACTGCCTTACACTGGTCCAATGAATTGCTTTTTGGCTTTTCTAATAAACTCCCACATAGCGCTAAAGGATGAAATCAATTCTACTATTCAGGTATTTATTAAGAAAACTGTTTTCAAAGCTACTTGGATTAAGACCAACTTCATCTCCTCAGAGGAGATCTGGCTTTTAGAAGAAAAAAGGTGTTTAAAAGGATTCATGTTTAGTTTAACTTAACTTTTACTACAGACCTTTCTAAGAGTATGTTCAGCAAAATGGGAGTATAACTGTCATGCCAACTTAGAACTTTCCAGCACATGGGGAAAAGCTAACCTAGAGCTTTTCAAATGCGTTAAAATTCTTTTGAATATGAAGCCTAATTAATGTGACAGGTCATTCTATAGTCATGTAATTAAACATCTGCTCCTTTCTCTTTCAGAATTTCCTTTTTATACTTTGAACCAGTTTAAAAAAAAACACTTTTCTCATCATCAAAAGTTTTTCAGCCCTTGGCACAGTGTGTACAGTGCGGTTCTAAAGGGGTAACAGCAGGGAGCCTGCGGTGACAGGATAGTTCTCTATCTTAATAGTGCTGGTGGTTATGTAAGTCTACAATATGTGGTAAAACTCTGCAGGAACACACACACTCTCTCTCACACACAGTCTCACACACACACTCACTCACACACATACTCACACATACACCCACACACACACGAGTGCACGTAAAACTAGTGAGATCTGAGTAAGCTCTGGGGATTGCACAAGGTCAGGTTCCTGGTTCTGACACTGTACTGTGGTTATGGAAGATGTTACCCTTCAGGAAAATGAGTGAAAGCTACACAGGGCCTCCCTGGAATTTTTTTTTTTGCAACTTCCCACAAATCCATAATTACTTCAAAATACAAAGTTTTCCAAAAAGGCAGGAGGGGCCTGTACACTCCAGTCATGGACACTGCCGGGTGGGCAAGATAAGATGCAGGAAGAGCAGCACCCGTGCTCCTCGGGGCATGGCCGGGTTACAGGTGGCTTGAAGCGGAACAGAGGACGGGGCTGTTTTAAGGGGCTCGAGTGGAGATGATGAGGAAATAAGCAAACACCTTTGACCCGAGGCCTAAGAAAAGCCCTGCCCTGGCACACAGCAAGGTATACGGTTACAGCGATAAGAGGAAAAGGGCAGAGGCGAAACTAAGTCACACACACATATGCCACGGCTGAGGCGGCTGGTCCTCACTGCACTGACCTGGGGACAATTACGAGGCGGGACTCACAGCCCAGCCCTGGCCAGAGCCCCCGCCCCAGCCTTCCTGCAGGAAGGAAGCCAACTCCTGCCCTGCCCGGCCCTGCCCTCTGACCTCGAGTGCTGGTGTAGCCCAGGGAGCTGCTGACTTCATACTGGTGCAGGTGGGGGTGAGGGGTCACCAGGATGTTGGCACTCCTGCCCAGGGAGCTGTCGTCAGAAGCCTGGCTCCTCACTTCCTCAGCGGGCAGCGCACGGCCAGGCAAGGACGGGCTGGAGGACACGTCGCAGGAGCTGGAGCTCTTCCGATTGTGACTCTCCCGCTCTCGCACAGACCTGACCGGCGAGAGAGCAAGTCACCACCGAGCGAAGGACGCTGTGTCACCCAGAGTTAAAACTCCCCAATGCGTCACCAGCCCAAGCTACCTGGGAGACTGATAACAAAAACCCCGTGTGTGATATCTGAGTGGGAGAAGTGATGTAGGAGGTACTCTGCCCGGAGCAGATCAAGACGTCGTGGGAGACATGGGGCGATGGCTGACCGCCCTTGAATGGCCAGAATCCTGGGACCAGGGCTGGAAAGAAGCCATTGCTTGGTCTGAACCCACCTGATCCCACCACCAAACTCGTGTCGCTAAAAACGGGGCAACAAGACGTGATACCATGTGACCTGGGACAAAGCACACAGTGCCACCTGAGAAGTCTCCTAGCACCAAGATTTGAACCTAAATCTAATCAAGCCTCTGGAGATAATCACCAGTTTACAGGAAACTCAGAGACATCAGGACAGGTTAAAACATTATAAGGAAATATCCAGCCAAAGGAATAAATCAAGACACTCAACAGTCACCGTAAAAAAACATTATGATGAGGTGTAACAAATGCGTCTTCTTTAGGTCCCGATTCAAAGAAACTCACTCTAAAAACCACATTTTTTTTGACAGTTGGGAAATCTGGAGAGGGACTGGCAGGCAGAGGATGTTAAGGAATTCATATTAATTTTATTATCACCAACAAGGGGACTGTGATAAATTTTTTTAAATTCTAATTTGTTAGAGACATATGCTGAAATATTTACGTATGAAAAAAAAGGATACCTGAGATCTGTTTTAGAATAGTCAAGCGAAATTTAAAATGTGGGGAAAATGATGAAACAAAATTGACAATACCTTGGTAACTGTTCATCACACTAGTCTATGTAAACGTTTTAAAGTTAATCCTTAATAAAAAATTTTTAAAAATTAGTATATATCCTTACTAAAACATGAAATGCCCTGAGGGAAAACATTTGGAAGCAGTGGGAAGATGGATCAGGAGAAAGTCCAATGGGGAAGCGAAACTTCAGAATGAGTCAGCAACCATCAGTAGGGCTGCCCTCCAGCATCAGAGCCATTTTCTTTTCACCCGGAAGGATTTTGTTTTAAGGAAGAGGTTAGGAAAGACTGAAAACAGATCCCCAGGGCTGACTGCATGGTTCAGGGTTCCAACAGCAAATATCTGAGAGTGGGGACAGAACACCCATCAGGCACCTTCTGTGCCGCCAGGAACACACAGCCTGAGTCTCTGAAACACCAGATCTTGCCACATTTGATCAGAAGAAAGCAAACCAAGGATCTTGGACTACAAAGGCGTCCTTAGACGCTCAGAAGAAATGCACCACCGAGCCCCAGGGCGTCATCAGCATGTAGGGTTGCTGCTGTTAACAGCACCTACTGTGAGCTCTAAACATTCTCAGGAGGAGACATGAGGCTGGGACAAGGGAAGAGGACAGAAGACATTCATGTGACCGCTGTGAGCCCATCTGTCACAACGTGGCAGTATCTTTCCAATTGGAAAAGTGGAAAATGGACTCAGGTTCTTGGTCAACTAGGGAGAAAAAAAACTAGAGCTCCATTTCCCACATTCATAAAAAAAAAAAAATTCTGGGGGAGGGTATAGCTCAGAGGTTGAGCATGCCTTAGCATCCTGGGTTCCATCCCCAGTCCCTCCATTAAAACAAATAAATAAAATAAATAAAAACCTAATTACCTCCCCGCTAAGAAAAGACTGGTTCAATTAAGTAAGTAAGTAATTCTATATAAAGAACTAAGCATAAAAAACAAGACTATGAAGTATTAGAAGAAAATATATGACATGTCTCTAACCCTGGAGTAAGGCTTCCTTACACGAGACCCAGAAATGAGTATGTTGGTAAATCTGATGTCACAATGAAAAACTAGTATATGACCAAAATACCATGGAGCAAGTTTTAAAAACAGAAATTAAAGAAAGAAAAGTCTCTTGCCCTCTGGGTATAATAAATCTAAAAGAAACGCTGGACCCTGGGATCTATGTCTGTGTATATATATATATATATTAGTGGCCGCCCAGAGAAATGAAGGTTCCAGAATTCATAAATTCTCTTCTCTTGGCTAGAAGAAGCAGATGAACGCTCTTCTTATTGGGAGACAATGCTACACAACAAGCAAGCTACCAAACGGCTTAGGCCAGAGAACCAGAAAACAGAATTCCTAACGATCTCCAGACTACGGCTTCCATCTGGCTAATTTTAATTTAAGACATTTTCAAGGCTGCTCTCGTGCAGGTCCCTACAGGGCCTCAGGTTCTCCTAAGCAGTTTTTATGTCCACCCCAAAGTACATGGCAGAAAACCTGCATGTGGCGAGTCGCTGAGCCCGGGACGGGCCAGGCAGCCTGAACACTTGCGCATCGTAAGCGTCGTAATCAACTTGGATGGGAATTGCATTTTCGGATTCCTTTGGTGTCCCCAGAGCTGAAACACACAACATACACAACCTGTCATCAAAACACGTGTCCCCAGATGCCTTCAGATGGTCTTCACCAAGGTCCGCAGGGCACAGGGCATCATCACCTCCTCCCCATGACAAAAATGGGTTAAGAACCCCATCGTGACAGGTTGCTGAGATTAAATGACATATGCCAAAGCGATATAGAAATTACTATTTACTAGCACTAAATAAAGGCAGGGTGATGGCAGCATTTCCTTCTGTGATCCCACTTTAAAAATATCTTGTTATGTACATTTAGTCCTTTAAAACTTTCTACCCCATCCCTACAACTGATCGAAGGCTTTGTGACCACCCATTTTACAGTTGACAGGACAAAAAGAGACAAGGTCATTAAGGGACCTTCCAAAAGTCACACAAGGGGGATTCAGGTCTCCCTGCTTAGCTGTGAACTTTTTATGCAATCTCACACAATCTTGTTACCAAGGGTGGTGAGCTGGCTCTTTCTAAATGTGATGAAAGGAGAAAAAAAATACTCACAGGCATCACGGCCGTTCTTTGCTCTCTCAGAGGCAGGCTGTAAAATGAAACAGATAGTGGATCACACTCTCTCCTCTGCCCGAACAGACTCATCACCTGGCACAGCATGTAGGTGGCTGCCCCCCAGGCAGAGGCCAGGCCTCACCGTCCCCATAATGAACACCGGACACCTCCCCACCCCGGGATCAGGCCCCGCTGGGTCCTTTGCTTCCCACCTCACTCCTGTTCGCTCTCACAACTCTATCCAATTAGGGCATGGGCTCCACTTTACAGGTGAGGATATTCAGTCCTAGGAGAGTAAGGGACTTGCTGCCAGTCACACCATGAGCACGTGCAGAACCAGGATCCAGGCCCAGCTCCTCAGACTCTTGGCTGATCCACAGGTATGTCTGTCCTCCCAGGGTTAGTTCCAGCGACCCCAACCCTGCATGTGGCCCCCTTCACATGGCACTCGCTCTCACCCATCTACACCCCCCAGGGCTGAGCACTCAGTAGGTAGACGGCTCATTTGCAGAAATGGGGTGTAAAGGTAGAGAGAAAACCCAAAGAGCTATCTTTTTTTTTTTTTTAAATAAATCTTTTGCATAGCACTTTAACCTTCCGTAACAACACTTAATCTTTCTTCTTTAAAACAATCACATTGCAGAGAAATTCGTCCGGTTGTGGTGAAGGCACAAAACCCTAGGAGGCAGGAGACGGCCCTTTCCGGGCAGAGCCCTCACTCCCCACACTTCCCTACTTCACACAGCCTATTTTGGGAGTCCTCACATTCCTCTAAACTAGTATGTCCCCTATTAGAAGAGTAACATTCACTCCTGCCTCCCTGCAAAAAGGGAAGAGGTAGCCCTGATCCTAGTGTAACAGCCACAGCAGGATAACTGGAGGGTTCAGCTCTGCTAGAAACAGGCAGGCGGATAAGAGCACCCTGGGGTGGGGCCCTCAGACAAAACAGTCTGTTTTTCTCTTTACATCGTAAACACTGCCAGGTTCCTAAAATGGGCACTTTATTGGCTGCAGATGTATTCCAGCGAGTGGATATGTCATTTTATCTAGCCATTTCCCTATTGTTTTCAACTTCTCACTATTTTAAATAGAACCAGAGCAAGATCTACTTGAATACAATATTCTCAATTATTTCCTTACATCACAGCATCAAAAATAGGGGCCCCGGGTCAAAGGGCATGAACGTTCTCATTACTCTTGGTGCACGTGCCTGGACTGCTCTCCATTCATGTTTCACACCAACCAGGTAGGTACTCAAGCACAGACGTCGCCGCACTTTCTAGCATTTGGTCTAACTATCACTTTTGTTTTAAACCTATTCGGTAAGCAAAAAAAGAACCCTCATTCTTGTCTGAATGTGCATTTCTTTGCTGTTAAGATGTGACTTTGTGAAAATCCCATTTCCCCTTTGCTGTAATGTGTACCCATGTCTTTGTCCGCACTGGCATCTGAGTGGTCTCAGTATCTGAATAAACTGGTCATGTTATAATAAAAATAACTCTTATATTTTGGCCAAAGACATTTCTTGCAGTCTGGGATCTGCCTTGTTTATTTACTTAATGTAGAAAACTGTAAAGTTCTATGGAAAATTTCTTAAATGCTATGCATGACCATTGGGGTACAGGGGGCATCTGTCACATCTGTGTGACAGTCCCCGGGGGCCCTGCTGGTGGGTGAAACCTACCTTCTTTCCTGCCAGTTTTATTCGTGGGGTGAAACTATTACAGAACAGCTGGCTTTTGGATGTGTAGAAACTGTAAAAGAAACAAACAGGGTCATTAATCTAAAACCCCTTTCATTTTACACCCCAAGACAAAGCTGGAACCCCGGCCGTGGATCATCTTCCCGTGAACACCTTTGTCTTCAGCCTCACTGATCCTAACTTTCTTCTGTAACTACAGTGAGACGTTAATTACATTTTAAATTACTGTTCTATTCTTTGCTTTCCCACAGACTGCCTCACGTGTGCTAGTTCCGATTCCTGACTGGGTTAGAATCTCCCCCTCAGGCTGAAATCAGCATGAGCACAGAGGCCGCGGCCCAGGGAAAGAGGAGGTGCAGGGACGTTCCCCCAGACGGAGCCGGGGCCCAGGGAAAGAGGAGGTGCAGGGACGTTCCCCCAGATGGAGAGAGGGGCCCAGGGAAAGAGGAGGTGCAGGGACATTCCCCCAGATGGAGCCGGGGCTCAGGGAAAGAGGAGGTGCAGGGACGTTCCCCCATGTGGAGGCCGGGGCCCAGGCCCAGGCTCAGTCTGCAATGGTCTGCAGGAGTCGGGAACAGCTGTGGAAATAAGTCCTAAAAATTGCTTTTATGTTTTTCACCGCAGACTCTTCTTACATCACTGCCACTGCTTTGCAGGTAGAGACCTTCACAGAAACCCCGATCACCTACAGCCTATCAGGACCTCACCCACCTGTGGTTTATCCAGTGAGGAATATTGTAGTCGTCGCCCAGGCGAGAACCCCGAGGGGCGGTCCGATTGTGCAGCTGAAAGGGGACAAGCCAGGGCAGAGGTCAGCTGGGGAGCAGGTGGGACCCAGGACTGCTCCGACTTGTCTGCTTTTAACTATTCTCGACATCACCCTGGTGCTGGAAACTGGCCTTTAGTAAGCAATGCAAAATCGAATCACCTTGAACAACGGGACAGCGTGGAGTGGCTGCTCCCCCATGCACACCAAGTCCACGCCAATTCCTAAAAGAGGAAAGACAGAAAGTTGGGCAGGGTGGGGGAGAGGCAGAGATACGTGGCCCAATCTATTAGAGACGTGACTTAGGGTACAGGGTACATGCAGAGCCAACTTATCATCCTATGATTTATCACCTCACCAGCACTGCCCAGGCAGCTGAGAATAAACAGAGGCATTCTGTCTCCTCGTGACCAGGTTCCATCACACCTGCCACTAATCAGTGCTGGACAGTGAGCCTCTGATGGCCCTGCAGGACCTGATTTGTCAGTAAGACCACCAGGCCTCCGCTACTAGGGTTTCCAGGCCAGAAAGGAAAAGCAACCTTGTCATCTCAGTACGAAGGAAAAAGCCCCATCACTTAACAGAGCTTTACTGCTGTCAGGATTTCCGTTCCCAACTCCATTTTCTTGGAACACAAATCAAACTGGGGGGGGGGGGGGTACAAGTCGGGGATGCACGGCACAGCATGGAGGGCAGGTGGGACAAGGTGACTGAGGGCACTTCCCAGGATGGGCTGATGGACACTGGCTCCTGGAAACAACCACCAAAAAGGGCTCTCCAGAGTGAAATATGTTTGGGAAACTCAGAGTACCAGTTATGTCCTTCAGAGAGAAGTAAGATACAGCCAAACACCGACCCTGGCAATTGGGAAATATGCCTAACTGTGGATGACCCAGTGCGTCCCACCCGACAGACCACGGGACTCTCAACCCTGGATCCCAGATGCTCGGAGCCCTGAGGGAAGTCATGCTACTAGCACACAGACACAGAGCCGGGCCCAGCAGCATTACCGTTGTCTATCATCCGCTGCTTGGTCAGGATCATGAGCAGGCGGTCCACTTCAAACACACCCACCCCGGGCGTGATCACCACCGACATTTGCCCAGTTCGATCAAAGTTGCGGTTGATGTAGTGCTTGTCAAACACTTGAAACAAAGCAGAAGGTCCTCCCGTGAAGACGTTACAGCTTTTCAGAAACCAACCAGTGGCAAGCATCTCCGGGCTCCTGGACATTTTGTCCATGTTTCTATCAGCACAACTGTCACATCTGACCTGAGTGCATGTCTGTCCTTCCCCCTCTACTCTCACAGCTGCCTGAACCCAGGACCACATCCCTGTCGCCCCTGCCGGTCCCCCTCTTCGATGCCTAACACGTGCCCCGTGAAGCCTTAAATGCGCAAATTTCATGTCATTAGCTTAAACCATCCATAAATGGGTCTGTATTGAAACGTAGAAGAATCAAACATAAATTTAATTTTTTGTGTGTGTAGGGGGAGGTCATTAGGTCTACTTATTTATTTATTAGTTTTTTTTTTTTTTAACGGAGGTACTGGGGATTGAATCCAGGACCTCGTGTGTGCTAAGCACACAATCCTCACACACATAAATTGAAGACAGTATGTAAGAGAATGGACCAGAATCTTGTGATGTTTTGTAAATCTGGCACATTAATTCTTATTTCTGGCCTGTGCAATTCTTATTATGAAAATCAGTGCTATTCAAATATGACAATAGGTTTACTAATAAAAGACCCCGTGCTCAAGAACCCCCAGCACCCGGGTATAGACACAGGGACAAGTGACACACACTGTGAAGCGATGACACATCGTCTCTTCCGTCAGTGGCCAGTGACAGACAGACAACCTCCCAGGGCTGGCACATGGCAGCCTGAACGGTGAGCAGAGCCTGGGGTGCTGGGAGCCGAACTCGGCTCTGAGAAATCCCGCTGCTGTGGTTCCCAGAGCCACCCCCGTCCCCACCTCCTCCAGCAAGAGTTTAAGCCTCTCTTGGCTGCCCCACGAGCCCCTGTATCCTTAGAGTAAATTTCCCTTTTTGTTTGAATTAAGTAGGTTTCTGTTATTTGCAAAAAAGAGAAACATAAAAATGTAGCTAATATAAAAATGCAGGGACAGACATTTAGAAGAAATCACACCACACTGTTCCCAGTGCTCCCTCCTAGAAGGGGACAGACAGCGGAAGGAGGGGAGAAATTTTCAGATTTACTTGATATACCTCTCTATTATTTGAATTCTAGGAACATGGGTTCCTGTTGTAATTTTTTAAAAAATAGGTTAAAAAAATTACCT
Source organism: Camelus ferus (assembly GCF_009834535.1). Taxonomy (NCBI): domain Eukaryota; kingdom Metazoa; phylum Chordata; class Mammalia; order Artiodactyla; family Camelidae; genus Camelus; species Camelus ferus. The sequence continues at coordinate 12,695,659 of NC_045727.1, forward strand.
AGAAACCGTTGAGAGCTTGGATGGCGTGGAAAATAAGAATACAGCTTTTAGGAAAACAAAGAGCCCAAGGAAGTCTCCCTGCAGCTCTTTACTCCGGGACCACCGTGAGACTCAGAGGAGAACACGTTAATTCCCGACAGGAGACCCAAGAGTAAATAAATGGTGGCCATTGAAACCATCCAATCAGAAGTCACTGCTTTCAGTTAATTTGGGGGTCGGGGGGCATCACCAGATAGGTCCGGGTCTTTGGACTTTAGTAAAAGCAAGTTCACAGCCTTGGGATGAGCAAGGTGCCTGCTCACCACGGCTGGCGGCCTGACTCACCATTGAACGACAGGTTGATGGCCTCCAAGTAGTTTCCTTGTGCTGAGGTAGAATTGTCTCCTTGGGGAAAGCCCTCTGGAGCAAAAGACACGACAGAAGGGACATCTCATGAAAGATAGATTCTTCAAAAACAAGCAGATGGTGCCTGGCTCCACAGGCCCCCACCCTGCAGAAGGGACATGACTGAACCTACTGCCCACATCACGAACAACGTGACCCAACCCGAAACAGAGACCCGACCAGAAGCAGAGACGACACACAGCGCTGGAAGGCAAATGGGCGTGAACCTCTTCGGCCCCCAGTCTCCGTCCTCCGCCTCCTCTCCCTTCCGACACATCAGTGCAGTACCTGCCTGTTCCAGTCGCACCAACACTGGATACTGGATGAAGAGTTTTTTGATGGTCACGAGGAGTGAGGTCCACTCTTCTCTCCTTTCGTTCTGCACCACCACTCTGAAAGGAGCGCCATCAAAAGACAGGCATCGAGCAGCTATTGAGCACAGGACATGAGGTCCCGTGCAGGGGTTTCAAGGAAAGGAGAAGGGGGTGCCCAGAGCTGTGGTGATTTATCATACAACAGTATGTAAGAAAGTCAGATGCATTCGGTGAGCATTAGCAAAGAAATCTAATCACATCAAGAGTCACAGAGATGGAAAATCAAAAATACGAAAATATTTCAAAATTGCCTTCAGATTACATTAATGCTCAGTGTGAACAGGAAGATGAACATTCTTTCAGACTGAATTACAATTAGGTGGCATATAAGAAAAGCCTAAGAAGTAAACACTCATATATATGGTTTACATAGATGGCCAATAACCATATCTAGGTCAGGGAAATAAACCAGTGGAAAGAGATGGGGGGGGAATCTGCTTACTGTATACTTTCTGAACCTTTAAACTTTTGAACCATGTGAATATACTCCAAAAAATTTAAATTTAAAAAGAAAAATATACATTTCCATTAGTTTAGCAATTTTAACACTAGGAATTTATCCTAGAGAAACACACAGAACCCAGAATAGCCAACACAACACTGAAGGACATAAATAAAGTTGGAGGACTGACTCTATCCAACTGCAAGACTTACTACAAAGTCACAGCAATCAAGACAGTGTGATATCGTGAAAGAACAGACAAAAAGATCACTGGAACAGAACAGGGAGCCCAGAAATTGACCTTCAGAAATATAGTCAACTGATCTTTGACAAATGAGCAAAGCTAATACAATGCAGCAAAGACAGTCTTTTCAACAAATGATGCTGGAACAACTGGACACCCACATGCAAAAAGAAAAGGAGGGAGGGAGGGAGGAAGAAAGAAAAGATGTTTATTCACAACTGTCCAAACTTGAAAGCAACCAAGATGTCCTTCAGCAGGTGAATTGATAAACCGTGGTCCATCTAGGCAAGGGACTGTTATTAGGCACCAAAAAGAAGTGAACTACTGAGCCATGAAAACACATGAAGAAACCTTAAATGCATGTTACTAAGTGGAAGATGCCACTGTATGAATGATTCCAACCATATGACAATCTGGGAAAGGCAGAACTGTGGAGACTCTAAAAAGACCAGCAGTTGCCAGGGGATGGAGGTGGGGGAAGGAACAAACAGGTGGAGCACAAGAGAATTTTTAGGGCAGTGGAAATACTCCGCATGATACTGTGATGATGGAGACATGCCGTTATACATTTGTCCAAACCCACAGAATGGACAGCACCAACGTGAACCCTAAGGTAAACCAGGGACTTTCAGTGTACAGTGTGTCACTGTAGGGTCATTAACTGCAACAAATGCACCACTCTGATGAAGAATGTTGATCCCTGGGTGGGGGACAGCAAGCATGTGTAGGGGAAGGGAGTATATGGGAAATATCCATGCCTTTCTCTCAATTTTGCTGTGTAACTAAAACTGCTCTTTAAAAAAGTCTTAATTTTTTTTTTAATGGAAAGAAAGCAGAAAAGCACTCAGGGATGCATCATTGTGTATCTGTCTAGTTAGCACAGTGATATGTAGAGAATTTTTTAAATTAGAAAAAACTGCCAATGCTAACCTCGCAGTTTTGACAAATGTACTCAGTTAGGAACTGTTAACAGAGAAAGCTGGGTGAAAAGTATATGGCAACCCTGTGTATTATTTTTGCAATTACTCTGTAAACCTAAAATTATTCCAAAGTAAAAAGATTTATTTTTTTTTTAAGTTAGGAAAAAAACAACCAAAGGAGGGGGGAGAAAAGGCATAGCAAAGCACCCAAACGTACTTATAGAAGTCTTCATAGAATCGCCCCTTGTGATCCTGCCTAATTGAGGCTCGGTTTATTTCAGGAAATTCATCTGAAAGAGAGAAAACAACATATGCAGATCAGATTGAAAAGAGAAATTCAGTTTCTCTGCTCCCCCTTCTGAGTCAAGGATTTGCATCACACGCAGAAACAGACACACACACAGAGACAATTTTATGTCTATTAAGTTGGCTTTAAGCTGAATCGAGGCCCACAGACTTCCTGTATCTGCTAATGAACAGTGTCATTTTCCATGTTACCCTGTCCCCACAATAGACAAGGTGGGAAAGATGGAGCAATGCCAAAAGGAAGAGAATGACAGGGAAGGAGTGAGGATGGGCGTGTGAAAAGCTTCACAAAAAAATAACTTACTCACCAAGAGATTTTGCATCGTAGAAAGTCCTAGAGAAAAGGACCACTGTCACTTCATGACTACAGTTCTTCTCCTGGGCATGAGCAGAGAAAAAGAGGGCTCAAGTCTATGCCACTCACCGTGCTGTGAGGCAGCCTGCATGAACGTACACTCTCCGTTCTGGGAGGCTCGGAGGCAGCCCACGGCACAGGATGGCACCACGTTCCTGTGGCCGCGTGGCGTGGTGGACAGAGGACTGCGGCGTCAGGCAGCCCAGACTGACTTCTGGCTCTGAAACTTACCACCACATGACCTTGAGCAAGTTACCTCAAGTCCCAGGAATGTGGAAAGTGTTTTAAAAACTGCAAGTCACCCGTAAGTTTGGGTCACTGTCTCCCAGCTCCTGAGAGGGCATGAAACAGATAGATCTGCCCATTGTCAAAGGATCGTGGTATCTGTACCTGCTTCACAGTGTTCTCTAATTTCTTCAGAACTGTAGGTTAGGGAAGAACAGAACCCATGGTGGTGGGTGTAAGAATCAAAGACACTCCCACGTATGACCAGGGCCACAGGATGAGAATTACTGCTTAAGTTGAAACCAAGATAAGGAATCGCCTTTGGACTGGGATGGGGAATAGTGAGAAAAAACATTTCTATGAATCAGGAGATCAAGATTTGCAGACACTGACTATTATACATAAAATAGATATACAAGTTTCTACTGTAGAGCACAGGGAACTATATTCAATATCTTTTAGTAACCTATAATGAAAAAGAATATGAAAAGGAATCTATGTATGTGTACGTATGGCTGAAACATAATGCTGTACTTCAGAAATTAACATAACATTGTAAACTGACTAGACGTCAGTTAAAAAAAAATTTTTTTTAAACCCATTTCTATGGAGTCTGGAGATCAGTGTCCTAGAAATAAGGTGTTGACAGATGGCATGAAATTTGCCAGTGAGCCAGCAAGCTCAGTTTCAGTTCCTCCTGGGTCTTTGAAGACAACAAGGAGCCTACACTGACCAACCCCACATCTAACCCAACCATGCATACTGAGCACCCACCATACAAGGAATACAACACGATGTGCGTTACACACCACTTCATACTCTTGCACAGATGTATCTCAGGTGGACAGGGATTCCTAAACAGAAGCCACAGAACCAAGAGCAACCAACTAGCCACCAGCTAATTTACTGGACATCTAGGCACTCCAAACTCAGCTCCAAACTCATCCAATTTTGGTATAAGTTTTATACAAGAAAAAAGCCTGACAGTAGGCTGGTGTGGGGCCGTGAGACCCTCAATTCACGTGTGATAACATACAACAGTGGTGACATGGCTGGAGATTACAGAACCACAGACAGGATGGCACCGGAGCTGTGCTATCAGGCTGGCACTGGATGAGTGGATGGAACCGGATTAGAATCCTGCTTTCACAGGCTACCGATCATGGCAAGTTATCTAACTTGTCTCAGCTGTACTTTCCCCATCCGTGTAAAAGTGACAAGAGGATTAAGTGAGAGAATGTGGGTAAAACACACACCGCCATACCTGGGGTCAAAATACTCAATAAATGTCAGCTGGGACTCCTCCTAATAACCCCATGCCACTATATTTGGGCTCAGAAATGAATTCATAAACTCCCGTGTTCGGCCCTGCTGTCCACAGGGTTAGCTTTAAGCTATTCAATAGGTGTATGAAGGGTAAATAACCTCCACCAAACTGTTCTAAATCGACACCATGTGGTTACATAAAGTTATTTTAATTAAGTTTCAAGCTCTTGCTTAAAGTTCTTGACTGTAACAAAATAAACAAAACCTAAGCTCAAACTCCTGTACACTAACATGGGTCTCTGCCAACTCCCAACCCTACATCTGATGCTATAAATGCTCACAGAATCTGGGGTTGGGGGACAGCTAAAGGACAACTGAGCCGGACCTGACATGGAGGTTTTCACAGACCCAATGTGGAAACAGCCATCACAGAGCGCAAGGTGGCCGTTACTCAGCCCACCCCCAAGTCCTGGCTCCCTGCAGTCCCCACTGTCTGCCTCTTCCTTCAGACCCCGGCCTCAGGCAGACACAAAGGCCGAGGCACCCCTGAGCTAGGTGACTGCGGGAGCTTCCTGGCTGGCCTGCTTCCTGTCTGTCCCTTCACCAAACCGCTCCAGGCCACTGGACTCCTCTTCCTCAAATTCTCCCCAGCTTTGATCACACTGACCCCCTGCTTGAGAATCTCTCCTGGCTCCCACTTCTCATGCAATCAAGCCCACACCGCTCAGCTTGACCTGACCCTTCCTTCTAATCCAATCCCATTACCTGACCACTCCCCACACGAAGCCCCCGAGGAGCCACAGAAGACTTCACCACAATCTCATGTCTTGGCTCACCCGCTTCTCTCCACTTGAGATACTCTCCCATCTTCCTTCCCCACCACCCACACCCTCCTCAGCCATGCAAGTCCAAGCTCAGAAGCAAACAGAATTCCAGCCCCTCACAAGGATGGTTGGTTTGCCAACGTTTCAAACGTGCAGCCCCGCGCTCCCAGCAGGCCTACAGATTCTCTGAGGGCCAGTGTCACATTTCTGCTTCTCTGACCTTTAGAGCTGGGGAAGGAGAATGGAAATTAGCCTCCATCAAGGCCTAGATCCTGTTGAGATCTGACTATGCGCAGGTACTTTCAAACTCCTCCTGAGGCGGGAACTATAACCATCTCTGTTTTGCAGACAGAGAAACAGAGGCTCAGAGAGACTGAATACTTCTCCAAGATAAAAAAGCTAATTGAGTAGAACCCTACTTTTTTCTTTTCTTTTTTTTTTTTTAGCACGGGGGGGGTCATTAGGTTTATTTATTTATTAATTTTTAATGGAGGTGCTGGGGATTGGACCCAGGACTTCGTGCATGCTAAGCATGTGCTCTACCACTTGAGCTATACCCTTTCCCCTGAATACTACACTCTCATCAGAAAGATAATTTGCAAACATTTCCTCCCATTCTGTGGGCTCTTTTTATTTTCTTGATAGCGTCCTTTGATGCAGAAAAGTTTTTAATTTTGATGAAATTCAAACTACATACTTTTCCTTGGGATGCTTGTGCTTCTGGTGTAATAGGTGAGATACCACTGACAAATCCAAGGTCATAAAAATTTCCCTTATGTTTTCTTTTAAGAGTTATATCCGTTTAGCTCTTGTATTCAGGTCCCCGATTCATTTGGAGTTAAATTTCTGTATAGGATGCGAGTTAAGGGTCCAAATTCACTCTCTGACACATAGATATTCACTTGTCTCAGAAGCATTTGCTGAAGAGACTATCCCTTCCCTCATCAAATGGACTTGCTATTCTTGTGTAAAATCAACTGACCAGAGATGTATGGGCTGACCTCTAGACTCTCAGTTCTATTCCATTGATCTGCATGTCGGTCTTTATGTGGGTACCATATTGCTTTGGCTACCCTTTGTTGTAGTTAAGTTTTGATGTTAGGAAGTCAGAGTCCTACAACTTTCCTCTTTTTCAAAATTGTGTTGGCTATTCAGGATCCACTGTAATTCCATATATATTTTAGAATTAACTTTTCCACTCTGGTAAAAAAAACGCAATTGGGATTTTGACATGGACCATATTCAAATAGTTTGCTTTGGGTAGTATTGCCATTTTAACAATATTAAGTCTCTTAACCCATGAACATGGGTTGTTTGTCATTTATTTAGGCCTTTTAAATTTCTTTCAGCAATGTTTCGTAGACTTTAGTGTACAAATCTTGCACCTCTTTGGGCAAATTATTCCCAAGTCCTTTATTCTCTTTGATGCTCTTGTAATTGCTTTTATAATTTAATTCCCTTTTTAAAATTTAATACCTTGTTTTAATTTCCTGTTCAGATTGTTCATTGTGGATGAAACACAATTGATTTTGTGTGTTGAACTTTGTATCCTACAACTTTGCTGAATTTGTTTATTAGCTACAATAGTTTCTTGGTGGATTTTTTTGGATTTTCTACATCTGTGACTGAGATAGCTTTCCTTCTCTGCCAGTAAGGATGACTTCTATTTCCTTTTCTTGTCTAGATGCTCTGGCTAGAATTTCCAGCACAACGCTGAATACAAGTGGTGAAAGCAAGCATCCTTAGCTTGTTCCTGATCTTAAAGGTGGAAGTTTTCAGTCCTTCACCATTAAGTATGACGATAGCTGTGGCGTTTTCATAAATGCCCTTTATCATGTTGAGGTGACTAAGGTAATTGAAATCTAGAGTCTTATCAGTTTAGGCTTTAGCTAAGATACTTCAATTAAATGCAGCTTAATAGAAATTGTACATTTTAAAAATATTCATTGAATAATGTTTATTCAACGAGACTTAGTGCACAAGAAGAAACATACCTTCCATTTGGTAAAGAGATCAGCAAGGAAACCATTCACAGCTTTCTCAAAATACAGATCCCCTGAAAAGAAACGAGAAGAGGGTTTATTTCTTGCTTACAATTTCTTCTCTCAATAAAGTAACAGGAATCGGACTAGTCAAAGAGAAAGTGGGTTCTGCTATACCCTAAAACACAATCATAAAAGTGGTTTAAGCCTAGACTTTCTATACAGCCAAATTTAATATTTGCCTCACTCAGTAAACAGTCATGGCTTCAAGATAAAATGCAAGATTGAAAAAGCTTTGATGATTGAAAACTACAATATATCTTCAAAATGAGAGAAGCATCAAACTTCTAATTACTCTCAGAGTGATGCTTAAAGCTTGTCAGAAGATGATCTGATGGACCTGGTGGACCCCAGGCATTCACTTAACTACATTTGCAGTTTCTGTTGTTCCTGAGATGCTATGATGACCCACAGTGAATATTACTTTGTAATTTTCCCAAACACAAATTTGAATTGCATGCATCATGAGGCTGGTGTGTCAGACATGGTATCCACACCTCACAGCAACTTTATCATTTTCTTATTGTGTAGTAACTTTAACAAAATGAGACAAACTTGGTGATTTCTATGAGTGCTAAAACAAGAAATGAAAGATACCAAAGAAAGTACTGGTTCTTAGCCACAGAGTCACTTCTCTATGGCTTTTGATCCTATACTTACAGATTAGAGATCTGAGAATTCAGATTTTTCATTAATACTTTACTACATTTCACGTAATTCACTATATGCACAACCTGTAAAATATTTACTTATTTTTATTTATTTATTTCAGCATTTGAGGGTTTGTAAAGATCTCAGGATATACCTTTAGAGACTGTCAAGAGCTTACTGTAAATGATACCAGCTTGGGGGGAATAAATATCTCCTGATTAGCAGTGACAATCAGTACTTAGGAACAGTAAGTACCATAAATATCAAAGTCCCACATTTCACAGCTCATCTGAATAAATATGTAAACCATAGCCGACGTAGAACGGAACACCACCTGAAATAAACAAAAACACAATTGCATTAAAAAGCAATAATGAGATAAACAACAAGTTCCTACTGTACAGCACAGGGAAATGTATTCAGTACCTTGTAATAACCTATAACGAAAAAGAATATGAAAAGGAATATATGTATGTATATATATGACTGAAACATTATGCTGTCCACCAGAATTGATGCAACATTGTAAACTGATTATACTTCAATCAAAAAAAAAAAAAAAAGCAATAATGCATAGAGTTTCAGTTCTACAAAATGAAAAGGTTCTGGAGAGTTTCAGTTCTACAAAATGAAAAGGTTTTATAATGACGTAAACATACTTAACCCTACTGAACTGTATACTTAAAAATGGTTACAGAGGGGAGGGTATAGCTCAAGTGGTAGAGTGCATGCTTAGCATGTGTGAGGTCCTGGGTTCAATCCCCAATACCTCCTCTAAAATTGAACAAACCTAACTACCTCCCCCCACCAAAATAAAATAAATAATACAATAATAATAAAAATATTTTTTAAATGGTTATAATGGTAAATTTTATGTTTTTACCACCAAAAAAAAAAAAGCACTGCTGGAAGATTTCTCTTAATTGCATTAAGAGAAAAGCAAGCTTCATCCCTGGCACCACTGGCCATGAGGGGAAGAGCCTGTCCGACCCTCTAGGAGTCTATGCAAGGGCAGATAGGTGCTTTCACCAGCGTGGGTAACATTCACAGCTGTTTGGATTTTCCCAACTGGAACAGTCACAGGAGGAGATTCCTTGGCAAAGGTCTCTCTTCCTGTTAACCAACACTATCTTCTCCCGACTTTTAACTTCTGCTGGGTATTAGTGGGCATAAAGCCTGCAAGCTAGACGTGCCATCTCCACGTCTGATATTAAATAGAAGCAAATGAAGATCAGCCTCAAAGTGGAGAGAGGCAACTCTAAAACACTGGAATTTCAGGAGTCCCTGACTACATTACAATACTGTCCTGCTGGGCAGATAGTAGCTTGAACATGAGACCAAGTTTTTGCTTGTTTCTCTGTTTCACTTTTGGTTTAACAACTTACAACAGCGCAAGGAAACAAAACCAAGAAAGGCATTTTCTCAATCTTACCCTTGTATCTTCGCTGATATAACCACACATGACTTTCTCATTCTTGACCCACAGTTCACCAGCCTGTGCCCTGAAAGGAGACACACACACACACACATTATTACAGGTCCTACTTAAACCAAAAAGTGTGGCTCACTCTACTCACTCTACTCTATTATTTACACCCAGATCACCTGGCCAGTTCGAGATTTCCAGAATGCCATGAACAGATGCCACAAGATAAAGAATTCTCAGTGTACTGGATCTGTGCAACCAGAGCTCTTCATCTGGGGGTCCATACAAAAACCTGTGGGTCTAAGGAAGGGCTCTGGGGAACCCATGAACCCTCTGAAATGATGCAAACTTTTCTGAGCACAGAAATGTACCTTTTGTCAAATCTCAAAAGGGTCCCTGTCCCAGAAACAGCTCAGAAGCACTGATGAACCCATTGCTTAACCCAACTCTGAGACAATAAGCTGCAACAGAATCAAAATCCATCTCAATATCAGATTAGAAGGCAAGCAGTCAGGAGGCAGGAAGGGACTATTCAAAGGAGGGCCATTCTCCTGAAAAATCTTCATGTCAGCTTGGTATTGCATTGTGAGGGCTTGATTTTTTTTCCCTCTCTGCATCTTTTTAAGGGCATGAAGTGGATACAACAGTTCAAAGAGCATGGCCTTCGGAGCTGACCAGCCTGGAGTGGAACCAGTCTAGGCAGGGATTTCAATTCTGAGCATCACTCATTAGCTGAATGGTCATGGGGGAATAACTCTGCCAGACTCAGGGTCCTCATCTAAAAAAATGAGATAATGATACCTACTTTCCAGAGCTGTTGTGAGAATTAAATTAAACCAGATAATCTTCAGACAGTGCTGGGATAGGAGGCACTCAACCAACAGTACTAGGGGCTCTGTGTATTAGAAGGAACGGATACAGCGGTGACCGTGAGCGCTGAGTGCTGTACCGGGGGCGGGGGAAGTGGTAGCTGTTACCTCAACCAACCACTCGACCTTCTCTTCTGCCAATCCCAATGCAGCTGCCTGCCTGGCCCTAAGCAATCAGTCCTCATTTAAAAAAAAAAAAGAGGACAAGATAAAATAAAAGCTAGGAAAATGTGTACCATGAGTTGCAGCTCAGGCTACCCGGGAAACAACAATCAGCCAGCCTCCCTGGGCCTCCCTCCCATCTGTAAAATGAAGATGGAAGGACCAAGCCCATGCTCTTCAAATACACTTCTCAGGGCCCCAGCTCTGCTTTCACCAAGAGGGGTGCTTCCTGGCATTCCTTCGCCCAGGTCCGTCTGTGAGTGGACAATGACAGCAAGCCTGACCTGGAAAGGGACCTCCTTTCCTTTAACATTATAAGGAACGATCTGATGTTCCCATGATCTATGAGGAAGTACTCTGCACACAAGCTACTGAATGCTACATTAACCAGACCTCTAAAACGAGCTCCTTCTCCAACTTCTACTAGGGTGTACAGACAAAGCGGTGTTAAAAAACTGGGGCTTAGAGTCCTGAGCCTCCACTCCCTATGGAGGTCAAGCCATCACCTTCCTGAGCCTCAGTCAAAAAAAAAAAAAAAATTGGTAAATGTGGTTAATAAGAATCCTGCCCGATCCCTCTTCCAGAGCCCCTGGGAAGATCCAGTGAGATTCTGTAAAGGAGAGGACTTGGTGAGCCGCCAGACAGTTATCAACCTTCCTATGGAAATGGTTCTCTATGAAATACACACACACACACACACACACACACAAATGCAGTCTTGACCTTTGCTCCTCAGCCTGTAACCTGCCCTTATCCAAACAGGAACTGAGCATGGCCCCAAGACAGGCCCCCTCTGTTTTCTACAGGCTCAAAGGAGAAAGAAATCCCACTGACAGATGCAACTGCAAAATCCACACCCCTCCAGAACACAACCCGAGACCAAGCCCTAGACCAGGATGAAGATGATGGGGGGAGTGGGTGGGCACTGGGCCTTCATCTATGGAGGGACTTCTTGGGCAGGTCACTTTCCTATCAAATGAGCTGTTGAGGGTCAGGGACCTGCACTATCCTTTACAACTAAATTTCATCATCCTGTGAATAAAAAGTTAAAGTAAGTGCAAAGTATGGTCACTGCAGTGTCATTTACATTAACCCACCTTTGAACAACCTAAGTGTCCAGCCATGGCAGACCAGTTAAGTACATGATGCTGAATCCAGACAACAGAATTTCATGGAACCATTAAAATAATGCTTACAAGGAGTTTTAACTTCACCGGAAACGTATCTAGGCTTTTAAGCAGAAAAAAGGATACGAAATAGTATACACGGTATCATCATCTGAGTAAACATGCGTGTGTGCGTGCGTGTCCATGTGAAAATAAAGTATTGGAAGGTTGCACCAAAACTTAACAGCAGTTATCTGTAGGTGGCTGGCTTTTACACTATTCTAAACTTTCTTCTTTATATGTGTTATCCAAATTTTCTAAAATAAATATGTATTTTTCAAGTATAAAAACAGGTTTTAGAGGGATTTTTTTTAACAGTATATAAAATTAAACCTACTATATGGTCTCAAGCTAAAAGGGGAAAAAGTACAGAATATTTTGACAGAACTATGTTTACAGTGGTTGCTTCTGAGTAGTAATATGTCTTTTTCCTCTGCTTCTTTATTCTGTTTTTCAGACTGTCTCCCCTGAGCATGCTTCATATGTAAAACACTTAGCATTTGCCTGATCCCTAGTAGTGCTGAACAAGGGGTATTTGATCATATTAATTCTACAATCAGGGCAGATGTGTTAAGAGAACGGCCACCACAGAATCAGAGCTCATCAGAGAAGATTCCAGAAGCTCCTTTGCAGGGAGGCGGATCGAGCAGGAAAACACCAAACTGCATGCTCCCATGAGCTTTAAGTGTGATTCTCAAACAGATCTGTCTGCTCCCGTACAGCTGGGAAGGCAGAGCCAGAAGTTACTCAGTATTGCTCCCTCTGGAGTGTGAGTCAGAAAAAAAACTTAAGTAAAAAAAAAAAAAAAAAAAAAACCTAAAAAAAAAAGAAACAACAAAAAATAAAACCAGTAGCTAGTTGGCAGTCCCCAAAACTGTACCTGGGAAAATGGGATCTCTTCACAATGATATTAAATAGAGTAGGTTTCTAAATTCAATTTTTTTAATATTTATTTTTTACTGAAGTATAGTTTGTATATAATATTATATTATATGTTACAAGTATATACTACAGTGATTCATAATTTTTAAAGGTTCTACTCCACTTATGGGTATTATAAAATATTGGCTGTATTCACAGCGTTGTACAGTATACCCTTGCAGCTGATTTTACACATTGTAGTTTGTACCTCTTAGCCCCCATGCCTATCTTTCCCTCTCTCCACTGGTAACCAATAGTTTGTATCTGAGTCTGCTTCTTTTTTGTTATAGTCAGTAGTTGGTTATGTTTTTTAGATTCCACATACAAGTGATATCATACAGTCTTTGTCTTTCTCTGACTTATCTAAGTTCAAATTTTAAAAAAGCAGCCTACTAATCGTTAGGAGATAGATATCAGTGCAATATTTTTCTTTTAAAAATTTCTTTAATTTTTTAAAATATTGATTTTGGAGGTTTTTGGTTTTTTGTTTTTTGGGGTTTTTTTTTAAGAATACATTGTGAATTTACTCAGAGAAAATAAAAATGTTTCTCTTTAAGGAAAGATAATGTTTCCCAGGCAGAGCCTCAAGGTAATGAAACTGTCTAAGTCCTTAACTGTTGACTAAATTACCAGAGTAAAAGACTAAATGACAAAGAAATTCTTTAATAATTTATTATGACTATTTGTTTCTTATACAAGGCCCAGAGCACCTTTTTTTTTTGAAATTTGCCTTTCTTCGTGAAGTTAGGAAAAGAAAGTGACTTTTTTTTTTCTTAATCTATAAAACAGGCAGGTTTGATTAAATACATATTCATCTAAGGCTTTTTCCAGTTCTAAGATTGTGAGTGTAGACCGTCTTTGTTAGAGAACACCAGGCGGCCCAGCAATGCCCGCCCACCTTAATACTGCGCTAGTGCATTGTGGGGTTTGGGGGTTTGTTACAACCACCTAATGTTTTAAGCTACCATGTATTTCATTATACAGACTCCCATGCACCTCAAACACTATCTGTAGTGCAATTACTGCACTAGATCCTACTCCCGTTTACAAGCTGGTAAATCAAGAGTGATATAGTATTTACCTGATGCCAGCAAATTCCACCTTCTGAGTGATATAGGCACATGTGCTGACCTAAGGGAAGAGAGAGGGGGAGAGAGAGAGAGATTCAACAACACATCACGCCATAAAAGGTCACAAAGAAAGTCTCCTGGCTCTAGTCTCTTCTAATAACCCAAAGTTCAATTAACATGGGAGTAACAGGTTTATCCCAGAGGAAAACCCACTGGGGCAGGTATGACAGTAGGATCTCCAGAGTTTGGCAAGTGTGAACTACAGTCAAAGCCAGGTGGATAATAAGTGGCCAGCTTCACTGATAACACTTATCTTGAAATATGTTTGCATCCAAAACTACATTTACACATGGAACACTTATTCCTCATTTTAGAGAGTGAAGCCCTCTTCCACCAAATAAAAAATGAGCAAAGATTTTTTTTTTTTCAGAAAATACACACCATATGGAAATTCTACCTGTAATCTGTTGTTTCATAATATTCAAAAAGCCCAAAAGGAGAATTTTCAGCCCCAGTTCACAATTCTGATGACCTGATCATTTTAAGTAGAAAATGTTAATTAAAAATAAATAAACAAGGAAAAATGGGAGGAGGGTAAAGCAAAAAGCTGTCTAACTTGGAAGCAACAGAATCTGGGTTCTAGCCCAGTATCGACGAGCTTTCAGGTCTTGGGCTATCATCTCAGCTCTCACATCTATAAATCAGGGGTAATAAACGCCTGTCCACAGGAGATGTGAGGAGTAAATGAGATCAGGTAAAAATCTGAAAACTAAAGTCCAGTTCAAATGTAAAATAATACTATAAATTCCTATTCAAACCCAAAACACTGGGTTCAATCCCCAGTACCTCCATTAAGGAAAAAAAACAGGAGGAAAGAAACTATTGAAAAAAAAAAAGTTAAAAAAGACAAATGATATGTTTTCAATAATTCTTCTGTGCTACTGGAATTAGCAATGATTTTATCCTCTTCTCCCTACCAGATCTCCCAAATCTCCAGGGTGAACGTGGATTATCAACATAATGGGAAAAGTAAAAAAGTAATGCACTTTTAAAGCCACATCTTACCAAACTTTTCTTTAGCCGCCACATATCCCCACGGCCAATATATTGATCCTTAAAGGTTAATTCCACGAGGTCAAGGGTCACATCCTAAAAGGGATAATCAATCAAAAACATCTCTCTGCATTACTCTGCCACACTTTACAGTCATAAGGCAATTCACACTCAACACAGGAAAACCTTTTGACAAAAAAGTCAACTCCTGGAAGACCATTTAATAGCAGAACCCTGACAAACAGAATTTTATCCAGCTAAAGGCTTTCGAGTACCGATCAGTCTACAACAGATACTACAGCCGCTGTATCATGGTTCAGGGCAAAGGGTACCAGAGTACTGATTCTGACTTTTACACACAAACACAACGAGCTGTGGCTTCATTTTCCTTGATAATGTCAATAATATCTCTTGGACAGTGATTTTTGCCTCTAAATTTTATAGCATCATTTCTCAAAGAAAAATGAGAATATGCAAAGAAATTTCAGTATTTTACTACAAAATTTTATGTTCAGCTTCACAAACACACATAAACATGCAGACCCTTTTTAGGACAAGCTTTTAAAAACGAGGGAGGGCTTTAAATGCAGGCTACAACCTACCTATAACCTAAATGGTCATATAACCTACATATGACCACGTATTTAATAGTCTAACACTACACTTAAGTAACTCATTATTTCCTTAGAGACCCAGTGTTGAAGAAGGGTGTTAATCATTCCCCAAAAGATAGTCAAATCCAGAACAAAGACACACCTTAGGGTCCACAACATTCACATACACATCTTGATAAGGTCTTAGTCGGAACACTTGAGTCACAGTCTGGTCCACACTGATTGTTTCTGAAACAGACGAAATCTGGATCAGATAACACATTTTGAAAAATCAGGTAAATATAGTCTAATGTATAAATACTCAAGACAGTCAACAAACAACACAAGCTTGATCCTTTGCCAAGGGTGAGACATATCCTTTGCCTTCTAGAAGCTTGAAATTTAGAGAGTTCTCTGCTTTTCAGGCAAAATACGACCTGAATCCAAGTAATTAAAAAATGAGAGAATCGGACAGAGATACAGAGAGAGAAAGAGAAGAATTTAAGAAGCAATGTAAGAAAGAAGGGTTGTGAAAATTCAGAAAAGGAAACAGATTCTTCCTCTTTTGGGATGAAAGTAGCAGGGGTAGTTAAGGAAAAAATCAACTTTTTAAGAGACCTTAAGTCTGGTAAGTAAGAAATTTAACAGGTGGCAGGAGGTGAGGGTAAGGAGGACCCTCAAGACCTGGGTTTTATGGAATGTTTTCCCAACAAGTTAAAATATTAAAAAGTGGTTAACATCAAAATCCCTTTACAAGTTAGGTTTTTTTGTCTGTCGACTGCCATTTAAGGAATTACTTTATTTGCTGTCAGTTAACATTTTAGTTCCTTGTTCAGCATGGTACAGTCACTAGGGGAAGGAAGAAAGGATTTGGATCCAGAATGAGTAATGAGAATCACTGCTCCGGCTCCTTCACTTACTCCAGCGAAGCCAATTCATCCTACTGAGACAAAGTTTCCTTGCTTACCCAAGAGTTAGCGGGGGAGGAGGATGTCGCTCAGTGGTAGAGTGCGTGTTTAGCATGCACAAGGTCCTGGGTTCAATCCCCGGTACCTCCATTAAAAATAAGAACCAAATAAACCTAATTACCTCCCCCTCAAATAAAAATAAATAAAATTATAAAAGAGAGTTAGTGGGAAGACCAAGAAAGACAGATAACAAACAGCGCCTTGCACAAGTGGGAGGTAATCTACAATATCCAGTCCTCCCTTGCTCCAACCCAAAATAGGCACTCAACATTTTGTGAAAAAATATAATATTGAGCAAAGCATGCTTTGCCAACAAGTGTAAAGCTTCATCTATTCAGATTAACGTTCCTCTTGACTCTAAATACAGATTTTTTTTCAGTGCCTTCAAAATGCTGAGAAATGAGATTCCTTGGCAGTTTTGCTATCTGATGATTTTTATTGTTTTAGCAGGAACAGAATTTGATAAGGAGTATTGTGCTCTCATTCCCTGCGATTGAGAAGAGGGGTTTCTTACAGTTTCTAAAACAGTAAAGTGTAAAAATCTTAGAGAAGAGAGATGGAATTCTTACCTTTCTGCAAATCCTCCTTAAGTGATTTGACCTGCAAAAGCAGAGGGCTGGGGGGGGGAAAAAGCAACAAAGATTTGGGATGTTGTCAGCAGCAACTAACCAGTTTTCCTCACTGCCCACAAAAGACAAACATCATACTGGACTGACTGTAACTGAAGGAAGCACGACAATGGGAGAAAGTTCCCTTAGAAGGAAGCTCTGCACTGTCCTCCAGGAAATGGATAAACGCTACAGAATTGTTCACAGAGTTGTCATCTCAGCTTTAAATACAGGAAGAATGGACCACTTTTTGAAAGGTGATTGGTTTATCACGTCCTAGAGGGCTGGGGCATTTTTATCCAAACGCAAAGAGCTGTGTTCCCCTTCAAGCCCCTTAGACAAAACCTCATTTGGAACCAGCAGGTGGCCCAGTGAGTTCCCTTGAGCCTAGTCCAACGCTCACCTGTACTCATCGTTGGGGTGAGCAATCTCCACAATGTCCCCAAGCTTGATGTGAGGAAACACCTTGGGGTTCACGACTAGCTCATCATCTGAAAGACAATTCAGTGATCTCAGGTAGATAACCACTCACTTGGGGTTTTTTTGTTTGTTTGTTTGTTTGTTTAGGTCCACTTACCTTTTAAAGGCAACAGATATCTACAACCCAGAATTTTATATTCTTTCTCTGACTGAGCTTATTTCCAAGGCTCAAAGATAAATATATTTTTGAAAACAAACATATGTATGTATATGCAAGACTGGGACAACAGAGATTGGTACACTGTAATTGACCATACTTCAATTAAAAAAAAAAAGATAAATATATTTTAGGGATTGGATATGGCGGTCTGCTTTACAAATTCTACATACAGATATATGTATGTGGTTTATATTTATATATGTACGTGGTTTAAATTTACATATGTATGTGGTTTTCTTTTAAATATTTTTTAACTTGACAATCTATACAGTCACATTATTTCTTAAACTTTAATTTTTTTCTTATTCTCTTTTTTCCTCTTTTTTTTTTTCTTTTTAAAGCCCAGTATTTTATCCTTGCTTTATTGGAGGGAGAGGTGGGGGAGGGAGGTAATTCGATTGTTTTTTACTATTTGGGGAGGAAGGTAATAGGTTTGTTTGTTTGTTAACGAAGGTACGGGGGATTGAACCCAGGACCTCATGCATGCTAAGCACACCCTCTACCACTGAGCTGTACCCTCCCCTCCGAAAACAAGTCACTTGGGTGACAGGTTGCTGTGTCTATTCTCATGCTGGGTCCTGACAACCCCAGCAGGTTGGTATTACAACTCCAGCTCACAGATGAGGTTCCATCTAAAACTGGGATTCAGCTCGACTACAGAATTAGCACCGGGATCCGGAGCGAGTGAGCTGCTGAGTGGGAGGGACACTGTCCAGGTACCTTTGTCTGCAGGCCCCTGCTCCCAGGGAAAAAGCAACCCTTACTCTCTGGGAATTAGGCCTCTTAGACGATCCTTCACTCCCTCCAATGACATGTATCTGGTATATCCTGGGAACAAAACAGCTGGGTCCCACAGAGACAGCACCATTCCTTCTATTTATACGGTGTTCAAAGAACTTCTCAAAATACTGTCTTCATGTGGCCCTCACAATAAACCTTTGGTTCTAACAGAAGCAAGGAAACAACCTAGGAGATATAGCAACTTGCCAAAGGGTAGATAGCCAGTGACAGTCTAGCCAGGACTGATTACTAGTCCAGGGTCCATAAAGCACACCAGCTCTCAGACCTCATGAAAAACAAGCCAAATAACATGTCCTGGATCTGGGAGGGCAGCACCTGATCAGAGAAAAACTTCAGATTTCAGTTCATGGTAGGCTCCAATGAGACTCTTAAAACATAGGGAGGAGATGTTTTCCTGTGTTTATCTACCTCTGCCCCCCACTGAGGGTGGGGGCAAACTCTTTCAAATATAACAAACCCAGAATCATAAAGATTGGACGGTTTTTTCCCCCGTTTTAATTTTTAGGGAAAGACATGGCCTTTAATTATGCTAAAACCATGACAAATAAGTATATCCAGAATTTTAATATAATCAGACCCAACAAAAGTTCAGCCCAGGAAAGCAAAGCACTGGGTTAATCCCACAGTGGTTTTTTTGTTTGCTTGTTTTTGTATATTGTTTCCGTCGACACATGTATGCCAAATCCTCTACGAAGCCTTTTCCTAACTTCCACTGTCTGAATTAAGCTCCCTGAACCTATATTCCATCCTGCTTTGTTTTGTCATTTCCTTTTTGCATGTCTGTCTCATCAAGCCAAAAGCTCCTTAGGGACAACGGACTTTGTCATGATCTTTATGTTTGGTACATTATGTACCTAATAAGTATTTGTTGGATGTATTTTTTTAATTATTTTACTTTATTATTTTAAGTATAGTTGATTTAAAAGATTGTGTTAGTTTCTGGTGTACAGCATAGTGATTCAGTATTTTTGCAGATTCTATTCCATTAGAGGTTATTACAAGATAATAGGTGTAATTCCTCGTGCTATATAGTATATCCTTGCTGTTTATCTATTTTATACATAGTAATTTGTATCTGTTAATACCAAACACCTAATTTGTCTCTTCTCCATTCCTTCTCCCCTTTGGTAAGGACACATTTGTGAGTTTATTTCTGCTTTGCACATACATTCATTTGAATTCTTTTCTATATTCCACATGTAAGTGATAGCATATAGTATTTTCTCTTTCTCGGTCTGATATACTTCACTAAGCATAATATTCTCTAGGTCCATCCATGTTGCTGAAAATGGTAGTATTCATTCTTTTTTTCGGCTGGGTAATATTGTCGGATTCTTTTTTTCTTCACAGTCCTGCAGCACACTGGCTACAGCACCCAGCTACCTTTGTCTTGTACACAGGAAACAGCAGACTCATGTACATTGTATATACACTATACATACTGTATCTTTTCCTCTGTCAAAAGTTATTTCTGTTGTCTCTTCAATTCTGCTCCACAAACTTCAGCAGCCTCAACTGCATACAAAGTCCAGTGTTAACAACAGACTGTGGTTTCAGCAGAAATTGAGTTTTAAATATAGCGATGCCTGGTATATCCTTGTCCTGGGAATTACAATGGCTACATTTACTGAGCAGTTGGAAGAAGCCTGGTACTCTGCTGAATACTTTACATACATCATTTCACTTATCCCCATCAGACCTTGTGATACAGAAACTATTCTTTTCCATTTTTGGCCATCCTTGTCTTTGGGAGGCTTATACATATATAACAGAGGAGCAAATGCATATTCAAATGCAAATTTTTAAAATACTCATTGGGTTGTTAACTCCAATTTCTGAAGCAAATTAGGTTGTTAGGACAGAAAGAAAGAAAAAAAACTTACGAGGAGGTATTTTCCTATCCTGCAGATTTATAGATTCAGGGTGCTAAGAGAAATGGAGAAACCATTCTAAAATGCTTGAATTTGTAGTTAAGGTAAACTAGAGGCCTGTCCAAGGTCACAGGGAAAGTTAGAGGCAGAGCTCACAGCCGATTCTTGTTTAATGGGGGACAACATGCTGTATCCTGCCCCTTCTCACTGCGCCTCGGAGCCAGGCAAAGGTTCATGCTTTGATCATACCTGTCTTACGTATATCTACTACTTCTCTCTCACGGAACATGTTTTCTCATCTGCCAAGCCAGTGCCGACTGAAATTTTATGGGACATACACAATATATACGTAATAAAAAATACAAGCAAATAAAGCATAGTAAACTGGCAATATTCACAACGTTCCTTAAAATGCAAAATGCAAATACTTCTGGAAGGACCCTGTGTCTCCTGTCCTACCCTCCCTACTACGGTATTTCACCTGCTGCTTCACTCAGTTAAGTTGCTTGGCTAGCCTCGACTGTCACACAAGCCAGTGTGTAATTTTCAAGGTATAGGACACACCAGAACCTCAGCAAACTTACACAACCCCCAAAGAACAATCGATACTGACCACTGCCCCCAAAGCCCTTCTTGTGGATGACGAGTTTGTAGACCTTTGTGGTTCTCATCTTGTACTGTTGTTTCCTTCAGCTGTTCCAGGCTTGGGGGAGAGAAATCATTTTGCCTCCCTGCCACTGAAACACAAACAAAAAGGCTGGAATGTGAGACATTCCCTTGCAACTGCTTTTAGATTTTAGGGCAGTGAAAATATTGCTGTTGCTCAGCAGAGAGGTGGCAGCAACCCTTGCATGATTCCTCTAATAACCAGGAAGCATGGAGAACAAACAGAACCAACGAATCTGGGAAGGAAAGGGAATTCGGGCCAGGGTCTAGTCCAACCTCCGAGCAGATACTTTATCACACCCTTAAAGGGAAAATTTGTAATGAATGAAGCACTCATTACATTGCCTCTATCTAAACCAGTAACACCCAAATATTAGAGAGGTCTTAAAAGAGGTTAGGCACACTCCTTCTGCAGATGAGGAAAGTGAGGGCCAGAGCAAGGAACTTGTCTAAGGTCCCTCAGAGATGGGAGGCACTTCCACTGTCGACGTTTCGCCGTCGATGTTCCGGGCAAGGAGAGTGTAAATAAGAGGAAGGCACGGGTTCCTTCCCCAAACCTCCATCTGCACAAACTCTCAGCAGTTCCTCCCCGCACCCCCTCATTTCACAGCTGAGGCCACTGAGGATCAGAGACGGGGAGGCACTTGCCTAAGGTCACACAGCGGGCTGGAGGTGGCGTCAGGATTCGAACCTATCCACGGCCCCCTCCCGCCTTATTCCCAAACCCGGGCCCTGGCGGTCAGCTCCACTCACCCGCAGCTCCGGAGCCCCTTCCCGCCTGAGGCCGGAGACCCGAGGGCCGGACCCCGGCCAGGGCCCCCGCGACTCCTCCGTACGCTCCGCCTACGCCCGCGCAGCCGGCGCGGATCCGGTGCGTGAGCTCCCGGCGCTGGCCCGCCCGCCGCGTCCACGGAGCGCTCACCTGAGAACCCGCGCCGCTCCGATGGCTCCGCCCCGGGGCACCACCCCCTTCCCACCCACTCCACCCCCCGCCCCGGGCCGCTCTGGCTCGGCCTCCGCCTCGTCTCGGTGTCCGCGCCACTTCCCCATCCGGGGCTCGCGCCGGGGGCGGGGCCTCGCTTGCGGCCTGCGGGTCGGGACGCCCCACCCCTTTTCCGCATCCCCGGCGTTTCCCGCTACCGAGCCTGATGGCCGCCTCTCCCGGAAGGGAAATCCGTTTCGTCCCAGAGGTTCCGAAACAGATCCGAGCCCAGGAGGTTCGCTTGCTACCTAGTAACGTCCCCAGCAGGGCCAACTCGGGCGAGTGTCCCCGCATCTGTAAACGATGTTATGGACCCTCGCCTGACCTCACAGGGCTGCTGAGATGCACAAAATAGGGTTTCTGGGAGAACTTCTGTAAAATGCAAAGGACCGAGCACGTGCGACCTAGTGCGATGCTGGAAAGTATCCGCCTTGAGGGGCTCGTCAGAGACTTCCAAATCCCGAGTGGCGTTGCGTGCCTCTCTGGTTATTAGAAATAGCTACCGTAGCTTTCACAGGCTTCCCTAGGAGGTGGCAGGTGCTATCCTACTTCACAGACAGGGAAACAGGCTGAGGACACGAAAAACTCCTCCGAAGGAAGCAGGGACGGATCCTGACCCAGCTGGATCCAACCTGGCTCCGAAGGCTGAGCGTTTAACCAGCAACCTCATGTCTCAACCAAGGACTCAGACTAAGCCCATATCTGTCGGGACATCTTCTTAGGGGAAAAAAAAAAAAATCAGAGCTCTGTGGACAGTGCCTGAAGATGGCCGAGGGCTCCTGGCAAGTTGCCAGCTCCAGCTGCTTGACCTACGGTTTTCAGGAGTTTTGTGAATGTTGAAAGAAGCATCGCATACCACAGAGACTGGGGAGTGGGTGAGGGGAGTGGGCTGCGGCCAGAGCTTCCGTAAGCACCTGTGCTTTTATTTCAGGATTCGATATAAAGAAATAATTGGAATTTTTAATGGTAAAGAAAAGCATGTTATCAAGCAGACTGCAAAAGTTGCAAGATTTTCAGGGATAAAACGTTAAATGTAAAGGACATTTTTCGGTTGCCAGTTCGAGAGACAAGCCCAAATCCCCCAGGCTGTTTTTTCAGTGGCTGGTGGGAAGTCCTTCCCTCTCACACAGCTAATGGGACTCTCCCTCCCTGGGGAATTTGAGTCCTCCTGAGAGATGTCCATCTTTGCTGTCATAACTTAGAAATGCAATTATTTCACTTTTCAATCAGGCAAAAATTTGTAAAATATCTTGACAAATTTTGAGATCTTAAAAATTGTCTAAAGCCGGTAACGTTTACAGAAGGCTGGCACCGGTAGCTCCCAGGCTGGGGGCCCAATGCTTTTGGTTCTACGGTCCTGTGCTCCAACGACCTGCAGGACTGTCTGCTTTTAGCTGTGTGACTTTGCACAAGGTAATTCTCTTCTCCCCTGACCGCTGGGAATAAACACTATGTGTTCTTCCTCCTTCACAAGGTGTTTGAGGGACATGTTACATTTAGGGTGTTATTGACTCACCAAAAGCATGGAATTTGTCAGGAAACTGGCTTTCCTCAACTTTTAGTGGGTTGAATGATATGTATGATACTTCTTCGGGATCCTTTTGTGCTTAAAACAGAGCTAGGAGCAAGGCTAGGACCAGGGTGCGGTGGATGAGGCTAATGAGAAACTTGCCTTACTTAGGGCACAAAATGTTAAAGGGGTGCCAAAAAACACAGCAAGATAAATAATAATGTTATTTTTTGAAATAGAATAATACAAAAAATCCATGAAGAACAAAATATAATTTTAAAAATAAATATCATTTTTAAATAAACATCATTAAAAATAAATATGAAATCAATAATGGTGCTGTGTATGCAGTCACATTAGCGCCTGAGGCAAAAGACAAACCAGTAATACTGGGTTTCTCAGGTCCCCTTCTATAAGCATGTAGTTGCCTGAGAAAAAAACTTGAGGACTTGAGTATGATAAATGTAGAAATGTTTTAAAGTGAATTTTTAGTTGATTCATCCCAACAGCATCTGTATTATCCTATATGTGAACTGTGTATGTATGTGGACCATATATGGACAGGCTGTAAACAATGGAGCTAGCCTTTGGGTTTGTATATCTTCAGCCCCTAACTAAAGCTGGGACAACACTTATCTCAGATAAAATGGTCCACATTTTGACTGGTTCAAAGACAGAATTAAAATCCCCCAGAACCTTCAAACTTTAGCTCTCTAGTCAGAAACCACCAATTTCTAACACAAGGCTGTGTGTTTTGGGGCAAGTTGATTGCATTCTCTGGACCTTCTCAATTCCCCCTTGAATAAATATTCTTTTCCTTCCTTCAAGTATCTGTTGAATGTCTGCTTGTGCAGGACACTGCTCTAGGTGATGTTCTGTAAACAGAACAGACAAGGGTAGGAGGGACATGATAAATAAGTCAATAAATAGATGAACCGGCAATTTCAGCCAGTGTTACAGCTACGAAGAAATTAAAACAAGATGCTGTTTCGAGGAGAAGGAGCAGGGGAATGATGATCTAAAACACTGATTCCAGTTATAAAAAGATCTCCTGGACTGCCAAGGCAGAAGCTAGGAGGCCAGGAGGACTGCAGCCATTCGGCCAGAAAAAGAAACGAGACCAGGGTGGGAGCAGTGGAGTCAGATCGTGGGCGGGAGGCTCAGCAGGAGACGAGTCCAAAGGTGCGTTCCCCTTTAAGAGCCCGGGCTTTAGGGGTGGGGCAGAGGGCCGCGTGAGCTAGCCGAAGGAGGGAGGTCCCAAGCGGGAAGAGCCGCACCTAGGAGTGCGCGCGCGCGCCGCGGGGGCGGGACTTGGGCGAGCCCGCATGGCTGGCTCGGGCCCCGGATGAGGAAGTGCGGGGCGACCATAGAGACGAAGAGGCGGCGGTGGCCGGAGCGCCCCCCGAGCTCTCGGCTCCGCAGGCTCAGGTAGACTTGGCGGCGACGGGGCTGCGGCTGCAGAGGCCGGGCTGGCGAGGCGAGCGCGGGCCGCGGAGCAGGTCTCAGGGTAAGAGACCGGGGGCGGGAAGAGTTCGGGCGTAGCCGCCCAGCCCCACTCCACCCTGAGCGGACCCTCCGCCAGGCGGTGCAGGCTGAGGGGAGTCCGGGCCCCCCGCCCACTCAGGGCGCCGAAGGGAACGCAGGCTGCGCTGCGGGCGACGGAGCGACCCAGGGAGAGGGAGGAGACCGGGCCCCGCATCGCGAGGGGAAAGCGGCGTCTCCGAGTCGTGGCTTCGACGAGGGAGAGAGATACTCCTTCGACCTCGACCCGGCGGGGGACCCCCAACTTCTCTCCTCGGGGCGGGCGACGCCCCTCGTCGTGGGCGAACGCTCTTCTGCAGCTCCAGTGCGCTGGTCCGCGGAGGAGACCCGCTCCCGGGGCGCGAGGGGACCGTTCTGAACTTACTTTCAGCAGGAATGAGGTCTCTCTCGATTTGGTCAGCACCCCCCAGGAGGAGAGAAAGACCCAATTTGCCTAAAAGTGACAGGGGGATCGCTCCGTCCTTCCCTGTAAAAGGCGGACTTAACCTTCCCGGTTTTATTTTTCACTTTTGCCCCGAGATGCAGAGACTAAGACCCTGAATTTACTTTCTGGTATTAGAAGTCAGCCTTCCTCCCCTCCTCCAGTCGTGTCCACCGAAGGAGCCCCGCTTCGCCCCCCAGGTCTCTTGATGTGCCTTGAGCTCTTTTCCCTTTTGCACAATGAAGACCGTGGCGTTTGGCGTGTGATGGATGCAAGCCCGTGTCTCCCACTTCCCATCTTTGTGACCTTGACTAATGGCTTAGCCTTTTCTCAGTCAGCCCATCTCTAATTTGGGTCCTCTTTTCATGGAATTGTCCTGAGGGCTAAAGGAAAATTTGTGCAAGTGCTTGGTACATAGTAACCTTTTGGTAAATTGTTACTGTTGCTATTACTTGTTTTAAAAAAAACTAGTATCTTCCACAGAGAAACATTTTTCCATGCATGTCTCCCCCACCCCACCCCGCCATCACTGTCTCACAAGAGAGGAGACTTTTCCCCTGCGGCAGAGAAAAGAGCCACTTCTACTCTTTAGATACAGCCATACTTCCCAAATTAACAAAGAGGGCCTCAATTAGAATAATCAAGAAAAAAAGACTTTGTTTTTGGAAACAGGTCTGAACTCCCAAGAGGAAGACCTGATACCAGAAGTCGGCCTTTCCTTTGTCCACAGCAGCTATCACTCCTTCCCGACTGGTTAGAGATGCCCTCTCCCACTCCCCTACTTGCTCTGGTGGCGAAAAAGCTTCCTTTGGTCTGCGCACACCCCCTCCCCCGAAGATGGGGATTCCAACTTCTTCCTCTCACGCTCCCAAGGAAAAGAGGACTTCTAGACCTTTGAGAGGAGGACTCTTTCCTGCTGTATATTTAGAGTGGCACAGATGGTTTCTTTCCTCCCTTTCCTTTGAAAAAGGAACGAAAATCTTTTCTGCCAAGTCTTTGTCAGTAGAAATCAGGGGCATTTTTACTGTTTCACTCCCTGTCTGGGATCCTTTCTCTGCCTACTCATGAAGGGAGGTAAAGGGAAATGTGCCTGGTGCCTTTGAGGTTTCCTGCGCACCGTGTGGGAGAGCCGGGCCCTGCTTAGTGTACGGGCTTCCCTGCCCCACTCTCAGGTTGTCTAGAGGTCTTATTAAAAGATTCTTCTTTCTCTGTCCCTCAAGAAGAGGCCCCTTCTTCGAATTCCCTCAGGGAGGGATTGGCTACAGTGTCTGAATCTTTGGAAAAGAAAGCCCCTTTCCCAAGGTGAAAAGAGTGTTGTGAACTTCTGAGGGCCTGGTCATTATCGCGAGTGTTGTCCCTGACCCACAAGTGCAGCAGTGCCCAGGGTTGTTGTAACTGCTCTGTTTCGTTAAGAGCAACCCCACTGCTTTGGAATTAGAGGGAGGGGAGATCTTCAGACTCAGGATTATTGGGGATTATTGGGGCACATGGTTTTCTGTTCTGCTGTTTTCTTTGTTTGATTATTTTTTCCTTTTTTTTTTTTTTGCTGTAAACTTTGTACCCTTAGAACTTTTGTTTGGGGGAGTATTCGAATGATTAAAGTAAAAGTTGCCACATGGTCAGGTTTTTAGTGTTATAAACTGTATTCTAATGAGTTGGGAGCTGCAACGTTAATCTTTGACTGGTGGTTTCCCCACCCTCCCCCTGGCTTTTGTTATTTGGTGGGATAGAAATTAACAACTTCCCAAATGCCTGAAGGCACACTAAAGACCAGCTTTCTATCTTTTTCATATGTAAAGCGTTCTTAAATTGCCTTGTTTGCCCTTCGGTACTTGCAGTGGGGATTAGCCTGAGCTCTGTACCACTATTGTTGGCGTCTGTAGGTGTGCTTTGCTAAAACAAAGTGAAATGGAAAAGTTATTTAGAGTCTCGGCATTTTGGGGGGTGGCAGGATGCTTTGAGATTATTTTGTTTAACTTGTCCATTTTACATGTGAAAAACAAACCCAAGAAAAGTTCAGTGACACACTCAAGGCCACGCAGCTAGTAAATGAGAGGCAGGATAGGGACCTGGACTCCCAGTTTGGAGACCGGTAACTGGACTGCTTCCCAGCACTGATCCTGCATTTGAAGCAGAGAGTTTGGGAGATGATTCTTCTCAATTCAAAAGAATTTATTCTTTTATTGAAATAATTGTGCTACATACTCCCTTTAAATGTTAGTCTCCCCTCCCCAGGAATAGATCCATCCCCTAAACAATCTAATTCTTATTTTTGTTAATGGTAAAGATGACCAGCCACTAGCAGCTGGAAAGAGTTGTTTGTGAATCTATGGTTATTTTTTGCTTATACCTCAAACTAGGTAACTATCTGGTGTCCTCACCCAATAGGTTAGTTATGTTATTAGTAAGGATTAAACTGTAAATTCCTGTCTACATTTTAGAAACTTGTATTACTCACTCTTTCCTCTTAATTCAAGTTTACTTAACACTTTAGTGTAAAAACTTATGGTTGAGGAAGAGAGCTGACATTTGGAAAGATACTGATAAAGGAGTCATACTTAACACTTACCAGTTCTTTATTGCTTCATATTTGAGTCTTGAGATATAAAGTTTAAAAAAACTTTAACGCATGTAATACATACTCAGTAATAGAAGAAAAGAGTACAACATGCAGATAAGTCATTCATGATCCCGTGACCCAGGGTGACACTGTTAATATTTGCCTTATCTTCTTTAAAACATTTTTGTGTGCTCTCTCTCCCTCTCTCTCTCTCTGTCTCTCCCTCTCTCTCTCTCTCTCTCTCTCTCTCTCTATATATATATATATATTTTTTTTTTACAAAAAGAAAAAAAGAGTCCCAATGTTTATTTAGTTTGATAAGACATCCCAGGCAGTTTTCTACATAGAGGTATATGGCATTAGCAGCATCCCGATAGACGGTGAAAACTGAGAGGAGAGCTTAGTGATGTGAACTACTGCTCTGAGGACGGTTGTACTCTGCTCCTCTATGCTTGTACCTAAGTGGTGCTTCATCTCTGCGGGTTCCTAACCCGGCTGGCTGTTCTTGGTGACTCGACTGCACATAGTGCCGAGAAACCTGTGGACCCAGAGACCCAGACTCAGGCTGGGAGAAGAAGGAGGGGGTGTCCTGCTTTCACAGCCAATGTGCCTAGTTGTTTTACAGGGAGAAAAGTCTTAGAGTTCTGTTTCCACCAAACGAACATATCAAGAGATGGGAGCTTTGTGACATTTGACTTTTGTCAGTTGGAAGTCATCTGTTGGTGACCAAAGCCCTGCAGTTCCATTTTGGTCGATACCAGTTTACCGCGTAGATGGAGGCACAGGAGAGGTAACGGCACTGTTTTCCCTGAGGGCTGTTCTGAGCCATTTCATGTGACTATCCCCACTGCCTCTTTGTGATAAAGATCTGTTCAGTAAGTGTGTTTTTATGCATGATCCTGTGTTCAGAACAAAATCTTGAGTTAGGGCCGTGGGAATGGAGGAATGAGGTTGGTTGGAGACACGGCTGGAGATGGGTCCGTGGGTACCAGTGCTGAGTGAGTGGCCTGTGGAAGGTCAGATATCCTTACATTTGGGGCTTCAAGTCTGAGCTCTGGGCCACAGGGGCTGCCATTACTCATGGAGGCAACGGGGTCAAAAATAAGCATGGACGGTTATGCTGAGGGCATCTTACTCATCCGTGTTTCCATGGCCGTTTGCACGCAGCAATACTCCGTTATTTCACTGGGTTGAATGGGTTCTATTTTAGACACGTTAACTTGGAGGAGGGGGTGCCATCCTTGTGAGTGAAACAGGTCACAACTTGAGAAGAGGTTGGAACAAGGGACAGGTTTCTTTTTTTTTTAAATGGCTTTATTAAGATGTGATTCATATACCATACAATTCGCCAACTTAAATTGTACAACCCAGTGGTGTTTGGCACAATCACCCAGTTGTGCAACCATCACCACCATCTATTTTAGAACATTTTTATTGCCCCTAAAGGAACTTCTGTTCCACCAGCAGCCACTCCCTGTTTCTCCAGCTCTCCCAGCGCTAAGCGACCACTGATCCACCTTTTGACTCCAGATTCGGCTCCTTTGGACATTTTGTGTAAATGGACTCTTACAATGTAGCGTTTTCAGGGTTCATCCATGTTGTGTAGTGAATCATTTCCTTTCATAGTTAAGTAATACTCTGTTGTGTGGCAGGACCACATTTTGTTGATCCGTTCATCAGTCAATGGACATTTGAGTTGTTTGCACTTCCTGGCTCCTGTGAGTCGCGCTGCAGAGAACGGCCATGTAGTTTTTGCACATTTTCCTCAGTGGAATCGCTGGGTCATGTGGTCACTCTGTGCTTACAAGGGCTGTTTTGAGTCTTCCATCCTCTTAGCAGAGAAGCTGTGTGAACAGGAGAGGGCGTCAAAAGAGTGAAGCCTGGGAAGGAAGGCGTGCAAGGACCAAGCTTGAGAACCGTGCACCCTGGGGGGGCAGGGAACCCCATGGGCCCGGCTCCATCCACGAGCCTGCTTCTCGGGGGGTCCTTCCTGCTTTACTCTCTGTCTCTCTGTGGTGTGACAGCCAGAGCTGGATTGTGTCTGTCGATGGGAAAGAGAAACTGAACCAAATTCAAATTGAGCACTTTGGGGAGTATCAAATAGCAACTCCAGTTTATCCTTTAACCCCCCTGCAGACACACACAAAGTGGCCTAAAACTTGAAGTAGCCCTGGAAGTGCCACGAGCTGGAGGAGAAAGGGGAGGGCTGGGCCTTTCTCTGCCCTGCTTGGATCCTCGCCACCCTCCCATACACACCAGCTTCTCTCTCCTGGCTTCTGTCGTGGGTCCAGGTTTCCTCATCAGCCCTCCTGTGTTACTTTAACCACAGGGACCAGCAGTCTGCTTTCCTGTGATTTCTAGTGTTTAAGTTAGTAGTGGCGCGTTACATCCTTTTATCTTTGAGTAGGGCTCCTTGAAAACACTGAGGACACTCAGTGGATGAAAGCATAGGACCGTGGATAAACCATCCACGACGAGTTGGAAACCAGAAGAAAAGCAGAAGGGTCCAGAACAGGAGGACCTGTCATCTGCCCTTCCCAGCCCCCTGCTCCAGCCCAGAGAGCATAGGTCAGCGCTGGGACCTTCTGGCAAGGGGGACCAGTTGTCAGTCGAGGAGTATTTGTGGAGCGGGTGCTTCCTGACCTGGAGGCAGAACACGTGCCTTTGTGTAAGCGACGCCTGTGGGTGCCCCCCCCCCGATAATCAGGGACAGGGACCCAGGACGCCGAGTTGCAAGGAGCTGCTCGGTGTGTGGGAGAGCCCCTCCTGCTCAGAAATCTGCTCATGTTCTGGGGGAAGGAGGTGACAGCTCAGCAGTCACAGTGCTGGATTTTCCTTGTGTGTAATGTGTTTATTTGGGGGAAAGATGGATGTTAGGAAGTGGGGGGAGGAGGAATCAGCTGTTGTCTGAAACACCCTCCCTCTCCTACATGCATTTTGGCCAAAGGGATGTACCTCCAACGAGCCCTCATTTTGAACTCTGAGAAGCCAGTTATTTCTCATCTTCTCCCACCTGTCTAGGGTCGGGGAAGACGTCAGAATGAAAGCATGCAGCCTAGTATCTCACTTGGTTAACCATTTCCGCCCTGGTCAGGTCAAGTGGATTTTGTGGTGGAAACTGCACACATTTGGTAAATTAAGATGGAAAAGTGACCGGCCAGGAAACCCAGTTCTGCATGTTCCATTCCCTCCCTGTGTGAGTGTGTTTGTTCTGACTACTTAAATAATACAGTATTATGAACTACTTATATATACATATTTTAGTAAATAACCCGTGTTTACGTTACCCAGTGAAGAAATGGAACATGACCAGCTCAGCGGAAGCCCCAGGTGTCCCCCCACCTCTCAGTGAATCATGTGATGTTTCAGGCAGATCCCCTTTGACCTCTTCAGGTGTGTTAGAACCTGTAACAGGAAGATGACGGCTGCCCTGCTTAGCTAACAGGGTTGTCCAAGAACCTAAGATAATCAAATGAGTGGTGTCTGAAGGCACCTCGAAAACCTCAAGGTGCTGAGTAGAACCCAGAGCTGGTTTGGCAGTGCCTGGTGCCAGCCCGCATGGACACTGTGCAGGTGGTTGGTAAGCAGTAAAGGAGTGGAATTCTGCTTTCTCTGTATCTTCTTTCAAAGAGAATTTTTAATGAAGAAAAGTCAGTGAATCAAATTCTTTAGAATTCTTCAGTACATATTGATTCAGCAAATATGTCCCAAGTGCTTCTGTGTCAAGTCCCTATTCCAGGTAGTGGGGTTACAGTGGTGAAGGAAACAGGCAGGGTTCATGACCTGGAAACAAATCGAAAATCATCTTTGTCTTCTAATTTATATCGTCTTTCCTGGATGCTTAGACATGTCCAATTCTTGTCTGCCTTTGATGAGGTCTTACTTAAGTCAGGTTTAAATTGAGAACTGTTCAGAAGGTAGTGTTTGAATTGAGGTTAGACAGATGTCTATTAAAGGTTTAAGATATTTCTTTTTCCTCAAATTCACGGCATATTACGGTGGATTTTTTGGTGCCAGATAATGCCGGCATGCGAGGCAGACATTTTTGCCCTTGTTTTAGCCAGTTTGAGCTGAGACGGCATTCTTCTACCCTGCAAGATTTTAAACTTTTATCCCTTCCTTTGATTTGTGTCAGGGTGAGCCATTTGATGTAACAGACTTGACTCCATAATCTGCATCTGCCCCGATGCTGTCATCCGGAGTGGAGACTCAGCCAGCTCTGCTTGGTCCCTCCATGTCTGCCGCGGTGCAGGAGTTATACTCGGAACTCCCAGTGAGTGTCTCCAAAGAGCTCCATGCTGACCCTGAGCCGAGCGTGATTCCAGATGTAAAACCTGGAGCCCCGAGCGCTTGTTTAAGTCAGAGTAGGGCAGTGCCCTTGGAGCTGCAGAGGACTCCCGCGGGAAGTTGTTGCGAAGAAACCCCTGAGACCTTGGACCATGGGGGTGAGCCTGGGCGGTGTGGGCTGGTGGACTCCCCAGCAGAAGGTTCTGTGGCTGCTGGGATCTTGGATAGGGAAGAGAAAGCCAAGAGCGTGGAGCTAAAGGTCTTCGGAGATGAAGGGGACCAGGCGGAGATTGTGAGCGAGCCCTGTGAGGGAGCAGAGGAAGCCCTGCGTCAACATTCCGCAGCCGCTGAAGGAAGGCTCAGCCCTCGCCAGGTAAGAAATGACATCTCGATGCAGATGAGTTGTGTGTGAATGGCAGCTTTCCAGCAGGAGTAACACTTCCCAGGATAAAGTACACATTCTGACAGGTGGCTCGGTGATTTATTCTTGAAACATTTCCAAAATGATGATTTTCATGTTAACTTTCTTTTGATGATCTCTAAGAACATTTGTGTCCCATCAGACACTTGAAGAGGGGAAGTACTTATCTAGAAAATGTGTCAGCCCTCTGAAGCAGCTGCAGCGTGTACGGAATGTTGAATCACTTTGTGGTAGTTGTGTGGGATTTCTGCATCTGACGTTAAGGAGTGATGTGGACTTGTTCCTTGAGTTTTGGTAGCACCGTGGTGAGGATGGAGTGAGGTGTCACATAGATGTCTCTGAGGGAGACTGTTGACCCGGGTAGGGCTTCATAGGATGGCTACCCTCAAGGGGTCTCCATATTTCAGGGGCAAGCCCTAAACTATACAGGTCCAGAAACTTGACTTAGATTTTTTTTTGCACATCAGAGGTGATGGTCGCCAAAGAACTGATCCAAGCTAACCCACTTAGGAGAGACAGAAGCACAAATCAGAAAGCGGTTCTTCAATTGCTAGTGAGAAGTGGAATCACCGCTTGGAGGGGCATGGAAAGTCAGGTCTCTGTGTGCTTGAAATTAGAGTCAGAGGGATTTGTTGGGTGAGACTAGTGGTTAGTGAGCCGTGGTGGCCTGGTGGACCCCAGTCCCTCAAGGAATGGTACCTGCCGAGTGGCCTGGAGAACTTACTTTCTCCCCAGTTGGTACCTTAGACCAGGAGTTAGTGCACTTTTTATGTAAAGGGCCAGATGGTAAATATTTTAGGCTCTCTGGGCTATATGGCCTCTGTTGAAACTACTCCACTCTGCCATTGTAGCTTGCAATCGGGCACAGATACCGCTTACACAGATGAGTGTGGTGGTATCCCTTAAAGGGTTATTTGTAAGCACAGGCTGCAGTTGACCTGCTCTGGACCCGCTAATAAATTCATATTCTCTGGGCTTCCTGGGTAGGCTCCCTTCCCCACCTGATAAATCCGTCGTTTCTTTACACTGGCTACAGGGCAGTTGACAGTTGTTAGTAGGCTGCATGTGTTAACCACAATCAGGAATGGACAAAGCATTAAGTAACAGCTGAACATGATACCAGAATTTATGCTGCGATGGCCTGTCCTTAAAAACATAGTTAAATGAATGTGGTAACAGATCTAAAAGTTCTTTACTTCTTGATGTGATGGGCTGAGTTTAACAAGTTTCTTTATGTGCTCATTGATATAAGATGAAAGTATGCATCTATAAATTATGAAGTATATTAACAAACACAAAATACTTGGATCTATGCATGTGTGTACACACGTGTGTGCATACCATCGAGCCTGAGAACTAGAGACTTCTGTCTTCCTGTTCCTTTTTTTAAACCATTCCCTTTCTCCCTTCTGACTCCACCAGAAGTAAATACTATTTTGAATTGTATAAAGCAAAATGAAATTTAATAGCTATAAATGCAAGATTTTGTGCTTGGTTCCAAAAAGGGAACTACACAAGTCAGGAAAAAAGCATGAGGATTTATGGGGGAAAGAAAAGACCTACAGCTTTTAACTGGTCACTTAGAATTGACTTGGTGGTACAGCTGCCAAGAAAAGCGGCTTTGCCCTTAATATATGTGAACAGAATGTGTTACCTGGGCTGAGGTGGTGGTTGTGCTCGTGTTCGCTAGTTAACCCATAGCTGGGCCTCATCCTGACAGTCCCTCCCCAACCCCCTGACACTTAGATGAGCTCAAGATACAGGGGGTATGGTTAGGAGCATAGGGGAAGCAAGGAATGTGTCAGTGTTGGGGTTCCTGCCAAAGAAGAGCCTGTCCCCTCCTTTCCACGTTGAGTCTGACGTCATCTGGGAGGAGTATAAGAGGCCAGAAATGTGTTCATATCAGAACTCACACTGACGACACAACCTGAAATACACCGCTGGAGGCTGAGTTGCTGACTCTGTCTTCCTGTGAAAGAAAAGAATCAAGAGAAATGAGAGAAGCCTTCAGTGAAGGGCTCCTGAGGGTTGTCGAGCAGAAGTGGTCCTGTTGGGCCCAGGGCAGTAGGGTTCACAGGGAAGTGGTAGCTCATGGCTTTGTCAGGTCACAGGACCCTCTGGACATCTGGACGGATGCTGCAGACCCTTCAGAAAGTCAGTCAGACCATCCCCTAAGGTTTGCAGACCCCAGACATCTTGGACTTCAAGATAAGGACTCCTGCTAGATTGTCAAATCAGCACAAACACAGTCAGAAGACAACTGATGAGTTGGGAGAGTATATTTGCAACATTTATCATAGTGGGCTTCTATCTAATATACGAAGAACTCTTAAATTGCAGAATGAAAAAAACCAATAGAAAACGAAGGAAAGACTAGAATAGATAAGTCAGTGTGTGTGTGTGTGTGTGTGTGTGTGTGTGGATGCGTGCACTTAAACACGTGATGGTCAAGCTCACTCATAATTAGAGATGCAAATTTAAACAACCTATGATATGACTTTTATGAAACCTATCGGGTTGCTGAGAATGGAAAATTACGACAGCACACTGGGTTGGCAAGGCTGTGAGGAGAAAGGCGTTCTCATGTGTTGCTGTTGTTACATCAGTCTACAGAGGAGAAATTGGGCTACACTTCACAAGACTGCTGTGCCCTGACCTGTTGGCCCAGCACTCTCGTTTCTAGGCAGCCACCCATAAGATGCATCTCCAACAGTAGAAAAATACACATACATGAGGTTATTCTTTGAAGCATTATCTATCATTGCAAAATGTTGGAAGCAACCCTAACGTCCACATATAGGAGAGAGGCGGAATAAAATATGGTATATAAATATCCATGTTTGGAGCGCTGTGCAGCTGAAATGAAGAATGAAGTTCTCCATGCACAGGTAGGGGGTGATTTCCAGGTGTGTCAGGGGACCCTGAGACTGCTTCTAGGTTTGGCAGTTCACTAGAACTCACAAGACTCTGCATGTGGTCAGACTCACAGCTGAGATTAACATTTTACCACGTTGGCTTGTTTTCCCTTCTGAATAATTTGAGAGTATAGTTGCAGACATGGTACCCAAATTCTTGACTGCATATTTCCTAGCAAACAAGGATGTCCTGTTATGTGACCACAGTACATTAATCAAAATCAAGAAATTAATGCACATCTTTTATCTTTGGTCAGTATTTTGATCTGACCTGCAGACCATGTTCACATGTGGCCAGTCATCCCACTGATGTCTTTGTAGCAAAGGAAAGAAAAATCCAGGGTCACTTGTAGCATTCAGTTGTTACATTTCTTTAGTCTCCTTGAGTCTGTAACGTTTCCTCAGCCCATGACCTTGACACTTTTGAAGAGTACAGGCCATTTGTTTTGTAAAATTTTCCTCAATTTCGGTTTGTCTGATGTTTCCACTTGAGTAGATCCTGGTTATGCATTTGGGGGGTTAGGGTCCCACAGAAGTGACGCTGGTTCCCTCTGCATCTTCTCAGGAGGCGCCCCCTTCCTGAGCCGGGGAGCTTCCATCCCCTGGTTCAGGTGGGATCTGCCAGACTTCTCCACTGTGAATTTACTGTTTTTCCCCTTCGTAATATTAAGCATCTTGTGGGGAGATATTTTGAGACTACGTAAATGTTTGTTTCTCATTCAAACTTTTAGCCACTAGTTTTCACATCCAGTGATGATTCTTGTTGAGATAATTATCACTGCAATGGTTGCCAAATGGTGATTTTCTAATTCCATTATTCCTTCTATGGTAAGTCAGAGCTTTCTCTTCTCCCCACTTACAAATACGTTTGGTCTGGCGTCGTGCTAGAATTCACACACTTTTTTTTCCCGAGCACAGTAGTGTCGCACGTAAGCTGTGTGGGAGCTCATTGTCGATGCTCTGCAAGAGCGTTCCACACTGAAGGTTCAGTAGAAAATGAAGGAACAGCCTGAGCCCAGCCTCTCTGCTCCGTCCCAGTGATGATGCTTTATGTCTGCCATCCTCACCATCGCTTGGATCTTCTGTTTCCAAGACAGAACTTTGATCAGAGATGAAGTGGTTTTGCTTGTTTATTGTTGTTTTGAGTGCTATAAAACTTATGGAAAGTTGTAGCAATGATTTTACTATCTGTAGATGTAGGTGAGTGCTACACCAGAATCTTGTACTTACCAATTAAATCAATATGGAAACAAATTTTTTTAAATCCTTGGCCAAGAGGAAAGTTTGGTGTGAGCAGCCATTGCTGGTCTCTCAGAGTCTCCCGGCTGGTCAGCCTGATAGGACCCTGTCCTCACGGGGCTCCAAGCCCGCCAGGTACCTGCTCCTGCTCCTTCCCGTTTTCCTGATTCCCTCTAGGAGGAAACCAGGTGTCACTGATGGTGTCCCCTCCACCCCCTCTTCCAGTGAGCAGGGATGAAAAGAAAAAACAGCCCTTCCAGGAAGTTTGAGAAGAAAAGAAGTACCTGACACCGAGAACATTTAGGGACTGAGGTACATCCAGCTTGCTAAGAGTTTCCATTCAGGTTTTCATTTAATGAAGATCACATTGCATCAGTGTGTTTCTTGTTTGGATCTGCACCAACACCCTAAACCTCTGTTACTGTACAGACCTTGGGAAACTTGGCTTTTCAAGCGCAGATTCTAGAGGAGTGGGAGTTTTACTGATTGAATTAATTTGAATTGACTGTTGCCCTCAGCTCCCAGTCTCTGTGACCACTAGCAAGTTTCTGGGAGCCAGAAAGAAGTCTGTCTAAGGATAATGGCGCTGGTGAGCTCAGGTGTCTCTGGACCCTCCCTGACTGCTCGGTTTTCTTACCGCAGGAGGATCTCCTGATGCAGGCGAGCAAAGAACTTTTATGCACGGACCTCGCTGAAGATTGTCTGAGAAGCAAAGGTATTTATTTCTCTCAGATCTTTTCCTTTGTACACTTACCGCACACTGTTTAGTTCACACCGGGAACATGAGGCTCTCAGTCCCTGCCTCAGAAGGTGGTCTCAGTATTACTGCCCATGGACATACTCAGGCCCCCAGAATTACTGATTGTGATAAGAGTTTGCTTCCTGCTTTTTCTCTGATGAGCCCCTGTTGACCGTGTGTTGAACCTTAACTGCTGGTGTGAAGTCTTTCACTTGATTTGATGACGCTCCACTACCTGTCTGTAAGGGTTAATGTGGACAGGGAGGAACCTGCCCAGGATGGGCTCTGTTCTCTGTGCAGGGGCGAGGGAGGCGTTCATTCCCGATCACCTAGACAGTTTTCAAAGCAGTTTCATTTCCGTTACCTCGTTTTGCTCCTCAAAACAGTGGTTGGGTATAGGCATCTGAGATGTTGCCTTCAATTTGTTTGATTGATTGATTAAGAAGGAGGCCTGAGAGAGAGTGCTGAGCCAAGATTTTTCTCCCCGGCCCGAGGCCAGAAATAATCCTAGGTAACTTTAGAGAGGACTGTGTGTGTCTATTATACAGTTAAGGTTAACAGCAGAGTCATCAGAACTGCAAAAAAAAAAAAAAAAAGATACAGCAAATATGTTTAACTACGTGGACACTTTGTTGCCGTGAGACAGCATCAGATTTGACGCTCTGCTTTTGGCAGCCTGGACAGAAAAGGAAGCACAGATCGCCCCTGTGAGACGCAGGCTTGTCCCGGTTTGTCACGCTGTTCCCTCCTGCCGGGGATTCTCTGGCTCACAGGCGTGGACATCCCGTAAAGAGTAAAGCTCTGAAGATGCAGAGTGTCGCTTTGTGCATGTCTCACCCAGGGCTTAGGGCCTCGCTAGGGACGCAGTGTGGTGCCGTCACCGTCCCCGCTGAGATCTTTTCTGCTCCTGCCCCGGTGTGTGGAGTCTCAGGTATGTTGGTGTATTTTCACCCACCTCTTATCACCAGATTCACTGTGTATGTATTGAACTATGCTTTGATGTAACCACTGAATGGGCCTTTTAAACAGGAGAACCTGCAGGGTTATTTTCTACAAGGAAACCTGCCTTCTCGGACTTTCCCAGTTACTCTCCACCTAGAAAGCTGGTCCCCGCTGAAACCAGATAAGATGAGCTATTCCGAAAACTGCCTTCAGATAAACTGCTCTGTGGCGCTCTTCTTCCTGTCCCAACACCATTCTTGTTTAATGACTTAAATTGGTAAAATGATTTTTTTGCCCTCTTCCCCAAGAGCCATGTGGAAGGTTCTCAGTTTGATCTGGGGGAGCCTGGAAAAGGCAGTGGCTCTACCTGAGTTTTAGAGCAGTGACCTAGTGCCTGACTGTGATACAGTCTTGCCTGCCAACCCCGAGAACCTTGCAGCGTGTCCCTGTGTTACACACAAGGAAGCCAACTCAGCCATCCAGGGTCGTGGCCAGGCATAGCCAGGCAGAAAGGAAGGTTCTAAGGAGGCAGGGCCCCATAGGAACTGAGCGCTGGGAGTGCAGGCGGGACTTGCAGCTGCCGCCCTGGATTTGAGTTAGACAGATGTCCGTGCTTCTCCCTAGTAGGCCCGGCATTTCAGCTGCTTTGCCAAGGTCAAGGTCAAGCATCCACTAACTTACATTTACTACAGAATTGAGAAGTAGATGGCGTTTCTTGGAAATCTAATTGTACTGTCTCTTTAGGGGCCCCAGCTGCTAGAATTTTCACTCTGCCCCAGAGCATAGCTCCTAGTCCTGAGTGTATTAATTTAAATTTTCTTGATGGAAACCTAACAGATCTTTGCTGCCTTTGTTGTAAGTGTTTGCACTGTTGAGCACTGTGCAAATTGCTGTACATAGTCTTATTTATATGAAGGTTGGATTATTCTGACTGGGGGCACCTCTAAGGTCAGTGTGCTGAAATAATGTATAAGTCTGCTGAGGAGTGAATTTGGATCGCCACACTGAGCTGTTTAGTAAGTGACCCCAGGCTGCTACACTCCCCAGTCTGTTGCTTTTCCTTCTCTGTATAAAGGTCCCATTCACAGCACTCCCAAGTTAGCATGGGATTCCAGGCTCTTGAGATTTTTTTTCTTTTTTAAACAGTCATTATGTCTGCTGTGGTTCAGTTAGGTAAAATGAGAACATGGTTGACTATTTAAAAGGACCTTCATGTGAACCAAGATGCTGTTCTCTATTTCTTGATTGTAGGAAGGCAGACCCTGGAGAAGCGGGCATCAGGGAGCAGTGATGGGTGTCAGTCTAGAGGCCATTTCACGAGGAAAGAGTGTCCCTCTGACTGGTACCTCTTCCTTGCTGCTGTTCTGAGTTTTAACCTGCCCGTTTCACTATAATTTTTTGTTCAGTTATTTTATAAAACTAACATTACCAAAAAAAATTCTTTTTGAGAGCTCCTTGTAACTGGATTTGATGGGGAAGGTTGTATAAGAAAGATGGAATGGGTTCCAGGAAAAATACAAATATTAGTTCCCACTAATTACTGTGGGACTTAGTTACTATAGTAACAGTCTCCATTAAGGCTTATTTGGGAATTCTCTGAAATAGGAGGGTCACCAGAAATTGGAAGAGCAGTGAGGAAATACATTTTGGTGCAGAGGTGAAAGCAGTCAGGGAGAGAGAAGCTACCTTATATAATTTTTGGAACTAGATAGTCTCAATTATTTAGGATAACTAAAGTCTAAACAATCTTTTAAAGGCCTCTTTTTCTGTTATGTGAATAAGTTAAGCATTGTAAGTAGATAGAATGAATCTCTCAGTAAAGCCCTCATGCCTTATATGCATCCAGATTCTTGGCATTTATTGATTGGTTTTTGTAATTTGGAATGAATATTTACTGTTTCGTATTATCTATTTATGTCATTATCCTCCTATAATTTATATTTTGGGGAGTGGAAAATTGAAAATCAGCCAGTACCACACCCATTTAATAGGCAGCAAAGAAGTCTAGACATTTGGGGAACTGAAGTTTTTCATTTAAAAAAAAATTAAGATCTAACTTAAGTATAGTAAAATTCACCTTTTTTATGTACAGTTCTGTGAGTTTTGGCTAACACATAGAGTTATGTAATCACAACTGTACCATCCAACTCAAGAAACAGAACATCACCATCACCCCAGCAATTTCTTGCCGCTCCTTTTACAGTCAGTCCCTTATGCCACGAGCCCTTGGCAACCACTGATCTATTTTCTGTCCCTATCATTTTGACTTTTCTAGAGTGTCAAATAAATGTAATCATTCAGGGGGAGTTTTTGAACCTGACTTTGCTCGTTTAGTGTCGTGTGTTTGAGGTTCATCCACGGTGCTCCGTGTTTCATCCTGTGTGTATGAAATGTATCCTTTTGTCCAGTTGTGTCACGATTTATTTGTTTCCCATTTGAGGGAAATTTGCATTGTTCTCAGTTTTGGTAATTATGACTAAAGCTGCTGTGAACACTTCTGTACCAGTTTTTGTGTAAATTTGAGTTGTCATTGCACCTGGGCACATACCTAGGCATGGGCCCACTGGGCCATTTGGGAAATGTATGTTTAATTTTGCAAGAA
The DNA here is from genome assembly GCF_009834535.1 of Camelus ferus. Taxonomy (NCBI): domain Eukaryota; kingdom Metazoa; phylum Chordata; class Mammalia; order Artiodactyla; family Camelidae; genus Camelus; species Camelus ferus. Next base: position 12,736,666 of record NC_045727.1, read on the forward strand.
ACTACCAAACTGTTTTCCGGAGTGGTTGTACCATTTTCTGTTCCCGTCAGCCGTATAAGAGTTCCAGCCGAGGGCTTGAATACTTCCTCGTTATTTGTTGACTTACCTGTTGTTTGGAAAGCTAGATGGCTGGCAGTCAGTACCAGCTAAGGTGATGAAGGTTTGTGGGGTTGTAGGCAGCCCATGTGCACCTCCACAGGAGGGCGTCCTTTCATAAGGCGTCACAGCACTGCTTACCCATCACACATCTTTCCAAGGATGGGGTGTAGGACAAACCAAAACTTACATCATACTTAGTTTTTCTCATATGACTAGGGTTTGGGGGAGGGAAATAACCCAGGTAAAGTGCATTTTCATCCCATCATCAAGGGCACAGACTGTAAACATGACGTAGTGTTTGTCAGGTTTCTCCCTGTAAAGCTACTTCTCTCCCCTGGCTCCATACTGTCCTCTTTGGAAGAAAGTCACTAGGTATGGACTACACTCAAGAAATGTTCTGTCTGCCAATTTTTAAATTAGTTTTTTGTGTGTGTGTCTTTTTATTGTTAAGTTCTATATGTATCCTAAGTGCAAATCCCTTGTCAGATAGATGATTTGCACATAGGTTCTCCCTGTCAGTGGTTTGTCTTTTCACTTCTTGGTGTTGTCCTATGAAGCACAAACATTGTAGTTTTTTTTAAATTGATACATTTAACATTTTAAAAAAAAACGGAGGTATCGCTGATTTACATTATTATTTCAGTTTCAGGTATAAAAAGTTCTTAGTTTCGATGGAGTCCAACTTATCAGTCTTTTATCACTTTTGCTTTTGGTTTCTTAGCCAAGAAATCGTTAGCTAACTCAAGTTCATGAAGATTTACTCTTGTGTCTTTGTCTGTTTTATTGTTTCACCTCTTGCATTTAAGTTTGTGATCAACTCTGAGTTGATTATTTTGTGTGATGTGAGTTGGAGTTCAAATTTATTCTTTTGCGTCTGGATATCCACTTTTCCCAGGACCATTTGTTGGAAAGGTATTTTTCCTTGTTCCTTTGTCAAAATCAATTGACTGACTATGAATGTTAAAGAGCTTATTTCTGGGCTGTGGGTCCTGTTCCGTTGATCTGTACATCTCTCTGGTGCTTGCTGTGGCTCTGTAGTAAGTTTTGAAGTCAGGAAGTGTGTCTGCCACCTTCTTCAAGGTTGTGGCTGTTGTGTTTTGCATTTTCATATGAGTTTTAGGATGTTTGTCAATTTCTACAAACATAAGTCGTCACAGAACTACAGATCCATTCAGCTGAGGTCATGGAACGCCTGTGTTTCTTAAATGGGCACATAGCTCCAGCATGTCTAATACTTCTAACACCTTCACTAATCTGGTTCTTCATTCAGCTAACACCTATTATATACCTGCCAGGGGCCAAGGTCACTGTCGGATCCTGAGTACACAGCGATCAGTAAGATCTGGTTTCTGTCCTCAGATACCTCCAATCTCATGGAGCTGATAAATTACACACGTAGTAGAGGGATAGCATTACCGAGGTTTAGATAGAGATGCCGTGCAAGGGAGTGAAGGTCCGGCGGAGTGGTTCGCAACGGGTGTGGACTCTGTGGCACTTCTGAGAGCTTTATGTGCGTGAACTCACCTCATCTTTACAAGTCCTGTGACTCAGGCACCGTTTTTCTCCCCAAGATACAGATAAGGATCCAGCCTTTTGAAAACTTTCTAATAAATATAAAATTATCTCAAAGGCTCCTTTAAAGTTCTTGGAGATTCCAGAATATGATTCAAACCAAGTCAAAAGAGTGGGCAGAGTATCGTTTTGTTTTCAAGCGGTACACACGCCACCCCCACCCCTTCTGCCACCCCACCCAGGATTGGCTGCCCCATCCCCACGACTATGCAGAGTGGACAACAGGCCTCCTCAGGAAGAGGGGGCGGGGGCTCTGGGGGTGAGTCTTACCCAGTAAGCAGTTTGAGGATGAAGAGTCTGAGAGTGTCCTTGCGCAGTTGTGATGAGATGGGACCCGGAGGTGCTGAGACAGAGGGACAGGCACAGGACAGACACGAGCGGCTTCCTGAGTGCTGCAGCGTCAAGCGGGAGACGGAGTGAAACCGTGTGCAGTGCTTGTGCGTAGAAATCCACGAATAGGGTGTAGAATTGTCTGCTGTGATGTGGGCCATTAGGATTTCAGGGCCACGTTTTGTCAGTGACTGATAGCTGTGCGCACTCATAGAATCCAGCATGTATTTATCCACCTAGTATTTGTTGACTCCAGATATTTTTAAGTGCTGTGTCCTGGCCTAGTTATTAAGTTTATCCCTATAACTATCCTCAGATCCAGTAAAGTAGGAATCAGCCAGAGCAGAGCAGAGGAAAGGCACTTTTCCTTTAACTGGCAGGCACTGTACCAGGTGGTGGTTTACAGGTGTTTTTTAATTGAATCCTCAGAATGGCACCGAGGTAAGTGGACTTCCCACCTTTAACGAAGAAGACTCAGAGGTAAGTGGTATCGCAGAGCCCAGCTGGCTTGCCTTCAGAGTCACTGCGCTTTCTCTCAGAACTGCTGCTCTCAGCGCCAACGGAGGAAGCCCTAGGGAGACATGACTAATGGTTGCTGACTTTACCTAACTGTGCTCATTTATGAACTCCACGGATACTTACCGAGTACTGTCAGGTGTCAGGCATTATGCTAGACACAAGGGAAGAGGAGAGACCAGAACAAGCATGACCCTGACCCCGTGGAGTTTCTGTTCTGGTGGGAGCTAGATCTTTAGATCGACAGGCACTTCGCTGTATGCGTTCAGGACAGGTGTCCTGTTGCAGACACACGTGCACGCGTACATGCATCCATACATAATTACATAGCTTTGGGTTTGTTTTCTATAAAGGGAGCGGGATGAAACTTTTGTGTACGTGGAGTAACAAGTTGAGTTCTTTATACCGCATCCTGTACGTAGAAGTTCAGAGAAATCTGTACAGTAAAACTCCTTTATGAGTTGTGTTTACATTCTGCTTAGAAAGGTTTCTTTGTTTGTTTTTTAAAGTTCCATAATGGAAAATTTCACATTTATTCAGAAGTGGAAAGGAGAGGTTACTAAACCCCCATGTACCTGTCACTGACCTTCAGTAATTACCAACTGGTGACCAATCTCGTAGAGAGGCAATTACTGCAGGTAATTGGGCTCAAGACTAATGTCCAACTTAACAGATTAATCTCTTTTACGTAAGTTTCTATGTATAACTGTTCTTTTTCAACGAGATAATTTTATCTATTACTTATTTATTCAGGTATTAAGAAGATGATCATTTAGTAATATAAGCTGTTTTATTGTGAGTCTGCTTTACTAACGCGTTAGGGTGGAAGCCTCCTAAGACTCTGAATTAGGCATATATCTCCCCATTATATTCAATTGTCCAGCTCAGTAAGTGCATTTACATAACATTTCATAAGAAGTTTGTTCAGAATAACCTGCTTCTTCCAGGTACTCTTGTCCCTCTGTCATGTTTCGCAGAGAAAAACAAAAACCAGTGGTATTGTAACACTCACTTTGCTCTTCTCTTTTTGAGTCAGGCCTCTTGCTGCCGTTGGCGGCATGATTAGATTTATGAAAGTAGAGTGGATGTTTGGGTTTTTTTGTTTGTTTTTTTTTTTTAATGATTACATACTGACTTGGATTTATTTCCCTTGTGCAGAAGGAAGTGGGCAAGTTACAACTGAAACTCTGCTAAAATCTGCTGAGGAAGCCCAAGGGATGAGGGTCAGTGGGACTGAGACGGATGATTACGAACAACAAGAGGACGGCCACGTGAGCGAAGGGCTCCCGCCTGGGCGCAGCAAACACCTGGAAGTAGACAGAGTCATGACCGGTGACAGAGTTTCAGAACCCAGCACGCTAGCTTCCCTAGAGCCTTTGAACTTTGTGGGCCCTGGATCAACAGAAGCAACTCCTGAAGAAACAGAATGTGAAGCATTAAAAGCCTGTCCTCCTTGGTCGCTGTCATTACCAGGGAACAGTGCCATTTCCCAAGTGGATGGTGGGAAGGAAGAGTTGTGTAAATTGGACCTTACCTGTGAAGCAGATGACAATCAGCAGCGGATTCTTGGCCACCATAATGAGAGACACAGTTCCCCATGTGGCAGCCCCAAAGCCACGAGGAGTGTGGTTGTGGTAGAAGAAAATTCTGTTTCAGAAGAAGATTCTGAAGTTTCACATCTCACATCAAGTTTGTCTGGTCCAGAATCCAGAACAGCATCCTTAGCAAAGTGCAATTTTGAAGGTGACAGCTTGCTGAAGGGATCTGTTGAAAAGACAGACAGTTCCTGTTTGGATGGGGACGATCAAAGTGTGAACTTGGCTTCCAGAGAAGAAAATGAACAGCTTTTGAGCCCCAGGAGTGAAAGAGGGGAACCCTTTCTTGTTAGTGCCAGGCAGCCAGAAGAGGATGCTAGTAGTCATCGTTCTGGAAAAAACCAGACCGCTGACGTCCCCAAAGAAAACACCCATGCTAACTGCTGCCCTCGAGGCAGTGTCCACACAGACAGCCCTAGTTCTACAGTGCCCAGTTCTTTAACCGAAGCCAGGGAAGTAATGTTTGAAAAAAATGATTTGAAAATCACTGTAGACATTCAAGGTAGCTTGGCAAACCATGAGGACCATAGGATAACTTTTCCTGATATGAGCCGTCTGGGTACGCACTCTTCCTCTGTGATGCTGACGGAAGGGCCAGAACAGACAGCCACTGTCAGGCCCAGTGTGTCAAGTGAGAAGAGTCACAGTGAATACTCCTTAGACAGCACCCACAGAAATCTGGATGGCAACACCGAGTTAGATGAAGCATCACATAATGAATTTCCAACTGAAAGAGAATCCCTTGTGAGTTTAACGCCAGAGGACCAGTTAAATTCCATAAATGACGTATCCAAACCCAAGAAAGATCTTGCTCCGTTACCGCCATCCCCAGAGTTCCAGGACAGACCTGAGTCAGAAGAAGCCACACACAACTCCCAGGACGGTGGTCCACACATAGATGAACAGAGCACTGCCTGGGAGACGAATGAACTTTCCTGCACCAATGAACTGGCCGTAAACAAATTAGGAAGTGAATGTGTTTTAAATCAAGTGTCCCTTAATTCTCAAAACCACGCAAAGTTGCCAACTGACAAAGATGTGCCTGTAGCAGCGAGCGAGGGGGTTTCCCAACAGAACCAACACCCTCCGTTAGAGGCTGGAGCAGATGTCCTTGCTGGTACTCAGACCCCTCCCATGAAGACAGGAATGGAAGACATCTCTCCACCAGGTGACAAAACCTGTGGTGCCTCTTCAAACAGTCCCACCTTAAACAGACCAGGGAGCCTAGAAAGAAAAGCCGAAATGGCTGCTCCAGGAGCAGAAGATGCACATTCCAGGCTCCCCTCAAACGAGAAAGAAGCAGCAGACTTGCCTCAAGAGGCCTCTGCCATGGAATGTCAAAGTGTCCAACTGCAGGACCTCTCGAGCCGCCCTTGTGTGAGAAGGAATGCACCTGAGGAGAGCATGTGTCCCACCCATGCTGCCTTGGAGCCCAGCAAAACCCTCATGGGAGCTGAAAACCCTCCAATAACCAAGTACAAAAATGCATTTCAGCACAGCGACTGCTGCCCCCAAGGGAGAGAAGGCTCCATGAAAAGTAACGCCCATAAAGTGAGTGGTACATCAGAGAGTGAACCTGATGGGAGAGGAACTAAAGGCAGCCTTCCAGGAGGCGAGGCCAGAAATGAGACGCCAGCAGGCACATCAGGTAGTGAAGCTTCACACAAAACCGCTCACACCGCGCTGCACAGCCGACCCGGCGGGGAAGGGCTGGAGAGAGGAGAACAGGATGTCCCCAAGGAGACCATGTGTCACAAAGGTGACATCTCTGATTGTGCCGCACGGGAGCAAAACCAGCCTACAGATACTCCAAGCCCTGAGAGATTGCTGGACCAGTTTCCTACTGTTCTGCCCTCCGGTGTTAAAAGCATGAACCAAGCTGCTGAAACTCTTGAGCAGAAGGCCGATGAGGCCCTCAGCTGCCAGAGTAACCTGGATAGACCAGACAAATGCAGAAATGAAGATAACTCAGCCAAGGAGATGCCGGGAGGTGACCAGAGAGAGACAGTCACAGAGCCCAGCAGAGTGGGGAGCCAGGGCCGGGAGGGTCTCCTGATCAGTGCAGGCAATAACAGCTCACGGTCTGGTGGACGTCCAAAGGAAGGGGCCTTCAGAAGGGTTTCTGGTCGTGAGGAGTCCGCAGACGGCATGGTAGACTTCGTCCACGCGGGCTGCGGGAAGGAGCCCACAGAAAGCGTTCCAGACGAAAGGGCGCCGAGCACACTTGATGGTGGTGCAGGTCATTTTGGGCCGATGTTACATGAAACCCCACGGAGTACTCTGTCCCAGAGAGGGGAGCCCAGCCTTGCGTTCCTGGGAGAGATGGACCCGGATTCGGATTTCCAAGATGCTGCTTCCCCTGCAGTGGAATCTCTCGAAATGAAAAACTCATGTGAAGACAAAGTACGGGGAGCATCAGAAGACTGTGAAATGGAAGTGTGTCCAGACTCTCGGACCCGTGAGGTAGAGTTTGCTGCAGATCATGAGCCAAATGTTAGAAGATTGGGTAGGGAAAGTGTGTCTTTAAATTACATTCATCATGAACAGAAACCTCAAGAAGCATCTCTGGGAGGAGCACAAGGAATGATGGAGCGACCAAGACAAGAAATAAATTCTGAGTTTGACAAGGAAGACCTCTGTGGAATTTGCTCAGAGGAGCTGGTATCTTTTGGACACCGAGGTGAGAACTCTGTTCCCCCAGAAAACCTGAAGTCCATTGAGATAACGCCTTTGTGCCTGTCGTCCCAAGAAAAATCAGAAACTGATATTAACAGTGGAGCATCTGATCTGAAAAGCCTTTTTAAGCCAAAAGATGGTGAAGTGCCCTGTGAAGACGTGGAGGTCCTGCCTGAGGTGGAGGAGGGGGCCCCATGGGGTAAGAAGGATCCTGGCACAGGAGACAGCATGGCCATTGGCATGAGGAGCCCGCCTTTAATAGCAGAGACCAAGCCTGCAGCGAGCAGGGAGGGCACCGGAGACCAGGGCCGGCTGCGGGGCCCTGTGGCTGCCGGGAAGGAATCTGAAGAGATACGTGTCCAACGAGTGGGTCCCGGGGAGATCACAAGTGAGACTTCTCAAGTGCACCTCAGTCCCCAGGGGGATCCCGGTGATGCGGAAGAGCAACACGGCAGGGAGAAAGAGGGCCAGATGCAGCCAGAAGCAGGTACCACGTGGGCGCAACACACAGCCCCTTCTCTGTTGTCAGATGAGCTGCGAAGGGAGAGCCGTCTTCGGGGCTGTGGAGATGAGCCCTTCACTGTGGGAGAAGTCGCCCCCGCAGAGCCGGCCACAGGCAGCACTGCTGTGGGGGTTCAGGAGCCCAGGGACCCAAATGGAAGCTGGTGCCATCCATTAAGAGAGGGCTCCACGCCATGTGCAGGCCCCAGCCTCCAGGGAGCCCCCCGGGGAGCACCAGGCCCCAGGCCCACCGGGCGCGGGGACCTCAGCGGTGCCTTTGGGAACACTTCACACTGGAGAGGGGTGCTTCCCCTAAAGAAGCAGCCCCCCCGAACGTGTAAGAAGGTTTCCTGTCAGGAGCAAGTCAACATGGGGAGGAAAATGAGTAAAATCAGAAGTTCTGCCTTTTTCAAGAGCTCCTCTGAAACCATCCCCACGAAAACACACAGGTTTCTCAGCTCGTGCGCCGTGGCCGCAGCCTCGCCACCGGAACCCAAGACAGCCCTGGCCTGGAGCCCCGGGAGCCTCAGAAGCCCCGCACCAAAGCAGCCGGCAGCCCCGGGCCGCCTCTCGGGGAGCCCGAATGTTCGGAAGCCTACCAAAGAGTCAGCCTTACTCAGCAAGCTGTCCAGCCTGGCCTCCAGACTGGCCCCGGCCGCACAGGCCCAGGAGCTGGGGCGTCGGTGCTCCTCGGAGCTTCTCCCAGTGGCCGGAAGCCACAAGCGGCTCAGATACCGCCAGCTCCTGGATGGGTTTTCACGCAGCACCGCGCAGCTGAATCCATGTCTGGCAGCCAGCCGTTGGGACAAGAGGCCCACTAGTAAACCCCTGACACTTTGTTCGCTCGAAGCCATCAAAATGAGCTTCATGGATCTGGGCGCCAAGATGCCATCACTGCTGTTTGGTTCCGAAGTCTTCCCAGTCTCCTTCCACATGAAGTCGGGCTCCGAGCTTGGGACTGAGTCCCCGAGGACTTTTCCCGAGCACTGTGCGCCCGCGAGGCTCGCCTTAGGAGAGGCCGCCCAGTGTCCATCTCCGCCGCCCAAGTGGACCTTCTCTTTCTTCCTGGCCCATGGTTGCCCTGGGGTGGCCACATTCAGGGAAGACGCTGGTGTCCGGGGTCAGGCAGGTACCCGGCCTCCCCCACAGCCTCCAGTTCCTCTCCAGGACCATGGAGCCGCCGCCATAGTCCAGACCAGAGCCAGCTGCTCCGTCCTTGGCCTTCACACACTCCTAGCACTTTGTTCCCCAGGATGTTACCGAATCTGGACGAAAAAACGGAGCTTCTCCAGTCACATGCCCACCATGCAGAGGCTCTTCTTGACCCAGTTTACACAGGGCTTGAAAGGGCTAAGGTCTCCAGCCTCCCCGGCAGATGAGGCCTTCTGTTCTCTGCCCTTCTCGGTGGGCCGAGTGCTGTCCATTTGGAGCCAGCATGGGCCTTCTGCCTGCCCCTTGGAAGTCTCCGCTCTTCATTCCTCTCCCAGCAAGCAGCAGCCAACTCTGGGCACCCCAAGCAGGTAAACCCCATCCCCTGTTCTTGCCGAAGTCCCGTGTTTGCATCCCGCCCCAGGGCTGGGAGGAGAGGGCGCTCCTGAAAATGCCAGGCTTGGAGTCTCTGTGTCTGCGTTTCCTGTTTATTGCCAAATCCCTGCAAAGGAAATGCAGCAGTAGTTCTGAAGTGTAGAGCCCTCCAATTTTCCTGCAGAGTCTGGATTTCTTGCAGAGTCCTCTATTTTGTGCCTTCCTCTCTTCTGTCCATTTCATTCTGCAAACCCCCAAATCTTTTGAAGCTCTTCTTTTCACCTCTTGCCCCCACCTTGCAAAGAACCAACAGCATGACAAGTTAAAGTGGTGACAAACTATGGCTTGTGACTATAACTTGTTCACAAGGTGTCATATAGCCAGCACTTAACTCAGTGTTCCATGCGTAAAGGATACAGAAGAAATAGTTCTTAAATAAACTAACTAGTTATGTAGATATCATCAAATCTAGTTTATGAACCTCTTTCTTTCTGGAGCAGAGCAGCTTCAAAGGTTGACATTTGCATTTCTGTTCTTGAAGAATTTATAGAATTTTAAGTGAGCTGGAAAGATTTTTTTGTGGTTTGACCACTGGGAATAGTTGAAAATAATTTCACCAATATCGTTATACCTTCTAATTGAAAAGAAGAGAAGAAAAAAACTTGGGAGTTACATCCCTAATGATCTGCTTCAGACCTAGTAGAGAAGCCCTCCTATTTATAATCCTTCAGATAAACAGAAACTTTAAACATCTTTTTGCTTTGTCCTTATCATTGCTATCGTTTAAAAATTCAGCAACAAAAAAAGGCCTTAAAATTCTGAACAGCCTGAGAGAGGCCTCATCTGCGTACTTGGGCTCTCTCTCCTGCAGAATCGTTCTGTGTCATTGAAAAGCTGCTGGAGTATACCATGAAGTTACCCAGCATCTTAGCCAAAAACTCACTGAATAAAAGGGCTTCAGAAAGACACCCAGAACCTGAACGCAGCTGATGGCAGGTGCTTGCCCTAGAGTTAGTCAGAAAAATTTTCGCTCCGTATGATGCAGCCATAAAGATACAGTGGTGCAAATCGGTTTGTCCTCAGGGGTGGTGCACTGCTCCTGTGTGTTGGCCTCTGGAGGCCCAGAGTCGTGCTCTGCTCTGCTCTGTGACTGTGACATCCCTCTTCAAATCGTCTTACCTCCTTGAAATTGTGTCCATTCCTGAGGCTCGTGTGGAGGGTAATTGTTCGTTTCACCCTGTGAAGATGAGTGACCCTTTGGCCCTTTTTCCTTTTCCAGAACTCTTTCCCACCTGACTTTTCTGTTTTCTGGGGGAAGCGGGGGGGGGGGGGGTACTTTCTCTCTCCCTTCCTTCCTGTATCTGACATTATATTTACTTTATGCTTTAGTTTCAATTTATTATATATATGTTTTTAATTTAAGTGGAAGGTTGGAGGGGTGGTGTTTGTGGGAAATTTTTGTTCTCATTGGCCTTAACATCATACGTATCCTTGGCTTAGAGTTTAGAAGTTTGCTGTTTTCCTAGACGTGCTTAGAAATAAATGTTCCGAGTGGTAAATTAGGTAGCCTCAGAAAGCAAGACTTAACAAAGATTAATTTATGTTTCCATGGGGTTTTCTCATTAGCATCTCATCTTCCAGCCTTCTGTAATCTAGGTTAAATAGGTTTTGGGTTTTTTTTTGCCTTTTTTTATAGATGATAAGACAGGCACATGGTTTTTTCTAATTCAGATCATTCAGCTGCTTAATGCGTCAGCTGAGCGAGGCCCGAAACGAGGTCTCCTGATTCCTGATTTGGTTAGCTCTTTTCCAGCATTCCAAATTGGTGCTAACATTTCTAAAAATCTGAATGATCTGTGATTTAGCCATTGAACAAATTTCTCTAACTTCCCAGAGGAGATGGATTGGTAGTGTCAGCATACAAACGTCTTATTAACTAAACCTGTACTGTGTCTAAATTCAGCAGAAACTGGTACAGGTTTTACTTGGAGGGGCACCAAGAGCTCTCCAGCATCGCATGTTAATGTGTCTGTAAATGAAATTCCATTGCTTCATCTATAAAAATAAAAATTCAATTATATAGGAACCAGCCCTGTCAAAATTTTCAACCATGCGGCCATGTTTATTGTGAGACTTGGCTTTAAAATAAGATTTCGTCACAGTTGCTCGCAGGGTTAAAGAAGTTGGCAGAGTTTATTTTAATATGGTTAATACAGAGCTGACTAGTGTACTTTTATCTTTAAATTACTTTTTAAAAATCTTTCACACATGTTCAGCAGCTTGAGTGGAAGGTATAAGGCTCAGAGTCCTCCTGGTTCCCCTCTTTCTCTTAGTGCCCTCTGTTGCTCACTCTCTCCTGCCTCCTCCCCATGGCCTGCCTCCCCTCCAGCGCTAGGCACAGCAGTGTAGTTCTCCTGGCTGGGAGGGAGGCGATCATCTTGCTGAGTGACTGTCGCGTGTCTTCCAGGGGCTCTGGCTGAGCACCGTCCTGAGCCCCCTGTGCATCAGGGCCTCCCCTGCTGCCCCACCACCCTAACCTGTTGCTCTTGTGCCTTTGCTCCATGCCAGCCACACCCTGTTACCGTATGTGCCTATCCCGGGCATGGAGGCTGCTTATACCACCAGCGGCAGTCACATGAGGTAAGCCCCCGGAGCTATGGCCAAGTGTGTGTCCATGTGTCCGTCCACTAGCAGCCAGTGTGTCAGGCATGGTGTGATTCCGACCTCTTGTTCTCCTTCTGAACCTGATCTGTGTCTCTCGGATGAACAATCTGAGACTCAGCCTCAGGACTGTGTCACTAAGGATGTGTAATCACTACCATTTACTGAAATAAGTTGATCACCAGCCACATTGTACCACAAGTCCCCTCTCAAGCTATTCTCTGGTCACTTAGCCGAGCTCAGTGCCCAGATAGGGTTGATCTCATCCAAACACAATTCATTTGTTCAGTTCACTAGATTTCTTCTTCCCCTCCCCAAAAGCCTTTCATTTTACATTTGTCCTTATTCATAGCATTTTCTTTGTTTCATTATTCCACAGTAAGGAAGTGGATCCACCGCATTCTCGTACTTTTTTACATAGGTGGACACAGGCTGTGTCCAGAAGTAATTAGAGGACAGGTTGGCTGGAAACATCATTCAGCTCTGGTCTGGATGTTAAGATGAATGTGCCAGGTTAGAAACCCGTTTCATATTTTTCTTCTCTGTTTTTCTCTCCATGGTGCTAGGCTGGAGCCTCCATTCCCTGCTTTGGTACCAAAGTCTCGCTTGGTAACAGACTCAGCTGTCAGCAAGCTCCTGCTTTCAGCCTCTGAGCTCCAGGTTCCCGGATTTGATGAACTGGATGGTGTGACAGCAGTGTGTCCCCGACCACAGAGCAGCCCTCCGGAGCAGAAAGAGGTGAGTTTAAAGTGCTGGTGGGCTAGGTGGCGGGGGCGCTGGAGGTGTCCGTCGATGACCACGGGTCACGTGGCAGGTACAGACGGGCCCCTGAGTGTCTTCACTTAACCACCTTTAACTCCTGCTGAGTACTGGAGATGGCCAAGGCGGGAGCTCTTCTGTTTGGCCACTAAAGGATACCTTCATCCCTCCATCTCCATTTTTTCTTGATGACAGCATTTAGAGAATTGGACCACAGAGCAAGCGGCCTCATGCATTCAAAGACGAGTGAACAAAGGTGCTTTTTAATTTTGCCATGTCTGCTGTCTCCAGCAGTTGCAAACTTCCTTATTGATCATCTCAGTACCTGAACTGCATGGACAGGGATATCGCGGGACAGGTGCTGGGAACACTGTCGGCAGCAGCAGGAGGGGACTCTGGGTCACCCACTGCTCACTGACATCATCTGCACACTGAGGAAGCAGTGTCTTGAGTGTCAAGGAAAGGGACTTTATATATTTAGAAAGTCTGACAACCTGACTGTCTTTCTTCTTAACCCTTAAAAATAGGCGGAGCCAGAGAAGAGGCCAAAGAAAGTCTCACAGATTCGCATCCGGAAAACCATTCCTAAGCCAGACCCTAACCTCACCCCCATGGGCCTTCCTCGACCCAAAAGGTGAGCTCGTCCTCCCTCACACGTGGGTGCGCCTTTTGGGAGACTTGGGCAAAATGTGACGACCTTTTGGATGATTATATACTCTGAGCTATTTTTTACACGTCTAGGAGTTTATCCAAAAGAATCCGTTGGTAGTGTGGCCAGAGATTTACGTGTACGGATAGCTGCAGGCGTTCTCAGGCATTTTTATCGAGCTCTCTGTGTCAGGTATTGTGCTGTCCCTTCATGTGCACAATCCCAGGCCATCCTCTGCGGTGCTGGGAGGCAGGCACTGCTGTGGTCCCCAGGTTAGGTGAGGCTGCCTGGGCTCAGTGGCTCAGAAGAAGCCCGTGTTAGGCTGCAGCATCCGTCATTGCCACAGGGGGTTCCTGTCTCACACAGGTTTCACCCCATGGCCCAAGCTCCCAGCACCCTGTGCGCAAAACTGGGAAGGGACCTAAATGTCACAAGGGAAAGAAGTTTAGTGTCTTTTTTTTTTTTTTTTTTTTTTTTTTTTTTAAGAAAATGCCAGATCCACATTTTGGTCTACATTATAGCCTTTAAAAATTTGAATTTATTTTTTACGACTGAGATGATTTTGCTAATCCCTATAAAGTGAAGCGGAAAGAAGATCAGATGACTAAATTATGTGTTAGGTGTGAGTCCAAATTATGTATTTGACATGATTCCAGTTGTGGAATGATGTGTATTACACAGACACTATGAAAATATAAACATTTTTAAAAAGATCTCCAGAGGTATGATTTCTTGTGGATTTCACGCCTTCATTTCTCATCAGCAAATGGGAGCCTAAGAGTGTCCCTCAAGTAACCCAAGGTGAGTTATTTAACTTCGTGAGCTTAAAGGACTTATGTGTAAAATGCAAACAAGAATTCCCGACACTTAAGATTGCTGTACAGTCCAACGGAGGAAAGACTGTGCTCTGTATCTATTTCACTGCTTCGCACAACACAGATGCAGTAGTTAACTGTTACTGTGCTCATGATCGACCTTCTTCCACTTTTCCCATGTGGTTTTGTAAAATTTGTTGTCTATTTTAAGAAATTGCCACAGTCACCTCAGCCTTAAGCTGCCACCACCCTGATCAGTCAGCAAGCATCAATGTTGAGGCAAAACCCTCCACCAGCAAAAAAAAAATTACTTGATGATGGTTAGCATTTTTTAGTAAGAAAGTATTTTTTAATTAAGACTATTTACATTATTTTTTCGACATAATATTGCACAGTTAATAGACTACAGTATAGTGTAAACATAACTTTCATACACACCGGAAAGCAGAAATTTTGTGTGACTTGCTTTATTGCAAGAATCGCTTTATTCTGGTGGTCTGGAGTCAAAACCCACAACGTCTACAAGGTATGCATGTAAAAATTCTTAAGACTTCTGGTTTTATATAAACCATTTCTGAAGTCATGGAAGTAAGAGACATCGTTTCTCAAAAACAGATTTTGAGAAATGCCTGATGTTTTGTCTCTGGCCTTACAAATTTATAGGTTTGTTCTAACTCAGAACCGAAAAGCCATTTTTTAAAAATTGAAGTACAGTTAGTTACAATATGTCAATCTCTGGTATACAGCACAATGTCCCAGGCGTGCATATACATATATATATTTGTTTCCCACCCGGGGGACAACAAAGAAAACCACCTTCCCCAAATCCAGTCCCTGTGCAGAGGAAGAGGACTCACCTTTGAGCATTTATAGCCACAAGCTGGCCCTCTCCTGGATTTGCAGCCTGAATCCATGCCTCCTGGGCAGACTGAAAAAAACTTTAGGCTGAGAATTCAGTTTGCAGTGGTCCCTGGTTTGTAGTTCCCTCAGGCTCCTGACAGAAACAAATACATCATTTCAAGAAATCCTCTTCCCAATCTGGCCCTAAATAAAAGTTAAGGGAGGGTATGTAAAACAATTCACAGTAAACTTCGAAGCATGGAGGGAAACAAGGGTTTCGTGCCTGAGTGCCAGTGGACCTAACAGCGACTCAAATCTGAGACGACCCCTGATACTGGGATAATTGGAGAAGAATATAATCTAGTATGTTTTTATATGTTTAGGGAAATAAAAATGGATTGAGTAAAGGATCAAAAGACTTGAAACTGACCAAGTGGATTTGTAACGTAACCAGAGAAAATTTCTTAAAAATGTGAAATAGAGTGATCAGAATAAAACCACGGTAGATGAGTTTAACAGCAGATTAAACAGAGCTAAGTAGAACTAAAGAAATGGAAAACAAGCCTGAACAAATGTTCGCTATGAAGCACAGAAACAAAAAAAGATGGAAAATATAGAAAGGGAGGGTGAGAGGTATGGAGACAATTTAAAGGATCTAGCAGACATCTAAGCAGAGTTCCAGGAGGAGAAGGAGAAGGGGGATGGTGAAGGCTGGTGAAAGATTCTAATCCCAAGCAGGATCAGTGGAAAGGATTTCATACCTAACTGCGTCTTAAGAAAACTGCAGAGTTCCAAAGACAAAGATGATCTTAAGAGAAGCCAGGGAACTCTGTAAATAACAGACACAAAAATCTTCAAAATACAAGCAATTCCTTGTTTTGGAAACTGTTAAACAAAGGGAAAGAACGAAGCATACCTCCTGCTTTTCCTACACAAATGGTTCCTCCTGGTTTGTGGACGAGCCCGAAGGTTTCTTTAGGTGGAAGAATTCTACTGAAAGAATGGTTGACTGTCACCATGTGCAACCCTAATGAACTAATAAATATATTCAATACTTGTCAGTGACTGCTAACACACAAAAAGGGTGACAGCTGGGTATCACGGCCCTCATGAGGGAAGGGAGTATACACCACCATCTAAAAGTCTGCCCATCAAAAAACCCGGAACACCTGACTCGCTTGTATCTGTACCTAGTTACCAGCCTATAGGAGGTACCTAGAGTGCGTCCCACACGTTTGGGGCAGAGGAGCATGTTAACTGACACTCTGTGGATGTAATCAAGATCTAGACTGGGGAAGCCACAGACCAAACGGCCTGGTTTCTTTAAAAAATTACAGAATAAGATGCAGTAGAACACTACTATACTATACTGTATTACTATAAATTGGGACAGTGTTGATCACTTAGAAGTTCCAGCGACCTTGTGTTGTTTGGGAAGAGGGTAGAAGTTCCGATGCACTTTGGTTTCTAAGTTAAATATGCTCATTCAAATTCTTGCCAGCCGCCAGACGAGCAGAATTGTGTAGTTTTCAAGCCAGGCGAGGAGGATAAGAAACAGGACAGTCAAGGAAAAGAAGAGAAGTAGGACAAGAAGAAGCTGTAAAATAACAGGTCAAACCCAGTGATATCATTCCCAGTAAGTAAAACTGGGCTAACAGGCACAGAGCTGAGGATGGGCAGCCCAGACCAGAAAGTCCACTGCGCATCCACATGGGGCACGCGTAAAGCTCCTCACAGGAAGGTCGAAAGAGAAAGAAGGTAAGGGCAGAATTGGGAAACCTTATTTACTTATTTATTTTTTTCTCTTTTCAGGTTAAAGAAAAAGGAGTTTAGTTTAGAAGAAATATATACCAATAAGAACTATAAATCTCCTCCTGCAAACAGGTGGGTAGACAAACAGGTAGGAAGGGGTGGGTGGGGAGGGCTCCCAAAAGGACCGATGCAAATCTCCAGTCCTTTCACCACAGGAAGTTTCATGTTCAGCTCTTCTGACATCAGGTCTTGACCACAACTAGAACTGAGATTTTTAGTTCCCCACACTCGATGTGGGGTCGGTGGTAGGAAGGGAAAGAAATGTGTCACGTTAGGTCGTCTCTCAGTTTGGGCTTGCGTTTTTAGCAAATAGGCCGCTGTCTTCAGGACTGATACTCATTGGGTCTTCGGATACGACTCCAAACCCTAACAGGAAGAGAGTCACTGGGCTACCATTGGGTCTAACTTCAGTTCAAGTCATTGAACATCTATTCAGTTCCCGTTGTGTCTAGGACGTAGCAGGCGAGATTTATCCTGCAAGGTGAACATTCGCTTGGAGGCGTTTGTACAAGGCCGCTCCTTGCAGCGTTGCTAAATGTCAGGGAAGGATTGGAAACAACTTAAAATATCCGTGGATCAGGTTTTGATTAAATTATAATCCATCCTTATAATAGGATACACTGCAGAGCCATTTAAAAGAATGAATCAGATACCCATGTACCTGGTTGGGACAGGCTTAAAGGTTACCGAGAGGTCGGAGAGGCACAGTATACAGGACAGTGCGTGTCCTCTGCTATCACTTGAGTAAGGGAAAAACCAGAGCGTCGCGTAGATGTCGCGGGTCAGCAGATCCCAGGCCAGATCCAGCCAGCAACCAGTTTTCTTCCCTTTTTTTCCCGGCCTATGAGCTAGGAATGATTCCTATCTTTTCAAAGATTTTTTTGTGTGTTTTGTTTTTTGTTTTTGAAAAGACTGTTGCAGAGACCTGTGTGGCTTATTAATATTTTAATATTATACATATTTTAAAATATTAAAAATATTAAAATATTTACCCCCGGCCCGTCACAGAGAGGGGCTGCCCTCTGGTGGTGCATGCCTGCTTACAGACGTGTGTCTGTACATGGCTTTGGGAGGGCACATCAAATACTCTTGCTGCTGTTGCCCATTGGGGGGGTTCACCTCACTTTAATTCTTTACCCTTTTGTCCAGTTTTTGTTTCTTCACCATGTGCTTGTAGTGTGTATTCATTCATTTGTGTTTTTTCATCAAAAAAATAGCTGCAGGCCAGAGGAAACAGCTGAGTTGGGCTAGGGGGCTGATGGCGCAAGAATCCGCATATTGGTGACTCTGTTTTGTGCTCCACCCTCAGGTGTCTAGAGACCATCTTTGAGGAACCCAAGGAACGAAATGGTACGCTCATCTCAATCAGCCAGCAGAAGAGGAAGCGCGTTCTAGAGTTTCAGGATTTCACAGTCCCGCGGAAGAGGCGGGCACGTGGTAAGGTCAAGGTGGCGGGCAGCTTCACCAGGGCCCAGAAGGCGGCTCTGCAGAGTCGAGAGCTGGATGCGCTTTTGATTCAGAAGCTCATGGAGCTGGAGACCTTCTTTGCCAAGGAAGAGGAGCAGGAGCCGTCACCCAGTTGTTGAGAAGCAATTCGGGCTGGGGGGGTCTCAGTTCTGGACCTTCTGGGCCTCCTTGGACGAGGTTGCCTAGTCTAGCCCTACCGCCCAGACCACTTACATGCAGTCTACAGATTCTCACCTGTTTCCGAGAGCGGCCTTTCTAGGGGCTGGTGAAGGAGGGTCCTCGAGCTTGTACTGCTGAGTCTAGAACCTCAGGAACGCTCCCTTTCTCCTGGAAACGGTCCTGAACACCATTGGCCTCCTCTCCCCACTCTGCTGTCCACAGAAGGAAGACGCAGCATCCCTTCAGTAACACTAGGATTCCAAGGACTCCGTGTTTGCACGTCCATGCAAAGGTTCTGCGCTGTTTACGGTGGTGCTAGACCAAGATTATGTAGAGACGTGGCCCAGGGAGGGGGACCTGGCGTCCTGTCTCGCGTGGTCTCACTGGCTCACTTCAGTAGCTGAGGAAAGATGAGCTGTTGTGTTTTCTAATCCTTTGAGCCCCTCTGTCCAGAACCGGGAGCGTGTGTGTCCGTGTGCGTGTGTGTCCGTGTGCTTTTCCCCATCATTTTCTCCCCTCTGTGACTGTGGGTCACTAGTGCCAGAGGAGCCCGTCCAGGCCCCCTTCGAAGTAAGTTGCACTTTTTAATGTTGTAGTGTTGATTATTTTCATTTGTTTTCTTTCTTTTTTCTTTTTTTTTTTTTTTATTATTGCTGCATGTTTGGAGCCTTTAAATGTGATTTTAAAACAATTTTTTTAAGACATCAAGGAGAGAGACAATACCGTCTTCAGAACACACAACAGGCATCTGACCCAGTTTGTCGGTGCACAGGGTGTGAGCAGAGGGCCTCTTTCCAGCTCACGCATTTCCAGCAGCCCCTTCCCCACCTCCAGCTCCTCACAGAATGCATTAGAGGGAGCTCCATTTTCACCTGGGTTCTCATTCTTGCCCGTGAAGTAGATGTGTTTATTTTAATGGCAGAAGTAAGAGCAGGTCTCTCTCCGAGTTGTTTAAAAAGTCCGAAGGATGGGGGTGGTCTCGGTGGGTTCACCTGCAGTGGTGGTCCGTGGCAGGGGTGGGCGCAGCTGTCGGAGCAGCCTGCTCCGCATGTGGGGAGAGGCGGCGGGGTCACAGTTCCATGGCCAGCCCCACCTCAGGCACCTCATTGTACTCTGGGCTCCTGTGTCAAACCTACTGGAAGTTCTTAAAGAATGCCAGACAGAGCTGGCTGGGCTTTGTGGGAGTCTGTGGGCAGAAGGCTCAGAAGGGTGCGCAGTGGGAGCCAGAGGGCCTGAGGTTTCCTTCCTTCTCCACTTACTGGTCGTGTGCCCTCCCCTGCTTCCCCTTCTCCTCCCCTTGTGTTCTCTCTCTTTCTCACTTGCTGTCTCCCTCACTGTCTCACTTACTCGCTCTCAAGACGAGTGCAGAGAATTCACATTCCTTGCTGGCGGGAGGGATGCTCAGCCCCCTCCTCACCTCAGGACACTGGTCCCCTCCTCCATCCTCCGAGGAGCAGCGCCGCCGGAAATGGTCAGGCTCTGGGGACCATGTCTCCTGGGTTCCTTCAGTGTCCCCGTTTGTTAGTGGGTAGGGGTAGGGGGTCTCTACGTGCCTTTCCTTTGCAGGTTGACCGTCGGTGCCACAGTGGAGCAGAAAAACTGACAATGCGAGGAAAACAAAGTGCCACTCCCATCTTGCAGGCCCCCAGCCTCAGACATAGTGTTTAGGAAATGAAATACGCCCAGGCATCCAGGTGGCTTCTAAGGCCGAGTGGCATCAGAGGAGTGCCCAGCTTCCACTCTGGCTCTGAGTGATGCGAACCAGATTCCGCTGCTGTGTGTCCGCTTTGCCCAGACTGTGTAGACACGACCTGTGTCTCACCTCGGTACCTCTCCCTTCCTGGGACAGGGTCCTTAGGCACGAAGGCTTCTCTCTGTGTTTTTGCTTAGAAGAGTGGGATGAGTCTGTGCTCATGTGGATGTTTTTAGGGAGCTCCTGTTGGACGGCTTGCAAACTCCCAGCAGATCAACTGAGCCCTGCTCGCCAGCTCCATTGCCAGTGTAGACGAGTCAGCACCTTGGCAACCACGTCATCCTGCAGACTGAAGTTGTGGGAGCAGCTGTGCCGTCACCAGCCTTGTGGAGATGCAGTTTCCGGTTCACCTGGGGCAAGCGTGACACTTGGAAGGGCCAGGAGTGGTGATTTGGAACATTGGCTTCTGGGAAGGGAGGCTTGGAGAAAGTGGAAACTGGGGGCCCTCCTTGTCCTGGGAATGCAGGAGAAAGCTCTCTGAGGCCAACCCCTCCCTGTGTTCTTGGCCTGCCTCTGGCCCCGGCCCTTCCTCATTTCAAAGTGAAGAAAGGGCCCCCATAGCAAACTTGAAATTGCTCACCTGAAGTTGCCACATCGGATTTTAGCTCAGCCCCACCTGTCTTAACCTCCGTGTTTACCGTCAGCCTAGCCAGCTGCAGCACCGCCCATGGTCCTCAGAGACCGGGGTGCCTGCCCCTGTCGGGGACGCCGGGCGGCTGCGGGCCACCCCCTGCCCGGAGTCATGGGCAGTCTGCTGCTGGCGTGGGAGTGGGTGCAATTTCCAAGAACGGGAGGCTTCCCACCCCAAGCGATAGGGAGTGTGGTTAATAATTAATTCGACTTTAAGCTCAAGAGATTTAGTGTTTTTAATATGGGAAAGAGGAGAAATCTCAGGTCCAATCAGCTTTTCACTGAAGTTTTCAACTGTGTTTTTGTTTTCCATCCGTCAGTTTTGAGCTATGTTTGCCCTTCCCCCCCTTCCTCTCCTTCTGTCTTTCGGTTTCCTTTCCAGCTTCGTTTCTCTGTTCGTTTAAACGCACCTCATCGCGTTACAGCAGATCATGTCCGCGTTTTCTCGCTGACCTTCCTCGGGGAGCGGCAGCTGCGGGAGGGACAGTGGAGAGACACGTAGCGATTGCCTTACTTGGAGCCCGGAGAGCTCAGAAACTCGCGCTGTGAGTCCCAAAACTCAGCGCTCCCCCAGAGCTGTGAAGATCATGACAGTCTGTCACAATTTTGCCTGAAAGGGTCTTTTGCGCCGGCGCCAGAGCCAACCTAAGGTGAATTCCAGACCCCACCCCAGACACGATCCTCCCCACCCGCCAGGCTGAGAGCAGCGGAGGGTGCAGCCGGGCAGCCGGCCCAGGGCTCAGCACAGCCCGACGGAAACAGCCAGTGCTCTGTCTCCAGGCTGGGATTTCATCTCATCACCAATACCGTGTATGTTGAAGTCCGCGAAAGTCCAACTTTTAGGCAGCGGTACTTTTCTCCCATCCCCTGGGGGGAGAGTATGCAGTTGGTGCTTTCTTGAATTCCCTTGTTGTGTTTTGTTTCCATAAGCTTTTCCCCGAATCATGGAAAGGACCCCTGAACACCGTACTGTGGGCGGCTGTATCCAGAGCCTCAGTTATTGGCCAGAGGTGCAGCATGCCCTTTCCTGGACTCATGCAAGGGAAGGGCTCCTCACCACAGCTGAACTTCTCATAGAATTAAAAAGCTGACTGGAAAGGAAGGATTAATTTTACTAAAATCAAAGGTTAGTATGACCACCTAGCCACACATCAAGCAGCGAAGTCCACTTACTTTGATGGTGAAGTGAGGGTCCCTGTCCCGCTGGCCACCCAGCACAGCAAACCCTCAGGCTCAATGCCTGTTTGCTGTGTGTCTTCACGAACCCCTCTCTGGTGCTGAATCAGATTTTAATTCTTGGTGAGAGGCCTCAGCATCTCCTTGGGCTGTTCTGGGCCGGAAAATCGCTGCCTGAAGTGTTTATATATTATCATGGTCAGTAGTTGAGTGAAATTTGTACATTTTTGGTAACATTGGCAAACCTGATGCCCCTGCAGTCCCTTTTCTGTTTGGTAGTTTGTGACTCTAAAATTCCCACTGTTGTGTGTGTTAATTTATGAAAATAAAAAAAATTTTTTTTTTTTTGGATAATCTTTCAAGTAACTCTTGAGGGTGTTATTCTTTTGGCTTCATAAGTTAAAAGTTGACCTGTAAAGTCATAAAGTTGTGTTTTTCTTTTATTTAAATAGACATTCCAAAGTTACCTATCACAGCGAGCATTGTCCCTTCCACAGTGGTCCCCGTTTTCTCAGGACTGTCCTGTGCTCAGAACGTATGGTGAACTCCACCTTCATGTGACCTTCTGAGCCTGTGCTGGAGCTTTTTAAGTTTGCTCAGAGGTGGCAGATCATCTCTTGTGAGGGAATTTGGTGTTTGGAAACAGCCAAGACTCAGATTGGAGTCACACCCAATGAAGTTGGGTCAGGCTGCCCAACGAGTATTTCAGGTGTGATTTTTGAACACCTGGAAGAGCAAACAGCAGTTAAAGTTCAGGTCAAAATAAATTTCAGATATTCACCACATATTTGGAATAAGAGCTTAGCTTGTTAAGGAAGCTCCTTGTGAGAGTACAAATACGGTGGAATATGTTCATTTACTTTTAAAAAGGTCTCACCTTTTATCATATCCTTCGCAGCTGTACGTGAGGTTAGGCTGTGAGTCTTCTGGGTCTCACCTCCTTGTTTAACCAGTGCATACTGGTGAGAGAGTGACTCTGGAAACACGGCTCCTTAACCCCACGCTTACGCGTTCCGGAAAGAAGCGTGATTCCTGAGAGTGTCCTTCCTCTGTCCAGAGGAAAAGCGGTGCCCCGTTTCCCTTGCCGGCCTCCTTCCAATTCTTAGGCTTCCGCAATAAAGATCTCTGTGTCATCTGTCACATTGGGGAGCATCCTTCCTGGCAGCTGTTTTTCTGCTGTGGTTCGGTTTCACGGTGACTTGGGGAAGAGTCCTCTTCTGCACCTCTTCTTCCTTTAGGAGGGAGAGGCATGACCACCCACGGCAGTGTTAGCCCTTGAGCATCCCCCATCACAGAATCTTCAGTCCTGAGAGTGAGGACTGGTTGAAACATGGAAGGATCCCCAACCGGGTCCTGCCCTCCTCATGTGATGGACACCTCATTTCTGCAGCTGGTTCTGGGACCTCTCTTGAGAACTGTTCTAGAGAATTCCCAATTCTTCAATCTCCAGGGCCACAGGTGAGTCCTGCATAACATCTTTCTCAAACATGCAGTGTCTTCTCCTTCCTCACCGTCAGCCCATAGCTTTGTTTCTGCGTTGCGGACCCTTTGCAGTTTCTGAAACAGCACGGGCATGGTCCTTCTTTTGAGGTGTTCACTCGGTGTCCCCTGTGCCTGGAAGGCCCTTCTCCGACATTGCTCCATGGTCCCCTCAGGCACTGTTCAGATCTTGGCCTTCTGGGATCACTGCCTGAAAGTGTATCCCCTCCCATCATGCATCCTGTTTCCGATGATTTATTTTTCTAGAACTTACCACCACCTCCCTGTATATGCTCATCACTGAAATGCAGTCTCCTTGAGGTCAGGGACTATCTCTCTGGTCCCTCCTGTGGCCTCCCAGGCACCTAAAACAGTGCCTGACACGTCTTGTAGGAGCTCAGGAAACCCTTCATGGGTAAATAAATAGCTCCCTAATCAACAGACCCTACAACTTGACAGACCAGCTGAGGTCCCCTTCATCCTGCCGATTCTGAGCATCTGAAGACCTCATAATTCTCCTCCCTTTCAGTTACTCTTCAGAGGACTCATTGCTGGCCTCACACCATCTGATTGGCTGTAGCTCAAGGCGGGGCGGGGCCAGCCAAGGAGTTCCCACCTCTGCACAGCATCCTGTGAGATGGCCCACCTGGGAGGTAGGTACTGCCCAACCTGGAGCCTGCATCCCTGGCCCTGGGCATGAATGGGCCAGGATGCCGAGGGTGGAGGCTCATGCAGATAGGAATTGCCTTGAGAATTTTTCTCCCTTTTGTATTTTTAATTTCAGACTCTTGGAGATGGTAAGATGGTTCCTGGAAGAGTGCAAACACGGGGGCAAGTACCCCCTAGGTACTGCAACAGCTGATGAGTCTGGGCGCCCCTCACATCCTTCCCCAACTGCTGCCAGCCCAAGGGATCTTGGAAAAACAGTTCTGCGCTTGTCAGAACCTCTCCCTTAAGATCCTTCCGTGGTGTTCCCCTCACCCCCAGATAAGGATGGTAACTGTCAGTTACTGACCAAGCGCCAAGCATTTGGTATTTATCACCTTCGTGAATCCTCACAACAACTTGGTGAGGTAGATGTGGTTTTTAATCTCCACTTTGTAGATGAGGAAACTGAGGTATAAAGACAGATTAGATGTCCCAGTCTGCACAGGAAGTGTTAGAGCCCTGGTCTGCTGATCAGGAGGACCTGTGCTGGCAAACCTGACATCTCTGCCCCCTCTTTCCTCTGCAGCCCCATCCCTCCACCACTCGGAATTTCCTCCAGTTCCTCAAATCCTCCATGCTGTCCTTGACTGGACGCTCTGGGCTGGGGCTGGGGCTGGCAAACAAGGCCTTGCCCTCCGGAAGCTCATGGTGGGTAGGGGATGTGGGCGAGATGAGCAGGCAGTTCAGAGGGTGGGGCATGCATGGGCTGAGCAAGCATCTAAGAGGGGTGACCAACAGAGGAGGGGGTGACCACGCTGGGGAAGGCCTCCAGAGATCTGCCGAAACTGCCACAGCCACCTTGGTGTTGTGGTTTGACAAAGTATTGGCGTCCACCACCAAGGGGCCAGAGCTGCTGCCTCCTAAGTGTTCTCCTTTCACGGGTCCAGGATTTGAAGGTTGATTGTTGTCACTGCCAAAATCGTGGTAGCTTCCACCAGCCCCAAAACTGTTTCCATCATCACCAAACCCATTATAGCCTCCCAACCCGACCACCACCTGGCTGCCACCAAAGTCACCTCCACCACCAATGTTGTCATTCCCACCAAAACCACCCCCACGACCACCACCCAAGTTCCCAGAACCACTTCAGCCTCTGGCTGGACAAAGCCCTGGCCATCTCTTGCCTGGACAGGGGTTTCCTCACTTCACCATTGTGGCCATTCACAGTGCGGTACTTCTGAATGACAGCTTGTGGAGTCACAAAGGTCACAAAAGCAGAGTCTCTCTTACCACCCCCTTGGTCGGTCAGGATTTCACCCACTTCAGTTCTCCCGCAACAGTCCACACTAACCTCGTGGGTGACGTCCCCCAGTGCTGTCTTTCCTGCCACCCACAGAAAGCTCTTCTACAGTGAAATGGGCACCTGGTCCTGTAGAACCTCCTCTCAAGAGCCCTCTGTTTCCACCACTTTCCCGTCCCCTTCTCGTGGCACTGCCTTCCCGGTTGCACCCGCCTTTTCCACGGGGACGCTTGGCGTCTCGGTCTCCCACCCACATAGTGGTGGGCGTTCCCCACGGCTCAAAATCCACCCTCCGACTCACCCGCTGTTTCAAAGCCCAGCTCTCCCCGGAGCCCTTCCGCGGCTGTTCCAGCCCTTTTCGAGCCTGGCTTAGACGCGGCAGAAGCAGAAGGGGAGGTTGGAAGGATGCTTACTCTCCAGCACCCACAGGCAGGAAGGAGTGGTGTATTTTTTTAAGTACATAAATCACATACTTAGTACGTATCCATTGGCATCTTGGTTATTTTCAATCAACATTTTATTTTTGAGATTTGCTCAGGTTGATATACAGAGATCTGGGCCATTTCTTTGCTGTAGAATAGACCATCACAGAAAGGTAATTGGGGAAGGTCTTCACCAATAGAGGTTCAGAGTCTATTGGAAGAGACCTGGAATTGTCCAGAGACCTCTGTTCCAGGAAAGCAAAGGTCAAACTGGGTTCTTCTGCAAAAGGATTTTCCAATTAAGGATTAAGAACATCATTACAGCAAAGCTGTCAAAGTGTCAGTATCTCCTCTTGGCCTTGGGAAAAAAATGCATCTTAGAAGAAGGAGGCGACAGCCTCATTTGGCACGTTGCCTCGTCTCCCTGTGATGTTCCAGGTGGGTGTGATGAAATAAGTGATGTATCTGTCACCACAACTCAGAGGAAACTTCCTTTTAAAGAACTGGTCATCTCAAGCAGTTAATACAATTATTGGCAAGATTAAGTCAAAGCTGAAATTAAAATGAGCAAAACCTTAAAGTTATACATTTTTAAAGAATTCCTTTGGAAAGAAAAATAGTAAAAAATAGAATAAGCTGTTTAGTTACCCTCGCATCATATACACAAAATCTGAATTAGAATATATGCCGTGTGTGTGTGTGCATGTGTGTGTGAGCTATCGTTGCAATGTTGTCATGTAACAAACTACCCCGGATTCGGTGGAGGACAACAGTGAGCATTTACTCTCGTGCCGGTGGGTCTGCAGGTTGACTGTGGGTTGGCTCAGCAGAGCCTACCTGTAGTTTTGGTGCTGGCAGATTTCAAGCATCTCTCATGCTCCTCGCCCTGGCAGCTCCCCAGAGCAAGAGGGCTAAGCCAAACCACACAGGCACTTTTAAGGCCTCTGCTGTTCTCTCATCCCTAAATGTTCCACCGACCAAAGCAAGTCACATGGCCAAGCTCAACATCAACCACACAGGGAAAAATACTCTGCCCACGGTGGGAAGAATTGCAGAGCTACGTGGGAAAGAGCGTGAACAGAGAACAGGGAGGGGCTGACGTGCTGATTCAGTCCACCACGATGTGTGAGTAAGGAACAAAACTGGTAACGGTTACGGGCCAAAGAAGCCAAAACCTTGCTCTACCTGAAATGCAGTCTTATAAACAGCATGAAAGGTAAGAAATCCTTTTTAAAATCTGCTTTGCTAAACGAGTAATCTTTGCCAGTGTTTCTGGCCCCAGCTTCAAAAACCCAGTAATGAAAATCTTAGCAGGAACCCTTGGAATTTCTTCCTGGGACTGCATGCTGCGAACCACTCAGATTTTAAAGCTTCTGAATCAGTTTCTTGCAACATTAAGTTGGGTTTGCTGAATGGGGTAAAATGCCTTTGGCATTCCTAGCATCCGCCCCTACCTCAGCTCTGGACTGCCCCTACCTCAGCTCTGGACTCAGCGACCAGCAACAGAGTTCTATTGTTACTCCTCAGTACTCACATTGTCCCAGTGTTCTTTGGAAGGCACAGGAGTCATACAAAGTCACCCTGAAAAATGGTGGACAATCTGGGTGAAACGGAGTCACTCAGACATCAGGTTGGAGTATCCAGCCCCACCATTCACTCGCCGACCCTAAACCTGACAAGAGCCGCGTGATCTCTCCTTGTCTTTAAGATGAAAGGCTTGAATACGAGGGATCCACCCTCAGCCACTCTTGCTACCCCCAATCCAACTCTTGATTTTTTTTAATTAAACATTTTATTCTGACATAATTGTAGATTGACATACACTTAAGAAATAATACAGTAAAAGCCTGTCATGCCCTTTACCCATCTTGCCTCCATGGTAACATCTTGCAAAACTATATGATATCACAACAATGCTGTCGTCAATACAGCCAGGAAACAGGACATTTCTGCTGTGGTCTCTGTCTTCCCACCTGAATTCATGTTCTGAAATTCTAACCCCCAGAGATGATGCTCATAGGAGGTGGGGGCTTTGGGAGGCGCTGAAGTCATGTAGGAAGAGTTGCCTTGTAGTAGAGGGTCCAGAGAGACCCCTAGTCCCTTCCACCGAGTAAGAACACAACCAGAAGTCTGCAACCCAGAGAGGACCCTCACCTGACCATGCTAGCACCTTGATCTTGACCATCTAGCCTCTAGACCCGTGAGAAATAAATTCCTATTGTTTTTAGTTTGCCCAGTCTGTGGTATTTTGTTACAGGAGCCCAAACAGGCTAAGACAATTTCCATCAAGATGCAGTACATTTCTGCCACCACAAAGATCTCATGAAACCCTCTGAGAGCCATGCCCACCTTCCTCCCCACCCCACCCCCTTTCCCTCGAGCAACCACTAATGTGTTCTCCATTTCTACTATAATTTTATCATTTCTAGAATGTTGTATAAACGGAGTCATACAATTTGTAATCTTTTGAGACAAATTTTTTTTCACTTGGCATAATTCTCTGGAGATTTATCCAGGTTGTTACTTCCAGTGGGCACTTTTTCCCCCTGTACCCATTGGGGTTTTTGTTTGGGGTTTTGGGGGGGTTTATTTATTTGAGGTATATAGCTTATTTACAGTGTTGTGTTAGTTTCTGGTGTACAGCAAAGTGATTCAGGTATATACGTGTGTGTGTACATACATATGATATATAGAATCACTTCGTATGATCATCTCTAGGTCCATCCATGTTGCTGCAAATGGCAAGATTTAATTCTTTTATGGCTGAGTAGTATTCCACTGTATATACATACAACATCATTATTCAGTTATCTGTCGATGGACATTTAAGTTGCTTCCAAGTCTTAGCTATTTGTAAATAGTGTCACTATGAACATTAGTGTGCATGTGTCTTTTCAAATTAGAGGTTTTTTTCTGGATATGTGCCCAGGACTAGGATTGCTGGATAATATGATATCTCTGTTTTTATAGTTTTTTAAAGGAATCTCCATACTGTTTTCCATAGTGGCTGCACCAATTTACATTCCTACCATTAGTATCTTCTGGTTGCCAACTTTTTCAACTCTAAGTCTGGGATATAGGAGGAAAAAAGAAAACCCGGGAACTCACCACCATGTCGTTATTTGTGCTTTGAATTACCTAGTCTGTCTGCCTCTAACTAATGTTCAGAGTCTTCTTACATTTTACCTATTATGCCCAGAGATTTTATTGCATAGTAAGACCAGGGAAAATTACATCGACTTTATCTCCTCAGAAGTGGACACTGGAGTGTAAGATTTTCATGAGCAAACTTGATCGTGTTGCTTCCCTGCTGCAAATACCTCAGTGGCTTCCACTTATTCTTCAATAAACCCCAAATCCCTGCCTGGGGATTTATCCACCAGCCTCACCTTGGCTACTCTCTCCTCCTCTCTCAGGGTAGACGTCAGGTCCTCAAATTATGCTGAAGCTGTTTCCTCTGCATGGAACAGTATTTCCTGCCTAGTGTCTTCCCGCTTCCCCTACTTCTCGACTCTTCCTTCAGGTCTATATTAGTTTCCTTTTGCTGCACAAACAAAATACCACAAACTCAGTGACCTAAAACATTACAAATCTCTTATCTTATAGTTCTGGAGGTCAGAAGTCCAGAATGGGTCTCCCTGGGCTAAAATTAAGATGGTCATAGGACCACATTCCTTCTGGAGTCTGTAGAGGAGGAGCCATTTCTTTGTTCAGGTTCGAGAGGCTGCCGCATTCCCTGGCTCCTGGCTCCCTCCCATCTTCAAAGCCAGCAGCATCTGGTTGACTCTTTCTCCTGAATCACAATAAAGCAGAAGAGGGGACAGAGTGATGGAGGTGCCATTAGAACAGTGCCACTGACGGCAGACAGGCAGGCAGATTTCCAAGCGGGTAGCTTTTGCAACGCCCATGAGCCAGCGTGCCCAGCCAGACCAATGTAAACGTTACGCCGGTTCTCTCGAAATGGGATCTTCTCTGAGTCTCTCATCTCGCAGTGCTGTTTACCAAATTTCTTGTACATTCCTAAAGCTTTGAAGCCACCAAGTTTCCCCAACAAGATGGGGCTGTCTGGATTCTGCAAACTGAGGCTTCAGGGAACCTCAGCGCAGCTTGCGGAGCTGGAGCTCCTGAGGCCACGCAGCCCCGGGTAACGGCTGCCTCCACCCCAGAAGTGGTCCTCTCCTTCTGAGCAGGTCCATCTCCAAATCTTACTCATGTGCAGCTCTTCTAGAACTTGACTCATTGTGCTGTTTTGATGTCTGTCTCCCCTCAAGGAGTTGTGAGCTCCTGGGAGACTTGGGGCCACAACTGGGGTCCCCTGGGGCTAGCCCTGGGCCTGTGCTTGTTGAAGGCTAAGCTCCTTTTTTGTCCTTTTCCAGGAGTCTTAACGTGCTTTCCTTTATGTCTGTCACCAAACCTGTTACCTTCTCCACACCAGTTTGAACTGCACATCTGATGATTTGTGTCCTTCCATTTAAAAAATTGGGTGACATTCACATAACAGAAAATGAACTTTCTTTGGAAAAGAAGAAAAATATCTCATTGATTAACTGTATTTTATGGTGATAAAAATATATAACATACAATCTAAGTATGTAATTCAGTGTCTAAACACATTCACAATGTTGTGCAACCATCACCACTGTCTATTTCCAAAACGTTTTCCTCTTCCCAAACTCTGTAACCATTAAGCAAAACTCCCCATACCACCCTCCCTCCCAGCCCCTGGTAACCACTCTTCTTTCTGTCTCTGTGAATTTGCTTGTTCTAGGAGCTTCATATAAATGGAATCACTTAACATGTGTCCTTTGGTATCTGGTGTATTTCACTTAGTGTCTTCAGGGTTCAACCATGTTGTAGCCTGTGTTGGCCTTTCCATCCTTTTAAAGGCTGAATATTATTCCATTGTGTGTACAGACCACGTTTGGTTTACCCATTCACCTGTTGATAGACTCTGGTCTGTGTTCTCTGGTGCACAAGTATCAGTCAGAATCCCTGCTTTCATGCCTTTGGGTACTTGCCTAGGAGTAGAATTGTTGGGTCATAAGGTCACTCTATGTCCAGCTTTTTGAGGAAACACCCGACTGGCTTCCTCAGTGGCTACACCATCGAACCTTCCCACCAGCAGTGTAAAAGGGTTCCTGTTTCCCCACATCCTCTCCCACACTTGTTCTTTTTTGTATTTTTAAGAACTGTATAGTGATTTTAATGGGCGTGAAGTGATTGGAAATCTCATTTGACTGAGTAACCTCATGACTGGTATCTCAGTGTGGTTTTGATTTGCATTGCCCGAATGGTGAGTGCCATTAAATGTTTTTTTCATGTCCTTGTTAGTCATTTGTTTATTTTCAGAGACACACTATTCAAGTCCTTTGCCCGTTTTTAAATTATGTTGTTGTTTAAATATTAAAGTGAACAATTCAGTGGCATTTAGTGCATTCAGTGTGGTACAACCATCTTTTCTGTCTAGTTCAAGAATATTTTCACCATCTAGGTGGTAGGGTAAAATCCTATTGTGCCCATTAAGCAGTTACTGGTGTTGCCTCATTTTAACAAATGGAGCAACAGGCTTTGAGACAATAAGCAACTGTGCAGGTCACACTGTGTTATATGCTGAATTGTGTCCCCACCACCCAATTAGTATGTTGAAGTCCTAACCCCAGAACCTTCAGAATATGGCTCTATTTACAGGTAGAGATTTTAAAGACATGATTAAGTTAAAATGAGGCCATAAGGGTACCCTTATCCAATCGGACTGGTATCCTTATAAGAAGAGGAAATTTAGACACACAGAGAGATGCCACGGATGGGTGTAGACAGAGGAAAGACGGGGTGAGGAGACAGTGAGAATGAGGCTATCCACGAGCCAACGAGAGAGGCCACAGAAGAAATCAAACCTGCTGACAACTTGATTTTGGACTTCTAGCTCTAGAACTGTGAGAAAATATGTTGTATTGTTCAAGCCATGGTCTGTGCTGTTTTGTTATGGCGGCCTAAGCAAACTAATACAGTTGACCTTTGAACAACACAGGTCTGAACTGAATGAGTGCACTGATACTGAGATTTTTTTTTTCAATAAATAATTGAATCATTGGAAAAGCTTTTTGGAGTTTTTTGACCATTTGAAAAAAACTCACAAACCATGTAGCCTAGAAATATAAAAAAAAAAGTAGGTGTGTCATGAGCGCATAAAATGATGATATACACAAAACCTAGAAAGTATGTGTTAGTCAACCATTTATGTGATTGGTAAGGTTATCAGTAGTTCAGTTTGGGGGAGTCAACAGTTACAAGCATATTTTCAACTACACAAGGGGTTGGCACCCCTGACCCCCGCATTGTTCAAGGGTCAACTGTGCATACTGTTTATAAGAGGCCCAGCAAGGACTCAGACACTTCCAGAGCCCAAGCCTCCCCCCAGCAAATCAGCAGTGATGACTGGCCCCTCCCCACCACCACCCAAGGCTGACCTGATCACTATGCACAGCAGGGAAAGTGTTAGGGGCCCTGATACTGCTGGGAGGCCACAGCGGTACTTTAATTTTTTATTTTAAATAAGAAAAAAAAATGAATAGAATTATAATGATAAGCCAGGCCCAGATTCTACTTTCTGTACTCAAAAAAAATTGAGGCACAGTTGATTTACAGTATCAGATACCCTTCAGATATACAGCATAGTGATTCACAATTTTTAAGTTTTACTCCATTTACAGCTATTATAAAATATCAGCTACATTCCCTGTATTGCACCTGGATTCCACTGTCTTTATATCAACACAGTTGTAAACTATAGTTTTTATTTCTATTGTTTTTTTTATTGGAGGTACTGGGGATTGAACCAAGGGCCTTGTGCATGATAAGCATGCGCTCTACCACTGAGTGATACCCATCCCCCCAACTATAATTTTTAATTTTTTTTTTTTTTTCTGGAGGAAGTAATCCATGAAGGCAAAAGTGCCTAGGACCAAAGAAAGTCATAATGAAGCCTGGCCACCACCATCCACAGCTTTGGAAATTGAAAGTTGATTAAAAACTCATCCTTCAATCCTAGGCTAATTCTGCCCCCTCATGGCCAGAGAAAAATCACAGAAGAAAATAATGCGCAGTAGCTGTTGGAGAATTTACACCCACCAGATGATTGACATTATGCTGCGTCATTTCATCCTCACAATACCATGAGGTAAGCGATAGCTAAATGTCCAGATAAGTCATCAAAGATCAGAGCAGTTAGGAATTTAACTAGGGACACATAACAGGTTAGTGGGGAGCTGGTAAGCCCTGGGTCTTAGAGAGACGACAGGAAGGTGAGAATTGCAGTAGTGCGCCAGGCTTGCAGTTTGGAGACAGAGCGGAACCTCTGGAGAGTTTGTGTAGTCAGCGTCTTTCATTTTGTCTGCATTTCTTTAGAGTCAGATACTGTGCTTAGGGAACTGTGATTGTTTCTAAATACAACTTAAGTTATCAGAAATGCAAGCTATCCTCTAAGGAAGTTGCATTTTCAAAGTAGAGAAGTATTTGATTTTGATGCCTCATTCACAACTCTTTGGAAGCGCATGTCAAATAGTCTATAGTAATAAGTTTTCAAGTATTAAGAGTTCATGGGGACAATGTTCATAGCAGCACTATTTACAATAGCCAAGACATGGAAACAACCTAAATGTCCATCAATGAATGACTGGATAAAGAAGCTGTGGTATATTTATGCCGTGGAATACTACTCAGCCATAAAAAATAATAAAATAATGCCATTTGCAGCAACACAGATGGACCTGGAGATTGTCATTCTAAGTGAAATAAGCTAGAAAGAGAAAGAAAAATACCATATGAAATCACTTATGTGTGAAATCTAAAAAAAAAAAAGACAAATGAACTTATTTACAAAACAGAAAAAGACTCATAGACATAGAAAACAAATTTATGGTTTTGGTGGAGAAGGGGGTGGGAAGGGATAAATTGGGACTTTGAGATTTGCAGATACTAACTACTATATATAAAACAGATAAACGAAAAGGTCCTACTGCACAAAAAGTATTCCAGCAGTAGTCCCTGTATAGCACAGGGAACTTGATTCAGTATCTTATAGTAACCTATAATGAAAAAGAATATGAAAATGAATATATGTATGTGTACGACTGAACTATTATGCTGTCCACCAGAAACTGACACAACATTGTAAACTGACTAGACTTCAATTTAAAAACAAAGTTCTTGGGGACAATGAGTAGCTGTCACCAAGGGACACCCCTGCTGCTGACGGCTTCCTTCCCACTCTGCTCACACACCGCCAGCCTGTCCAAAACAGAGGCCCTGGTGCCTCGTCCCGAGCGGATGTGACTTATCCAACTTTTCCAACAAAGTGTCAGTGGACCCTTTTGCAACTGAAGAAGCAACATCAAAGACCAGCAGCAATGGCATGCCCAGTCAATTCTTGCTTTATTCTTTTACAATATCAAATTTCCCAAAGTAAAATAACCAAAGTAGTCCTAAAAGTACACAAAACAGATCTTCATCTTTGCCTTCCTTTGCCGATAAACACAAGAAGTACGCATAGAGTGTTTAATAATATGCAACACGCAAAAGCTTTTGTTGCTGTTAGCAACACCTACACCCAAATGCCCTCAGGACTGTCTTTTACTAAAACCATTCAGTTAGCCCTTTCTTTTCTGCTTCTCCTGTGAGTTTGGAAAAATAGACTCTCTCTAACCCACCCACGTGACAGTAGAGACGATGCTTTCGGGGGTATGGCAGCCAGAAGGACTAGAATTTGGTCACTTGTCCAAGAGGCTCCCCAGGAGCTACCTTTCGGGGTAACTTCTTCACTTCCACCGCATCATGCAAACTGCACAGACCTGTTTCAGGTAAATAATCTACTTCCATTTCCCAATTGCTCCTCTGCTCCTGCAGCACCAGGACAGCTTTTCCTGGGCCAATAAAGGTGGCCATGAGCCTGCGATGAACTCAGCCCCACCGACTACATTTATCTGCCTGCAAGTCATGCACCACATTCAATCTGCAGCAGGCTTTGGAAGAACTTGAATCATGTTCTCGGAGAGGCCAGGTGCTGGAGGTGAGGCCCCGGGAACCCGCCACCCCCCTTACGGTCTCCTTTGCGCCTCTGCAGCTCAGTCTGTGTTTGTTTCTGTCGCTGCCTCTTCCTTTTCTCCCGACTTCTCTTTGTCCAGCACCTCCCCCTTCTCCTTGTTAAATGGACAGAATCTAGAAATGACTTATTATTTGAAAAACTTATGGAACAAAATCCCAAATCAGGCACATATTACCTTAAAATCACAGAACTTTATAGCTGGAAGGAGGCCTTATTAAAGGTTTTATACACACACACACAGAGATACATATAGGTATCTATTTTTTAAACTCAAAAGGGTTGGAATTGTGTATATATTTGTGTGTGTGTATATATGTATATACACACACACACATATTTAAATATTTTTTAATTCTTATTTTTTATTGAAGTGTAGTCGGTTTACAACACTTAGACATGTACCTAAATGTAAGAGGTTGTATATTGGTGTCTTTTTTTGTATTGAAGTAGAGTTGATTAACAATGTTGCATTAGTTTATGGAGGATAGCATAGTGTTCAGTTATGCATATATTTATATATTCTTTTCCATTATAGGTTATTATAAGATATTGAATGTAGCTCCCTGTGCTATATATTAAAACCTTGTTATTTATCTATTTTATATATAGTAGTTTGTATCTTCTAATCTCAAACTCCTAATTTATCCCCCGCACCCCTTTCCCCTTTGGTAACTGTAAGTTTTCTATGTCTGTGAGTCTCCTTCTGTTTGTTCACTTTTGCATCATTTTGTTAGATTCCACATGTAAGTGATATCATATGATATTTGTCTTTGTCTGACCTACTTCCTTTAGTATGATAATCTCACCGCACACTGAGCCTGGGCTTTAAAAGGGTCATTCCAGAAATGGTCTCTGGAAAACAAAAGTAGAAATCTGTTTTCTCAAAACTTGCTTGGCTGCAACCTGCACCCCAATGTTCATAGCAGCACTATTTACAATAGCCAAGACATGGAAACAGCCTAAATGTCCATCAACAGATGCCTGGATAAAGAAGATGTGGTGTATTTATACAATGGAATACTATTCAGCCATAAAAACCAACAACATAATGCCATTTGCAGCTACATGGATGTTCCTGGAGAATGTCATTCTAAGTGAAGTAAGCCAGAAAGAGAAAGAAAAATACCATATGAGATCGCTCATATGTGGAATTACAAAACAAAAGAACATAAATACAAAACAGAAACATACTCATAGACATAGAATACAAACTTGTGGTTGCCAAGAGGGCGGAGGGTGGGAAGGGACAGACTGGGATTTCAAAATTTGTAGATACTGACAGGCATATGCAGAATAGATAAACAAGACTATACTGTATAGCATAGGGAAATATATACAAGATCTTGTGGTAGCTCACAGCAAAACAAAAATGTGACAATGAATATATGAATCTTTGTGTATAACTGAAAAATTGTGCGCTACACTGGAATTTGACACAACATTGTAAAATGACTGTAACTCAATAAAAAAAAGTTAAATAAAAAAACAAACAACCTTGCTTGGCTGCAGTACAAGCCAGAGAGAAAATGGAGAAATGTTCATGGAAAAAACTGAAAAAAAAAAAATCAGTAGGTTGTGTTTGGTTTTGGTTTCCCAGACATTTTCTTTTTATTGATGTATAGTTTACCCCCTGGACATAGGATATAGGTCTGTGGTAGAGTACATGCCTAGCATGCACAAGGTCATGGGTTTGATCCTCAGTATCTCTGTTAAAAATAAATACATAAATAAATAAATCTAATTACCTCCACACCAACATAAATAAATAAACAAACAAATAAGAAGATAATTTTTTTTAAAAAATTCACTTATTGCTAAAAAGTGCTAACCATCATCTGAGCCTTCAGTGAGTCATAATCTTTTTGCAATGGTAACATCAAAGATCACTGATCACAGGTCACCAGAACAAATACAATAATAATGAAAAGTTTGAAACATTGTGAGAATTACCAAAATGTGACACAGAAACAGGAAATGAGCAAATGCTGTTGGGAAATGGCCCCAATAGACTTGCTCAGAGTAGGGTTGCCACAGAGCTTCAATTTGTTTAAAAAAAAAAAAAAAAAAGCACAATATCTGCAAAGCACAATAAAGTAAAGTTCAATAAAATGAGGCACATCTGCAATAATTTACATATGATATTTGGTTGTAAACAGTCAAAGAGATTTATCACATCCGTGCATGGGAGGCTCATTATTGTTAAAATGTCAATTCTCCTCAAATTGATCTCTGATTTCAACAGAATCCCAATCAAAATCTCACTAGACTTTTTTTTTTTTTTTTTTGCTGAAATTGGCTGTTTCCAAATTTTTTTTATGTAAATGCAAAGGACCTATCTATAAAAGCCAAAACAATCTTAAAAGAGAAGAACAAAGTTGGAGAATCCATGCCACCTGATTCAAGACTTTTAATTAAAGT
Source organism: Camelus ferus (assembly GCF_009834535.1). Lineage (NCBI taxonomy): Eukaryota > Metazoa > Chordata > Mammalia > Artiodactyla > Camelidae > Camelus > Camelus ferus. Next base: position 12,773,567 of record NC_045727.1, read on the forward strand.
GACAATAATTAAGATAGATCAATGGAACAAATGGAGATCTTTGAAACTCAGAAATAGACCCACGCACGTGTGTTCAGTTCATTTTAACAAAGATGCCAAGCAATTCAATAGGGAAAGGAAAGTCTTTTCAGTAATAGTATTGGAACAATTGGATAAATCTATAGAAAAATGAACCAACTTCATACACATAAATTAAGATGAAAATAGCAGTCCAATTCTTTCTCACAAAGCAGGTACAAAAATCCTAAACAGAATACTAGCAAATTGAATCCAGTGATAGAAAAAAAGGATAACATACAATAACTAGCAATGCAAGATTGATTTTAAAAATGAAAATCAGCAGAGTATGACCGTTCTGATTCCTTCACATCCTCATCAACACTTCTTATCAAGTGACTTTTTCTGTGTATGTGGTAAAATATTGTTTTGCACAGCAGCTGTACCATTTACATTTCTACCAGCAATACACAAGGGTTCCGATTTTTCCAAATCTTTACCAACACTTGTGATTTTTTTCCTTTTTTCTTTTTTTGATAATAGCCATCCTAATGGGTGTGAAATTGATATCTCATCATGATTCTGATGTGCATTTCCCTTATGACTAGTGATGTTGAGCATCTTTTATTTGCCATTTGTGTATCTTCTTTGGAGAAATGTCTGTTCAAGTCCTTTGCCTATTTTTGAATTGGGTTATTTGGGATATTTTTTGTTGAGTTTTAGGAATTCTTTATATATTCCGGATACTAGACCCTTATCAGATACGTGGTTTGTGAAAGTCTTCCCATTCTCTGGGTTGTCTTTGCACTTTATTGATCGTGTCCTTTGATGCACAAAACCTTTTAATTTTGATGAAATCCAATTTATCTTATTTTATTGTTGTTGCCTGTGCTTTTGGAGTAATATCCAAGAAATCATTGCTGAATTCAATGTCATAAAAATTTCCCTTATGTTTTCTTTTAAGAGTTTTATAGTTTTAGTTCTTAGCTTTAGGTCTTTGATCCATTTTGAGTTAATTTTTATACATGGTCCACTTGATTATTTTGCATGTGGATAATCAGTTTTCCAAAATTCACTTCATTTTGAAATAATCTCCCCCTCCCAGCTTTTTTTCTTTCCCCCTGGTTTTGAGTTAACTATTCTTAATTGAATAGTAAAACCAATTCTATACTCCCCTCCTCCACTTCAGACTTGAAAACCAGAGGGAAGTGTCTCCACTCCGACAGGAAACCTGAGGACTGTTAGGCTCCCTGTAAAGTCTGGTTATGCCCTAGAAAGGCAAAAGGCTGAAAAGGAAAAATGTTTAGATCATGGGTTTTGGAATCAGCGATGTATATTCAAATTACGGCTTTTCTCTTTTATAGCTGTGTGCCCTTGAGCATCCTCGTTAACATTCTTGGACTCGGGTTTCTCTATCTTTAAACTGGGAATAATTATCAGGGCTAGATGCCGGTCTCTAGTCTCTGCCCACTTAAAAAAAAAAAAAAAAAAAAGGCAGATACTATTGAAAACTCCCGTAAGCCTAAAGATCAAGAATCCTTGAAAGAGAACGCGCCATCACACCTAGCATCTCTTTGACGACTAGTTGCATTTCTGGGTAATCCAAGACCTTTGGTCTCTGGTCTCTGGGCGATGGGAGTAAGAATGAGACACCATGCATGCAAAGTGATGAGCACAGAGTCTGGCACTTAGGAAGCGTTTATCAATGGTAGCTGAGTCGTGGATGCTCTCAGTTCTCCCAACCGTAAAATGAGCGAATTAGCTCAGCTGGTCAATTCTCGGACCTTGGGTGAGTCAGATTTTCCAGGCACGTGCGGATGCGCAGGGCGCAGGGAAGAAGTAGGGCTGGCTCCACTGCGCTCAGGCCCAAGTTTACCACCGTCCGCCCCTCCCCAACCTAGCTCAGCAGGTGCCGGAAGCGCCAGGCTGCTGAGTAACCGGGAGAACAGCTGAGACAGCTCCGTCCCTTGCACTCCACGCTCCTCATTGGCCCCGCGCGCTCGAGGCTCGTGACGTCACGCAGCGCGCCCCGCGTGTCAGAGGGGGGCGTGTCCCGCTGAGGAGGAGGAGGAGGCAAGATGGCGGCGTCCCTGGGGCGGGGGTGTCTGGGGTTGCTGCGCGGGGTCGCACCGTGGCGGAGCAGGTACGGCTGCTTGGGGAGACTGCCTCGAGGCGCGGGGCGGGGGGCGGCGGGCGGTCCGGGCCAAACCGGGGTCCGGAGAGAGGAATCGTTTCTCTACCGCGGGCCGCCTTGAGGAGAGCTCTAGAGGAGACGGAACCACCTCTCACCTCGAGCTCGGGAGCAGGTGCGCTGCCGCCACGTACGGCGGTTTGAGTTTACTCAGAGTCGGGCCTAAGCACTCCCTCTTTATCTTTTCCACAAGGGACGAAAACCAAAAAAACCCCACCCCAAATCAGATGAAATAGGCTGCGTGCCGGCCACTAGAGCCGAGGCAGGACTGGCCCCTTTTTCTCAGGGATCTGTGTTCCTGGGAGGGGCGGCGTGATGTGGGAAGAGCACTGGACTGCGGGTCGGGCGGCTTTCACCTCGGAGTCTAGGTTTCTGAAGCGAGGGGGTTGGATTCGGTAAAATCAAAATAGTCCGTGATGGAATTGGGGTTTTTGTTACCTTGGTGACTCCTATCTCTTAGATTCTTGGAGGGGTCTTCTAAATCCAGCTCTTTCTTTTTTGGTGTTGGTGAAATTGAGGCCCTGAGAGAGCGGGAGGGACTTCCTCAGTTTCTCCCATCCAGTTAGTAGCGGAACCAGGACCCCTACCTGGGTCACGCAACGACCTTCCCCTCAGGCTGCCCACGGTGAGGGCATTCATTATTCGGAATAGCTTGTGTGAGTAATAACTTGGGAGCATTTAGATTCTTGGAAAATGGGTTAAAACGTTAGCTATGACTCAAGAATCTGCTACTCGGTGTCATTTCAAAGAGCTAAGATTTGAGGGACGGTCGGTATTTTGATGTTTCAGGCAGGCTTCACTTTGTTAGCATTGACCAAAGCTTGCGTTGTCATTTTGGGAAGTAAGGACACTGGATTTGGACTGAAAGGAAACGAATTGTCAACTGCCCTAGCCGCGAAAACTTCACTTTGCCATTATTACTTATTCAGAAATGGTGTAGCTCTCTCAGGAGGGCGCTCTGCAATGTGGTGGTAACTGTTAGCATTTGAACAGGAGGGCTCTGATTTTAATGTTATTACTAGGTGTGCTGTTTATGAGTCAGCCGTGAAATCATCTAAAATGTGTCATGAGTTGGAAAGACTAAAACGTGACACTCTTAAAAAATAAATATTTTTAATGATGGTGAGGAGTATATACTTCATTCACCATCATTTTAAAAGGAAAAGAAAAAAAACTTTAGTACCAGTGTAGGTAGATAAGACTGGGTTTAGGTGCAGTGGGTGGGAGGGATGAAGATTTGGGTACAATAGGGCTCTTGATTTTCAAAGGTATTACATATCAAGATAGGAACTATACTAAGATACAAAACAAAACAAAAGATAACATTTTGGTGATTTTCAAGTAAGGGGGTATCTGTGAGACATGTATTTGAAAGCCTCATATTGCAGGGAAGTTTTTCAGTAACTGGGTGATACTTGAAGGTGATAGAAGAAAGAGAAAGCAATTACAGGTGGTAATTTAGGGCTGTGTTTCCCAAACTTGTTTCATTTAAAAAAATGGGGTGGATTATTATTAGAAAGGGAGATTCCCAGGTATACCTCCACCTTGCTGCCAAATTGAGGTTCAGTAAATGTACGGTGGGGCTCTGGCAGCTGTGTTCTTTACAAGCGCCTTGGATGATTCTTAGGTTCAGGCGAGTATGGACGTAGTACCTGGGAGTGGTTGCTCATGTGGGATTTTCCTTCAGGAATATTTATGGCACTCCTTCCACTGCCAAGTGCAGTGCCAGGGATCAGGGAGAGGGGGAGGGAGAGTAGGGAAAAGAGAGGATTTAAAAGATAAATTGAAATAGGCCTTGTGTTTAATGAACTTTACAGTTTAGTAGAAGAGAGAGGAAGCACTACTAAATGACACAAGATAGAATGTGGACTAAGGCCTTCAAGAGGCCTGCCAGTTCACTTTCAGGAGAGCTTTCACAGCTCTAGAAAGCAGGAGAGACATAAGGATTGTAGTTAAAGTGTTGCCCCCAGGGGTGATCTCAAAAATATTAACTAGGGAAACATGGACACTGGCACAGACAGTTGATGTGGCCATTCCGGTGTGTGCCAGCTGAACAGCAGCTCTGTTACGTTAATAATACTAACGTATAGCCAGGTGCCAGGGACTGGACTTAGGGTCTTATGTGATTGTCTAACTTGGGCTTGTGGTCAGAAACCAGCCAGGAGGAATTGTTTGAGCGAAGAACTGAATGAGGAGGGAGTGAGCCCCATGGAGGGGTGTGCCCAGCAGAGTAAACAGCAGATGCATAGGTGTGGATGATCACTCTGGGTGTTCTGTGATGAATAGGACTTAGGGGCCAAGAATGGAACCTGGGAGAACAGGCCGTTGAGTCATTCAGTGAGAGATCTGGTGGCACAGGTTGGGATGAGAGTGGTGGTGGGGAAGAGAAATAGGTAGGCAAGGATGTGTTTTGAAGGTAGAGTCTTCATGCCTTGCCAGTGGATTGAATGTGGATAGTGAGAAAGAAAAGAGTCCTTGGGTTTCAACTTGTGCAGCTGGGTGAATGGTGGTTCCTTTTCTCTGAGATGGTGTATTAATTATAGTAATGCTGCTACAGTAACAGGTAAACTCCAGCATCTCAGTGACTGAACACAGTAAAAGTTTATATGTCGATCATGTAAAGTCCCAGTGGGGGCTCCTGGTCAGCAGGGCATCAGTGATTTGGGGACCCCGTCTCTTGCCATCTTTAACATGTGGCTTCTCGAGGTCTGCATGTTTGTCTGCATCAAACAGGCTGAAAGGGTGGGAAAGCCTGGGAAGCCTGAGTGGTTCTCACATTGGTTAGAAATCAGTTCTATGGCCACACCCTACTGCAAGGGAGGCTGGGAAATACGGTCTCTTGGATAGAGGAAGAAGAGGAAGCAGATTTGATAAACAGCTGGCTAGTCTCTGCCGCAGATGGACAGCTCTGGGGGGTAGGGCAGGTTGAAGGGCAGTGAGAGAGGGTCAGGAGTTCTGTTTTGGACAAACTCAGTTTGAGATGATCCCGAGTAGGGATGTTGGGTAGCCAGTTGAAATAGGGATCTGTAGGAGCAGTGAGGGAGTCATCGGTATCTGGCTGTTTAAAGCATCTCTAGGGAGAGAAGGTGGACAAAGAAGAGGTCCAGTCCCTGGGCATGGCAGCAGTTTGAAGTTAGGGAGAGACCAGAGAGGTGGGAGGAAAATCTGGGCCCCAGAGGCTAAATGTGTTTCAAGAAGGAAAAAGTGAAAGAAGGCAGTCAAAAGATACAAACTTCCAGTTATAACATATGTAAATCCTGGGGATGTGATGTACAGCATGGTGCCTATAGTTAATAATACTGTATTGTGTATTTGAAAGTTGCTAAGAAAGTAGATCTTTCTCATCATAAGAAAAAAAATTTTGTTAACTATGTATGGTGACAGAAGTTAACAGGACTTACTGTGGTGATCATTTTATAACATATACGAATAGGGAATAATGTTGTACAGCTGAAATTAAGATACTGTTATATGTCAGTTATTGTAAAAAGGGGAGAGGAGGAAGGAATCACCAGTGGCAAATGCTGCTGAGAGGGCAAATGACGTGAGGGCCAAGAAATGCGTGTTGGTGTTGGCAGTGTGGAAGTTGGTGACGTTGACAAGAGGTAACATGTTAGGAAAAAAGCCTGGTTGAGTGGGAGGTGAGGAAGTGGGGACAGTGAACGTAGCTCTTTTTAGGAGCTTGCAGTGGGGTGGACGGTGTTTATGTAAGACGTGAGGAAGCACAACATTCACGTGAGGACAGGCATGAAAGACAAGCTGGTGTAATGGGGCCTTTGCCAGGCGCTTGTTCCAGGATCTGAGGCCACAGCCCTGGAGGAGGGCCGAGCTCTGTTCCTGGGAATGTCTGAACGCATAACCAGCCACCTGAGTGCCGGGTATCCAGTCATCGCGGATGAACATTATCCCCCAGCCAGGAAAAAAAAAGCCTTGTTCAACGGTCTGCAAACGTTCTTTCAGTTAAGGGTTCAGCAGCAGCTCCGAGGACACAGTGCAGCAGTGTGCGCAACACAACAATGCAGCCCTTAGACTCCACACTTCTTGTTCTAATTCCATTTGGAAAGCAGGGTTTTAGGCGTTTAGCTTTTGTAGTGAGAGCATCCAGTCTAAGAGATGAGCATTGTTCTCTGCTGAAGGAACGTTCACACTGCAACACACCCCCTTTTGTGTTACTAGCTGTCCAGCTGTTTGGTCTTAGAGGGGGTAGTGGTTGTCCCGGCCCCATGCTTGTTCTCCAGACAGACCTTGCGTGCCTGCAGGAGAACCAGTCGTCATATTAGCACCGTGCTGTGAGGGCAGTTTTACATCAAGGAAATTTCTCGTGAAAAAATGAAGGTACTGAAATCTGATCGTGTTTACAGAATATCTGTGTAAGATATTACTAAGTATCCACACATGTAAACGTTATTCTGTGAAAGCCATAAATGCAGGTAAATTTTTCTACAAAAATAGCAGTTTAGACATTTATAGTAAATTTCTGCTTTTCTCATAAAGGGCTCCAAGGGTAAAAAGAAGCGCTTACCTACAAGGACAGTTTCTTTAGGTTTCAGGTCAGTATTTGGGGAAACTGAGGTGCCATGTGGTTTGAAATCAGGATGTTTGCTCCTTGAAGGGGAGACTCTGTTCATGAGATGTTCACTAATGTTTCCCTTGCTGCCACTTCCCGGGGTGAATCTGGAACACAGAATAGAAACAAACTGAAACAGGAATAATAGTTTCTTAGACTTAAAGCCATGAAAATAATTAGTAATTTTTTCTCAGAATGCTTGAAAAACCTGCACACTGTGAAAGCGGCATTTGTGGCTAAGTAGCCAAAGATGGTAACTCAGAGGTTCCACACCAGGTGAGCCTTCCAGGTTCGAGGTAGATTATTAGACTAGTTCAGTCTAGTTTGTTTGTGTCATTTTTTTCCCCAGGACAAACATTTAAAGTTTAACATTTCAACCAATTTACTAGGTTCTTTAATGAGTAGGCGTGAGAGGGGGCAAGGCTGTGCACAGCTCTTCTGTGGTGAAGAAGCATAGGGCTTTGCATAAGTGCTGGCTGTACCGCTTATTGTGGTCTTATACTGAGTTAAAAGAAAATTTTTCTTCACACTTATTATTGGGAAGTAGTTGTAGATTTACAGAAATGTTACAACAATTCCTAAGTACCCTGTACTCAGATTCCCCGGATGTCGACTGGTTCTGGTTACTCATTCTCTCTCCCTGCCTCTCCCTTTCTTTCTCTCTTCATGTGTGTGTAAATATGTATATTTTTTCTTTCTGAAACACTTGGTGCCCCTTTACCTTTAAATATTTTAGCCCTTTTCCTATAAGGACGTTTTCTTACATAGCCACCATACAATGGTCAAAACCAGGACATTAACAGTGACACAATACTGTTATTGAATCTGTAAACTGTACTCAAATTTTGGCAGTTGACTCATTAATTTTTTAATTAAAAAAATGTTTGATGGTTCATTTTTTTCTTGCTTGTAGGCCCTGTCACCGCGAGGACATTGCCAGGAGCCATTTCCTGCAGCCCTTGAGGAAGCTGCCTCTCAGAACCTCTTCCACAAGTAAGTGGCTGTTAGAGGTGATGCCAGCCTCTCTGTGCTTCAGTGTGTTAGTAGATTGGCACAAACATAGCAGCTGCTCCATGGGGTGGTTGTTAGAATTGGATGATACTATGTCTGGGAAGTGCTCGGAGTACCTGGCGTGGAGTTACCCCTGAAGCATTAGCTGCTGTTACCTCACTTTTTTTCTGGCCAGATAGGGTTCTGTGTATGACTGCACCATTTGGTGTTGGACATTTAAGTTGCTTCTGGTCTTTTTCTACTACAGACAGTTCTGTGGTAACATATCTCTGTACATCCTCGGGATAAATTTGTAGAGAGAATTGTTGGATCAAAAGGCTGATGTGTTCTACAATTTGCTATTTGGGCCGGATTGCTCTCCTCGTGGTTGTCCCAGGTTTACACTTATCTAAGCAGGAGGTACTTGTGACTACATCAGTTCCCCACACCCCTACCAACACTGGGTTATCAACTTTTTTGATCTTAGAAGCAGCTATTTGAACCCGTAGAAAAATGTCTATTGTCTTTATTAATAAGCTCAATATCCTTTTTATTCTTACCATACTGAAAGCTATTTTTAACTGCCCAGTAAGAGTACCTTGGGAATGAAATGAGATGGTTAATGAGAACAAAAACAAAGGGCTTATTATGATAATTCACAGGGGCACATCTGGGTGCTGCTTATTTAATTATAATTGGGACTGGCCTGCTGGACAGCGTAGGAATCACATGAAGGATAGAGGCGGAGCCTTGGAAATTGAGCCATAACCTTGGATCTGCCCAAAAGCTGTGCCTTTGTAAAGTGACAGACCCAGCAGAGAGGTGGTCAGGAGTGCAGGGCGCCCTCTGTTTACCGTTCCCTTTTGTGGGGAGTAAAGTAAGCCTTGGGAAGGCCAGAGAAAGAGGCCTGCAGTTGAAGAAAGGACCCGTGTAGCAGACAGCATTGAGTAGAGCGTGACCAGTCAGTCCAGGATGCTGGGTCAGTGCAGGGAGGGAGGGTACACAGTTCTCTTGTCACCAAATATTCCAGAAAGAGAAAAAAAAAGTTTCTTGCTTTGACAAATCCTTCCAGTCAGAGATAAGAGTATTTAGTGGTTAAGTGGTAAGGGTTCAGTAAGAATAATTAGAAGACGGAAGAGATTAATGACATCCATACTCACTCATTAAAAAAAAAAGAAACAGCAACAGCCAAAAGGTGGAGTAGGGGGACAGTGACACAGAGTGGGACGATTTCCTCCTGTTGGAAGCAGAGGGCAGTGCAGGGGGCACGTGCTTTGGTTTTCACAGGCTCCTGAGAATTCAGCTCTCAGAAAGGATTCCTTCCTACCCCACTCCGTCCCTCCCTCCCTCCCTCCCTTGTGCTAAGCACATGCTCTGCCACTGAGCTTCTACCCTTCTCTGAGAACTCAGTGCTGGAGTTTTTTATTTTTTTTTGAAGAGGGGTAATTAGGTTTATTTACTTATTTATTATTTTATGGCGGTACTAGGGATTGAACCCAGGACCTCGTTCATGCTGGGCATACGCTTTACCATTGAGCTATACCCTCCCCCCACCCCGAGATTTTGTTTTAATAACAGCTTTATTGAGATATGACTCGCATACCATAAAATTCACCATTTTAAGTGTGCAATTCACCGTTTTTTCATATAGTTACAGAGTTGTGCAGCCATCACCACTAATTTTAGAACATGCTCATCCCCTCCTCGCCCCCCACAATGACAGCACTTGATCCACTAAACTGTCACTCCCCATTTCTCCCCACCCCCAGTCCCTGGCACCTGCTGACCTGCTTTGTGTCTGTGTAGTATGTTTTCTATACCAGACACATCACTGATGTGAGATCATACAATGTGCAGCCTTTTGTGGCTGGCTTCTTCTAACTGATGTTTTCAAGATTCCTGTTGTAGCAGGTGTCAATACTTCATTCCTTTTTTATTATTTAATAATATTCCATTGTACGGAAAAACCACATTTTTAAAATCCATTCATTGGTTGGTGGACACTTGGTTTGTTTCCACTTTTTGGCTGTTATGAACAACACTGCTCTGGAACCTTCTTGTGCCAGTCTTTGTGTGGATGTATGTCTCAAGTCTCTGAGCGCTGAATTGCCAGATCACATAGGAATTTCATGTTTAACATTTTGAAGAATTGACAAGCTGTTTTCCCCGTGGCAGCCCCATAATTTTACAACCTCACCAGTGGTGTGTGGGTGTTCCAGTTTCACCACAGCCCCGCCAACGCTTATCTGTCTTTTTTATTATAACCATCCTAGTGTGAGGTGGTATCTCATCGTGGTTTTGATTTGCATTTCCCTGATTACTGATGATGGTGTATCAGTTTGCTGGGGCTGCTGGAACAAAGTACCACAGAGTGGCTTAAACAGTAGAAATTTATTTTCTTACTGTTCTGAGGAATAGAGGTCCAAGATCAAGGTCTCACAGGGCTGCCTCCTTCTGAGGGGTGTGAGGGCAATCTGTTCCATGCCTCTCGGTTAGCTTCTAATGGCTTTCCTGGCAATATTTGGATTTTTTGGCTTGGGGAAGCATCACCCTGATCTTTGCTTTCATCTTCAAGTAGCATTCTCCCTTACGCACATCTGTCTCCGAATTTTCTCCTTTTATAAGGACACTAATTGCGTTGGACTAGGGGCCACCCATTCTGGCCTTAATTTAACTTGATCACCTCTGTAGAGACCCTGTGTCCAGGTAAAGTCACATTCTGAGGTGCTGGGGGCGAGGACTTCCGCATGTGAATTCTGGGGAGGACACAGTTCAGCCCATAAAGATGCTAAGCATCTTTACCTGTGCTTACTGGCCATTCATTTGTCTTCTTTGGAGAAATGTCTATTCAGATCCTTAGTATGTTTTTGAAAATAAGATATTTGTCTTTTATGGTGGAATTGTAAGAGCTCATGGGGTTTTGCATTTGAGAGAATGCTAGTGTCCAGTCAGAACTGGGCCTGGATGGTAAGATCAGAGAGCCCTGGGTGAGAAGCGGTACCTATCCCCGTCCTGGCCCTGTTGGTAGCCAGCTGGGCAACCTTGATTGGTTTCCCGACCTCTTTGCAATTCAGTGTTCTCATCTGAAGTTCACTAACTGTGGGGCAGTTGAGGTGCAGCATGGTTTCACAGGAAAGATGCTTGGTCCCTCCTCTATAGGATTTGGAGGCAGCAGGGTCTTCATAGTGACTCAGGGCAGCACCTGCCTGTGAGAGCCCTCTGGGTCCAGTGGCTCTGCTGAGGGCTCCTCCTGGGCCTCCTGTTGGCACTGTGTTTGTGTGACTCGCCTGTCCCTCCTCCCAGGCTCAACATCTTCCTGTTTTCTGTTACAGATGCCAGAAAAGTCCACACTGCCCCTGCCCGAACCTTGTCCCTGCTGCGCCCCCTGCCCATTCTGGCTGCGGTGGGCGGCGGGTATGCATGTTATCGGCAGTATGAGAAGTACCAGGAGCGAGAGCGGGAGAAGCGGGGGCTGGAGGTCCCCCCCAAACTCGCTGGTCACTGGGAGGTAGGAATAAAGTGGAGCTACCTTGAGTCCGCATGTCGCACAACTGTCTGTCACTTTGTAAATTGCCTGCAGTTGAACTGTTTGAAAAAGTGAGCAGTGCTTTCTAGGCACTCATGTCTCCAGCGGGTTTGGGGCCGATGCAGAAGTTACACCTTCGGTGTCACGTCGGCTTCCCTCTGTCTCCAGACCCTCCCCAGGGCTCCAAGTGGAAATTTCCTGCTGTCGGAGCCCCCTGAGTTCATGCTTTATATTGGGGCCGGTGTACTGGCCGTTCTCTCTGAGGATGAGCTGAAACGGTTGACTTTTGTGATGTGGACAAGTTCTCATCAGGAACCAGACTGAAATAACAAAGTTCCTTTGTCATTATTGCTCAAAGTGCACTCCCCGTGGTCGGGCGGTACAGGAGGGCGGGCTTCCATGTCATCCAGCCACGCGTGGTGTGTGATGACCTTTCTCACTCACCTGTGCTGTCTGTGGCCCAGGATAATCCTTAATTTCACGTAGACATTCAGTAAATACTGAAATTGAATATAAAGGTACAAGTTTAAAAATTGCTTTCTTTCCAGCCCTAATTTGACAAGTGAAATATCTGAAATGTCCGTGGACCCTGATAGCCTGGGTGAAAGGGGGTGGGGGGTGACAGCAGAGACTACTGGTATTTGGGGTGATGCGCTTGGATTTCCTCATGAGCCGCTGCACGTCGGTACCAGCTCAGCTGAATCCATCGGCCGGGGGCCCAGCCCTTGGTGGCCGTGTGGACTTGGATGCGGCACTTCCGTTGGGTTTTCTGTTTCTGCTAGTACGTTACAGAATGCTTTCAGTGAAGGGTAACCATAGCGTGAGAGTCACACTTTCCGAGTTTGCTGAACTCTGTTTATTTCATGCCATGACATTGTGGTCTCCGTGAGCGTATCCTCCTCCTCCTCCAGACCAGCAGAGTCCTTGTGAGACTGTCATCCCTGACCCCACTTAAGGGCCGGACCCAAGCTGGCTTCCCTGACTCACCCTGTGATGAGCTTGCGTGTTTTCAGCAAATTCCCACTCATTTCAAAGGAACCCCAAGAGAATCTGCGCTTGGAAGGAATGTGCTGCTTTCTCAGTCACACAGGGCTGGGGTCGGTGGTTGTAATGTCCGCCATTCTGTGATTGGGATCACTGCTAGGCGGGAGTCGGAGCCTGAAAGACTACTGTTTGCAGGGAGGACAGGGTTGAGTAGCTCATAAATTCTAGCTTCTGGACAGTGAGAGTACACTGGAGAGGAGTGGCGTGGTGCAGCCAGAGGTCTGAAGCTCTTAGTGGTGAAGAACTGGGCTTAAGTTAGACCCTGTTATTTTGGTTGAATGAGGTGGCTCCTGGGTTTGCAGGTTGGACAACATTTCATCTTATGAAGGCGAAATGGTCCAGGCACAGTAGATGTTGTAAGGTTTCAGCAAATGTTAACTGGTTTGTGGGTTGGTGAACATAGCTCTTCTAGGCTTTTGGCTGTGTTTAGGAATAGATATTATTAATTTAATTTTTATTTTTAATAAGATAGTTTTAATTTTTTTAAATAAAATATGATCATGTAAAAATTGAAGTAGTAAAGAAGGGATTACATAAAAATGAGCCTTCCACTCTCCGCCGCATCTGCTAATCCCATTCCTGCTCTCCCGAAGCAAGCAAGCATTTTTATCATTTCTTGTTTATCTTTCCAGAAAATCTCTCCATACATACATATTTTTGTAAATTAAAAGTTGATTTAATTATTCCAGTTTTGCTGAGAGACTGTGTAAGTTTAAGGCATATAGCATGATGGTTTGATATGTTGTGAAGTGGATTCAGCTGACATTATCATCTCATAGATACGATAAAAAGAAAGGAGAATAGAAAAAAAATTTCCCTTTGTGATGCGAACTCTTAGGATTAATTCTCTGAGCAGTTTTCCTGAACATCAGTACAGCAATATTAAGTACGGTCATGTTGGATGTTACATCCCTAGTGCTAATTTATCTTAAAACTGGAAGTTTCTATCTTTTGGCTCCCTTCCTCCGATTCCCCTTTCCTCTGCTGTCCTCAGTCTGTTCTCTTTCTACAAGTTCATTTGAGGGCGGAGCTGGGGGGAGGTGTTAAAGGTTCCACATACAAGTGCGGTCATATAGTATTCATCTTTCTCTGTCTGAGTCACTTCACTTACACCTTCAAGTCCCATCCATGTCACAAATGGTAGGATTTCCTCCTTTTTTATGGCTGAGTAACATTTCCGTGTGTGTGTGTGTGTGTGTGTGTGTGTGTGTGTATGTGTATGCTGTGACTTCATCCATCCAGTGTGTATGTATATGCTGTGACTTCTTCATCCATCTGTCCATCGATGAACACAGTGATTCGTGAGTCGGGCAGCATCCCGTCTAGCAGGTAGGTAGAAGGGAGCTCCAAGGACAAAATGGAGGACTTTCATAGGCAGAAGGAGGTGGGATACAGAAGTTATTAAGCAAAGAATGGATTGTTTCAGGCTAGGTGACCTTCCTTTGGGGGCAGGCAGGTGTCTGTCGGGCAGAATACCTCACTAGTACTGACCAGGTAATTCTTGATTGACTGGTTAAAGGTCACATTCCTTGGAAAGGCTGAAACTTCAGTTAGATTAGGTGTTCAGTCTTGGTTTGCTGACGTTTGATGACTCCATTTTGGGCCTGTTGTTTTTCTTTCTTTCTTTTTTTTTTAACAGTGCCAATCCCAAGTCCAAGTTGCCATCTGTGCTTCTGACCGACTGGCTGTAGATTGGAGGTTCCAGTGACCCCTCCTTGGGTTACAGGTTAAGGGCGTATTCCTACAAGATGTCCCCCACCCTCATTTCAGATGCTGTTTGCACGAACAGGTCCTTCTGCCCAAATGACTCTAAATCAGAGGCTCCCACGACCCCCTTCTTGGGTTCAGTTAACTTGCTAGGGCAGCTCACAGAACTCAAACATTGTACTGATTAGATGACCTGCTTATTACAGATGATATGGAAGGGTAAGAGTGAACTGTCAGATGAGGAGACACAGAGTGTGGGGTCCCCAACAAGTGAGCGTTTGTCCTCATGGAGTTTGGGGCACTGCACAGTGGCACATGGAACCAGTCTGATTCCCCAAACTGTAAACTCTCCCAGTGCCATCCTTCTGGATTTTACGGAGCCTTCATTACACAGGCATGATGGATTAAGCCATTGGCCATTGGTGACTGAGTCACCCTCCAGCCCCTCTCCCTGCCCTGGAAATCAGGGAGATGGGACTGTTCCAGTGCTCTATTCTAGTTGGTTCCCCTGGCAACCAGCTCCCATCCTTAAGGGATTTCCAAAAGTCACATCTTTGACATGAGCCCAGTTGTGATGGAAAGGGGCTTTTTAGGAACAACAGGGTAACTGGTTCACCTTGAAGGCTTTGAATACATTTCAGGAACTGAGGACAAAAGCCCAAACGAAACAAAAGATGCTTCCATTGCTCTTACCACTCAGGAAATTCCGAGGGTTCCGGAAGCTGTGAGCCAGGAACCCTGTCCAGATACATTCAAGAAATATATTTTGGTTATTTTGGTCATTATAAGAAATAGATATTTCTTAATTTTATAAATTACAGTATCACGATTAAATATTGGGAGTGATTGCTTATGGAAGCTGTCATCACCCATTTACGGCTCCTCTGCCTCCCACCCCTGTGCTTTGAGTGCAGGTAGCCAGGGCCACATCCTTTGTGCTGTGGGCATCCAGGAAGGCCTTTCTGTATTGCCGGTGATGTCATTTTGCTCACTGGATGAGAGAAGTGTGTGGGAGGTCGGAGGTCATTAACATGAAGCGTGGGTTTGGGGGCCATGACGTTACCTGTAGACTGGGTTCTCTTCTTGATGGGTGTCGAGCCAAAAGACACACCAAGCCAAAGAGCGGGAGAAGAAAGGATTTATCACTTGTAGCAAGTAAGGAGAACACCGGGGATCTATCCCAAAGCAGCGTCTCCGTGAACAACAGAATTGGGGAAGTTTTAAGCCAAGAGTCCGTGCACATCCATGAAGGGGCTTGAGCAGAGGAGAGCTCAGCACAGACTTGGGGCCAGGTCTACAGAGTCCCAGCTTTAGTTGACTGAAGTCCTGAGGGTCAGCATCATCCTTCCGTCCTCCGCTTGGATGGGGCCTTAGTTCCTCCAGAACTTAAAGATGCGTGTCAGAGTTGTGCATGCCCCCTGAGGAGGAACTAGGACTCTGTTTTATTGCTGACCTATTGGTTCTTGACTGCCTGTCCTTTGTTCCTGTCTTCCCTCACTTCCCTTAAGACTGCGACGTGTTCAAGGACAAGCACTGTGGCCTGGCTTAGCTCTCTAATGGTTTAGGCCAAAAATGGCTTCTCCTGTGTCAAGAAAGCCATGCCTTGTTCTATCTCTGGGATCCCCTGCCCCATCTGCTTACAATGAGATGGGGGACCTGTAACCCTAGGGGAGTGCAGCTCAGGGAACAGGACCTGGAGACCACCCGCCCTCACCTTCCTTCTGTTGTCCACTGTGTCCTCCGTGTGTGTCAGCCTTCATGTGCGTCCCTGAGCACACACTCCCTCCCCATCTGTCCCTTCCGCTCATCGTCTTCTCCTGGGTCACTTTGGGTGACTCTGCTGCCTGTTCTGACTAGTAATGGCACCCACTCTCCCTCTCCTCACGGAAACCATTCCAGAATATTTTGGTCGTGTGTCCTTACCTGGAGTCTTAGGGGTACTTCTGTCTTTGTCCTCTCTCTCCTTTAACTTTTGGTAAAATGTGCTGTGTTAGCTCAGCCTGCTGTAACAGAGCCCTGTAGACTGAGGTGGCTGAAACAACTGAATTTTATGTTCCCGCAGCTTTGCAGGCTGGGAAGGCTGAGATCAGGGTGAGCTCTTTCCAGGCTGGTGGACTACGTCCTCCCATGGCCAAGAGCAGCAGGCTTTCTGAAGTCTCTCTTTATAAGGGCACCACCCCCATCACCTCATGTAAGCCTGATTATCTTCCAGAGGCCCCCATCTCAGATACCATCACGTTTGGGGTTTAGCATGTCAACATAGGAACCCGAGTGGGGACACGATTTAACCACTTTTAAGAGGTGTTAAATACGCCCACACTGTTTTGCAGCCATCACCACTGTCCATTCCTGGAACTTTCTCATCATCCCAAACAGCAACTCTGTACCTGTCAGGCACCATTCCCTGCTCTCCGCCCCGCTACGCCCAGTAAGTACTGTTCTCCTCTGCCTTCTAGGTACTTCATGTAAGTGGAATCATACGACGTGTGTCCTTGGGTGTTTGGCTTATTGTTTCATTTACCGTAAATATTGTCAAGATTCATCCACGTTGTGGCATTTTTCAGAGTTTCATTCCTTTCCAAGGCTGAACAATATTCCAGTGTATGGATATACCACGTTTTGTTTATCCATCTGTTGATAGATCCTGAGTTGTTTCCACTTTGGCTCTTGTGAATAGTGTTGCTGTGAACATTGGTGTGCAAGTATCTGTCTGGTGTAAAAGTAACTTTCAGTTCTTTGAGTGTAAAACCAGCAGTGGAATTGCTAGATCATACAGTCATTTTGTGTTTAACTTTGTGAGGAACTGCCAGACCTTTCCACAGTGGCTACACCATTTTACGTTCCCACTAGCAATGCGTAAGGGTTCCAGTTTCTCCGCATCCTCACCAACACTTACTTATTTTTGATAGTAGCCGTCCTGATGGGTATGAAGTACATTTCATTGTGGTTTTGATTTGTGTTTCCTAAGGACTAATGATATTGAGCATCTTTTTACATGCTTATTGGCTTCTTGTATATTTTCTTTGGAAAAATGTCTATTCAAGCCTTTGTCCATTTTTGAATTGGCTGGTCTGTTTTTTGTTGCTGAGTTGTGGGAGTTCTTTGTTTTTCTGGATAGTGGACCCTTCTCTGATACATAAGTTAGCAGGTATATTTCTCCCGTTCTGTGGATTGTCTTTTCACTCTCTTGATCATAACTTTTGATGAAGTCCAGTTTATCTGTTTGAACTTTTATTGCCTGTGCTTTTGGTGTCATATCCAAGAAATCATTGCTGAAACCAAGTCGTGAAGGTTTTCTTGTAAGAATTTTATAGTTTTAGGTGTAATGTTTAGGTTTTTGATCCACTTTGAGTTGGTTTTTATATCGTATAAGGTAAAGGTCTTACTTCACTCACGTGGATGTCCAGTTTTCCCAGTACCGTTTGTAGAAAAGGCTGTCCTTTTCCCGTTGAATGGTCTTGGCCCCCTTGTGGAAACCAGCCTCATTCTCTAATAAATGGCAGAGATGACGTAACTCTGACAGAATGTGGGAAACCAGGGGAGGACAGTCATGATTCCCACCCCTTCTCATCAGATGACTGAGCGCGTAATTATGGGCTTTATTTTTCATGCATTCACTTCCTTAGTCTCCATTTTTAAATGGATATACAGTTGATCCTTAAAGAGTGCAGGAGTCAGAGGCACTGACACCACACCCCCAACAGCAGTCGAAAATATGCATATAACTTTACAGGCAGCCCTCAGTATGTGTGGTTCCACATTCAAGAATTATGTAGTGCTGTAGTACGTATTTCTTGGGGGGAAAAAAAAACCCGCTTGTAAGTTCAAACCTGTGTTGTTCAAGGTCAGCTGCTCCTGTTCTGTATGTTGCCTTTTTTTTTTTGCCGTATACATATTGCTGTTACACGATGGTTTTGCAAGACTTCATGCAAGTACATGCTCTCAGTGGCTCCGCTCCTGCGCTCGGTTCTGGTGCCCTGGCAGTTCTTTCCTTCGTGAATGATGCTGTCGAGCACTTCTTTGCACACAGCCTTCTCCTTGGGCTGAATGCCTGGGTGTAGGCTTGCTCTCTGGAAGGGTCTGAACACCTGTATGGTTTGTGTTATGTTTTTGGCTTCTAAAAAAAAGCGATTGTACCTGTTTGTTGTTGGTATTGTTGAGTACGTGAACCACACTGGATGTTAGTGAAACATTTGTCATAGAGGAACCTGATTCCTGTCTCCTTGAACTCACTCCCTCTGTATGCCAGGCCCTGGTGAGATGTGGGACCCACCAGTGAGTGGAGCCAGAGTCCTGTCCTCGGAGAGCTCCCCTTAGTAGCCCGTGAGACAGGTTAGAAACAAACGGGCACAGGGACACATCAAGCGGTGAAATGCCGGGGAGAAAACTTAGGTAAAGGGCACAGCTGTCCCGGGCTGGGGCAGAGCGGGGCTGGTACCGGCGCAGTGGTGGAAGGACTCGCTCCGTGCGAGTGAGCAGAGGGGCCAGCTGATGGGAGGGGTGAGCAGGCCTCGCAGAGGCTTGAGGTGGACAGAGAGGGCTTGTCCCTGTGGAAGAAGAACAAAGAGCTCGAGTGGCTGGAGCACAGAGGGCTCAGAGGTAGCAGGGCTGGAGGGCCTGTGAGTGGAGGCTGAGTGGTCTGGGTTCTGATTGGGTTGTCCTGGCTGCTGTGGAGACAGATTAGGAGACCTGATGGGAGGCTCTGACAGGACCCCAGCAAGAGAAGGTGGTGGGTGGATCGGTGTGGGAGCAGTGGAGCGGGGAGGGGACTTGATTCTGGGTATTTTTATATTAAAGTATAATTGATGTACCATATTATTAAAGTTACAGGTGTGCAGTATAGTAATTCACAATGTTAAAGGTTATGCTCCATTTACAGTTACTATGAAATATTGGCTCTACTCCCCATGTTGTATGGTGTATCCTTGTAATTAATTTTATACCTAATAGTTTGTAGCTCTTAACCCCCACCCATGTCTTGCCCCCACTTCCCTTTCCCCACTGGTAACCACTAGTTAGTTCTCTATATCTGTGAGTTTGCTTTTTTGTTATATTCACTAATTTGTTGTATTTTTTTGAGATTCCACATTCAGTTCTGGGTATGTTGTGAGGGGAGAGTGGACCGAATGCACTGATGGGCTGGATGAGGGAGGCGGAGATGGAAGGTGACTCGTGACTACTGACTTGGGCGGATGGGGGTGGAGCCACTCTGTGGTCCGAGCTGCGGAGGAAACGGAGCATCATGACTCAGGGCCTGATACATTTTGTAGTTTGCTTTTCTTTACATGTGAGTCCACGTCAGCATTTTTCACGTGTTTATTCTCTGTTTATATTGGCACAGAGTACTTGTAAATGTAACATTCAGTCTGAATGGCACAGGACCAGGAACCCTTGTTCCTCCAGAAACAAGGCTGTCAGCACTGGGCAGCCCCGAAGGATGCACAGGGCCCTCAGGGCGGGAGCTGCAGGTGGCCGAGTGAGTGCTGGGTGGCCAGAGAGGAGAGGAGACCTTTGCCAGGTTTCTCTTCAGGAACTCTCAGTGTCCTTCCTGGAAAAGCTCTGGGTTCGTGGTCAAAGAGCCTGTTCATTTGGGCCACCCAGGCCTGGCGGTTGGCCTCAGGCAGAGGGTGGTTGCCACTGGGCTCCTGCGGAGAGATGGCCCTGCAGAAGCAGCAGCCGAGGCCGGAAGGCTGCCGGGGTACTCGGATCCGTCGTGGGGTCTGCATTGTGTGGCAGCTGTGTTTTCAGATACGCTGTCCTTTCGTCCCTGTAAGTCAAAAAGCGGGGACAACACTTCATAAGGGTGTCTTAATAAGAGGCTGGCGGGTGTATAGTGTCTGCAAACCCAGAGTCACCAGGTGACAGATGGCAGGTGGGGGACAGTCAGGGGTGCTGACCGTGGGGCTTCCTGTGAGCACCTGGGTGCTGCGCATTGCACGCAGGATGGCATCTTCTGGCAGGCTCCCCTCTTCCCGGGGTGTCCAAGGTGTCTCTTCTGCCTTGACTGGACCTGAGGACAGAGATGCAGGGGTCGGAAAGCTGGCCTGGTGGAAAGGGTGGACCCTTTCCCCAAAGGAGTCCATGTGACCCTCCTCCTGCAAAGCTGGGAGCCAACTCCATGGAGGGCCGTGGTCGGCAGCTGGCTGGTCCTGTCAGGCGCAGAGCCCGCAGGCTGCGCCCGGGCTGAGCAGACAGAGTGAGGGGTTCGGTCCTAAGTCCCCCGTGTGGAGCAGCCACAGTGGGTGGGGGGCTTACCTCAGAGCAGGAGACTGTGTGGGGATCGTGGTCTTGGGTTTTTCTCCCCAGTAGTAGAATTTAGAGATTTTTCTGTGGCTTAAAGCAAAGTCTGAGTTTTTTTTATTGTGAGCACTTCTGAGCAGAGTAGAAGAGTTGAGAGTTACCTGCATGCGCCACTCGACTGCCCAGCTGGAGTGTTGTATCGTGTCTGCTTTCTCTGTGTGTATGCGTGTGTTTTCTCTCCGAGCCGTCTGGAAGGATGTTGCAGACGTGATGAAAGTTCACCCCGAACCCTTCAGGCTGCAGGGGCTGCATCTGAGCATGCTCATGCGGTTGGTCAGCGTCACGGCCAGGCCATGGGGCCTGTGGCGAGGTCGCAGGGTAGCAGCTGTGCAGACGACCGGCCCCAGTCAGGAGCAGTGGGCTCGCATCCGCGCTCATTCTCTGTGTTAGCATCGCTTCCTTGTTTCTGGCCTCAGTTTAGAATTTGTAAAAATGTGTGGTGCAGCGTTCCAGTTCTGAGAAGAAATGAAGCCAGATCAGCCTATCCGGACACCCCCAGCGGCCTGCACTCAGATTGCTCCTCCGCCCCCAGCATCCAGGACCCTGGACAGTGCTGAACATATTTTGCATGTTTTTCAGCTTCCTATAATTATTACAGCTTTATTGTTCCCCTCTGTGAACAGGCTGCTGTTAACTCCCTCATAAAGTTGGTAAGTGAGAATGGTATGTGTGTAAATACCTGGTCCCAGGCTGGCAGGGGTTTGGGGTTCAGGAAGTATTATTTTACTTCTTACCTAATAGGTGTTACAAGACAAAACAATTATAAATGTTAAAATGCGCAGACAGTCAAGTTGGTGGGAAGTAGACCCTCCCACTTGCCCAGCTGTGTCCTCAGAGAATCCTGGGCTCCTTCTGGAGCAGGAGACCATCTCAGGGCCTCAGGGCCCTCCTTCAGGTGCCTGCCAGGAAATGTGGCCGCCACTCCAGCTTTCCTCTCCCCTGCCTCCCAGCCCAGGGCAGTGCCTGGAGGGGACATGGAACAGACAGGCCGGGCTCCAGCTCAGCACTTTGTCTCCTCCATCCCGCTGCACCCCTCCTCGCTGCTTCGGCTTCAGAGAAGTCATCTTGTTTGGTGGGACTGCCAAGAAACACTCGGGGACATGGAGGGGAGAATTGGGCAGGGGTGTGAGAATTATCTGAGGGCACTTCGTGTTTGTCGGAGCTTGTGTCTAGGCTTTTGTGAGGCTGATAACCTGCCCCAGCTCCTCATCCATGCTCCTCAAGGGGCCCTGCCACCCCTTGGGAAATGAGAATTAACAGAGAGCACCTGCCGCCCCTGTCCCGCTGCTGCTTCTGTTCCCTGGCACAGCCGTGCAGGGAGTTCACTCTGCAGGGAGCAGCAGCGGGCCACAGGTGCTGTTGGCCAGGTGGCTTGGGGCCTGCAGAGCCTTGCAGTGGCGCTAGGTGGCACTGCCTCCCAGGGGATTCCAAATAAAGCGGGAGGACTGGAAATTAAGGACCAAATGTGGCTGGAAGGGACTTCATTTAGAGTGGGAAAGCAGACCTATCAAAGGGTTTTCGTTTTTCCCAGAAATCATGTTAAGTATTGTCTGGAATCCAGAAGGCATTTCCCTACTGAAGCACGTGGTGGAGGGCAGGTTAGAAGGCGGGGAGGGCTAATCTCAGAGCTGATTTATGAGTTTTCTAAATACCGATCAGCCAGCCTGAGAGGCTCTGCGAGGGACGGTTCCAGGGGCACCCTGGTAGACGTGCAGTGGCCCGGGTGGTCATCTCACAGCGGAGAGCATCAGCGCTCCAGAGGCTGCTCCACGGATGAGAGCCTGCACTTTTGATCCACAGACTTGTTTTTCCCTCTCGTGTCTGCCTCGGGCTGGGTTTGGTTGGACGCAATGCAGACTTTGGGGAAGTCAGGACTGTCTCCCCAGCTTTCTGGTTCTGGGATTTAGTGTTGCTAGGATTCTGTGTTAGTATCTTCCTGTGCATGGTCTGAAGTCTCCCTGGGGCCAGGCTAGGGGGCGGAGGTTGCCGGTCAGGCATTTGCCACCCTGTGCACCCCCTGCTCCCGTCGTACATTGTAGGTGTTGATATCTTGGAAGTCCATGAGGTAGGTCACTACCCATCTTCTCCCCTCCCCGCTGTGTCATCCCAGGCCTGTAGCTTGTCACTCGGTTGGGCTGGATCGGATGAGGGGGCAGGTGTATGGGGCTGTGTCTGGGCAGCACTGTATCCTGTCTATCCTGCCGGCTTAGCTGCCCAGCTCTTCACAAGCCCTGTAGGCTCTCTTCCTGTCCAGATGTTGCTTTAGAAAGTAAATTCCCAGTGGTCAGAAGCAGCTAGAGTTCAGCTGCTGGACCTCCTGATCCCATATGCTTCCTGTGGTTGAGTGGTGGGTGGTGGTGGTGTTCCTGGCCAGACCCTCCCCCTCCCCTAAAACATGTTAGGCTGGTTCATTCCATCCTGTGTTGACCCAGTGCTCTAGGTGGGCGTGGGGGTGGGGTGCTGACGGTGCAGGCTGGGCCCCACCATCTAGTGGGGTAAAAAGATAAGGCGAGAATCACCCCACAGGTTCTGGATCCCAGCGAGAAGCCTACATGCGGGGCGAGGTGAGGTGGACCTTGTCCACTGGATCTTGTTTGCTGGTCTACCCCAGGGGTTTGTGTGTGTGTGTGTGTGTGTGTCAGGGTGTGTGTGTCTGGAGGAGAGGGCGTGGGGTGGGGAGCAGCTTTTGTCTTCAGGGTGGGGTGTGGGAAGGAGCCAGGGCTTAGATGCCTTCTGTCACTGCGAGGCTAGAAAAGGTGGCAGGAGGTGGCTTTGTGCTCAGTCCAGAGAAGCCAGCCCTCGGTAAGGTCGCAACACGTGAAGCCCCGGTGATGGAGGGGCTAGTGGGGGTGGGGTGGCCCAGGCCCAGCCCTGCCGAGGACGGCAGGGGGCCCCCAACCCTAGGAGGTGGCACCCCGGGAAGTCCGGTGACCGGCAGGAGTGGTCGCCTGTTCTCGCAGCCCCCACCCCGGCCCCGCCCCTCCCCTTAAAGGGACTCTGGGCTAGGGGGCGGGGCGCGGCTGACGAGTCTGGCCCGGCCTCCTGCCCCCGCCCCCGGGCGGCCTGAGTGGCTGGATCCCGAGCGCTCGCCCGCAGCCAGGCTTCCGCGGCGGCGCCTCCCTGTGAGTCGAGTCGGCGGCGGGTGGCGCGCGGAAGCCGAGCGGGACCAGACCACCTGCCGGTGAGTGAGCGTCCGAGCCGCCCCGCCGCGCGGGGCCGGAAGACCTCGCCGACCCCGGCGGCCGTCCGGCTCCCGGGGTGCAGGTCGCCCCTTTCCGCTTAGGGCCTGAGGAGCCCACCCCGCAGCCCTGATTAAGCTGTGGCTTCCCTGGCCCCACACGGGGGTCACGGGGCCGCCGGATGAGCTCACTTCCTCCGCATCCTGTAGCATCTCCTGCCCCACGGCCCGGAAAAGGGAAATGCTTGTGTTGCCGGCGGCTCTAACCCTCCTGCGCCGAGAGCTCCGGGCCCATTTCCTCTGTGCTGCCGAAAGGGCCTGGGACGCGCATCAGAGGGGCAGGGAGACTCCCCTATCCTCAATGGGAACTGGATGAGTTGAGATTGTCACCATGTACCACCCGAGGGCGGGGAGGGGGACACCCTGCCCCCCAGAACCTCATTCCCCGCTGGCGCTAAGGATTGCTGGAGAGAAGGTTTTTTTCCTTGGAGGGATTTAAGAAAGACCCCTGCCGAGTCCTATTCCCACCTCCACCGCCCTTGAAAGAGGCACCTTTGGACCCTTCTCTTTGCTTCCTTCCTCTTCTCTTGCCCAAGGCTTCCTGAAGATGGTTCACCTGGGAAGAATCCATTTTCCTGGGTCCCCACTTGTGATGTTTTGTCTGCTTCTAGCCCTGCAACTCGGGGGAGGGATGGTTGGTGGCCTCACCTGGATACAGCTGCCTGGCCTGCTCTCCAGAGTGGGAGCAAGACAGGCTGGGGACATGTGATTTGGGGACACTGGGGTTTCTGCTGAGGCTTCAGGCGGGGTAAATGGCACCCAGGGCACTTTCCCCTCAGGGATCAGGAGCAACTCTCGGGCTGTCTTGGACTGGACAGTGCAGGCCTGCAAGGCCTTCGTCCTGGTCAGTGAGGGGTGGGAGGCAATGTTACAGCACCACTCGAGTGTGACCCGCGGAACAGCACGTCCTGACAGAGGTGACCTGTTGAGCCATCACCTCTGTCATCACTGCCCTGTGGCTTGGGCTCTGTTCCTTCCATCTTCCCAGTGGTAGCAAACTTCTGTCCTCCCAGAGTGTGGGTATGGACAGGGAGGGCAGGCGTGGGGAGCCAGGTCTGAGGGATGAGGCTGCACTAAACTCTTGGGTGGACAAGAGACATGGGCTTTCTGAGCAGAACTTTCTCAGCCATGGTCACAGCTGTGATT
Source organism: Camelus ferus (assembly GCF_009834535.1). Classification (NCBI taxonomy): domain Eukaryota; kingdom Metazoa; phylum Chordata; class Mammalia; order Artiodactyla; family Camelidae; genus Camelus; species Camelus ferus. Next base: position 12,798,273 of record NC_045727.1, read on the forward strand.
TGAGCCTCAAGGCAGGAGAGTAGAAGGAAAGAGCCTTCCCATTTCCAGATGAGGAAACAGAGACCCAGAGGGCGCCTGTGACTTGCAAGACCTTTCCTAGCTTTCAGGGCAAGGGTAGGAGGAGGTCAGCCAGGACCACAGTAACCAGAGTGTCCCTGTGCCCCACCAAAGCCACTCTGAGTTCCTATGTTCCACATGGCTGGCCCTTAGGCTGTGTAATGACTTTAAGGTCCTACTGGTCACAGCACCAAACTCCCCTCCACAGTGTCCTTGAGGAATGGAGGGAGGGATGGTGTCTGCACTTGGCTTCAGGGCACCCTCCTTGCAGACTCATCCAGGCCTGAGCTCCCCAAGTTGGTCTCGGAACCAGAGAGGGAGGAAGCTCTGTCTTGGCCTCCAGAGGTCGTTGGAGGTGCAGAGGGCAAGTGGGGCTCTGAGATGGGGATGCTGGGAGCATTATTGGCTGAGAACGTGGCTCTGCCCTTGAGAAGTGAGGAAGGGGGACCGCCAGGGACCCTCTTCCCTTCATCCTGCAGCTCTGAGCTGGTCAGAGGGTCTGGACCATTTCCTGGGGGACAGCTGAATTCATGTCTGCTCCTGGGAGGCCTTGTGGGGCCCACCACTGGTGATTGCTGTCAAATTTTAGAAGAGGAGGTGGAGTAGGGACAAGACTAGATTGAGGTTTAAGGACCTCCTGTCCGGCCCCTCAGGGCCATTTTGGAGTGTTTTCTGGATAGCAGCTCCCTGACTGCTGGTCTTCCCTGAGCCCCTCCACTGCGGGAGGAGGGTGAGGCCTGCCCTGCCCTGGTGGCCTGTCTGGTACAGCCAGCCCTCTGGACTGGAGGCCCTGGGGGAGAATGAAGTGCAAAGGCACAGGTGGGAATCTGCCGTGAGGACCTGAGGTTTGGAGCCAAGCTGGGTTTGCCTGTGGGCTCCTGAATGGGCCTTTCTGACCAAAACCTGCAGTGGTCACAGTCCTACCAGTAAGAGAGCTGGGGAAAACTGGCTGGAGGCCTGGGCTCCCGTCCTGGCCCACGAGGCCTCGCTTGCCTCCACAGTGTGTGTGCATGGTCTGAGCTTTCTAGAGTCAGGGAAGGAGCCTCGTTCTGGAGCCCAGCACCAGGCTCAACTGCCGGTCACCTGTTTCCTAGGCGAGGGAGGCGGGGGTGGGGCGATGGGAGTTAGTGGGACTTCACCTGGAGTGTCCATGGTGCCTGTGGCCCAGCTCTCTGACAGGAGGAGTCCTGGGTGGCCGCTTTCCTGCCACTCAACCAGTGGGTGGGCTGGGGAGATGAGCTGGCAGGGGGTGGTCCTGGGCTGGGGCAGAAATCTACTCTAACATCCAAACAGTTGGCCTCATCCTGGTTCCACAGCCACACGCACCCAGGGGTCCGGCAGGTGCCAGGCTGGTGGTTTCACCTCCTTAGCCGAGGTGGGTCTGAGGGCATCAGGTCTTCAGCCTGTGCAGGTGGAGCCATGTCTGAGTCTGCCCTGTTCATTGGTGGGCTGGGTCAGTTCTCCACCCTCAGGACCTGCGTATCTGCGGGCCGCTGGGCCTTGCGGAGGCTGGGTGTCCTTGCCGGAAGCCTGGGAACCTTCGGCCAAAGTGCTGTTCCTCCCCAGAGAGGTGGGAAGGGCTGGTTTCTCTGAGGTTGCCCAGGTGCCCTCGTCCAAGGAGACAGGTGTGGGGACTCGGGCTGGAGGAGGGGAGAGCGGGAGCAGGCCAGATGCTGGGGTCTCACCCGCCGCGCCTCTCCCATCTTCCCGCCCCCTCATCCCTCAGATGCTACTCTGTCACCTGAAAGGAAAATGGGTCAGGTCCTGGCAAGGGAGGGGCCGCCCTTGCCGCAGACAGGCCGACGCTGGGCCTGGAGCGTGGGGCTCAGATTCCTGCTTGAGCTCCTGTGGCCAGAGGCACCCAGTCCCCAATCTGCCATGAGCGGGCAGCCAGGCTAGCGACAGAGCAGGCCGAGGTGGGGGCTGATGCACGGGCCCTGAGCAGGTGTGTGACTGGTGCCTATTTCTGCAACAGCCCCAACCTCTCCCCTGCACCCTTGAGCCTTCGGACCTTACCCAGCCAGGAAGCGGCTCCCCAGCCACCAGGGGCCTGGCGAGGCCAGCCCAGGAGCCGTGACAGCACCAGAGCTCCTGGGGGGAAGGGAGGAGGAGGAGAGACAAAGGGAAAGAGCCTGGCGCCGCCTCCCTGTGCCGCCCACCATGTGTCAGTCTGAGGCGCGGCGAGGACCTGAGCTCCGCGCGGCAAAATGGTGAGATGCTGCCGGCTGCATCCGCATCCTTACCCCGCCGCACCCCGCCTCGACCTCCGGAAGGTCAGAGTTCACGTTCAGCGGCCCCGCGGTGGAGGTGGTGGTGGCGGCGGCAGGGGGCTGGGGGACCAGCCCCCGCGGCTGGAGGGGCCCGGCCCAGGGGGCCTGAGTCGGAGAGCCCACTTCAGGTACTGGGGGACCAGCAGGCTGGTGGCCCAGTGTCCAGGCGCAGCTCCCCTGGGATTGGTCCCCTTTCTTCTGCAGAGTGAGGCGGGCGGGGGAAGCCCAGAGGGAGAGCAGTGATGTGCCTGGCTTTGCTTGGCCCCTTTCCCTTCCTGGACCTTTTAAGAACTCCTTCTTAAAAGGGGGTGGGATGGTAGAATGGATGCAGGGGGTCTGGCAAGCGAGAGAGATGCAGTGCCTTCCAGCACCATCATTGAACTGCAGGGCTCAGTTCTCCATTTTTTTCTGCTTTTAGTATCAGCTGAGATGCCTCTTTGTTCCTCGGTTTGTTGAACCGGGGGCAGAAGACAGAGGAGTTCTGAGAGTGCACAGGCACAGATGGGGCCTTATTCTCTATGCAGCGTTTTTGCAGATGAGGAAACCGAGGCCTGGGGCCATTCTCAGAGTGGCTGGAGGTGTGGTCTCCTGATGGAGCACTGCCTATGGCCTAAGCATGTGGCGAGGTGACTCCAGCCTCACCTTTGAGCCTCAGGAGGCCAGGGTTTGGGTGGAAAGGCTCACCCCAGGTTCTGCGACTCCCCAAGGATGAGCCTGTGCTGAATGCACCATATTTTGGTGGGTGGAACCTGAGGAAGGCCCACCAGCGTTTACTGGAGGAGGGGCCTGGGTCAGGTGTGTGGCCCCAGCAGACCTGGGAGGTGGCCTGAAGGTTGGCCGGCTTATTTTGGAGAAACTGGCATGAGGTAGGAAAGCCACAAGGACAGATGGAATGGTTCCTGTGTTTTCCTTTGTGATCTTGTCAGGCTCAGTCTCTTATCAGGTGAGGAAATAAGCCTGGAGCCTTGAAGAGATTTTCCCAGATCCTGCACTGCCAGGGGCCCTGGGAGGTCAGACTAGATCTCAGAGCCTGTGGGGCGGAGTGGTCCTGGGGTGGGTGGGGGCCAAGAGGCAGGCTCTGCACCGTCTCCAGTGCACTTGGTCCAGAAGCTGCTGCCTCTGAGAGGAGCGCGGATCTGGGCCTCCCCCTCCATGCCTCCACTGCCAGGCAGGTGGGAGTGACCAGGCGTGCATCTGCCGGCCAGAGGCAGCCAAGCCCCTGGCCTGACACAGTGTGTTGGGATGAGGGGGCCTGGCAGGTGCCGACTCCATGGAGATGAGCTGGCCCAGGGTGGGTGGTGCCCGCTGGCCCTCCGCTGATCCTGGCCGTGTGCGGCCATGTGCCCTGCAGGTTGCACTTCCCTCAGCTGGCCCTGAGGCGGAGGCTGGGACAGCTGAGCTGCATGTCCAAACCCGCCCTGAAACTGCGCTCCTGGCCCCTGACGGTACTCTACTACCTCCTGCCCCTCGGCGCCCTCAGGCCGCTCAGCCGGGTGGGATGGAGGCCTGTGAGCAGGGTAAGTGTGCAGGTTGCTGGCCTGGCCTCCCCAAGACCCAAGAATTCTGGAGCTGTGTCAGATAGAGGCGGTGCTGTGGGGGCCGAGCCCACTGGCAGGGTTGTCTTGGAAGGCGAGTTGGTGGTGAGGGTGGGGCTGGTCAGTGGCCATGGGGGCTGCAGACAGGTGACTGTAACAGCCTGCTGTACCCTGCCTGCTCTCTTTGCCTGCATTTGTGCCATGTGGGGGCTCTGCTTCTGGAAAGAACCAGTGGTGTCTGTCTCATTTCCTGTGTTTAGGCAGAAAAGAGCTTAGAGCTGATTTTGAGAAGAATCCAAATTAATTTCTGGATGCCAGAGAGCAGTTCAGGGAGGCTGGAGCCTGTGTGGTACCTTAGGGTAAGGATGCCTTTGAGGACCCAGGAGGCCCAGACAGGGCTGGGTGAGGGAGCAGCCTGGCTGCGTGTGGCTCTCAGGGCAAGCTGACCCCAAGGAGGAAACTTGCTCCCAGGTCCTTGGACAGCCCAAGTGGGTGTTACAAGGGCTCGAAAGCTCAAGGCCACCTTAGGGGCACTGGGCCTGGGATCACATGGCAGTTCTGGGCCGGCCCTGTGGACGGGCATCAGCTGGGATGGCTGGGAGCCCTAGCTCAGTACCTTGTAGAGCTGTTTCAAGTTGGGATGGAATCATTTCTCCACCTTGGGGACTTGGTGTCTTGGTTGAGCGCAGCAAGCAGCAGCCACCCATCAGAGGCAGGTCCCGCTGTGGAAATGGCACCTGAGGTTTGAGAGGCTGCCCCTTCTGGGTCGCCAGGCCTGGCATTTGGCTGGAGGGTCTGATGGAGGGGCCGATTTCCCTCTGCTTCCTGGAGGAGCTGTATCCTTGCAGACTGGCCCGGCCACAGGTGGGCTCAGTGGTGTGTTCAGGCCCTCGAGGTGCAGGTGTCAGTGCTGAGTATCTCCTGCCAGAGTCCCCAGCCTTGGGGTGAGACGAGCACGTGCACGTTAGGGGGCAGCTCCCTATGCTGGTCTGGGACGCGGGCAGCACTGCCTCTGTGAGAAGGTACCAGATCCATTTACACCCCTTCCTCCTTAAGTCAGACCATGCTGGCCAGTCTCCCCCAGGACTAGGGCAGTCGCTGTGGGAAGTGGCTGGCACAGCTGTGTCGCGGGCTTAGCCTGGACTGTTTATGAGAGATTTGGAAGCTCAGTCTGATTCCCGCTGAGAAACCACATCACAAAGCCCTTGTGGGCTGCCAGCTGCCCAGGCGTTTGGGGGAGGTAGCCCCAGGGGGCAGGGGGTGAGTGTGCCTGGCGTGGCCGACTCACCCGTTCTCCCATGGCCCGCAGGTGGCCTTGTACAAGACAGTGCCCACGCGCTTGCTGTCGCGGGCCTGGGGCCGCCTCAACCAGGTGGAGCTGCCGCACTGGCTGCGCAGGCCCATCTACAGCCTGTACATCTGGACCTTCGGGGTGAACATGAAGGAGGCCGCAGTGGAGGACCTGCACCACTACCGCAATCTCAGCGAGTTCTTCCGACGCAAGCTGAAGCCTCAGGCGCGGCCCGTGTGTGGCCTGCACAGCGTGGTGAGGCCTGACCCTGCCTCCCGAGGCTCCTCCCTGTGCCTTTTGGAACCGGTGGCGGGTGGGTGCTCCCCCCCGGCCCTGCCCTCCGTTCCCTCCCCCCACAGCCAGCCCTCTCCTGGTCCTTCCAGATCAGCCCATCGGATGGGAAGATCCTCAACTTTGGGCAGGTGAAGAACTGCGAGGTGGAGCAGGTGAAGGGGGTCACCTACTCGCTGGAGTCATTCCTGGGTCCACGCACCTCGGCTGAGGACCTGCCCTTCTCTCCAGGTGGGTCCTCACCTGGTCGCAGCCGGGCCACCCTGCCACAGTTGCTGCGCTGGGCATTGTGAAGAGGGTGAAGGGCAGGAGTGGTGGGGGGCACTGGGAAGGCCCCGTGCTGGGCAGCATCAAGGGCTGGTCTGAGAGCTGGCCCCGGGCCTGCCCCTGTAGCCACCTCCTGCAGCTCCTTCAGGAGCCAGCTGGTCACCCGAGAAGGGAACGAGCTCTACCACTGCGTCATCTACCTGGCCCCCGGGGACTACCACTGCTTCCACTCCCCCACCGACTGGACCATTTCTCACCGACGCCACTTCCCAGGTAGGCTGGGGCCAGCTCAGGGGAGGGAGCGGTCCCCGGGGGAGCTCCAAGGCTGGGGCCCACTCTGCGCTTAGGGTGTTTTGGGGGTGACACTGGGTCTTGGGTACTCCCAGAGTAGATGCTGTGGGCAGGGAGTGGCATTGTCTCTGCCCCTACAGGCTCTCTGATGTCCGTGAACCCTGGCATGGCCCGCTGGATCAAAGAGCTCTTCTGCCACAATGAGCGGGTGGTCCTGACCGGGGACTGGAAACATGGCTTCTTCTCACTCACAGCCGTGGGAGCCACCAACGTGGGCTCCATCCGCATCTACTTTGACCGGGTAAGCAGAGCCCAGGTCCTGCTGAGGCCCCAGGTCCACGGGGACCGTAAATTCTACAAGGGCAAGTCTCCCACTTCCCTGCCCCATGTGCACCACTCACCCTGGTCTCCAGGTGGCTGGAGAGGGAGGGGATCACCCTCCCTGCCGGGCACTTTGCTTCTGCCAGGATTGCAAGGGGAATGTGGAGCTTGGGGTGGGATGTGCTGATGGAGGCCAAGTGTGTGAGGGACGCCAGTGCCCACAGGAGTCCCCTTCTCCGTGTTGGTTTTGCAGCACCCTTTGTGCTGGTGAACAGCTGGGCCTGATGCCTCTACGTTCACAGCCGATCAGGCGCTGCCTAGTTAGACCCAGTCCACGGCCTGAGGTGCTATCCCTACCTCCCTTTCCAAGCAGGGCTTGGGGACAGGGGGTTTGGGACAGCAGGAGAGGTGTGTCCAAGGTCCACATGCTCTGCTCCCGCCTCCCCTAGGACCTGCACACGAACAGCCCGCGGTACAGCAAGGGCTCCTACAATGACTTCAGCTTTGTGACACACACCAACAAGGAGGGCATCCCCATGCGCAAAGGCGAGCACCTGGGCGAGTTCAACCTGGGCTCCACCATCGTGCTCATCTTCGAGGCCCCCAAGGACTTCAACTTCCAGCTGAAAGCAGGACAGAAAATCCGATTTGGGGAGGCTCTGGGTTCCCTCTAGAGCCTCTTTCCTGGCCACGGCTGCTACGGGGTCTTTTCCAGAGAAGCGTGTTCTGAGGAGGACCTCCAAGGCTGTCTGGGGAAGGGACTGTTGAGTCTGACCAGGCAGGACCTGGGTGACTTGTGTCTCTGCTGCCCAGGGGTGCAGACAAGGTCATCAGAGCCCTTGCCATGCCCCTAGACCAGTGTTGTCCCCTTTCCCACCTGAAGACAAAGTGCAGGCTGGGATGGTCTCACATTCCCTCTTGGAGATACTTTCTAACATGTCATATAAACTGGAGACCCTACCTCTCCTGGCCGAGCATTCAGTTGGTCTTGATTTCCATTCTGAGATAAGTGGTAGTACCGTACCTTCTTGCTGCTCCTCCCAGCACTGCTTTTTGGCTTCCCTTGCACGGGGTGAGGTGCCTCCCAGCACTGACTGTGGGTCCTCGCTGCCCTCCAGAGCAGGGCCATGGGGCCTGGAATGCAGCCTCTTTCTATTCCCAAATTCGCCCCACCCTGCTTGTTGGGAAAAAATGTCTTTTCTCTCTGCACTTGTGGCTGAACTCTGCCAGCAACCCCCCAACTGTGCCAGCAGTGTAGGGGTGGCCACTAATGGTTCAGTGCTTTGCAGGCCCTGATGACTTCTGGAGCTGGTTCGTCCTCTTTCTAGTGGGCAGGACCCATGATTAAACCTGCTCAGGGGTTTCCAGTGACTGGGGCAGGTGGTGGTGGTGGCCTAGCTGGGGTCAGGGGAGAGCCTGTGTCCCCTCCCTATATCCAGACCTACATAAAACATGGGAAAGTTGCTGCTGTTGACTCAGCGGCATGTGTTGGACATAGAACCCTGGTCTGTCTGGTATGTGTGGTGGGGGAGGGGGGAGGGAAATGTCAGTGCCTAGAAAACCTGTCCCCAGGTAACAGGTACGCAGTCCTTGGGGAGCCACTGATGGTGGGGACAGGGCCAGGTTTCATGTTTCCTGGGGACGCTGTGAATTTCTCCTGCAGGAGAAGCCATTTGAACTTTTTCAACTGTATCAGTAGCACTGTATTTTTGTATGAAAAGTGGGAGACTTCTGAACAGTGATTCATTTAATTGCAACATTTTGCAATAAAAAAAATTCATTGCAGCTTTGCGTTCTGTTCCTGGATGTGGGCCCAGGGTGATGACTAGCACAGAGCCTGCCGCAGGGCCTGGACGCGAGCAATGCAGGCACGGATGGGCTGGCGCCGGGCCTGGATCTCGGAGGCTAGCTGTTGGATCTGCAGCTCCACCTGGGGAGGGGAGAGGTGGGCCAGACTGAGAGGAAGGACAGCCCAGAGCTGTCCCATGGTGCTTGGAGTCTTACCTCCTGCAATTCTTCATGCACCTGCTGCTCCGCTTCCTGGTCCTCGGGCCTGGACTCCTCCCGGCTCAGCTCCAGCCACCGCCTCAGGCTGCTTGCTTGCCGCTGGCAGGACCTGGGGGAAGGATGCACCTGCTGCCTGGCTGGACCCCAGGCAGAGCCTCTGGCTTGGGGACAAGCACACCAATTACTTGCGGTGTGGGTGGAGGGAGAAGGGCTCCCATTCCCCCCTCTCCCCCACTCCACTCGTCTTCCCTGCACTGAGCTGGCTGCCTGGGACCCACGTGCTTCCCTCCTGCTCACATTGAGGGTCCCAGGCCTGGGCGTGGGGGACACAGGCCGTGCTCCCAGACCCCAGGCAAGGGCAGTTAAAGGCTTCATCCTGCATCACAATCACAACCGCTGGGTAGACACCAGCTTCCACATGACAGGCTTAAAGTTTTGCTCAGCTTTTCCCGCAGGTAAAGCTCACCTGGGCCTTCCTGAGCAGGACTGAAGGGGAAAGGTGCCGCCTGCGTGGGGGCCGGCAGTTATTTCTGGGTCTCACCTGAGGTTCTGCTTCATGGTCTGGTAGTCCTGTAGTTGCTGCTGGATGCCCTCCAGCTCAGCCTCCAGGCTGGAGTGACTGGTGGCAACAGACAGACAAGCTTGATCTTCACCATCCTGCCTGTTGGGCCCAGGATGAAACCAGGGATCCCTGGTGCCCGGAGTGGCCCGAGTGCTTGAGGCACCAACAGGCCTCAGGTGCACACCCGCAGCATCACAGCCACCAGGCCTGGCTGTGAAGTCCCCAGGAAGGAGCAGATGGGGTTTGGGGACACCAGCCAGGGATGGAGAGGCCTGGGGCGTTGGTCGTGCTGACACCTGTAAAGGAAAGACAGACACTGAGCAGGGAAGCCGGGAGGAAGGCGGGGAGGGGGCCCTGCGGCACCAGGAGCTGGAGTTCCCCACACCGGCCACAGCTCGCCCCTTCGGCACCTGACACCAGTGGAGAGGGTCCCACAAGCAACCAAGGGACACCTGCTCCTCTGTGGTCTGGCCCCATCGCTTCCCCAGAGCCTGGCTTAGCACCACCTAAGCCGCTGTTTCAAGCCCTACTGACTCCTTCACCCCTGCAACGCCCCTAGCTGAGACCTAGCACTTAAGTGAGGAAAGCGGTCAGAGGCAACTACTGTGCAGACACAGATACAATTTTCCTCCTTCCCTCCCGGTGACGGTGCTGCCTGGTGGGAATGGCCTTTCCTGTCCCCCACTCCTTCATCACCGCCACTGAGGTCGAAGCTCCTCAGACACCAGCTCCCTGGAGGGCGCAGGCCCCCCGCTGCCCCTCGGTGACCGCACACTTGTGCCTTCTCACACCTCCCTGCCCGGACTCTGACTCCTACGTCACAGGCCCCCGAGTCGTGGCCCCATTGGTTCTCAAGAGGTCACCTCAACCTGTGCTGCTGACTCTGAGTTTTGATCTCCAGCCCTGACCTTGTCTCTCAAGGCCAGACTCAGAATCCGTCACTTTTATCTCAAATCTGACAGGTTCAAGACAGACTCTTCATGCTTCACCCCACTGGGTCCCCACCCCCAGTCTTTCCTCTCACAGTAAAAGAACATTAGTTTCTGAGTTATTCAGGCCAGAAACCCAGGAGCCATCCTGGATTCCTTCTTTTCCTCTCAAACACATCAGAGCAAGTCCTACCTAGTCTGTCTCCCACGACATCTACAACCACCACCTCCGTCCCAGCCACAAGCATCTCCTGCTGGACCAGAGCACAGCAGCCACCATCCTCCACAACTTCCTGTTCTTAAAATCCAAACTTCTCACCAGGGCCTGCACGACCCTCCGTGATCTGCACTCTCTTCATCTGTCTGCATGTAGTTTTTTTGTCTCCACCACCAGGACGTAAGCTCACCAGCCCAGGGGATGCTCACTGCTGTGTCCCTGGGACCGTGGTCTCCCTGCGTCTTCCCGAGCCCAGAGTGTTCCAGAAGCAATGAGTACAGCTGCAGTTACAGCACCGAGCACACAAAAACGAGCACTACCCCTAAAGCCAGACCGAAAAGCAGGGACCCAGGTGACGGGACTTACCCTGGCAGGTGCTGCAGCCTCACTGGACAGGAAGGAGGGAGGGGGCAGCTGCTCCCAGCCTGCACTCACTACAGGAGGCAGCTTCAGGCCAGGCACACTCGGCAGGGGGCTGCCTGGGTCCAGGGCTGTCCGGGCCTTTGCCAGGAAGGGCGTCGTCAAGCAAGGGCCTGCTGGCTGGACCACGCCGAGACCACGGTCCCACAGTGCCTCAGGCCTGAGCAGAGGGAAGGCAGGCGCTGGAAGCAGGAAGGAAAGGGGGCCACCCACCCTACAGCCCCAGAACCACACAACCTACCCCTGTCCCCTGAGGGTGCCGTGCCCCAGGGGCGTCTGGCTCTGCAGGGGCTCCAGCAGGAAGTTTGGGCGTCGAGGCTGCTTCCTCGCCCAGCGGGCAGCATTGCTGGGACGAAACACAGGCCGTTCACCCAGGCTGCCCAGGGGCTGCTGGGAGCCTGAGACCTCTGGGGGGTGGGGTCATCCAGTCCGAAACCTTCAATCTTAAAAGGGAGACTAAAGGCTGGAGAAGGAAAGGCTCTTGCCCCAGAGCCTACTGAACTAGTAACTCCACTGATGAGAGCCGGCACCTCGGGACGCCCCACCCGTGTTGCCTCCTCTGACCTCTAAGGCAACACAGGCTCCCCTTAGGGTTGGCCCTTGTCAGCTGCATCAGCAAAGCATGTGGGGACGGGGCAGGGGCCAGGTCACAAAGGAGTGGGGTTCCAGACAGGGTGCCTGTTTCCTGGCTGTAGCAGAATAAGTGGGGAGGCCACCAGGTCCTGGGGTGGGAGGGGGACTGCTCCACAGCCATGACCCTCGGGGCTCGGCGTCCTCCTTCCAAGCTCTGGCCCAGGTGGAAGTGCGGAGGCAGGGGTGAGGGATGGGCTACTCACAGCTCCAGGAGTTGGGGGTCCCCGGCGGCCGATGCCAGGCTGCCCGGAGCTCCCCGAGGCCCATGAGGAGTTGGTGGCCTCTTGATGTCCAGGGAAGCATCCCCAGCCCCAGCGGCAACATGGCTGGGAAGGGGACCCTCAAAGGTCACTCTTCTGCTGGACACAGTGGATGTGGGGGGCCGAGGCTCCCGGCCTGGGCCCAGTGCCTTCTGTTTCCAGATCGTGGCACAGCGACGGACTGCACGGTGGAGACTGTGGGCCGCCTGCAACCAGCCTCTGGTCAGGTCATGCTGACCCTGCCTGCCCCGACGGAGGGGTCAGGGGACGCCCTGGGCCTACCTGCACCTGCTGCTGGGCGTGCAGCTGCTGCCGGAAGGCCTTCGTGCCAGCTGCGAATCGCAGGAGGCGCGTGATGCCCTCCCGGAGGAGCTGCTGGTGGTAGACCTGCACCGCCCGCTCCTGCCGCGCCTTCTTCCTCCTCCTCTCCAGCACGAAGCCCAGCCATGCGGTCCACACCTCCAGGAGAGGAGGAGGTGAGGCCCAGCCGCCCTGCTAGGCTCCCCCAGGGGATGTGCCCACACCACCCCCGAAGGCAGGTCCTCTCCTGGGACGGGAGCCCTGTTACCTTTGCCTGTAGTGAGAAGGCCCAGAACCACAGGGCTCGCGCCGTGTCCTGTTGCTCCCGCCTCCTGTACACCAGCTACTGGCCAAGAAGGAAATACCACCACGTGGCTTGGTCACTCTCAGACCCCGCTCTGGTCGGGCGCTGCCCTCCCTCCATGAAAGGGCCCAGCCCTGCCTGGCCCTGTGGAGGGGATCAAGGAAGCTCCTCTGGGAAGAACAAAGGCAAAGAGCTCTGGAGTCGGGAGCTGGGGCTGCACTGGGCTCCAGGAGGAAAGCTGGGATGGCGCTGAAGGAGAGGAGAAAGGGGCCTCCTGCTAGGAAGCTCCACCCAGCAGGACGCAGGACCGCCCGGGGTTTTATCAAGACCTAAAATGCATTTCTTGTTCATTCTTGGACATTACCCTGGTTATGTTTTCAATGTGACACTAGAAACAGTGACTTGAAGTGACCTGGCCTTAAGCAGGTCACAAGCGAAGGAAGCTGGTGGTGCCAGGAAGTGACTAGGGGTAGCAGGAGCCCTGGGAAGAGGGCAACGTTAGAAACTAGATTTGAACTAGAGGCGTGGGCTCAGGACGCAGAGGAGGTGGGGTGGGGGCTTCTCCAAGCTCCCACCTGTTGTCTCCACTGGCGGAAGCAGGCCCGGCTGAGTGTCCGGGCCAGGAGTCGGGTGGCCTGCCTCTGCAGGAGCTGGGGAGAGAGTGCACACAGGGATCTGTGTGCCCGAGTGGTCAGGTGCCCAGAGCACCTGGGGACAGCACAGGGTGAGAGGCTCCAGGCCCATGCGAACTCCTCCCACCGCCAGGGCCAAGGGCCTCCTGACCAGCAGGGGCGTCCAGGTGCCTCTGTAGGTCGCCAGGGCCTGCCAGGCCATGGTTCACAGCAAGCCAGGTCCCCTCCTGAGCCATCTTCCACCCGGGCAGACGGGACCCCAGCCTTCACTAAGCACCCAGAGAGGCTCCTGCAGCCTTGTGCCCACAGGACCCCAACCACCTAGCATCCACACTTGGCTGCCACGAGTTCTACAGGAAGGACCTTTCTTTCCCAGACGCTGTCTCCCACCCGGACAGCCCCGCCGCACAGGCGAACCAGGAGCTGCTGCCCGCCTCACCCGCTTCCTCACGCAGCCCAGGTGGTGCGCCTTCCACCGGGCCAGGGCCTGGAGCAGCAGCTGCCGGTGGTGATGCTGCGCCGCCCTCTCCAGCCGGACCCTCCGCTGGGCCGCCCTCTGGCTGCGGTCCCGCCAGCGCCGAAACCAGGTCCTGAGACAGCCTACGGCAGATGTGAGGCAGCTGCTCTCTGGGAGGATTTACAGGGACGACCACGCAAGGGTGACAGCTGCGAGGACCATGTGGAGATCCAGCCGGGGTGTCAGCCCACGCCTGGTGAGACCACCACATGTGGACAGCGGCCACTCTGAGGACAGCTCTGGCCATCTTCAGCAACTACACACACCCTTACTGGCTGGCACCAGGTCTGCTGTTTACCGCTGTGCCCCCTCAGGGCCCCCAAGCCATAAACCTGTCCACAGCGACTACAGGTGCGCCAGGGCCCTGCAGAAACTCCACAAGACACGAGAAGACCCGGGTCTGAGGGAGTGGGAGGCAGTGGCCAGCAGTGGCCCCGCTCTGTCTGGGAGGAAACAGGCTCAGAGGGCCAGGTGGCCCCAGGCCACATCCTGCACTGTGTCTGTCACCAGATTCTCTCGAGGGAACAAGCACTTTCTTCTGCTGACTTTCTTCCTTTTAAATTTTCCCTTTCCTTCAGCCCTGACAGAAGTTTCTTTTAGAGACAACAGGAGAGGGTTGACCCCAGGGCACTGAGGCCAAGACAGGGTGTCCTCCCGGACCCGTCTGGAGGCCAGGCGTGGGTACCAAGCGCTGCTGTTTCCTGGGCTCTGCTCTAAGTGCGGATTTCCTGGCCTCACTGGACCCTCATGACCTACCCAAGAGGCAGGTACTATTATCTCCATTTACAGATGGAGAAACTGAGGCTCAAAGAGGAGGCCGTGCCCGAGGTCACGTCGCCAGCTCATGGCCCACCTGCACCTCTCAAGCACTCTATTCAGCACGAGTGTCCACGACTCCTTGCCTGCTCTCCGGCACCCAGCCCACCCCGGCCCTGGACCACTGAAGCGTGCCTGAGACCCAGAGGCCTTAGTTAAGCCGGGAAATGGTTCCACAGGCACAGACTGTGCACCCACTGTGTGCAGAGAACAGTGTCCTGTCACACGGTCTCCCCAGTCCTGTGTACCAGCCGTGATGGACACACCAGCCCAGGAAAGCTGCCGCCCACAGTCTGCTGGAGGGAAGCAGCTTCAGCTGCCCTTTGCCCTTGGGCCTGTCACCTCTAACTCCCCACCATGGCCACCTGACCCAAACTGGAAGGTCCCTGCAGCACTGGTGCCGAAGCTCTGTCCAAGCAGAGACCAGGGGCAGGCTGAGCCCTGCGGTGTCTTTCCGGGGAATGACCAGAAACACAGCACTGGTTTCCATGCTAGGGGCAGCCTGAGGACACAGAGAGCGTGCTGAGGGCAGAACAGGGCAGGTGCGGGATGCGGGACCCCAGGGTTCCGTCCAGAGGAAAGCGGGGATCTGTGTTCACCAACACGAGAACTAGTCAGAACCAAACCAAAGCAGGTTAGCTTTTGTCCCAGAGGGAACACTATTAAGCCAACTCAACAACTTGATCCATTTTCAGTATGGTCCAATTTAAACCATTTCCATTTGTTTTCATTTCTATTTGTGTTTTTTTTTTTCTAACTAGGAGCTGTCTCCTCAGAGTGTAAGACCCCGCCCCCCCCCCGGGCCAAGGGCCTCTGTTTCCACGTGTCCCGCCTGGACTGCCTTCCCAGGCTCTTTATACAGCAGGTCGTGGGACTACCTGAGGCCACCCGGGCAAGTCCCTGCTCCCTCCAGGAAGCAGAACCCCGACACGATGGGGCTGACCTGACAAGCAGCACCCTTGGAAGGACCTTCCCATCACACCTCCCACCCCAACCACCTCCATCTCCTCCAGTCCGCCTGTGTCTTTATGCCTCTGTGATCTCAAGCCTCAGCTTTTCATTTTAACATAAACTGGCTGGCAGTCGGTTGGGAACAGAATCCTACAAGTTACCCCCTTGCAAATTCACGTCCACCCTGGAGCCTCAGAACTGAAGTCATTTGCTAAGAGGGTTGGTGCGGTGTTACTACCTGGTACCTGACTGGGGTAGGTGGGCCCTTAGTCCAGTATGACTGATCTTATAAAAAGCCACAAGCACAGGGAAGACAGCCACGTGACAATGGGGGCCAAGGCTGGAGTGACGTGTCTGCAAGCCGAGAACACCAAGGACTGCTGGCAACGCCAGAAGCAGAAGAGGCAGGGACGGTGCCTCCCCTGGAACCTTTGGCAGGAGCACGGTCCTGCCGACACATTGATTTTGGACTCGGCCTCCAGAACTCTGGGAGAACAATGTTCTGTTGTTTGAAAGTCTGTGGTACTTTGCTACCTTGGCGCCAGGAAATCAATACACACAAGGAGGAGACAGAGACAGAAGGAAGCACCTTGGGAGCCCAGGACAGTTCTGGGTCCTCCACAGGGCTCTCCTCGGCATTTGCGGGCCCACTCACCCCTACTCAGCACCACCTGGGCCTCCCTGATGGCACACTCCTCCTGCTGTCGGTGGAATATCTGCACTGACGCCACCTCCTGCCACTCGGTCAGGACCTGGGGCAGACGAAGAACAGAGGGTGATCACGACATGTCCTGACTTCCAGGGGTCAGCCCAGCTCCTTGCAGTCAGGCCAAGAGGTGGACGCAGGGCGCTCACACACACTCTAGGAAGTGCCCACCATCCGTGCAGACCACAGGCAGCCATCCCCAGTCCCCTCGCAACTCAGGCGATGGGACCAGAGGAGTTAAACTTCATACTAAGCCACAAAGAGATCAAGTCCTTACGTGGGCTTTCATTCTATTATCTCTTAAATAGAAGCCATACGTTAGATGCATGTTCATACACGAGACACACATAAAATCACAGTAACACAGAGGACACTGGGGCCTGCTCCCCAGTCATGAACACCATCCCCCCACAAAGGCCTCCTCCTTTCTGAGCTCTGATGCCAGTCCTTCCAGGGCAGGGGACACACACGCAGCCCAGGAGCCTTCCTGAGATCAGCCTGGGCCTTGACCATATGTAGTCACTGCTCATCCATGGAGGCTTCAAAGCCGTCAGGAAAAGCCCGGGGCTCCCAGCAACTGCTTTCTTCTAAAACACCGAGCCCAGTGGCCACCTCCATCATGCTACTTCTGTTTGAGTCTTGTCTCATGGCACATCTTCCCACGGCCACATCCTCCCAGCACATGGGACCAGGCCCAACCAAGCGGCATTTGGGGGGTACTTCCCACCAATGATCACCAAGGGCCTCACATTCCCGGATGCTCTCTGAAAGGCCCCCATGGCCACAAATCCTACGAGGCCACTGAGCAGGTGCGGGCACCCAAGCTCCCTGTGCCCACAGACAAGGAGATGGAGGCGTGGAGACGTACACGGTTTGCCCCAGTGCAAAAGTCCACACTGGTTCTGGTAAGAGCTGGTTCACACTCACTATGTGCCATGCTTTTGCCTGAATGGACACTGGCTTGTAAGTCAGTGAAATAAACAACAGACCCACCTGCAGGCACGGCCGTGTGTTTCTAGGTACCTCGTTCAGTTCAGATGTCCGGAGCCACCCCCAGGTCACCCCTTCACAGGGCCATGGCCCAAACCTCCTGGGTGACCAGCTGGCCTGCCCAGCCTCACCTTGGAGCACAGGGTCCTTCTGTAGTGAGCCGCTGCTCGAGACGCTTTCTTTGCTTCATCTGCTTGGGCCACGGCGTTCTCTCTCCAGCGATGTAACACATCCCTGCAGGCACACGGTGAGCCAGGGTGACCCACTGTGGAGACAGTGCGAGGTCTCCCTATGCCTAAGCGCACCTGTCACCCTGACTGCTGTGTTGATGCTGACCACACCCCCACCACGTGGCTGTGCACAGCTCTGTGCCAGCGCTGGGGGAGCACGGACCCCCGCAGCCTCACGCGTTTACGAGCAACAGGGAACACAGAGCCATAACCAGGCAACGACGTCACAGGTGGTTCACCCGTGATGAGAGGTAGAGACAAGGAAGCTGGAGGAAGGGCACTGGCAGCCTGGAACAGCACCGCTGAACAAATGCAGGGGAAGGGAAAGACAGCTGAACGAGGGAGGGAGGCCAGCAGAGGAGGAGGAGGTCAGAGCTGGGTTCAGCAGAAGCCGCAGGACGGGCTCAGGAGGGAGCGGAGCCGGGGGCACAGTGACGACAGATGATCCCAGAGGCTGGGAGTGACTGCAAAGTCTGTGAGAGGCCTAGAGAGCCAGGAACAAAGGGGAGGCTCCTGCCTGGGAGCTGAGAGGAGGTGACCTGGTGCCTCGAGAAGCCAAATCCTGTAGGTCTGCACTGGGCAGGGCAAGGCGCTCAGGGAAGCAAGACAAGTGGGAGACGTCGCAGCTGCTTCCCCAAGGCCCTGCTCCGCACACAGCATGGGTTCAAGACGCAGGAGGGGACCCAGGGAACAGCGCTCGCAGTGGAAAATCCAAAGCCAGCACAAGGCAGCCGGGCCCATCCTCCTGGCCCTTATCAGGGCCCCCATCCACCTGGGTCTGCAGCCTGCCCGCCCCAGGCTGGCCCGGGGCCCGGACACTCACCGCAGCACTCGCCTCTCGTGCTGGCTCTCCCTGGCTGCTGCCTCTTGCAGGATGCTCCGCACGTGGCTCTGATAAATCTGTAGATGACCAGGAGGACTAGAGGCCACCCTGGGACGCCTCGCTCCCCATTCTCAGGCACCCTCAGAGGTGCGTCCTCAGCAGGGCTGCAGTGCCCGGGACACTGGGCACAGAGGGCGGGGGGGCCAGAAGCCCACCCAACAACAGGGAGAGGACTGGCTAAGCCCTCACCTGCCAAGTCCAATCCCCTGGACAAGGCTGGTACCCCAGCAAGGATGGGAGAACTCAGCTCTGCGGGCGTTAAGACCCACAGGCCAGGGTACTGGCTCTGTCTGAGCCTTATGGAATCACTGTTTTGGGAGGCGCAGGAGGAACTAGGAAGGGAAACAAAGCCTCTGGAATCCCCTCCCTGCGAGGTACGGAGACGTGGAGGAATGCAGTATCTCCTACCCCCCAGGTCTGTAGCGCCCTGGACAGCAAGGTGTGCCGGTGGTGAAGGCCGGCTCGCATCAGCTTCTGCCGCTCGGCGCCACGCAGGGCCAGGCACTGCGGACAGAGGAGACAGCTGGCCACCGAGGGCTGGGTCGAGAGGCTCAGCTGTGCCTCCATTTACACTCAGTTTCAGGGGAGCTTGGGGAAGATGCTTAACCCCTGAGCCCCAAGGTCCTCATTTACAGACAAGGCCTCTGAGGATTCAATGGTTAAGTGCCCACTTGTGGGCAAACTAAGCAGCATCAGCTCAGCATTTATTCACCCCGAGGGGGAGGCCTTTGAACCGTGAGATCAGGAACTCAGGGAAGAACAGCCCAGAAACTAACAGAACAAGGAACTGTGACCCTATCACCTCACAAAACCAGGTCGGCACTGCGCCTGCAGCCCGGTCTCCTCCCCACACTCGGAGGCAGGTGGTTCTGAGGGACCTGGGAGAAGCCCGTGTGTCCGCCCTGAGCCACCCCGCCCTCAGTTCCACCTGCCGCAGCCCCGTGTGGGGGGCGCCCGTGCCAAGGCCTCACCTCCTTCCACCTGCTCCAGGCCCCACGCAGGAGCTGTGCTGACTGGAACTGCGCAGCCTGCGCTCTGCCCATCCTCCTGTGGGGAGACAGTCTGTACTCCACGCCCAGCCAGATCCTTCAAGGGCACTCTTCAGAGGCCCTCCTTACAGACCCTGGCCCCTGCCTAGTGGTTCTTAACTTTGGAAGGCAATCAAGACTCTTTCAGAAGGAACTGGGCTCTCTGCCCAGAAAAGTGCACATATAATCACATTTTGAGGACAGCTTCACAGGGCTTTGTATTCACGCGCACGTAACTGAGGAGGATGTTACAAGTGGCCAGAGTCTGAGCGGTGGGAGATCCTCAGAGCCCAGAGGAGACCTAGAAAGGCACCAAGGCAGGACAACACCTGCAGGGGACATGTGGGCACCTGCCCTGACCCCTAACCACACGGTGTGGTAGAAACTCCCATACCTGCCCCAGCACCGCCACTGGTCCTGGCGGATCAGCTATCCCAGCACAGGCCCGTCAGTCTCTTTCATGGCCATGGCTGCCTCTAGTGGGCCCCAACAAGTGAGCAGGACTGGCTGATGGACAGACCTCAGACACACAGGGTCTCTGATCAGCTGAGCTCCTGATACCCCGGCAAGGATGGGAGAACTCAGCTCTGTGGGTGTAAGACCTACGGGCCCAGTTTTGCTTAGACTGTTTCAGGTTGGATTTCCGGGACCTAAGACCGGGTCTAGGCTTCAACGACCCCCCAGACAGATACTCAGAGCCAATAGCCCTGCTGCTCCCGCCAAAGCTGCCCTGAACCTGGAATGTCTTCCAAGGCCCACGCAGCCACTCACTCTGTTCTGAGCCCTCGGGCGCGCTCCCTCCAGACACTGAAGGCCTTCCTCAGCCGCCCCAGCCGGTGGTGGGCACAGGCTACTGCCTGCTGCTGCAGCTCCAGGCGACATGCTGCCGCTTGCTGGTGCCATGTGGACCAGGACCTCCGCAGAAGCTGCCGCTCCAGGTGGAGGATGGCCTGCAGCAGGGAGAGATCAGAATGCATCAAATAGGATGGTGTACAGAAGCCAGGAAGGGTCTGCAGGCCACAAATGATGACCACGGCAGAAGAAATGGATGTTGAGGAGCTGCCCAGGCCCCACAGCCAACTATAAACTTCACTGACAAAGAAAACGGACACCCTGGACCCTGCCCCTGCCTCGTGAGTCCTGGACACAGGCAAGACGCCCTTCAGTTTGGGCCTGGGTGCGGGCAGCATGCTGAGGAGGGGAGGCAGTGAGTGTGAAGGCTTTAAGCAGGTCCTGCCGGTCCCAGCACCTCCTTGAGGAGAGCCTCTTACCAATCTCTCTGCCAAGCGGTGTTCTTGATGCTGAAACATCTTCTGACGCCAAAGAACAAACACTTGCTTCTCTAAACTCTCCCTAAAAGAACACAAACAAGTAACAGTAAAGCACTTAAAATCATTGGGTTTTCTCTCTTATATGGCACCATTATGAGCCAAATAAGCCCAGGGGAGGAAGGCAGACAATAACCAAAAATCCCACAAATGACCTACCACTTTCCAAGTTATTTCTGGCCTCACCCTCCCAGGATGCAAAAGACTGACTTTGAGACCCTGGTTCAACAGCCCCACAGTGAACTGCCAACAGTTTTCAACAATCACAGTGAAAGTCTTTCCTGTCCACACTGCGCAGCCAGGCTCCTGCTACAAATCCCTGGGGGAAGTGGTTAAAAACAGGTATCAGACCCCTAAGGCTGAGCTAAGCCCCAGGAAAGCGTATTTTAAACCAGTGTTCCAGGTGAGGTGGACAGAGAGACAGGTCTGTCCCCTCTGCCCAGGCCTGCCTACTCACTGTGATGACATGATGTCAAAACCCACAAAAGCAGCACTGGGACAACTGGCCAACAGCCAGCAGGGGCTGAGCCTTGGCAAAGCCACCAGGACCGATGCTGGGGGTGCAGAGAGGTGGCTCTCCTGACGTTTAACCCATCAGACACACCACGTTAGACGAAGAGCTCCACTTCCAGCCATGACACAGCCGCTGGTCCTGGTCCTGCCCCCAGCCAGGTATTACAAAACGGGATGAGATATGAGGCAACTGTTTCCAGACACTGGACCAGATGTGACCTTTGAGAGATGTGATCTTTGAGAGATGAGAAATAGGGAAGGTGAGCCCCTTGGCCACCCAGGCTTTCGCCTGTGGGCACTTTCTGGACACCAGGGGCAGAGGGAAGGAGTCCAAGCTGAGCACGACAGTCTCCCTGAGCTGAGGCAGAGACTGGGGTTCGAGACCACAGGGGACTGTGTGGACATGTGTCGCCTGCCTAAGCCTGGGCAGGCAGTGACCGTACCCCGCCCCTGGCACGCTGATGGACACCTGGTGCACTCCACCGAAGAGGCTGCTCAGGCAGACTCCACAAGCCCCAGCAGAGTGGCTGCTTCAGGACTAAGAGCTGAATGGAGGTATGAGGGGTGGGGCAGGGCTGGGAGATGGCGTTCTGGCCTAGTCTGAGTGAAGGGACCTCACAACTCAGTAAGGCCTTAGGAATAAAAGCTGTGACCTAACACTGAAGAGAAAATCAAAAAGACCCACACAAAGAAAGAATAAACCCACACTGGCCAGGATCAACAGGAATCACCAGAACAGGAACCACCACCTGCTACAAAATGCAACATACAGCATCGAAGGAAAAAGGTGTGAACAGAAATAATGAACCAAATTTAAAAACAGCTATTATATATGTTTGAGTACTTTAATGAAAACATAAACAAAATTAGTTACCAGACAGGGAATGGCGGCAGAGAAACAAACTACAAAAAGAAAACCTAAATGGTTTGGTGGTTCCTCAGAAAGTTAAATACAGAATTACCATATTGGCCTTACATACATAAGACCACTTACTTTGCTCTCAATAAAGAAAGAAATACTGTTGGAAAGTAAAAAAGCAAGCTGCATACTGGAAGAAAATATTTTCAATCCGTATATCTAACAAAAAACTTGTATCCAGAATATATTAAAAAAAATTCTGCAAATCAGTAATAATTTTTAAAAGGCATATAACTTAATTTTTTAAAAAGCTAGGAACAAGATTTGAACAGACACTTCACAAAAGATATACAAACAAATGGTCAATAGGCACACGATAAAGGCCGAGAGAGTCAAAATCTGTCTGGTATTCAAAGAATGAAAATCAGCTCAGACTGAAATGAGTTGACACAGCTCTACCATTAATCAGGTCAGGAGGACAGACACAGATAAAGCCAAATGCGAGAAAACACTGCTTCTCCCAAGGTCGAGCAGCAGCTGTGAGATGCCACAAGGAGCCCCCTCTTCTTTGAGTGGCTACTGCTTCATTGCCAGAGACGCCCACACAAGCTTTCCTCCTCTCACTCACTCCTGAGGATGCTCATGACCGCTCTTCCCCAGTGAGTCCCCACTCTCATCCCTCCTAGTCTTGCCTCAGAAACAGCAATCAACACAAAACTGATCCCCATTTCTCCAGATCCTCCTCAGAAGCCTTCAGTGGGAACCCAAAGGTTACAAATGCCCTTCCCTCGGGTAGAGCAGCATTCCAGAGTTCCTCCGAAACTCCCTCCTTCCTGGTAGCCAATCTGACTTGGTCAGACTAAACAGGCTTTTGTTCCTAGCTGATTGGGCTTAAAGAAATGCTGAATATCACTAGTCATCAGAAAAATGAGACAGCACTCCACACCTACCAAAATGGCTCGGTCAAAAACACTGACAAAAACAAATGTTGGTGAGGACGTGGAGCAACCAGAATTCTGAGTTGCTGGTGGGAGCAAAAAATGATGTAACCACCTATGAGAGTACGCATATCCTCCCCCTCTGGTCCAGAAGTCTACCCAGGTGTCTACCCAACAGAAATGAAGACATATTCCACCAAAACCAACTTTCACAGCAGATTTAAGCATAATGGCCTCAAACTGGAAACAACTCCTATGTGAAAATGGATCAAAATACTGTTAGATTCCTACAATAGCACACTACTCAGGAAAAAAACAGAACAACACAAAAAACAGCTACAGATACATGCAACAACCTGACTCAATCTCAAAAAATATCCTCTGAAGTTGAAAGGATGCAGACACAATAAAGCACGTACTCCGTGATCCCACAGTATAAAGTTCAAAAATACACAAAATTAACCTAGTATGGTAGAAATTACAACAGTGGCTACTTACAGGGGGTAGGAATTGACTGGAGGAGGGCATGAGGGAAATTTCTGGGGGGATGGAATTGTTCCATATCTTGACCGGGGTGTTGATTATCCAGGGATGTGATTTGTAAAATCTCATCAAACTGTTTACTTAACACCCATACCTTTCATTGTCTGTAAATTTTAGCTCAATTAGGGAAAAAAAAAAAAAGGCAACCAGTCTTGTCTCATTAATAGTATAGTAGTTCACTGGTGGGTTAATAAACTTACCATTTTTAGTTATAATTCATGAGATTTCACCATAAATTCTGTGTTCCTAAAATATTTTTTAAAAATACACTAAGAAATCATAGGAAAATAGAACAAACATTTATTTGGAACTTTGATTTGTTAAACTCCAAACCAAACCTATGGATATTAATTTACTGTAAGTCACAAATCAGGGTCAGGAGGACAGTTAACACTCTGTGCTGGGTACTCTGCTTGAATTTCACATGGATTATCCCACTTAGTATTCATGACGACCCTGTCAGGTAAGGGCTGTTATCAAATCATCTCCCTCTCACATCTGAGGAAACTGGGGCTCAGAGCGACTGAGTGACTTGCCTGGGGTCAGAGCCAGCAAGCGGTGGGGCAAGGGTCTGAACTCAGTTGGGCCTGTCAGTTTCTAAGCCAGGTTCTCAGTCACTCCACCTTCTCATGAAGCAGGAAGGCAGGAACATGAAAAATGAAGTTTTCTAAAAAGATCCAACTAAACCCAAACAGGGTAACCTCTAGGTCAGGGCTTCGCCAGCCTTCAAGCCTGTGCTCTTCTCTGCTTCTGATTCACCCTGAGTCCTTCCGTCTGGAGGGATGGCTCTAAGATCACCCATGCCTGTCCCCCCAACCACAGCCCTTTTAGGAGCTCCTCTTGGCTACTTTGAAGGCACTCTCAATTTCTGGCCCCCACAGAATGCCAAAATACGAAAAAGCAACAGCACCAAGCAAGACTTCAATTGTAAAGGAAACAAAGGGGCGTGTATGAGTGTTTTAGGTAGCGAAGCCATTTTTCGCATGAATCTTACACCAGACCTCAACACAGGAACTAAGGAAAGGCAGAGCCGCTCTCTGCAGGAGAAGCAGAGCCAAGTGCTAGCCCCATGTCCACCTCTTGTCCTTGTGGCTGCCCCCTAAACGCATCTCCTTGGACTCTGCTAAGGAGTCCCGAGTTCTGGCCGATTCCCTCAAACCAGCATTCAGCACCCTCCCAAGTCAAGATCACTGCAGCTTCTCCCAGTGCATGTCCCCTATCCCTTGTTTCTCTGTCTTAATTAGACATACACCGCCCACAGACAGGGCCGTCTCCAAAACTGCCACTTTCCCAGTGCCATGCTCCTGCTCAGACACTAGGGCCTTATCTACCTGTAGGATCAGGCAGCCCCTAGTCTGGTCCCGCTCATGCCACCCATTCCCACCACCACCCTCGGCCCCTCCAGCTCAGAGCAAGCCTCTCCAGGACTAGCTCTGAGCTCTGGAGGACCCTGTGGCTGACGTAACAGGACACACGGATCTAAGCTGCTGAACTGTTCCTCATTTGTTTCTTGTCTATCAGTCTGACCTCCTCACAAAGATTTAAAGTTCCTACCAAGTCATCAAAAAGATCTTCCTCTTGATTCAGTAGAAAGTATTTGGACTTTGGAATCAGGGAGACCTCAGCGTAAACCCTGGCTCTGTGGCTTCCTGGCTGTTACGTGGGTGGGTTGTTTATCATTTTGATCCTGCTCTTGCAGGACTGCTGTGGGGAGGAAATGGATTAGCGAAGATGATGGTGTCAAGGCGAAAGAGCTTCTGTAGTTTCCTCTCCCCAGTCACACCACACCCACCACAGCGGGAGACAGGGAGACCCACAGCCAGTCATCAACGATTCCTTCACTGAATTCCGCCAGCAGGGAGCAAGGACCTGCTATGGGTAAGTTTACCCCGTAGGAGCTAAAAAGATGGAGCTCTGTTTCTTGTCTGTCCTAATTTTGTTGATGACTATAATTTCAAGACTTCAAAAGGCCAGGTTTAGCAGAATAGGAACCAAGTGTTTCAAGGAAATCATGCTCAAGAAAGCCAGCCAAGTGATGCAAGGTCCAACCACGCTCTGATCCAGAAGGTTAATGGGCAGCTTTACGCAGCTCACTGTGGCGTGTAATGAGGGAAGGGGCATAAAACCCAGGCTGTTCTGAAAGCCCTTGCTGCAAAGATGGACCGAAGTTTTCCCAGGGGGAACACTGGCTGTCTCTTCCTGCTAGATGAGATCAATGAGCCCACATTATTGAACATCCAGGAAGAACCAGGGCCTAGGGGACTGGCAGGCTGAAGAGTAAAGCAAACGGCTGTGTGGGCGGCGGAGTTAGACCCAAGAGGCCTGACGCGGGCGAACCTGTGGAAGCGCACCGCTCTCGCACTGAGGGCGCTCTCCTGCTGGTGCCGCCGCCAGAGTCTTCTCCAGGCCTGGAAGGCTGCCGGCAGGGCTCTCTGCTGGAAGTGACCATCTGCTCTCGCCTGCAACACCTAAAGTAAAACAATGACTGACCTTTATTTGTACTTCATATTAAAAAAAGGAAAAAGACCTTTCAGGGTCACACTTTCAAGGGAGAGTTGCTTTCTACGTAAAAATTTTTTAAATAAAAATCATTATTTTTAATCTTTGCCAACATGATAGGTAAAAATGAAACATGATAGATGAAAATTTTCCCCTTTAATTAAAAATGAGTTAAGCATCTCTTCATATATTTATGTATGTGTGCCTGGATATATACTTATCTAAATTTTTTTCCCTACAGCCTAAGTGTTCATACCAGTTGCCCACTTTACTATTTGACTGTCAGCACTTAACTCAATGACATACATGGGCTTTCTGAACCTTAAACGTATTAGTCCTCTGTCATGTGTTCTCAGTATTGCCCTTACTCTGTAATGTATCTTTTGATTTTATGTTTATTTGTAATACAGATGCTTTAAATTGTTATGTAACTACAAAAGGCTACTACTATTTCACTGATACATCAGTAGGAAGCCAGACAATGACCTAAGAATCTGTATGCCTCCACGATCCAAAATTTGAGGGGAAAGCATACCAATGTGTGGCAGTTTTTACAACAAGGCTCCATGTTCTCTGATCTTCCTTCCTTTGAATCCGGGTGGACAGTGCCTACTCTGACCAACAGAATATGGTGAAAGGGACACTAAGTGACCTGGGAGGCTGGGTCATGAGGGGCCACACAGCTTCTCTCCTGCTCACTGGACACTCACGTACGGAGCCCTGGGCTGCAACACAGGAAGTCTGACCTCGCAGAGGCTGCCATGCTGTCAGGAAGTCCAAACCTCTCAGAGAGGTCGTACACAGGAGCTCTGGTTAACAGTCCCAGTGGATCCCTGTCTTCCCCGAGTCATTCCAGCCCAGGAACCAGACACATGAGTGAAGAAACTTGTAGAAGATTCCAACCCCCTGCCATCAGAATTTTCCCAGCTGAGGCCCCAGGAATCATGGAGCAGATACCAGCCACCCTTGCTATGTCCTGTCTCAATTTTTGACCCTTAGAGTCCTTAAGATAATGAAACAGTGGTTGCTTTATGCCACTGAGTTTGGGGTGATATTTTTACAGAGCAATAGAAAACTAAACAGTGTGCCTCTGCATGTGTTTATGAACACACAGACACACAACACTCCTACCCACATGGAGGGAAAAAAATACCAGGTTTACTCACCAAATGGACATTTTTTTCCTTCTTTATGTCTCCCTACACTTCCCACATTTTCTGTGTCTACATGTTGCTGACGGGCATTTTCAAATGTAAACAAGAGCAGGAGCAAAAGTATAATGAACCCCCACAAGCTTAACACCCAGCTTCGACAATTAGCAAACATTCTTTTCATTCTTTATATATTACTTTTGTAAATAGAAAGAACTCACAGTAAATAATACTTTTATTTTTTCCTAAAATAGGAAGAACTGATGTGCTCCTTGGATATCTAAACCAAGAGACGACAGTCAGACGGTTAGCTCCAGGTTTTTTAAAAAACAACAGCAACTAAGCAGGGCTCCAACTATTTTTCAGACCTTCTGCTGGGCGGGCTGTGCCAGAGCCACAGGGGAGATAAGAGCTCTGACCCTTGACCTTTGCCAGTGCTGGGCCCCAGGGTCCAGGAGCTCTTTCTCCAGAAAGGAACTAAAAGAGACCCTTTGCTTCTTTTCCACCTTGAATAAACACAACCTTTCAACTCTGGCACTCACATTCTTTTCCTAAGAGGGCTCTTTCTTTACATTCTGTTCACTTGCATTAAATGAGCTTAAGAGACGAACTGGCAGTGTCCTTTCATGAACAGCCACATAGTCCAAAGGTTAGAGAATGCACCACTTCTAAGCATTCTCTAGGTGTGGGAGGCAAAGGTGATACAAAAACAAGCCATGCCCTGGGTTTGTCCCCTTCATCCACCAAGAAGTGAGGTGATTCTTGAGGCAATCACCAACAGCTCACTATTCACTCACTCACACTAGTCAGCACCTACGCTTTGCCCACAGTTCAGAGGCAGGACAGCCTGGCAGGGAGGGAGGCTGGCAAACACCACCCTGAGAAAGCTGCCCGTGAGGCAGGGCCGGGGGAAGAGAGGTAACACCTGAGCTGAGAGGGCAGCGGGAACAGAAGCAAAGGCACCGGGGACACAGGAGCAGAGGACCTCGGGGAAGCACTGCAGCTTGACTGGCCAGCCTGCAGCTGGGAAGGGGCGGCGACAGTGGTAACACAAATGGACAGTACCAGCTCCCAAAGGAGTCTGGATGTCACCTCAAACTGCAATGAACCAGCTAAACTCTTTAGATCCACGTGTTGGCAGCAGATTGGGGGGGTTGGAGAGGGCAGCCCAAAAATAAGTGGGAGGAGTCTGGTGTGTGCCCTCCCTGTTTCACTGCAGGGACAGCCAAGCAGAGGCAGGCTTAGCACCACTTCCCACTGCATGGCCCATGCAGACATCATCAATCAAGCACACAACCCCCCAAGCCTGAACGTGGAGTCCTCGCTTCAGCACTCCAGACAGCTACCCCTCATGAGAGCCACCCAGGGGCTAAACTCCACGCCCTGCAGGAGCAGGAATTCTGTCTGCTTTGTATCATTGCTGTATCCTCAGTGCTCAGCACTGTGTCTGAGGCATAGCAGTGGCTCAGTAAGTCTTTCTTAAATGGAACTGAACCAGTCTTTCTCAACCTGCCCTCACCTCCACCCACCGCTGTGGGTACCTGGGTCTCACACCGTTCAGCACTAGGAGAGGGTGCTGAGGCTCTGCACCTTTCCCAGCATCTCCTGAAGGTCCCCCTGGGTGGTAGGATGGCTGAGAAATACCATCAGTGACTTGGGTAAAGATGTGAACGGAACGGCTGACAAGCTCAGCACTTGCAGAGAGAAGAGCTTGCACTTTCAAAGCAGATGAAGAGATGGGAGTTATGCAGACTTTCTGCCATTGCTGGAGGGGCCTGGGGCAGATACTTCTGAGCTTTTCACAACACCCTCTCTTCCAACCAGACAACCGGACCTCTTGGCACAGGCCTTTTCCAAGAATCTTTCCAAAGCTAATGGGTCTAAGACTGTAAGCCAGCAGAGCTCCCTGCTCTGAAGAACTCCGTACCTGCTGTGTCCGCCTCTTCTGAGTATACTGTAACCACAATTTGATACACTTGCGTAGCAATGATATTCTGAAATGAAACACACAACACTGAGGTAACTGCCTGTCCCACTTCTAGGTTTCAGGTTTTTATAAAGTTCTGATTTTAAGGCAGGTAAATCTGGGTGTGGGTACACTTGGAGCATTAAAGACGCCCCACGGGTTTCATTCTAGGAGAGGGAAATAAGAACCTGATTTCTGACATGAAATCTGCCAACCCGATTTTGAACTGTGGCTACTAGCCCCCAAAATCTGACAACTTTCTTGTAAACTTAATGAGACCACAAGCACAGTGTTCCTGGAACTCAGGTAATATGAATGGAATCCTGCAAATATCCTGAATTTTCTGATTTTATGGCCAAACTCTGGGGCCTGTTTAGGACCACCTGGGTCTGTGACATGCTTTCACACAGTGATACTGACAGTGAGAATCACATTCAGCTTTGTAAACCAGGATTCAGAGTAATGGTATACCCCGACAATTCCAAATTTATTCAAATACTGCAATTCTCACTGACTCATTAAAAAGTGCTCCAAAATTGGACCTGTAACTATGCAACTTAGGTTAATTATACTATGGGGGGAGGGCATATTGAACATTTCCTGAAGCAAGAAAAAGCAGATAGTGTGGTTCCTCCCGAACAGTAAGACTAAGGGGTCAGAGGGAGGGGTCTAAGCAGCCCTTATTTTTCACTTTCTACTTCTTTCCTATACATTCTGAGTTCTTCCTGTGGACATGTGGTGCTTTTATTTAAATGATAACTCTAAAAAATTGAAGACTCTCTCTACACCCTCCAAGGCCAAGCCACAAATATTGACATGCCTGGGCCATCCCTGTAACAGTATCAATGCATAAATCCCAAGATGTGAACATCACTAAAGCCTGAAAACTGCGGCAGTGAGCTGGCAGGCCCCTACTTCAAGCTGTGGTGGCTGAGAACCAGTAGAACACCCTCATTCCACCACCCACCTCATCAACCAAAAGGAAAACGCAAGCTCAGGAACCACTGGTTTACAGCAGGGCCTTTCTGAATCTGCCACAGTAACGCATGCACGAAGGGTGAGTGGTGACTGCTGGAGACCACTGCGTCAGCCACAGTGGGTCCCAGGGGGCCTGGAGGGCCAGTCCCACCTGCAGTGGTCTGAGGCAGCATGCAGGAAGGGGAGCTGCTTCCTGTCCTCCCTCTGCTCAACCCGAGACTGCCAGAGGTTCCAGAACCTGTGCAGGAGCTGAAGCAAAACAGGGAGGAAACAGACATTTATTAAGGAGAAAGGTAAAATGACTTCTCCTAACCCGCAAGTTAGCAAATCCTTAACTCCGGACAACTGCAAGCTCCCCCAAGGCAGGACTCACCTCAGTCTGGAGCACCCAACATATAACAGCTTACGAAACAATTATGGCTAAGCTAGCTATGTAGAACTATTCTGAGTCAATATAAATGGCAAAAAGCTGGGTCTTTCCAAATCTATGGAAATCAGAAGTGAAAAAGGCACTGTGAATCTGGGCCTCACGGAAGACAAGGCCGCTTCAGAAATCAGAGCTGATCTTACCACGTGTTACTGCCTACGAAGCAGTCTTGCCAAGAGGTTTAACTTCAGCCTAATCAAGCCCTTAGATCTAACTTCTAGTTTACAAAAGCTACACAGTAACAAGGAAAATAAAGTGACATTAAAAGGAAACAGAAAAATGGAGAAAATGGAAGACTGTACAGAATAACTTGTCTTCCTTTTCAAAAAGTCAATGTTATTTTAGAAAACAGGGTACATTAATGCTAAGTGAAATCAGCCAGTCACAAAAAGTAAATACCGTAAATAGGAGGCACCTAGAACAGTCAAGTTCAGAGACAAAAAGGAGAACGGTGGTTGCCAGGGGCTGGGGGAGGAGGAGGAGAACAGCAGTTATTGTCTAATGTGCAGCGTTTCAGTTTTGCAAGATTTAAAAAGTTCTGGAGATGGATGGTGGGGATGGTTGCACAATAATGTGAATGTACTTAATGCCACTGCACTGTACACTTAAAATGATTAACATGGTACATTTTGTTATGTATTTTACCAGAATTAAAAAATAAACAAGTTAAAGAAAAGAAGTGAGCGGGAGAGGGGACCGTTACTGATCAAGAGTCTAAAAAGACATAACCAAATATAGTGAGTAATCAATCCTTAACTGAATCCTGATTTGAAAAAAAAAACAGCTATAAAGACATTTTGGGGGCAACGGTGGAAATCTGAATATGGGCCGAGTATTGGATAATATTAGTGAATACTGTTCATTTTAGGAATGAGAATGACACTGTGGCTATGAAGGGAAATTTGGGGGCGATAATACACATGCTGGAATGTTTAGGTGTGAAGTGTCACAATGTCTGTAATTTACTTGGAAATAATTCAGGAAAAAAAGAGAAGCAAACGTTAATTACCGATTTTACATTTGCTTTTTCCTTATAATAACTATTAAATTTAGATAGTAAAGCAGATAGATGTTTATTATACTGTTCTTCATATTTTTCTGTACTTTTGAACATCTTCATAGTTAGAACACCCCATCCTCCTACACCCAGAAACACAATCTACAAGTAGAGATAGAATGTTTGTTGCCCTCAGGTAAATCAACCACTGAAGACAATGGTCTCACAGTGCAAACACAACCAGAGGCTCCTGGAATGCAAGTCTTGAAGTATGTCCCCAGTTCAAGGTTGGAATCCACAGTCCCTGACCTCTTATTCAACTATCAATTTTCTTAGCAAACAGATTTAAAAAATGGGATTAAACAAGAGAAAAACAAGGGTTTCTCTATCCTCTGGTGTGAATTACTGAAGAAAATGGACACGAAGGTTTTAGAGTCTAACGGTCTGAATAAACCTCCAAGCACAAAGGTTTAAAAAAAAAAATGAACAAATGGCCATCAGCAGAGGAACCTCACCATGACATCACGCTGCCGATGAGCGAGATTCCTTCTTATTCGTTGGAGATGAGCACAGCTCACATTGTCTCTCAGGGCTCTAAAGCAAAAACGCTGTGAAGAGGAGAGGGACACAAATCAGTGGTGCGTCTGTAACAAGCGCAGTGCCCGAGAAGGTGGCAAGAAGCTCAGCTGTGGCTGCTCACAGCTGCTCCCGTGCCCCTGAGAGTGTTCTCTGCTCCGAGAGCCGACTGGGAGCCGGATACCAGCCAGCCCGCACAGTAGGCACTCAGTAAACAGCTGCGGGACCGCTCCCTCCATCCACAGATACTGCACAGGGGCAAATACTCCCTCACCTCTGACCGCAGGGATCCCTGTGACCCAGACAGGAACACGAGACAAAGGTCAAAACATCAACTCTGCCTCGCAGAAAAGTCAGGAAAGAGATAGACTTTTAGCCTATGGGGTGGGGTTTTTTTGTTTTTTGTTTTTTACCGTGTGGGGTCAACGTGTATACTTACACAATTTTAAATGCAGTTTTGCAAGAGCAGAATAGAGGGAAGAGAAGGAATCCTTGATGAGCAGGGGGTGGGGCAGGGGCAGGACATGCTGGCCTGACTCCAGCTCTGTCAAGAATGCCTCACGTGGGACGAAGCAAAGCCCATTCCCCCACAGCCTGGGCTTCAGTTTTCTGAGACAGAAGTGAAGTGATTTGAGGTTTTCATATTGTGCTCTGTGGACCCCCAGAGGCTCCTGAAGTGTCTGAAGGCCATGTGGCGTGTGAGGGTGGGGGAGAGCAGCCAGCAGAATGGGGACTACTCCCCAACCTTGCTTCACCCACAGCACCTCTGCTTTGACTGACTGTGAAGACGAGGCTCCCACCATTAAACAGGGGTCTGCCATGTAAAAAACCCAGGACTAGATCACTTCTAAGGTTCCTCCACAGCTCCAAAGCCCTCTGACCCTACACCATCACCCCTCTGATCCAAGATGAAAATAGGAACGCTGCGGTGAAGAAGGACTCCATGACGGAAGCTGACCAGATGTGCGTGCAGGGCAGGGTGGGGCCCGGGCCCTGGAGTGGACGCCTGGGTCAGGCTGACGCAGGGCCTCACAAGGCTGCAGCGCTCTTACCAGCAAGGTGTGCTGTCGGTGCTCTTCTGCCGCCTTTCGCCGGGCAGCGTCCTCTGCACACAGCAGCACATCTGCAGGAGTTAAGGCCGCTCCTCTCAACAAGGTCCTGCCCCCACCCGGGATCCCAGTGACCCACCTGAAGGGCCCTGGCTGCAGGAGATGACGGGCATGCCAGGCGGGCTGGGGTCCACCTCTGTCTGGTCTGATGACCCAGGGAAAGGTGGACTAAGAGGAACCATGTGAGTTACTTGTCAAACAGCTGGTCCTGCCTTTCTCCCCACTTCACGAGAGGCAAATCCAGCGGAGATAAAATGCCACCAATTTCAGTGAACATTTCAACATCTAAGCAGAACCTGGTCTCCTGCGTTCTGTTTTGGTGTCACAATCCAGCCGAACGTTTCAGCTAAAAACCTTGGAGTTATTTTTAAACATTTTCTCCTCCAACTCGCTCCATCTACTTGGTTGCCAAGTCCATCTGCTCTCCTCCCAGGTCTCCCATTCTGTCCCCGCTGGCAGCACTGTGCAGTGTGCTGGACTTGTCCCCACACAGACTGGTCCCCCTGGACGGTAGCCTCCCTCCTACCATCTAGCCTCAACCTTCCTGCAGAACAGATCAGTGCTGCATCGCTCTCTTCTCAAAAATCTGCAGAGGACCCCTGGTGCCACTGGGATTAAGCCCAAATTTCTGACCACTGCACACAAGGGCTCTATGGGCCGGTCCTCAGCCTGCCACCTCCCCACTGCCCTCCATACTCCAGCACTCACTGCGGACCCTGGTTGCCACCCCTGGATATCCCTCCTCGTCCCACCTGTACCAGTGCCACTCCTGCCACCTGGAATGCCCTTCCTGACCTCCCCGCCAGGAGAACATGTCATCTCCCAAGGCTTAAACTCAGCTCAAACACCACCTCCTGGGCTAGATCTCCACAGGACCTGATACAAACCTCCTTACCACACCATATTATAAAGACCAACTTTCACGTCTATTTTCCTTACCAGACGAATGAGCTAGTCTCTAAGTTTCCCTGTATTCCAGAACTTAGGCAGGAGTTTAAAACAAAGCAAGAGTTCAGTGAACAAATGACTATGTGGGTGAATGTGCAGTGGGGTCAAAATCCCACACCTGGGCACAGTGTGGTAGGGACAGTGATTAAGAAGGGGCACTGGAGTCAAAGGCCTAGGTTAAAACATCCTGGCTTGGCCAATACATGCTGTGAGTTTGAAAGTCACTTAGCCTCCAAATCTGTCTCATATGTAAGATGGAGATGGTGACACGTACTCCACAGGGTTGCTATGAGGATTAAGGTGGTTAACACGAGACGCATGTACACAGTAACAGCTCAATGAATGGAAGCTATGATCATAATGACAGGGCCACCAAGGACAGGTGGCTTTCTGAAACGGAAATGAAAAATTTCTGAAGCAGAAATGGCCATGGCGATCTCCACCATCTGCTGGGTAGAGAAAAGCAATGAAATGATAACAAAATCAGGACAGCAGGAATGCCTCTGAGGGGGAGGACACACATGGGTGTAAGCAGTGTTCTATTTTTTGAGTGATGTTCATTTTACTGTTATTCTTTAAACTACAAATGTTTGTTATACACACTTTTTTGTATGAATATTCCCAATTTAAACAAAAAAACAATTTTAAAGACGTCAGCAGAGCAGTCAGTGCTGACTGCCTTAAACTGTCGGGTGACTGTTTTCCGTGACTCTTCTGACTCCTGTGTCTTGCAGGCTGCTGGGCTGCTGCCCTGGCGACGTGGTGGGCAGGGCTGGGTGGTGAAAGGATACAGTGTTTCCAGTGAGTAAGAGCCCTCCGCAGCACCATCCTCCTGGCCAGCCCCTCCACCCGGGCGTGGTGGGCGTGCAGGCTCTCCCTCCGCTCCCAAGCCCACTGCCAATCACAGAAGTGTGTCTGGAGCATGGTGACGTGGTGGAATCGCTCGGCCGTCTCTGCAACAGGGAAAACAACTTAGGTGCTGCCCCCTCAAGCCTGGGTGAGGAGCTGGAAGCATCTTTAAGACAGGCTGAAACCCACTAGCAGCAGGCAGCAGGGACTCAAGGCTGCTCCCACAAGGAATCTTAGAACAAAAGATTCTTAAACATGGGAGGGTTGTTAGGAATCTCTTAGCTACATCTCTCCTCTCCAAGGAAAGAGAAAAGGGCTACAGCAAAGGACCAAGGCTCCTAGGGTCTGAGTCAATGACACACAACTAGGTCCCTATGCTGGCAAACGCTTTTTTGAGCTTTCAGCCAGGCTGATACAGGCTGCCAGCTCCATCTCCTTTTAATACTAGCTGACAGTCTGATGAGTTTAGGTCCTGGAATTAGAATGCCATAACTGGAGGCACGCTAGTCTGCAGCTCATCATTTAACAGCTTCATGCCTTCACCTTCCAGGTATGGACAACCGGACAGCTGGTCCCCTGTCACTGTTCTCACACAGACACACTCACTCTCCCAAAAGACTGTGCTGGCAGCCCAGGGAGGCTGTGCAGGGAGGCCTAGAGGAAGCCAGAGAGCCCAACCCCGGCGCAGTGCTTGACTCACTC
Source organism: Camelus ferus (assembly GCF_009834535.1). Taxonomy (NCBI): domain Eukaryota; kingdom Metazoa; phylum Chordata; class Mammalia; order Artiodactyla; family Camelidae; genus Camelus; species Camelus ferus. Next base: position 12,833,364 of record NC_045727.1, read on the forward strand.
CTGCGTAGGCTCAAGAAACCAAAGTACAAAAAGTACCAACAATCATGACTTATTTATTACTGCTTCTGAACGCTTATGGGGAAATGAAACCATTAGAACAGTGTTCAGAAAACTCAACATCATAAATCACATGTATCTGCATAACTGGGGACAAACAAACAATTCAAATATCTATTAATAGAAGAAAGGCTAAGTAGATTAAGGTATGCCATCCTATAAAATACAATCATTAAAAAAAAAACATTTCTAAAGAACACTTAAAGACACAGGGAATTATTAATTAGATGTGTGAAAAAGCAAGATACAAAACTGCATCATATGAATCATAATAATCACAGTATTTATAGCATAATTAAAGTCCTATTGAATTAAATATATTGAATGAAATACTGAAGAAAACCAGAATGAAATAACTTATATGAGAACTGAGGATGATGTACTTTCTACCTCAATCTCCATTTTCCAAAATTTGTGGCATAAGACGGTTATCTTCTCTTAATAAATCAGCACCACTGGTGGCAGGAAGACTGGGAACTGTGACCCACCCTCTGCCCCTGAGCCCAGACCCTCCTGCTCACCGTTCCGCTGCCTCTTCACTCTGCGCACCTGCAGATACTCAAGCCAGGCCTTCAGGGCTCTCCGCTGTTGCCAGTGCTGGTGGTGTTTCACAGCGGAGACCACCTTCTGTCTCTCCCTCCAGACATGCAGGAGCTGTTCCTGCCACCGTGACCAAGCCTGAAAACCAGAGAAAAGACAACGGTCAAGGGAGACAGGAAAAGAGACACAGACACACCAGAAAGGCTAAAATTAGAAACAAGGAAGTGGCAATCCCCAGGCAGGATCATATGTAATGGGAATTTGGGGTGAAAGGATCTTTAAGAAGGGCATCCTGCCTCCAGACAGTAAGTTTTTTTCCTGGATTAAGAAGAAGAAGAAAAGAGGAATAATAAAATCAATGAACAGACAAGAAGCGTGGACAATCCAAGGGGGGACAGAATTAACCTGGGAGAGCCGAGGGTCTGCCTTTTCCTCCAAAGTGGGAGGAAGCCGACTGTCAAGAGCCCGTTCTCAGGCACGTTAGTTTGCGGGAAGTAAGTGTACCCACAGAAACTGAAGGTTCCCTGAAGACCGTCCATAAATGCGCGCCCTGGGGAAAGCCTTCGTGCAGCTCAGCGATACGCAGCTCAGCGATATGCATGCCCTGGTCTGACGAGGACTGTCAGATGACTTCATACCCTCTTTTCTTAAACCTGTAACACCTCACCTTTCCTTCCCCTCAGCTGAATACCATTTCCCCTATTTCACCATGAGAATAAAAGCAATCAAAAGACAGTTTTCTCAAGCTCTGCCGTGTCTATTCACCTGCCACAGGCTCTGTCTTCGCTCCTGCCACTCTGGACAAACTGTCCACGTTTCTACCAAAGGTCAGCCCCACTCCCAACTCCTCTCAACACCTCAAGTTCGTCACTGGAAATCCCCCCAACCCCAACCTGCATCATCACTTCTCACTCTCTGCTAGATTTTTTTATATCAGGATTCGAATGTGCTCTTATTTCTCCCATTCTGAAAAAAAAAAACAAAACCCCTTCAGGGATGTGACCATCAAAAGCAATGGGTGACCTCTGACTGGACCCTGGACCTGACATTAAAAGAACAATATACAGTTTGAGTATGATCTGTATTTTACATATTACTGTATCAATATTAAATTTCTTAGACACGACAGTGACACTGCGGTTATACAGGAGGACATCCTTGTTTTTAGGAGATATGAGTTGGAGTATTCAGGGTAAGTTAATGTCTGCAACTTTAAAGCAGCTCAGAAAAATTTAAGAAATATACTGATATACTCGAGGGAAAGCAAATGTGGTAAGATGTTAACCATAGGTTAAGCTAGTGAAGAGTACATAGTTGTCTACCCACCTTTTCTGTGATTTGGTATCTGTCAAAATTAAAAGGCTGGGGGGAAAAGATCACTGTCACAAATACTTCCTGAAGGGGATAAATCAGGGATCCTCAAATGAACAACTCACACCCTTCTCGAGACCACACTCTGCCACCCAGCTAACACCCAAGTGCTTCCCTTTCCTTTCGAAACTCCTCAAAAGAGCTGTCTTACTTTCTACTTTCTCTTCCCCCAAGGAGGCTTTCTTGAACGCTCTCCCTGACAGGCTCACTGAAACTACTCTTATCGAGGGTGAATGACCTCCACGTTGCTCAATCCAAAGGTCACGTCTCAGTCCTCACCTTCCCTGACCTGCCAGAAGCTTCTGACACGGCCTGTCACACCTGCCCTCACCTGGCTTTCAGGATGTCATCTCCCCTTTGTTCCTGCTGCTGGTTCTCACCTCTTCACCTCACAGGCTTGGTCCTGGAGCCTGTCCACCAGCGACAACCACTCCCTCTGTGCTCCCACCCAGTCTCATGGCTTTAAATGCCACCTGCTAGCTGAGGACCCCCGAGTCTACATCTCGGGTCTGGGCCTGACCTCAGGATTCCACACATACACCCAGCTGCCTCCCTGACGCCTCCCAGCGGACGTTCAAGAGGCCTAACCGGGACCTCAGCATGGAGCGCCCCCTAATTCCTTCCCACAAACCTGCCCCTCCCTCCAGATCCCCCACTTCAGTAAATAGCCATTCCATCGTGCCAGTTACTTAGACCAAAACCCCAGGAGTTCTGTTGGACTTTTTCTCTGAAACTTCACAGCTTCCCTATCCATTAGCAAACCCTGTCAGCAACACCTTCAGAATGTACCCAGACTCCAACACCATCTTGCTACCTTCCTGGTCTGAAATCTCTCCTGGAACTCTGTCACCACCTCCAGACTGCTCTCCCTGCTTTTATCCTTGATCTTCTGTGGTCTGTCTTAGCACAACAGCCACAGTAGCCCTTTTCCATTTGTTTTGGTTGTTATGTCACTTCAATATCTTCATTTTATTTGCCAATTTTCCTCCCTTTTTTCTCTTTCATGCCACCAATCTGCTAGAGAAACCAGGTCATTTATCGTATAAACTGTCCCATGTTTTACATTTGGCTGATTGTCTTCTCTAAGTGTCTTTAGCTTGTCCCTCTGAGCCCTGTATTTCCCATGAGCTGAAAGTCAGATTCACGTTAGGCTTGGCTGCAGTCATGTGCAAATTTTAGGCACGAATACATCTGGAGTGCTGCTGGGGACTTCCTGTCACACCACATGGTGGCCAGCTGCCACAGTTCTAGCCACGCCAAGGTTGTTTAGTGGCTTCAGACGGCATCAGTCTGACCCCCTCCTCGTATCTCCCTGTCACCTTTCCACCAGGTGGCTGCTGCCTAGATCCATTTTCTCACCTGGGGCAGCAAAACAGTGATTTTCTAATTCTAACACTCCTGCAGTTATTAACTGGAATTCTACACATAAACCTCCTCTCATGAACCCTCCAGTTTCTCAGAGATCAGTTTGGACAGGAAAGGCAGGATGCATGCTTGATTTTGGCCTTCATTAATTTCCAAAGAATTGAATTAATGCTCTCACAACACAAAATTGTGACCAATGAGCTCTTTTTTTCCCTCATTACAAATGCATCTATTTTTATATATTTGGTACATTTTCAATCCACTGTAGTCATTGTTCTTTTTGATCTTCAAACTGTTCTATCTTAAGGCCTACATGAGTTCCTCGGACACGACCCCAGTAGCCTCTGTTGATTCCCTCACCTTCCGCACACCATCTCCTAGGCACAGGATGCCTACTTCCTGCTCTAGACCTGGAATCAGCCATTTCTCCACAAAGCATCAGTTTCTTTTAGTGGGAAACAGTAGAGACCACAATGTGGGCACTAGGGATGCTAAATGCTTTATTATTGCCACTGCTTCTAAGTCTTTTCAGTCTTTTCAGAGTTGGCAACTCACTTTTCTAGGTTAAAAAAAATCATGAGTCCATACTGATATTTACACTTCCATTTTCAGATTACGTGACTTTTACTTAATTTCTCTGATTACTTAATTACTTTTAATTTCTTTTAATTTCTGTAATCTTTCCTTTTACACTGAAAATCGTGCTTCCTAGTGATGCTGTCACAGTTATTTGCTTTACCTTACAATGTAGCAATAATAGTTTCAACAATTCAAATCTGCTACCAACAAGACTACTGAACACAATGTCAGATTTCTTAGTAGTTCTCTGTGTCCTTAGAATACATCCCACTAGGGATGAACAATCAAAATACTGCATTTTAAATTTACTTGAAGTAACTCTTTTCTGTGGAGTCACTGCTACAAACCTGGTATGAGTTTCTCAGTGTGCTTTAAAATCCTAGGGATTGGCTTTTTCCTTTTTATTTTTTAATTATATACAATATTTAACATGGTTCCAAAGTTAAAACTATGTAACACAGTAAATTCACAGAAGTACTTTCTTCCTACACTGTTACTCCTTTCCCCATAGGTAATCACTTTCCGTTGGTTTTTGTTCCATTTTTCCATTGTTTCTTCTTGAAACTATAAACACACACTCATCTCTCTCTCCCCTTCTTCCTCAAAAGGCAGCACACAACGAACCAGAGGGATCCTGTTAAGAGGGAGGTGTGACCATACCACGCCTCCATCAAAGCCAGTACCTTTCTCTCTTCCCCAGAGTAAGAGCCAAAGCCTTTACCAGCACAGCCCGCGAAGCCTTGCTACATGGGCCCCCTCGCCACCTCATGGCCTAATCCTTCCTACCCTCCCATGCTCATCAGCACAGCACGAGCTCCATCAGGTTCATGCAGCGGGAGACTCAGTATCACCAACGTGGCAGTTTTCTCCAATCTAACATAAAAAGTCAGTGTATTACAATAAAAATCCTAGTAGGCTTTGTTGTGGAACTTGACAAGCTGATCCTAAAATTAATAAGATAAAGGAAGCCAAGACAATTTTTAAAAAGAACAAGAAGGTCTCTCTCCATATATGAAGCCATACAGTAAGATCAAGGAGTAGTGATATACAGTGAGCATTTACAGAGGAGTTCCATACTCCAAGCACTGCTCTAAGCATATTATTAACACATATCATCACACTTAATCCTTACCAATCCTATGAGGCAGGTACCATTATTATCTACTTACAGATAAGAAACCTTAGGTACAGGGAGATTAAGTAACTCATTCAAAGGCACAAAGTGAATAGTAGGTGACGGAGGCAGAATTTCCACCTGGGCAGTCTGACTAGAGAATCTTTGCTCTTTCTTAATGATTTAATGAAGCAGATGCTTCATTAAATCATAACTATATCAGCATGGTATTGGCTCAGAGACAGACACACAGACCAATGGAATGAAGAGCCCAGAATGGACCCATGAGCAAATGGGACCTTGTTCTATAATAGAAGGTGGACTAATAATCAGTAGAGAAAGGACAAAGGGGGAAAGAAAAAAGGATAAAGGATAAACTAATCAGTAAATACTGCTGCAGCAATTAATTACCCATGAGGAAAGTGATAAATGAAGACCCTGTTTCACACAACTTATAAAAATTAAACCCAAAATGGATTAAAGACCAAATCACAAGATAAAAGATTAAATTAGGTTACACTGAAATAACACTTGTATAAAAAAAAAAAAAGCATGATAAAGCAAAAAAACAAGCTGTGGGGGGAGGTCACAGCTCAGCGACAGAGAGTGTGCTTAGCATATACAGGGCCTGGGTTCAATCCCCAGTGCCTGCATTTAAAAAACAAAAGCAGAAACAAGCTACAGACTGGAAGAAAGTACTTGCAACGTACAAAACAGTCAAGAGGTCAGTAAGCAGAATCTACAGCAATATCCACAAGACAGTAAGAAAAAGCCAAATAACTCAACAGAAAAAAAGGAGTGAGGGATGTACACAAGCTCAAACACAGAAACCCAAATAGCAACCAAGCATCTGAAAAGATGCTGGGCTTCACTAGGAATCAGTGAGATGTAAACTAAAGCAACAATAAACACCACTTCACACCTATTGAGTTGGTGACAATGACCCAGTCTGGCCATGCAAAGTGCTGATGAGGCCGAAAGAAAGAGAACTGAAATTTTAGCAGGTAAACCCGCACAGCACTGGAGAGCAACGGGGCTTTGTGGGGTAAGGATGAAGAGATGAACACCCACAGCCCCAGCAGCCTCACTTCCAGGAACCAGAGGAAAGTCTCAGACTCTTGCACAAGAATCTGTGTTCTAGAACACTCTCTGCAACACTGTTTTTGTACTTGCAAAAAAAGTCATCAGAAGGAATCAACAGTTCAGCAGCAGTGAGCAGATAAACGGAGCCTTATTCGTACAAGGGCATATTATACAGTGAACAGATCTCTATGGGTCAACATGGATAAACCTCAAAAATAAACTGCTGCATAAAAAAGCAAGTTGCAAAGTAAATGTACAGTGTGACACCAGTCATAAGTTTCCTAACTATACACCGCCAGAACATTTATACTTTACATGTATATACGCACACATTTTCACAAGTGAAAAAGAACACAAGAGAACAATGACTTCAGTATCAAGGCAGGAGCTATTTCTAAGGAGGAAAGGGACACACAGCTGGCGTCCATCAGTGACAGAATCAGCCTCGTCATGTCCCCGTGCTACTGGCATTCTTGCATTCGTCAGTTCTGCTCCCTCCAGAGAGTATAAGTCTATTGAGGAATAGGCAGGAAGATGGTTAAGCGAATGGCTCTGTGGTTAGCAGGCTGCTTGGGTTTTCATGCTGGTTCTGACTTTGCTAAGTGTGTGATCCTCGTTCAAGTTATTTAACCTATAATATTATGGGATTTAAAAAATAATTTTGAAATTAACTGAGATAATGTACATAAAGCACGCGGTCCAGCACCTTGGACAGGGAGGCCACGATAAACCCTGCTGCTCCTGCTCGTACTGCTATTACCACTGGCAAGAACTGTGTCTATTTCCTTGCTATTGCTTCTGAAGAACTTACAAGTTCAGAGATCCAGCAAATTTTTTTCTTAAAAAAGGGTCAGGTAAGAACTATTTTGGGCTTTGCAGGCCATAAGGTATGGTCTCTGTTGCAACTACTCAACTCTGTCATTATAGCCAGAAAACAGCTCAGACAATACATAAATGAGTAGATGTAACCGCATCTCAGTAAGACTTGATGTGCGACAATAGGCAGCTGGCGAAATCTGACCCGTGAGCAAGGCTGCTGACCCCTGATCTGTGCTGTCTGCATGTGATCTCAAATACTGCATATACTCACATGGACGATATAAAATGTTGTCACGTTAAAAAGCTATTACTCCTACATACAGTAACAGGCACTTCTTTTCCTCCTCTTTCCTAGCCTATTCTCTGTAACTGACTTGGCAGCCCTATAATATGTACCCAGGGAACATGAAAAAGTGACAGAAATTCAGAGGGTCTATCAAAGGCCACAAGAAAGCTTCACCACAGCATAGTTTTTGTACAGATGCTGGGCCTTTATAACTGACCAAAACATAGTAGCTTTCCCAAAAAGAACTCTTTAGAGATAAGGAAAATTATATGGGAAGAAAAAAAAAAAGGTTTTCTTTCCAGTCTTAGTTTCTTTTCTGCCCTCATTATTTTCTAATTTGCTGTAGGAAAAGAATAATGAGGAAATAAAGAATATACTATTGCTTCTTTCAACACATTTATAATTCACAAACCCCTTTCCACAGTTAGCAGGAGCTCTCTAAACACCACTGGCAATCACACACAGCACGTTCCTACTAGTGGCTTCTGTCTGCTGAAGACGCCAGCCTTCCATGGTGCTTCTGCCTCCCAGGCGCCCTTCAGCCCCTTGAGCTGCAGGGAGGGCTCAGCAGAGGCAGCGGCCTGTTGGTCAGCCTTCTGCTTGGGAGTCTGAGCCCACACTCTGTGGGTGCGGGACCTGATGACGTGGACAAAGGGCACCAAAACCTGAGTCTGCTGGACTCACCTGCAGCTGGAGGCTCCGGGCACTGTGCTTCACAGCGGAGGCGTGGAGAGCGCGGCCCACCCGGACCTGTCCCAGGCGCTGTCTCCACTCGCGCCACCACACCCTGTCCAAGAGCAAACCCAAGATGGAACCATTCAGAAAAAAGCCAGCTGGACAAGAGAGGGGCAGAGAGGGCAGACTCTCAGCTCAAGTCCCTCTCCCTCATGGTGCCACCTCTAGACTGATATCTGTTAGATCTACCATTGAAGAAAACAACCTAGAAACAGTCTTTAGGGCTGCGATTAAGGGTGGGAAACTGAATGGTTCCTAAGGTCAGATACAGCCTTCGACACTACAGACATGCTCGGTTTAGCTTAGGCACGGTTAAAAAAAAAAAAATCACTGTCAACATTTAAAAAAAAAAACCAAGAGATTTCATAGAATAAACTGTCAAAAAAGTGGCTTTCAGATTTCCAGGCTTGATGGATGGATCCCTGCTTTTCCTCCTGAACTGGCCAGGTTTCATTCTAGCCTTGGTTTCTTTCCTGTTTATTCTCTAATTTGCTGTCGGAAAACAGTTAACGTGGAAATGAGAGTTTGCAACCTCTGCTTTACAGAAACATTCACTTTGCCTGGTCACTTTAACTCACCAGAATCTCTCTCCTCCTAACCTAAGCCATGCTTAGCTGTTACCACTCACTTCAAAATCTCAAGCTATCTTGCATTATTATTTATCTTTTTTTAGGGAATTGTAAATTCCCTGAATGTAACCCCAGCACCCAATGTAGTATCAGCAACATTTTAAGTTCTCAATAAATACATTGAATAAATAAAATTATATAGAAAAATCCTCCCATAAACTCTAGCAGAACTTACTCAGCATTTAAAATATTTGCTGAAAAAATAAATAAATAAAATATTTGCTGAAAAAACTTTAAATAACAGAAAAAAATCTAAGTAACTTCTTTATGTCCACTGATGTTCTGGATACTATGCTAAATACTTTACAGATACTACCTTATTTCCCATGACAACCCTGAAAGATGCTTAATGGTGTGCCTAATTCACAGATGAGGAAAGTGAGCTTTGGAGAGGTGAAATGACCCAATAACACTTGTTGGAACAGGGATTTCAACCCAAGTCACTCTAGCTGCAAAGACTCTGCTCTCACCCATGATACATACAGGGCCCAGCTCTCTCGGGCAGGAACTGAGCTTTCAATATGCTGCCATTCAGAACACCAGAGGACCACTGGGGACAAGGCACAATGGAATCAGTCCCATTATAAAGCAGCTCACTGTTATACACATCTGGCTTTCCAAGTGGACGAACTCAGGTCCCTCCAACATGTGGACAACGCTGCTGAGATGCACTCCAGAGCAGCTATTAAGGGCATGAGCTTTGGCATCAGAAAGACGGATGGGTGAGCTCTAGTTCTGCCACCTACAACTTAAACATTAAGTCTCAGAAAGGCTGAGTAACTTTACTGAGCTTGTATATCTTAATCTGTACAACAGTAGTTATTTTATAGTTTATGGTAATGAGTAAATGAGACATTTTACATTAAAAAATGCACACACACAAACTTAACACACGGTTTAGAACACATAAATACTCTGCATTACTTACGACGTTGTGAAAATTTGACCTTAGTGCTGAACAAGTTATCAGTAAATACTTATTAGGCATCATGTATGTTCAAAACATTGTTTTAAGGTGGGTTTTTTATGCTGGCTTTCCAGCGGCATAGGTCAAGGCTGAGGTAAAAAAATGCTGCTAATCTGTAGGGCAATGTAGCACACTCACCACAAAATACTCCGCTGCCTAAACTCCAGGGCGGTGGTCTGCATCTGAAGTTTGGTCCTACGAAAAACCACGTAGATCAACCAGGACTTCCAGGCCTGCCGCATCTTTTGTTTTGCGTCTAGAGGCACCAAAGAGATTTTCAAAAAGGGGTGGGGGGAGATGTGTTACACTGGGTTAGACGAAAGCTCAAAGGCTCTAGGACTCATCCCTCCTTTGAATATCTAAATTCCTCCGGTCTTCAAGTGCCCCCTGCTGGAAAAGTTGTGAAGCTTTACAAAATTAACAAGGATCCAAGTACATGTGAAGAATGGTTCTATCAGTGACGACAGTTACAAAACATTTAAAGGAAAATCAAGGTTCTGCGCTGTTCAGAAATCCTTTATTTTAAAACCCTTTTTTAAGAGTTATATTCTGCAACATTTACAGATGAAATAACACAGGAGGTAGAGAAGCGAATGGGAATATGGATGTAATAAGACTAGCGTGAGTCAGTAATTACTGGAAACTAGTTATGTGATGGGTAGGTACATGGAGGTTCATGTTCTACCTTTCAACTTTGTAGATATTTTAAAATTTCCATTATATAAAGTTAGAAACAAGTCATGTTATAAAATGTGCTCTCAAAGAGGAAAAAAAAATGTGACAATGAATATATGTATGTTCACGTATAACTGAAAAATTGTGCTCTACACTGGAATTTGACACAACATTGTAAGATGACTATAACTCAATAAAAAAATGTGCTGTGTGAAACAATAACTGTGAAATAGAATAAGCAAGACAAAAGGAAAGGGTACTATCTGCACCTGTTTGTATCTGTTTGAGAAACAGAATAAAAAGGACCAGTAATGATCCTAGAGGAAACAATTTACTAGATATGGGAAGTGCAAAGGTCCACAGGTCTCCTTTTGTGGTAAATTCCATTTTCACTATGAAAGTCATCATTAGTAAAGTAAACTTCTGTTCTTTTTAGAATACAGAGGAGAAAATAAAATCATGTAAACCATGTTCAGGACATTCTCCAAAATGTGGTCAGTAGAACTACAACTATACTTTGCATTTCATAGCTGCTGACAAGTCAAGTCAAAATACGGAAAAGAATTTAACATGTAGCTTCCTCACGCCCATCCCCAACCTGAGCAATCAGCGCACCTCGGGCAACAAGGACAAGCAAGGTGCTCTGCTTCAGAGTTCAGGCTCCTGAGTAAGACAGGGTGGGTCTGAACACTGACCTCGTCACTTAGCTAAGTAACCCTACACAAGTTCCTTATCTGCAGATTGGTGCCTCCTTTAGAGGTAGGTGTGCAAACAGGAAAGGAAGATTATCAATGAGAAGTGTCTCCAATAAACACAAGCTATTATCTTCTGAGTGTGGAACCCAGGAATCTGCATTAACTGTCTCTGCCATGATTCTGATGACATTTTGAAAACCATGCTTCCTTTAGGCCTGAAAGTACTTGCAGACTTTTTATTTAACAGTGTTAAGAGTGAATGAACAGTCCCCGGAGTCTGTGGGCATGGCCTAAAACAACTGTCATGTTGTCAGAAATAACTTTTTATCTTAATATATCAAGTGACTTTTCCTTCTACTCCATAACATAGCTGTAGTTATCATAACTATAAATAACAACATAAAATAGCAGAATGCAGATTCCTCAGTATGGAACTTTCACAAGAGAGAGCATATTCTGGGCCACATAAAAAACCCTGAACAAATTTGAAAGAACTGAAATTATACTAAGTCTGTTCTCTGATGATAATGGGATAAACTAAAAGGTCAATAACAGAAAGATGTTGGAAAATCCCCAATATAGGATTTAAACCACTTCTAAATAATCTAATGGGTCAAAAAGGACATCTTAAATGAAATTAGAAAACATTTTACACTGAATGAAAACGTTACTGCAAATATTAAAATCTGAGGGATGCAGTTAAAGCAGTGCTTAAAGGAAGCTTTACAGCAGTAAATGCTTACGTTAGAAAAATGGAAAAGTCACAAATCAATAATCTCAGTTTGCCCTTTAAGACATCAGAAAAAGAAGAGCAAATTAAAACCAAACCTTGGAGAAGTTAGACTATAATAAAAGCAGGAGCAGAAATCAAGAAACCTGGGGGTGAAAAAAAACAAACAAACGTAACCTGGAAACAGAAAAACAATAGGGGAAAAAAAATCTAATAAACAGATAAGCTGGTTATTTGAAAAGATCGATAGAATTGATAAAGCTCTAGCCAGAGACAGAGAATAAAAGGCTGAAGACACAAATTACCAATACTAGGAGCAAAAGAGACGCTATCACTATAGACCCTGGAGACATAAACATTGTAATAATGACATGACTTCAAATGACTCTACGCCCATAAATTCAACAATGTATTTGAAATGGACCAGTTCCTTGAAAGACACAAACTAACAAAAATTGTTCAAGAAGAAACAGATAACCTGAATAGTCTTGTATCTATTTAAAAACTTGAATTCAAAGTTTAAGGCTCTCCAACAAAGAGAAAGAACTCCAGGCTCAGAAAATTTCATGGAGAATTTTACCAAATATTTAAAGAAGAAATAATACTAATTCTACAACTATCTTATAGAAAATAGAGAATATAGCACTTCCTCATTTTATGAGGAAAATAACTTTAAATAACTCTTAGATGACAACGTAAGAGAAAACCTAGATGATCCTGGGTATGGTGATGACTTTTTAGATACAACACCAAAGGCTTGATCCATGAAAGAAAAAACTGATAAGCTGGACTTCATTAAAATTAAAAACTTTTGCTCTGTAAAAGACCATGTCAAGAGAATGAGAAGATAAGCCATAGAGTGGAAGAAACTATTTGCAAAAGACATCTGACAAAGGATTATTACCCAAAATACACAAAGAATTCTTAAAACTCAACAAGACAAATAATTCAATTAAAAATGGGCAAAAGAACCTAAACACTTACCAAAGAAGATATACAGATGGCAAATAACCATATGAAAAGATGTTTCACATCATTATGTCATCAGGGAAACACAAATTAAAATGAGATACCTCTATACACCTTTTAAAATGGCCAAAATCCAAAACACTAACACCACCAAATGCTGGTGGGGATGTGGAGCAACAGAAGCTCATTCAGTGCTGGTGGGAATGCAAAATGGTACAGCCACTTTGGAAGACAGTTTGGTATTTTCTTACAAAACTCAGCATACTCTTACCATATTGATCCAGCAATCACACTCCCTTGGTACTTAACCAAAGGAGCTGAAAACTTATGTCCACACAAATACTTGCACACAGATATTTACAGCAGCTTTAGTCATAACTGCCCAAATTTGGAAACAACCAAGATGTCTTTCAGTAGATGAATGGAAAAATAAACTGATACATCCAGACAGTGGAATATTATACGGCACTGAAAAGAAATCAGCTATCAAGCCATTAAAGACATGGAGCAAACTGAAATGCATATTACTAAGTAAAAGAAGCCAATCTGAACAGCTACATACTGTAAGATTCCAACTATGACATTCCGGAAAAGGCAAAACTACGAAGACAGTAAAAAGATCAGCAGTTGCCAGTGGGGATGAACTAAACAGGTAGAGCACAGAGGATTTGTAGGGCAGTGAAAATACCCTATGATACCATAATGATGGCTACATGTCATTATACGTTTGCTCAAACCCACAGAATGTATAGCACCAAGAGTGAGCCCTGATGTTAAACTACGGGCTTTGAATGATTATGACGTGTCATTGTAGGTTCATTAGTTGTAACAAGTGCATCCTGTGATGGGGGATATTGATAATGGGGAGGCTCTGCATGCGGGGGGAGTAGGTATATCAGCAATTACTGTACCTCTGCCGAAATTTTGCTCTGAATCTAAAACTGCTCTACAAAAATAATGTCTTAATAAAGGAGAAAAACAAGTAGACAAGGCATTTTCTTCAGAAATGTACTTCCTCTTCTCACCGTGGCCCTCGGCTCTCATGTACTTGTTCCTCATCTCCCGCTGCTGATGCACGTAGGCCTTCCAGGTCTGGAACATCAGGTTGTACAAGTAGTACCTGAGGAGCCAAAGAAGCAAATGCCGTTTCTTTAAAACAAAAACAACTCCTAATCCGACATACCTAGTCCATTCTGTACTCAGGAAAAACTAACGTGGACGCTTCTGACACTAAAAAGCCAATCTATATCCTAAGCTAAAATATCATTTCCTACAATTACGGTGAAACCTATCCTCCTTGAGAGTCATTCTCCGCACCTTATGCTATCACTAAGCATAAAAAGGTGTGAATGATCTGAGAATAACTTCACCTTCAGCACCCACAAAGCCGTGCCATCTGGAATGGCAGTGATATTTCAATCATCCACACTATGTAAAATATTACTACTCCTTTGCACTAAAACACGATCAATGTTCTTCGTCCCTTCCTACTCAATACATAAATTATACACTTAAGATTGTCAGTCCCTCCACATCTTCACTATCCCACTTCCTAAGACTTTATTTCATGCTCTACCAGCTTACAAGAACAATTCAATGCTGTCTATATTCTATCTGACATATTCATAAATCAGAAACCCTGCCCCCCAAAACCTAAAGACATGATTATAACAAGAATGAATGCCATTTGAAAAAGACAATGTATAAGACATATAAAGTTTTTACTTTAAAAAAGGTATAAAAGTACGTATTTGATATAATTTCCCAATTTTTACTTTTTCTTTCTCCACTTATCGCCGGGAATACAAATGTCAAGGATTAAGAGTTTCTTCTATTTCCATTTTCTTAATGGCTATATTGGGCATAAATTTTCTCCCACAATCAATATAAATTAAAACAACTTTACTATTTTAAAGAAAAGAATACTCTCAGAACTAGAAATTATATAGAAGTGAGAGTCAGTGAGAAAAGCCAATTCAAATCATTAGCATGATTAGTACCTAATTGTTACCTGAATTCGGTATCTCTGTGTGTATGTGCTCACATGCATATGTGTGCTTGGGTTTAATTTAGGACTTTGATCTTGCTTACTCTAAAAAGAATTTGAAGAAAAACAGAAAATGGGGGGTGGGTATAGCTCAGTGGTAGAGCATATGTTCAGTATGCATCAGGGCCTGGGTTCAATCCCTAATACCTCCATTAGAAATTTTTTTTTAATAAATAAAATTTTTTTTAAAAAAACAGAAAATGATTCAAGACTCTTTTCCTTGCCAAGGAAGGTTCAACACTCACAAATGCAATCAATTTCATGCATCACACTAACAGAATGAAAGAATCATGTGATCATCAGTGTCTCATTATAATAAAGGCCATTATGATGAGCCCACAGCTAACATCAGTACCTAATATTTTACCTCAATTTAAAAAAAAGGAAAGGAGGAAATTAGGTCTCCCAAAAATAAAAGATAAAGAAGAAAAAAGAAAAAGACAAGAGATAAATGTTGGTGAGGATGTGGAGAAAAGGGAACCCTTGTGCACTGTTGGCAGGACTGTAAACTGGAACAGCCACTAAGAAAGTTAAAAACTCAGAAAAAGAGATCAAATTTGTGATTACCAGAGGCAGGGGGTAGGGAGAGCAGTCATAAGGTACAAACTTCCAGTTGTAAGTTGCCACTGCTGTATGACACATAAGTAGCTAAGAGTAAATCCTAAAAGTTCTCACTACAAGATGAAAAATTTTTTTTCCATTTCTTTGTATTGTATCTCTATGAGATGATGACTATTAATTTATTGTGGTAATCATTTCATAATATGTAAGTCAAACCTTTATTTTGAACACCTGAAACTCATACAGTAATATATGTCAATTATACCTCAATAAAACTGGGAAAAATAAACCTTTTCTTCTTTTGACTAGAAACATGCCAACAAGTAATTACTTGATAATGTGTTATTAGTAAAACTAAAATAATAACATAAAATGAAATCTGACCTGTAGTGACAGTCAGCTCGAACACGAAGTTTCCACTCATGATGGAAAACCCACCATTCTTCCTTCCACTCTTCAAAGACCTTCCGTAGTAATCTCTGCTCATAGTAAGACCTAGGGTAATGAAAAAAAAAAAGAGAAACACATGATGATGCTGGAGCTGGTATCTATTTCCAAATCAGTTTCACACTGCTGTCGCTTTCTCATAGAAAAGTGTGGCTCATTATTTGATAACACCAAAATTGATTAAACATAGACGTATTTAACTTTTTCACATCAAAACCTTAGAACTACTCAAACTGGAAATGAGGTTAGAAAATGTTATATTATATATCTTACCAATTAAAGAGGTAAAAGTAAAAAATTTGGCTTTTCAAATACCGTAAGTGAGTTAAGAATTCTTACTCTCTATTGTTTTCATTCATCAGAATAAAAAATAGTTTTGGTTAGTAGAAAGTAGTAGCTATCCTTCTTATTTACATTCACAGGAGAATAAAAGTTATAAAATAAGCAAATGCCTAATGGTACTCCTAGGACTTAACATGAACAGAGTACATTAGTTTAACTGAAGTCTGGCCAGGGGAGCTACAACCACAGCAAAAGGAGGTAAGAGAAAGTAAGAAGGGAAAAGCTAAAAAGGAAGGAAACAAGAGGGCAGTGAGAGTGCTGACGCTAACAAGGCACGGTCAAGGAGACTAGCAACTCAGGAACTCTGGTCCTGTCAGTCACTCTGAGTTTCTTTTCATGGTTATGCAGGTTACTAACATGAACCTCCTCCTCACCAACTCTCGGGTTTTTAAAATTGGACAGCAAAAATATACATAGGAAAATTCACCTCACTACTGTTATAATAATAAGTAGAGAAAATCACCACAAATACCCAGCAAAAGGGGAAAGGTTAAATTCAATTAATGCCACCCAGTGGGTATTTTTCTTTTTTGGGGGGGTGGTAAATGTGGTTTATTTATGTTTTTTACTGGAGATACTGGGGATTGAACTCAAGACTTCATGGATGCTAAGCACGTGCTCTACCACTGAGCTATAGCCTCACCCCACCAGTCATTTTTTATGAAGTAGAGCTAAAGATACTGAAATGGAAGATGCTCCAGAAAAGTTGTTAGATGAAAAAATAAAGCTACCTCGTAGTGTGTTTAACATGATTTAAGTTAATGTTTTTGGTATATCCAGTACCCATATGTTATAATTAATATACATCAAATATATATGTATAAAATGTATGCACACACATTTGTGTATGTAAAAATACATACATCTATATGCATGCATGTATGTGTACATACATGTTATCATACTGTATGAATTAAAAGCCCAAGAAGAGCTCCAGAATAGCAAACTATTACCAGTGGTTCTCTCTCAGGAAGGGATTACAGGACACTGGTGTTTCCTATATTACACATTTCTTTAGTTTGAGAAAATTTTTGAACAGCAGCTTTGTTCATAATTTTTTAAATTTTAATGAAAAAGAACCACTTAAATCTGCACGTGTCCTTCCTTCCACCACTACCGTCTACCCATCTTACTTCCTTCTCTTCCCAAAAGCTCACTAAAATAACAGCCAATACTTACAAAAGGTGTGATAAAGAAACAGAGCAAGAGCAACAATGTTCAGCAAGAGATGCCAACAAATTTTGAAGGATAGAAAGCAGGCGGGGGGGGGGGGTGCAGCAGGGCAGCTGAATCAACAGGTGAGCGAAATCCGAGAACTAAGTGTCCGGTGGGGCAGGGGTGAGGGATCAAGAGGCAAGCAGTGGGTGGCACAGGCCCCAGAGAGGTGTGGGAACGAGAGGCATCAGGAAGGGCGGAGTCCTGGGTGGAGATGAAAACACAGGACTGTTGGCAAACCTGCGTGTAAGAAGCAGGTAGGCCCCCGGACCTTGTTATTCACCTGGGCAGAGACTCGGGGTTCTCCCTGGAGAGGCAAGCTCTGGAGACGGTCCTAAATAGAGAATCTACACACTGAACAGTGAGACCCACTTTCCCCTCCTCTGCTTACAGCAGAGCTTATAACCCCTGCCCCCGCCTCCCGCCTCCACCCCACCCACCCCATCTCAGAAGGAGTCTGGAGGATTCTTCTCCCCTAGGGAGAACTGGTCAACCTAAGGGAACAGGCCTTCAGGTCCTGACAGATGGAGATCTCCCGGTTAAACTGGTCTCTGCTTCAAAAGCTTAAAGTGGAACTCTCAACTGACAAGTCCCTGTGCATACACTTTATATGTATACATAGCTACTAAAATTAGTGTTTTAGTGCTTACGTCTTAAATACGGGTAGACAATAAAAGGATATGTTGACATTTGAGGAAAGACTCCAACATGAGAGATTGAACAAAAAGCAAACAGAAAAAAAAGCTTAAAAGAAACAGAGCAGACAAAAACCTTTTATGGGGGCAGGATAATTAGGTTTGTTCATTGATTTCTGCTTGGAGGAGGTACTGGGGTTTGAACCCCTGATCTCCTGGGTGCTGAGCATGCGCCCTACCACTTGAGCTATATCCTTCCCTCAGAGCAGACAAAAGTCTTAAATCACTACATTAACCACAAAAAATCATGAACCTCCAGGATGTTATTTTTCAAAAAACATTCAGAGAACAAAAGAGAGCTCTTAGAAATTAAAAATATGATGGCAGAAATGAAAAAGGAAAAGAGCCACATACAGGTAAAACAACAAGTTGACCGCCCTTGTAGGCCACAGTAAGGAAGGACTCTCAGCAGGTGGAAGCTGCCTGAGGTCCGACAGGAGAGTGGTGTGATTGATTTACTCAGACTTCCTATATGGAAAGACCGACCAGCGACAAGGCTAGAAGCAGGAGGGGAGCAAGGAGGCCCCCGGAGTCATCCAGGGGAGGCACGATGATGGCTTGGCTTGGACCAGGGTAGTAGCAACTTGAGGTGCTGAAGAGAGCTTGGAGTCTGAATCTACTTTGAACGTTGAATCAACATAATTTTGCATTCGGCGTAGCAGGTGGGGTGTGAGGGAGCAAGAGGTATCAAGGATGACCCCCAGCTTTCTGAGCCGGATCCCTGGAAGGATGGCAGCTTCCATCACTGGGGAGGGGAAGGCTCAGCAGGGAGCTTTCGGGGGAAGATCAAGATTTTGGCTTTGGACATCTTGAGTTGTGACATCGATGAGACACACAGTGAAGTTGTCACATACGCTGCAGACCAGAGTTCAAAGGAGAGGTCTGGGCTGGGTGTGTAGATGTGGGAATTGTTAAGAGATTTGATGAGACTTCCACAGCTGGGAGTGCAAGGACTGGGTGCCGGGTGCTTAGATGAGGAGGAACCAACAAAGCATAGTTAGAAGGAATAAAGAGGTGGAAGGAGAACTATGAGAGAACGGTAACCTGGAAGCTGGGAGGAAAAGGGGCTTCTTGAAGAAGGGAATGATGGACTGTCTAATGCTTCTTGGTGAGTAAGAGGAAACTTAAGAGTTCACCACGGATTTAAGCAAATGTAGTGAACTTACAAAAGTTTTGGTGGAATGGTGGAATCAAAAGCCTCACAGGATGTGGGAGTTGAGATTTGCAAATGTTAGCCACTATATATAAAAATAGACCCCCAAAATTTCTGTATAGCATAGGGAACTATAATCAATATCTTGTAATAAATAACCTTTAATGAAAAAGGATATGGAAATGAATATATGTATGTATATGCATGACTGGGACACTGTGCTGTACACCAGGAACTGACACACTGTAACAAACTGTGTATCAATTAAAAAAAAAAAGCCTTGTAGGCTGGACTTGAGGCCACAGAAAGAGGTGTTGGATATCCTGGGGATGGCCAGGAGATCTGACAAAAAGGCGAGCAAAGAGATGGAGAGCTACCTGCAGGAGGAAATAGGGTCAAAGAGACTTTTTTCAGGATAGGACAATAACAGCATTATATGCTGGTGCAAATGATCCAGCACAGAAGGAAAAACTGATGCAGAGAAGAGAGGGAGGAAAAAAACTGCTAGTGTGATGGCCTGGAATAGGGCCAAGGGGAATATGGTACAAAAGTCAAGGGTTTTGCCACAGATAAGAACGTGGACAGTTCATCTGCCTAACAGTAGGGAAAGCAGGCTATATGGTGACAGATGCTGGCAATCAGTAGATACGGTGAAGGGCTCTTCTGTTACTTCTGTTTTCCCAAGAAAATATGACTAAGAATGAAGAAGAAATATTGATAAATAAACAAATACTATAAATGGGCCTGACTGTTTTATCTAGTTCTCAAATGAGCCAAATAATTTTGCTCATATCTTCTCTTTAGAATTAGAGGTGACTACCTCATATTTAAGACTGCCTTACGTATGAACACATACTGTATTATTACTTTTGCCCTACTAACTTAAGGGTCATTTTGCCTCAGTTTATTACTGATAAAACTCCAGCTTATAACAGTTAAAACAGTCTTCAAGCACATAAAGGCATTACCCTGCCTAAAAGTGAGAAAGAAATAATTCAATATGGAAAAAGACCAAAAAAAAAAAAAAAATGCAAAGATAATATGCACAACCTTCTCCAAAGTAACAAACAACCCACTTGATTTACAAAGAGCTTGCAAGTTGAAATTTCTAAGTCAATGGAAACACAGTATCAGAATCACAATTCTGGGAAATGCTCAAGAAACAAATATTCTCACCCTCTCATTTGACAATTGAGAAACTGAGACCCAGAACCACAACTTATCCCCAGATCAAACATTTAGCTAGCGTCTGGGTTAGAACTCAAACTCAGGTCTCCCCAGTTACAGCCCAGTACCCCTTCCTCTGCACCTGCCCCCACTCAAGAGGAACAGAGCACAATGCTAATGCTCTAAAGCAGTGAGGCAGACATTGGTTGCTGGCGAACCCAACACCCACTGCCAGGTCTCTGCTTCCTCACCAGCACCCACTACAAAGGCTGGGAAGGTTTCTTTCCCGGCCTCTTCTGTAGCTAAGGTGGCCAGTGACATAGCCCTGGCCAATGAGGCAGAGGCAGAAGCAGCTGGGGGTTTCTAGGAAAGTTCTGCTTTCCAGATAAAGAGACAGATCTAGCTGACACCACCCTCCTCTCCCCTTCCTGTATAAAGTTGCAACAGGCATCTTTCAACTATGCAGCGTCATCTCTGAGGACAAAGGGCCAACATGCTAAGGATGGTGAACTAGAAAGGTTCTAAAAGCCTGAGTCTTTGATAAAACCACTGAACAGCTGAACCAATACCAACCTCCAGAATGTGAGAACAAGCAAATTCGGATTTGTTTAAGCTGTTACCAGACTTTCTCTTACTTGTAGTCAAATGCATTTCTAACACAATAAGCATTTCCCAAGTACTTGGCATATAAATAACTATTATTTGAAAAGAGGTTTCCAGTCAAATGAGTCAAGTCTAAGTTTGACAAAATTAAGTAGGAAAAGGATTTGGAGAAGATCCTGAAGGCAGCAACATAGTTTCTCAATCTCTGAATCCTTATAAAACACACAGAGTAACCACGTAGCAAAAC
Source organism: Camelus ferus (assembly GCF_009834535.1). Lineage (NCBI taxonomy): Eukaryota > Metazoa > Chordata > Mammalia > Artiodactyla > Camelidae > Camelus > Camelus ferus. The sequence goes on from NC_045727.1 coordinate 12,854,455, forward strand.
AATCATACAAAGAAAGTTTTTAATGATAGAAGGAAGATAGTTACAGATGGAAACCTGGAGATGCAGAAAGAAACAAAGACCAACAGGAAGTGTACACACATGAATAAATCCAAGTGAACACTGGCTGTATAAAATGAGAATAGCAACATTCTGCAGATTTTAAAATATAAAGGGAATTAAAATATATTACAACAAGGGCATGTAAGTGAGGACAGGCAGAGTTGAAATGTTCTAAGGACCTTGCCTTGTTTGGGAAGAGGGTAAAAGAACCAATTAACATTAGACCCCAGTAAGTTAAACAGACATATATTCTTTAGGGCAGTCAGTCAAAGAATAAGAGTACATAACTTCTAAGCTAACAGGGGAGAAAATAAATGAAATACTCAATTGAGTAAGAAAAAGGAAAGATTTCCAATAACAGCAAACTGTTTAACTCAGATCATTCCTCCCCCCACCCCCTGAGAACAAGAAAAGCTCAACAACAACAAAAAATTATTTGACGGGAGGAAGCACTATCAAGGCAGTAAAGAAGGGCAGGGCCAAGGTCCTGGGGAAGGTGGAGAGGCGGGGGTGGACTACGCCTTATCCGTGCAGCTAGGGTGGGCTGCTGCCACAGAGGGAGCCTCCCTGGTAAAGATACAAAGGAGGCAGGAACAGCAAGGCCCCCACGAGGTATACAGAGAAAGACTTCAGAGAACACACACACAGCCCAAAATGGCTTGAGAGAACTTGATGTTCCAGATTAGCAAGGCCATACTGTCATAAAAGTGAAACAGGAAAATTTATAGTAAGGGGAAGGGGAAAGGGTAAGGACCAGTAACATTTCAGTTTTGTAAAAATGCTTGCATTCCCAATGGCTGTCAGTTCTCTGAAACATTCCCTACCCTGGCCCCTTCTCTCCAGCCCCACCACTGCCTGCACCTGCCTGTCCCTGACACCAGTGGCTCCCCCTTGTGGTCCACTCTGGGTGAACAAAATCTGCAGCAGCAGGTGGCAGCCTAGACCAAGTGAAGATACTGCACCAGCACTGGGGTTTTTCTCCTGACTAAATTTCACTCCCCTCATCAATGCCAACTTTTTTCTCAGGCTCTGTCCTAGACCAAGTCAATCTGTCAGTCTCACCAGAGACCTGAAAGAGCTCATTTACTTCTCTTGGGCAAATAATTTTTTCCCCAGAGACTCTTAATTGTCCTGACTTATTTAGATTCCTTCATACATTCATTCAGTCATAACAGTATGTGTTAAGTTACCATTTATTATATGGCTAATGGAGGCTAGGGAGGGGCAGGGGGATGTAACATGTGCCAAAACAAAGGTCATATAATGGGCTTAGTACAAAACAAAAACCTAGAATGAACTCAGCAGCAGTGTGGTGTTCTGAGCTAATACTACCTGGCTTTAGAGGGAAATACTCTTCCAAAAGTCATTCGAATCCACAAATATATGAACTTTCTGGCCACGCATCTGAAAGAAGGAAAAAAAAAAGGACATATACATTTTAAAGCTCCATTTGGTTTATATCATCAATTTTCTGGGAAGGGGAGGGGAGGTCCCAGGGGAAGAGACACTAGTATTAGTCAAAAGGTGAATCATAGATTATCTTTCATCAAACAGAGCACGGGATGGGATAGATTTATAAAACTAAAATCAAGCAGATAACTTTGTCAGCGAAGACTTCGGAGCTGAGGAAAGGAAGTACATGACAGTGCCTTTGTTCACATTATTCTTCCTGCCTGAAACATCTGGCAAATGTCCGCTTACCTATCAGGGCTCATCGTCAATGCTCACTCCTACGTGAAGCCTTCCTGGACCTTCCCCAAGCAAACAGAGCGAGTAGCTTTGTACTCTCAGCACCCTGTTCCCACCCCCAGTGTAACATATGATACCAAATCCCAGGAACCAGCTTGCAGGGTGCCTGTTGTTCCCTCTGCACTGTGAGCTCCTAGAGCAGGGACCATGTCTCATAGTATCCCCAGTACAAGCACAGTGCCTGGTATACACCAAAAATGTTGGCTCGTCTTGGCTGGTTTAATCTCCAGGTTCAGCATGGGAATGCTCCTTTTCCTCCTGCCCTTTGTCTGGCTTAGTCTTGCATCATCCCTTTCAGGACTCGGCTTAAATACCACTTCCTCCAGGAAGTCACTGCTGGCTACACTGGCGTGGCTGCTCTTGCCACATGGGCCTATGGTACCACATCTTCTCTTCCCACAGCACTTACCACACTCTGCTGTTGTGGCTTGTTTAATAGTCCGCCAAGCCAACCTGATCTTACGCTTTCATGAGGTCGTGGACCAAGAACGTCCTATTCACCTTGTAAGCTGAGCACCCAGCACAACACCCGGGCAGGCAGGTGCCTGATAACTTTTTGTTGAATGAATAAAAGGATCCTCTTCATAGACCTAATCAAGAGCAGTGGAAAATGGCCATTTTCCTGGACTATGTTGAGACTTTTTCTGGAAAACTCTTTATAGCTTACACATTGCGGGGCACAGCTGGAGACTATACGAGAACACTCAATGACAGACTTTATGTCTGCAGATTCCTAAATATTCTGAATCTTCTGCCAGGAAGAACAGGCATTCAGGTCTCCAATTAACTGAGATAAGAATAAGAATCACCTCCTCATTTTAACCAAGAAAGGAAAGCAATGAAAAAGTCACTGAGGGCAGGCGACCCCTCCTCCTAAGCTCACCTGATACGCAATTCTCTTAACCGGCCCCTTCGGTTCCAGGCACGTGAGGGATGATACTGTACTGGGTGCCTGGCACCAGGTAACTCACTCCGGGTCCCAAGGAAGGCAGAAGACTTCTTGTTGGACAGTATCTTTGGAGAGTAAGGTTTCTTAACTGCACCATCCCTAAAAGACCTTAAGTTTGAGGAGTAAGGGGGAAAGGAGAGAATCAAATCATCTCTGCCTATGATGCAAATATCTTTTAACAAACCAGTGAAATTAAATAGATAAGCTCATTGAGATAAACCAATATAACTCTGCTTCAAGGAAAGTAAGCAGCCCAATCTGACAGAAATACCCGCCCCTTCTGCAGGTGGGTACTGCTGGATGGGCTCTAGGCAGGAACTGCAGAGTTGGAGGGTGTCTTGGAATCATTAGTCCTAACACACTCTTTTTAAATATGTCATCTAAGGACAATCATATACAAATCGGAAACAGGTTCCTTTCTATAAAAAACATCTAGGAATGATTTTCAGATTTTGTGACTTTTATATCAACATGAAACAACATACTTTTACAAAACACTAAATTTATGACTTTTAATCCCATTTCAGAAATGTTAAGAGATTATCTTATCGGTATGAACTCATGATTTTAAGAGCGCCACCTGCAGGAAACACCGAGAAGCAACAACATCCCATCAGCAATGAGCCGACCAATGAGCTCAAATACTGTATGTAAAATACCATTCCCTACTCAGAGAAAGTGGCGCTCCTTGGAAATATGGCTGATTTTCAGGTCTGGGACAGTGAAAATACGAAACAAGCCTCAAATATATTACTGGGTCAGAAAGTAATGTTCAAAGAATGATGGAGGCATGTTACAAGGACACAGGAGCCAGCTTGAAAGGGTTCCCACTGGACAAATCTGGGATCATTTGGGCAGTAATAGATTAAAACCTACTGAATAAAATAGGAATCCACAAATCCATACTAAAGAAGTAATGAGTGCATAAATAAGCGGGGGAGAATGGAAAGTGCTACTTCGCAGTAAAATGCCAACTAATAAATATACTTTTAAGAGCCATCACAGTAGTAACTGGTTCAGACAAGAATCATCAATGGATGTCAAAACAAGTGGATGCAAGTTTGATGAGACAGATGCTATTAATGTAGTCTCAAAATATCTCCCCACAAAATACTTATTTATTATTTTATAGCAGAAATCTGGCAGACACCATCTTCATGAAGTGATAAAAGTTAACATCAATGGTAATGGGACCACATTTCCTGGTAGTGAGGTACTGAGAACACAGCATCGCGTCTGTGAAATTCTTGCCCAAAATGCACAGCCTGAATCTAATCATGAAGAAACATTGAATAAACTCAAATTGAAAAATATGCATAAAAGGTAAGTGGTCTGAACTCTTCAAAAGTGTTTGGGTCATGGAAGATAAGGAAAGACTGAGAAATAGTTCCAAATTAAAGGGGACAAAAAGGACAAAATGCAATATGTGATCCTGGACCAGAAAGAAAAAATAAAAAGGGAAGTTTGTCTTATATTTTGGGTTTTTTTAGTTATAAATAATATTTTTGGGACAACTGGCTTCAACTTACTCTCAAATGGTCCAGGGGTGGGGGGGAGGGATACAGATAGAGTTGAATCTCATTATTTGCAGTAATGTTCTATAAAGTCACCATAAATGCTGAATTAATGAGTATACTAAACCACTATCCCTAAGGGGAAATACATGGCTAGGTTCCTGCCAGCCTTCAAAGGCATTCTCATCAAGAAATCAATCCATGACCTTGTTTTATGTTTACTTCTATCCAAAGACACCTTATTTAATGCATATAGTGAGTCATTAACATTGAACTCATGGCCAACAGCCCTGTAACTCATGCCTGAACAAAGCTTATCTGACCTACATTTTCTTCATAAGGCACATCACAGCCTTCCTGCACTTAGGAGTACTATACAGCACTTCAGCACTACATTTGGGGTGGGAGGGTCACTGAAAACAGCAAAACCATCGACAAAAAGCACAAAACTGAAAATGTGGCGTTACATAGACGGTGAAAAGGACCCTTGCTTACAGTATGAGCTAAAACAAGAAGGCAGAGCACCCTGCCTTGTCTGACCTCAGCTGGGAGCACCAGCATCGGGGGACTAAAAATTTTGCCCTTCTGCAAATGTCTGCAGACAATATGAAAATGCCGAGACAGACAGACAGAAACAGATGGGCAGGCAAGTGTGGCAAAATGTTAACAGGCGAATTTGGGAGAAGAAAGGTATATTAATTCTTTATCCTATTCTTGCAACTTCTAAGTTTGATTTTTATTTCAAAATAAAAGGTTAACAAAATTTTTTAAAATAAGGCTTTCATCCCATTTACTTTAAAATAAAAATGAAAGAGGCCCTAAAAGGTTAAGAGCCTATGAAACAGCAAATTGATGGAATGTGTGCTGGAATGGTGCCCTTCTGAGGCCCTGTTACATAATCAAACAGGTATCAGCACCCAGACTGGAAAGCCCACACCAGGTCATCCCTGCCCACTGCTCTGTTTCATCAGACTCTGGGCTCCTCCTCACCAGCTAGTGATTCAAGCAGCAGAGGAACTATTTATGGCTCTGGAAGTTTAAAGACCATAAACATATCAATAGGGATGTAAGTCAGGTGGCCTCAGAAATCTAAGTTATTCTAACACCTAAAGGAAAAGATCACAAGCTAAAACCACAGGTTTGTCTGTGAACATGTTTCCCATCTGTAAGCCTTAAGATGATAGGGACCATTTTTATTTGCGAATGTATATACTCAGCCCCTAACACACTGCACTCACAACAGGTACTCATAGAAATCTGTTATTTCATGGAAGGGAGGGAAGCCAGAAGGATGGAAAGAAATATGAAATAGATGAAACAGAATGCATTTTAAGAACCACACCAAAAATCATAAAGAACAGGAAAAGAACCTGGCTTAATTAAAAACATAGAAATACAATTACTACTTTTTTAATGTCAACAGGAGAATTATGGTTAGCCAAGAAATACAAAAAAATGGAAGTGAGGAGAAAGAATTTGAAAATATCCATCCGAAAGTGCCAAGGAGAAGGCATGCCCTGACCAATTCATTTAACATTTACTTTGCAGGTGTATCCTGTGGTGCGTTTGTTTATCCATTCAGTATCAAGGACCTGCTATACGCCTGGCAATATAGCTAGGCCTGGGGCTAGAAAGACAAACATGTATTCAATGTGAAGACCTTGTACAATGAGAAGACAAGATGTTGACAGCTTATAGTCAGCACAGGACACTGACACACATCCAGTATCTATTCTCTCCTTCCACATAACAGAATGTTCAGGTGGGCACATGGCTGCCCAGAATAAAAACTACAGTACTAGCTCCCCAGCCACTAACTTCTGAAATTAAGTTCTGACTAAGAGCAGTAGGTAGGATCATCAGGTGATAGGTTCCTGTAATCTGCCGTTAACAGCCGGCCAATGCACTCTGGTTTGTACATCAGTTTAGTAAATAAGCACAAGTCCATCTCCAAAAGACTCAGGGACCATTCACAAAATTGAGGGTGTGGGTGAATTAGAAGTGTTGCAGCCTGGTGGGAATTTATAGTCTGGGTTCTACCAGGGTTAGGGAACTGCAAGCCTTAAAATGGGTATAAAGTGACTGGAGACTAGTAATGTACCAAGCAGACTAACAGAGGGAAATGTAAACCTTTTTTGAAAGAAGGCACCTTCATCATAAGCCTGAAGACATTCCTATATGTATTTTAAAATATAAAATGTCTAGCACACAAAGAAGTTAGACTCCACAATAAAGGAAACAAACAACAGATCCATGAGGCTTCAGACATTAAAGAGATATATACATGTAGTTGTACCCATGGATATGATCTATTACAGCAGAAGGCACAAAGCAAAATCAGCAAAGAGGAAAGGAGCATGGGGCAAGGTCTGCTGGAAATCAGGTGCACGTTTCCAAGAGTTCTCTCTCTGGGGAGTCTTATAGGATACCCTGAATTCCTCCCACATCGAACTGTGTGAACACATGTGAAGTGTCCACCAGTGAAGCTTATTAGAGACTCAGTGCCAAAAGTTTTTATTGGGGGTTGGTCCTATGGGCAATCTTTGCCTCACACGCACCAAAATTCCAGACTCCCAGGAGGAAAGGTGTTCAGCCTAAACCACAAAGTTTGCACAGTACAGACATAGTTAACTACCATCATCAGTTAGGGAATGGTGGGAAACCACCTGAAAATTAAGTTTTTAGATACCAGTCAAGGGTGAACCTTGCAAGCAAGACTTTCTAAGGACAGCAGTGTCAGGCTGCTAGGTTAATTCTTTTCTGCACAGACAGAAAACAAACATTAATAGAGAAGATCAAGGACAAAAGTTAGCTCCTTAAAAACACTAATAAAATTGACGAATAGTGAAACTAATCAAGAAGAGAGAGAATGCCAAATAAACCACTACTCGTGGGGAAAGGCAAACATATCATTATAAATTATACACCCTAAGAAGATACTATAAACAATTTGATACAAGTAAATCTGAAAATGTAGATAAAATTGATAAATTAGAAAAACAAAACTTACTAAAACTGGCAAGAAATTAAAATATGAATAATCCAATAACCATTAACAAAATTAAATGCTAATAAAAACCTCCCCACAAAGAAAACTGGACCTAGATGGTCTTACTGTCAAATTCTACCGAAGTGTAAGAAAAAATTTCATGCCGATCTCACATAAACTCTTACAGAAAATTTTACAAAAAATGTAACCCTACCCATCCAAAAGCTACATAAACCTAGGTAGTTTTTTTCTAAACATTTTTAATTGAGTTATAGTAATTTTACAATGTTGTGTCAAATTCCAGTGCAGTGCACAATTTTTCAGTTATACATGAACATGCATATATTCATTGTCACATTTTTTTTTTCGCTGTGAGCTACCTAAACCCAGGTAGTTTTATGAGACCAGCCACAACCTTAATACAGAATCTAAGAAGGACATTTTTAAGAAAGTAAAATTATACATCAGTCTCCCTAATAAACACTTACATAAAATCTAAACAAAATATTAGCTAACTGAAGTCAGCAACATGGAAAAAGGATAAAATAACCTGAGGGAGAATGAAGAATTTAATTCCAGAAAGGAAAGGTTATTATTAGAAAAATCAACCATTAAAACAATAGACAGCCATCAAAACAATAACCATTTCAAAAGTTGCAGAAAAAACAGCTGCTTTTTAAAAAAGTCAATATCCATTCATGACAAAAAGTCTTAGCAAACTAGGAAGGGATACAGGTTATCTATGAAACACTTATAGCGGATACCACACTTAGGATGAAACACTGAGTTTTCCTTTTGAGATTAGGAGTGTGACAAGTAAGATCAATATCACTTCTATTCAGCATGATACTGGAGGTCCTGGATGACAGAGTTAGCAAGTAAACAAAATTACGGTCATAAAGATAGGAAAGGGGGAAATAAAGTATCATTCTGCATATGATATGACTGTACCTGCAGAAAACCCAAAAGAATCTACAGGTAAACTACTAAAATTTATAAGACAGTCTATCAAGACTGTTTGATATGAAGTCAATATACAAAAATAAATATATAGTTGATTGTTACTTACAGTAATTGCATTCTACATAGTCACCCCAAACATTTAATTCGTGAATAATGAACCCACTGCTCCTGGGGGAAATATGTATATGTACGTATATACACACAAACATATACGTATTTTTCTCTCTCTCCATATATATGTTTTTTTTCACATAGATTATAAGCTTATATCCTTTAAAACAACTCATCCTGTTAGATTCTAATTTTCATTTTATAGACGAGAAAATGAGGTTCATTGTTAAGTGACATGTCTGAGGCTTCCCACTGAACAAGTGTCAGTGGGTCTCAAGTCCTATCTAGCTGGCCCCAGAGCAGGAGCTTCTCGCACTACACTGCTCTGCCCCTTCTGTCTCCATCCTCGACTATCTCTGCATGAGAGCTAAAATAAGAAGGCAGCTAAACAGTGAGTATACAGGGAAAAACAAGTGGGTATAGAGGGAACACAGCTCAACATAATAAAGGCTGAATATGGCAAGCCCACAGCTAACATCATACTCAATTGTGAAAAACTGAAACCTTTTCCTTTAAAATCAGGAATAAGACAAGGACGCCCACTCTTGCCACTTTCATTCAACATAGTTTTGGAAGTCCTAGCCAGAGCAATTAGATAAGAAAAAGAAATAGAAAGGCATCCAGGGGGAGGGTATAGCTCAGCAGCAGAATGTGCACTTAGTATGCACGAGGTCCTGGGTTCAATCCCCAGTAACTTGGTTGAAATGAATAAATAAATAAATAAATCTAATTACCTCCCTCTGAAAACTAAAAATAAATAAAAACACTAACATAAAAATAGACCCATAGATCATGGAACAGAATAGAGAGCCCAGAAGTAAACTCATGAATAAATGGTCAATTAATTTATGACAAAGGAACCAAGAATATACAATGGGGAAAGGACAGTCTCTTTAGTATCAATAAAAGGTATTGGGGAAAATGGACAGCAACATGCAAAAGAAGCAAATTGGGCCACTATCTTACTCCATACACAAAAATTAACTCAGAATGGATTAAAAACTTGAATGTAAGACCTGAAACCATAAAACTAAAAGAAACCTTAGGTGGTAAGCTCCCTGGTATCAGTCTTGACAATGAGTTTTTGGATTTGACACCAAAAGGAAAGGCAACAAAAGCAAAAATCAACCAGTGGGACTACATCAAACTTAAAAGATTCTGCACAGCAAAGGAAATCATCAACAAAATGAAAAGGCAACGTACTGAGTGGGAGAAAACATCTGCAAACCATGTATCTGACAAGGGGTTAATACCCAAAATATATAAAGAATTCATATAACTCATTAGCCAAAAAAAATCTTGATTAAAAAGATAGAGGATTTGAATAGAGATTCTTCCAGAGAAGATATACAAATAGCCAACAATACACGAAAAGATGCTGAACATTGCTAATCATCAGAAAATGCAAATCAAAGCCGCAATGAGTTATCATCTCACACCTGTCTGAGAATGGCTATCTCAAAAAGACAACAAATAACAAGTGTTGGCAAGGATGTGGAAAAAATGGAACCCATGTGCACTGTTGGTGGGAATCTAAATTGGTGCAGCCACTATGAGAAAAAGTACGGAGGTTCCTCAAGAAATTAAAATAGAACTACCATATGATCCAGCAATTCCACTTCTGGGTATTTGTCTGAAGAAAATGAAAACACTAACTGGAAAAGATATATTCACCCCATTTCATTGTAGCATTATTTACAACAGCCAAGACATGGAAGCAACCTAAGCAATCGACAGATGAATGGATAAAGAAAGTGTGATGTATGTATATATACAATGAACTATTATTCAGCCATAAAAAGTGTCACAGCCAGAAAAATTTTGCCATCTGTGACAACATGGATGGACTTTGATATCATTATGCTAAATGAAATAAGTCAGAGATAGAAAAATGCTACATGAGCTCACATATGTGGAATCTAAACAAACCAAAAGATACAAACAAAAAAAATAAGCTCACAGATACAGAAAACAGATTGAGAGTTGCCAGAGGTGGGGGGTAGGCCAAACAGGTAAAAGGAGATAAAAGGTACAAACACCCAGTTATAAGTCATGGAGATGTAATATACAGTATGGTGACTATAGTTAATGCTATATTGCATATTTAAAAGTTGTTAAAAGACTAAATCTTAAAAGTTCTCATCACAAGAAAAAAAAATTCTGTAAGTATGGAGACAGACGTCAACTAGAGTTATTGCGGTGATCATTCCACAATATATACAAATACCGAATCATTGTTGTACACCTAAAACTAACATAATGTTGTATATCAATTATATTTCAATTTTTAAAAAAAGAAGCCAGAGTATTGCCTTGTTCCACATCAGATGAGAATGTGCCTGCTGGGCACTCAAATTTTTCAGTGTTCTACCCATGTCCTAGAATGACCCAAAAGTACTGAGATTTGGCAGTTAAAATAAACTTTGGCAAGTAGGTGAATTCACAAATTCAGAATTCACAAACAATGAGAATCAACTATATAGTTCTATAAACTAGCAATAAACAAAAAGCAAAAATTACTCACATTTATATACTGTTTTCAAACCACAAATACCAAACAAGAGTAAATCTAACAAAAGGTGTAAACACTTCTACAGGGAAAATCATAGGACTTGCCATAATACAGTTATTTTCCCCGATCTAATCTATAGATTCAAAGTAATCCCAATTAAAACCCCAATTAAAGCTTTTGTTTGAGGTGGAAAGAAGACTTGACAAGTTGATTCTGAAGCTTACATGGAATTATCAAAGACCAAGAAGAGCTTATAGAAATTTTTTTTCTCACCACAATTTTTTTAATAGTATACTGCACATTTTTTTTAGTTTACATATATGTACTAATTATTGTTTCTAAGAAGATTAGATCTTTAGCTTTTTAAACTTACATAGTTATCAAAGGAATAAAGCCAACTACAAAATAAGAATCAACAATCATAAAGGACAGTCAAATGTGCTTATACATATTCAAGAAATCAAAATAATAATTAGACATTCTTCAAGAAGTATTAGATAAGTGGTATTAGATCACAGACTCACTGTAAAGCTATGCAATCAAGACATTACAATTTTGTATCAAGGACAAACTGACCACAGGAACAAAGTAGAAATCCCAGAAACCAACTTGGGCTTAAATGGATCCTTAGTTAACGACAATAGTGGCACTACAGTCTTTTCAATAAACTGTGCTGGCACAACAAAGGGTCTCTTTTGAAGGAAGCCTAATTACCTCCTCCCACCAAAAAAAAAACCTACCAAAAAAATCAAAATTTTAATGAGGGATATTTCCACACACTCAAAACGGTTTTTGACTGTAATATAAGGTATGAAACGTGCATTATACTCTATATATGAGAATCCCAAACTATCAACAAAAAACCCAAAGTACCTATCTCACTACTCATGATTTAAGAAAAAACTACTGTTTTATTGCACATTATTTTCACACACAAAATGTTTACAGGCTTTTGTAACGGGCCATGATTTCAGTTAACTTTTTTGTCAAGTTCCATCACTCACCTGGAGTCAACCTTCCTCTCCATTGTCCACTTAATCCCTTTCTGATGGAAATTCAATCCGTGGTTTGATAAACACTTCTCAGTGAGCAGATTCTTCATGAATCAAAAAGTCTTGTATCTTCCCCTTCTAAGAAAAAGGAGAATAAAAAAGAAAGTAAATTACCTTAAGTCTCTTAAGGAGCCACAGTTATGAGAAGCTACATGCCAGTTCTTAGTCTCCTGCCCCTCCTTCTTAATTCAACAATAGATGAACGTGGGAAGTCTCTGATTTAAAAACAAAGTTTTTTTGCTTGTTTTTTTTGGGGGGGGGAATTAATTAGGTTTATTTATTTATTTTTGATACTGGGGATTGAATCCAGGACCCCATGCAAGCTAAGCATGTGCTCTACCACTGAGCTATACCCTCCCCCTTCTTACTATTATTTTTAATTACATGTATTCATTTGGAAAATATAAATGTAAAAGAATATTAAATAAGTTTCTACAGTATTCTGCAGCTAACAATGAATGATTTTACTAAAGAAAAGCAAAGAAATTCCTAAATTTATATCGTAAATCTTAGAATAAGTTTCAACTACTTCTTCCAGGAAGCTTTCCATGACATCTTATACTCAAAAGCCTCATATTTTCATGGCAATTAGGCGGATATCATGCCATCTAGAATGTATATACTAGATTCAAAATAGCATTCATGGAGCGGGTACTCTGTGCTAGCTATAGTATTAAGCACTTTTAATTAATTATCTGCTTTAATACAACCACCCCAACAGGTGTTAGCCATCTTCATTTTGTAAACGAGGTGCCTTTGGTCACCAGCCAAGCGGTAGAGCTGGGACTGGTACTCAGGCCCCTAACACCATTCACTTAGCACACATTCACTATAATCCAAAGGTTAACAAGAAACCCGAACGGCCTCCCAATGCAGGTGTTAGCCCTTATCTTCCCCTCAGGGCTCAGGTGGGGTCCCTGAGGTCTGCATACTCTCACCCCTTGTCCGGCCATACAGCAGAGATCCAGAAACCACGGATTCGGGGCCGCGCACGCTAAGGACCCCCGCACGGAGGCGGCACTGGCCCCTCACCCGCTGCGGCTCCCCCAGCCCGGGCCACCAGACGCCGGCGAGAAGCAGGACCCTGCAGGGCGAGAAGCGTAGCTCCGGCGCCGCCCTGCGAGCGCTGGTCACCTCCCCTCCACTCCCGACCTCGGCACGTGGCGGGGGGCATCATCTGCACTTTCAGGGGAAGAGGAAACGGAGGCTCCCCAGGAGTCGCCCGGCCCAGTTCGCAGGGACGTGCGCTCGCCGCTAGGCTCCGGCCCGAGAGGCCGAGCCGCTCAGAGGCTGGGGACTGTGACCCGGCCTCGCGCCCGGGGAAGCCGAGCCCCCCCGTCTCGCGCCCCAGAGGAATCTCGGCGGGCGCCGGCCGGACTCCTCAAGCTGGCGCGGCCCACGCCGGCCTCCGGCTTCCCGTGCCTCAGGACGCACGTCTCGGCCGGCCCCGCCCCATCTCCACGGCGACGCGGCGTGCGTGAGGGACGCCCCGCAGGGGCCCCGGAGTTCGCGCAGCCTCAGTGAGGCGGCGGACACGCCTCCCTCACGCCTCCCTCAAGCCTCCGTGGAGCGCAAGCGCCGCAAGTCCGGCCCGAGGGACGCGTACCAATGCGCGGTCTGGGCGGCCTCACGGAGGGCTCTCTGTGAGCTTAGCCTCCTACTGCTGTTCCTAGACGCGACGAGTGGGAGGGCTTCGCGCGGCGAGCCCTAGGGATGAGGCTCTCGTCTGGCGGTCCTCCTCCCCCACCTCCAGGCTCCCGCGTGAGCCTCCCTGGCTCTCGGTTCTCCGTGGTTCCCGGGGAGCTCGAGCTGGCCCGTAAGACGTAGGGCGCGCGCATGCGCGGGCCAGGGAAGGTGTGACTCTGGAACGCGGGGGCAGGGTCGCAGTGTTCCTCAGCCCCCGAATTAAAATTATCCCAGCCTGAGGTCTTCTCTTAACCATTCCTCTTAAAATGTAATTAACAAGCACTAATTGTTAGTAAATAGTAAAAATTTTTAACTTAGGCCCACTCTGATCATCTTTTAAAAATAAGGGTGGGAGACTGTAGATAGGGCATTGTTATATCCTTTTCTCCTGTGCTTTGTAAATCATTTGAAAGCACCTGAGATTTCTGGCGGAGAGAGCAAAGGCCAGCATTATGTATTTAAATGCTTGAAAGACCTTATGTTAAAAACATGAGGAAAAATAACTTGCTGGGTGTCTGGGGATTAGAATCAGAGGTAATTTGCATGTTTGCTCTATTTTCTACGTATGCTAATTTTTGTAATTAAAAGTGTTTAAAAGGAGAAGTTCCACTTTAGCGGGACACTGGAGCTAATCTTCCTGGGACGGCTCATGTGAAGTTATGTGGCCAAGTAGTTTTTAAATAGTTTAGTGACTTTCAAAGTCTAATTAACACTGTAACTAATATTTACTTACTGTAAAATTAGTCCTCTTATAAGTACTTTATATAGATTATGTTTATATAAAATATGACAAATAAGGCTGATAAATCAGTAAACATGCTTCCTAAATAATTTGATGATACTTTGTCACGTGTGTTTAATACCCTCAGCTTTGACTAACTTAGTAAGAAATGAAGGGCATTTCCATTTGAGTTACAATGAAAATTAGTCCTGTTGGGAAATATTAGAATACCATACCACAGTATAGAGAAACAATAGCTAGTGCAGCACCACTTAGTGGTGTTGGGCTCTATTTTAAGTACTTTGCATATATAATATCTATCTAAGATGTAAAGTGCCAAAAAGAGTTTAGGCTCTGCAAATAATTTGCTGTGTGGTCTTCCAAAGGCCCTTAGTAGTTTCTTTGTAGTCATTGAGTACATGATGCCACAACTGTGAAACTGTTCAAATCCTATCCTATTTTCTTGGAGCTAGGCATTATCCTTGGAGCAAGAAAAGCTGAGTAGCACCATTTAGAGAGGTGCAGAGCAGTGGAGGTGTAATCCCAACTTTCTGAGATGAGGCTGCTCTCAAAATTTCTAGGTTTCTAATTTCCCCTTGCTTCTCTACTATTCTTGCACTGCTAATTTCTCCAAATGACTGAAACTTGGGAGTCCCCTTATGCCAAACTTTGAACCAAGAATTTGAATCTAAACCAAGACCTGACAAAGATTTAGTAAAGAACAAATCATTTCTCTCTTGCTCTCTCGAAAGGGTTTCCCATACTGTTACTTGAAAATTAATTTCAGTTGCAAAAGGGGGGCATTTAGAATTACAAATTATCATCTCTACCATAGAGAATAACATTTAAAAGCGACAATGAAACAAGGATTTGCAAGCATCTAGCTTTTACATGGCACAGGTGAAAGTTCACAGGTGCCGTCCCTTAGTAAATTATTGCCTTTATTCCTAGGTAATAATTGTCGTCTTTAAGACAAATTGAAACTGAAAGGTAATGAGTGAGTTCAGAACAAGGTTCTAGAAGACAATAAAGAGGTTCGGGGAAAAGTATATCCTAACCAGGACAGACCAGAGGACCCAGGAAATGAGCTTCAGGCCAGACCTCTTATCATGATAGCTACAGTGCCTTGAGCAGATTTCATATGGCTTGTAGTAATTTAAAAATATACCTACAAATTCTGTGACACTCTTCTCATATGAAGGGGTAGTCTAAATAGTCTCCCCTTGAATATAGGCCAGCCCTGGTGATGCCTATCCGAGGAACAGAATGTGGCATGTGGCAGGACACTGAGTGACTTCAAGGCTAGATTAGAAAAAACAATTCAGCAACTGTATGGGCTTCCTATCTGGACATTTGCCCTCGGAATCTTAGCTACCATGTTGTGAAGGAGCTCAGGCCACAGAGAGAGGCCATGTAAAGTGTTCCAGCCAACAGCTCCATTGGTTCCAGCTAACAGCTACCAACAAAAACCAAACATGTTAGTGTGTGAGTCATTAGATGTTCTGAGCCAGGAGCCTTCCAGGGGCCCCAGCTGATACTGAATGGAGCAGAGACTAGCTGTCCCAGCCAGAGCCACCCCAAATTGGAGATCTAGTGCAATATAAATGTTGTGTTAAGCGACTGAGCTTGGGGGTGGTTTGTTACACAGCAAAAGATAACCAGAACAGTGTTTTTAATGTTATCTCTAATTCCCACTACACGCCTGAAAATAAGAACTGCTATCTCCCTTTGACGGATGAGTAAACAGGTTCAAAAAGGTGAGGTGTTTCAGGTTTCACATTAAGTAGCAGAGCCGGGATTTAAGAGCTTCAAAAAATGAGCCTTCTCCACTTCACCAGGGGCCAACAGAGTGAAGGCAGTTTGTAAAAAATACATTGAACATTACAAGCGAAAATAAAGTTTTCATATTTGTTTTCTGTTGCCAAAACTCATAAGATGAAACTTGTGACCACTCACTGCCCAATCGGCCAATTTCACAAGTGAAGCTCAGAGAAATTAGGCCCCTTCAAAGAAATGTAGACTTCACTATCTTTCAGCGAGAAAAATTGCATTTCCCTCCTCAGCCACTATTATTTCACGGTCCCACGGGGCAGACATTGGGGCTCATGAAAATGCTGCAGACCAGGGTCACACGTGACACCCTTCCTGACCGCTCCTCCCGGACACAGCAGTTACTGGCATTGCTGAGTTGGGAAATTATATTTGCTTTTCTGTGTCCCCCGTCAGCCAGTCTCGGCACTGAGTACTAAGCACTTGACATTCGCTCTCACTTGCATCCAAACACACTTGCCCTTCCCGTTCCCGTGGAAGCTAAGGAAAGATTCAGGTTATGGGCGGGAAAGAGCATTTCAGAGAACTTGCCAGTTGCTCATAGCTCAATCGAAAGCAATAGTAGCAAGCTTACTTATTAGTGCAGCAAAGCGTTATCACGCTTTTTCCTCAGAGAGGCCATTTTAGTAAAGAGAAGGAAACTCAGAAGTCAGAGCTTCGCGCAAGATTACAGCACCGCGAGCCGAGGTTCGAGCCCACACCGGAGGGCTCCAAAGCCCCCAGGTTCGCCTCAGATTCCCGCTGCAGAAGCCCCAGAGTTCTCCGCCGACGCGAGACACAGCAGTCGGCGCGCTCCCATGTTGCGGGCCCCGGCCCACTTCGCTACTTGCCATCGCCCTCCCCCGGGAGCGGCCGAGCGGGGATCGAGGGCTCCAAGCTCCGCCCGCCCCGTTCCGTTCCGTTCCGCCCCGCCCCGTAGCGCGCGTGGGAACGCGGCGTCCTCGCCGGGGCTGCCCACGACGACCGCCTGCACACAACGTGGAGGGCTTCCGCTGCCCCTGCCCCGGCCACCTCCCCGCCGCCGCCATCCCCTCCCGGCCTCCGCCTCCCCGCCGCCGGGCGCACGCAGGGGCCGGCGCCCGGGAAGCGCGCCGCGATGTCTCTCTTTTCCGCCCGGCACCGCCGCGGACACCTCACATCCGGGCGCGCGGCGGCGAAGGCGGCGCTGGGGCCCGGGTGCGTGGAGGGAGTTATTAAGGGGGAGGGGGCCGAGGAGGAGGAGGGGCGGAGGGCTGGGCCGTGATTACGGCGGCTGAAGGGAGACAGCCCGAGCGGGTTGGGGGGGCGAGAGCGAAGGCCGCGCGGGGCAGCCCTCGGACCGGCGCGGGCGCGGGCGGCGGGGAGGGGAGCGGCGGCCGAGGAACCGAGTAAGGGCCCGGCGGCGGCAGGGTCCGGGGCGCCGCGCGCCTAGGCCCGCAGGAAGAGAAGGGGCGCGGGCGCGCGGCGCCGGGGGTCGCGTGCGTGAGCGCCGGGGCGCGCGCGGGGGGCGGGCAGGGCGCGAGGCCAGCGGGGCGGCCGGCGGGCATCGGGCGGGCTGGCGGGGCCCGAGCCGCCGGGCTGGGGCGGACGGTGGGGGGCCTACGCCGCCTCCAGCTCGGAGCGCCCGGGCCGGGGGATTCGGCCTCCGGGCTCCCTCCCGCCTGCCTCCCCTCCGTGAGTACCGTCCCCACCCTTAACCCGAAGGAGGCCTCTGGGCTAGGGCCTGCGCGACAGGCCGGGGGTTGGGGTCGCGGCCCCGGGAAGCTGAGTTTCGGAGCTGAAGCCGGCGCTCGCCGCTTCCTTGCCACTGGCGCCCCTGACATGTCCACAGGTGCGGCCGGCCGAGAGAGGGGCGCTCGAGCCCCATCCCCAGTCCCTGGCACCCGGAGAACAAGGGGCAGCTGGCGCCGTCCATTGGCGAGTGACAGGCACTTTACCACAGCCTGACTTCCCGGATCCCCAAACCGCCTCCTACCTGCCCCCACTCCGGGAAACTTCCCCACTACTGCCTCTCCAGTCCTCATGGGGGGCAGCGACTAATCTTGGTTTCTTTTTGTATTAAAGCTGCTTAAAGGCTGTATCCTGATTTGGGCACGTTCCACTTATGCTTTCCTCGCCCTGTTGATGCTTAGAGCTCTTCACTAGAAGAGATATCTAAGTACCAGTGATTCTGTTTCCAAGTGGGTTCTGGTTTATAGCATAATTACTGGGCAAGTTTTTTTTTTTTTTAACGTAGTCTTTTTAAGAGATAAGAGTTTCAGTTTTTTAAGCAGTCAGGACTTCTGAAAATTTCTTGTTCTCGGTGACAGTTTTGTGCTGATTTCTTTCAGGTGCAAAGAACTGTAGCCCAAGGAACCATGGATAGAAGTGTGGGTGAGACAGAAAATAGAGATGCTTTCCTTGACCTGAAGAAGCCGCCGGCCTCCAAGTCGCCCCATCGCTATACAAAAGTAGGCTTTGTTACTAGTGAAATAGTGTTTCTTTATAGGTGAGGACGTTAGTAACATTGTGTAGGTATTTTATTAGTATTAAAATGGTAGCCTCATTCTCTGGACTAAATATTAACTAGATTTGGTAAAGCATTGCTTTGAACTTTTTTCTGGAAATGTGAACACCTAAAGTTTAAACTAGAATTTGCTTCTACGTAGCTTTCAGGTGGAGGGAATACTGGCACAGATCCCATGTGAACTGTGAATCAGTACGTGTTGACACACAAATTCTGTAACAGCTGTGCAACTGTTATGTTACTGACTTACATGCTGTAAAGTGAGGATTCCAGCTCTGGGTGCCTCATGGAAATCAGGATTCTTGATCTTTTCAAGAAATTAGTGTTTTCTTGAGAGGTGAACTCCCCACAGGAATGCTCTTTGATACTTGGCTAGGGTAACCAGATTTTTAAATTCTTTTTTTTAACTTCTTGTTATAAAATGGATATGGACTCACAAAAGTAAGACTTAAATCCTATTTCCCCTGGCTAAAAACTTGTGATTTTAAACCCCTGTAGATACTTGCTTTTTGGGGGCAGGGTAAGGGGGGAGGGCTCACCTCAAGGTTGTGTGTTTATTGAAGCTATTTCACTATCTCATAGGCTACTGAGTGTTTCTGAAGAGGTTGACAGGAACAATGAATCCTTTTTTGGTTACCTGAAATGTACTGGGCTGGAGTACATGAAATGTGCTTGGGACTGTTGACAGGAAGAGTTATGTTCTTGTTAGGCTTATACCTACATTTCCTTGGTATGAACCCAAACAAGGACTCAAATGTGGTTACTGTCCCTGGCTTCCCAGGGTACTGATTGGTTAGTAGTTTAAAGTCAGGCCTTGTTTGGGTACCAGTGCTGCCACTATTACTTCATAAAGTATCAAATGCTATTGGAGTAATACTCATTTTTAGCATTAAGATGAACAACCTTTCTACGGGGAAAAGTGCTTTCAGGTGTGAAAGGGTTTTTGGTGAATTGCTATCTTAATATAGTCTGTTTTGGCATAACAAATGTGAGCTGATAGAAAGCACTTTACTTCTTTCAGATTTGGTCTTTCCAGATGCAGCCCTCTCAAACCTAAGAGTGCTTGAGTAGTGTCTCACAACTTAAATTCATTACCTAAACTGTTGACAGGTGAATTCCTAATGGAGAAAAGCTTATTAAACGAAGGGAAACTGATTTGAACTGCTTTTACAAGCTCATGTGAATTCAAGTCTCCCAGCACTTTTTGAATGAAAGTTCTGACTGATGCTCACAGAGTTCAGACAGAGGCTTTTGAATCACTTTCACACATTCATCAGAGGGGACCATGAATATTTCATCTTCTATGTATATCTATTTTTATGCATGAGTCATTTTTAGGAAGATACTGGTCTCAGTTAGCGTAGAACTTATGTGTCTACAGTAAAAATTAAGAAGCTCAATATTGCCCATTTTTGACTGTCCACTCGGAATTCTGCCAAAGTTAGATAAAAGTGTCTTAAAGAAATTTTATAAGTTAATGACAGGGGAGTTCAGATTTAATGATCTTCTTTACCAAGTTTAGTTAGAAGTAGGTTTCCTTTCCACCCCATTCAAGAGGATTTAGTTAATGCCAATTTTAGAATCATGTTTAGGCACTGTTAGGATAGTTCTTTCATATGTATGTTTCTCAGCACTCTGGTAATTTTATGTGGGATTTGAGTCAAACTAAGCCATTTTACTTTTGAAGGAAGTTTGAAACAGTCCTGTGTTCTTAACATGATAGTAAATGATCTGTTGGTTCTATAACTGGAATAATATTTGTGCCATCCTACTCTCTGTCCACATGCTGAGACCAAACTATTGGAATAAACAAACATTTAGTAATGCTTCTGCCACTTCAGGTTCACAGGCTGGAAAGTTTAGAGGCAGTGGAAGGAAACTGTCCTCAGAGATTTGTATAAGTGGTGTACTTTGTGAAAACTTTTGTAATTGTGGGATGTTGACTACGAGGTCAGAAAAACACTGGCCAGATAACATGGTTTCTTAACCTTTGACCCTGCTCCATTATTATAACTTTAATAATCTGTTCAGAATTCAAAGGTTTTTCTCCCATGAAGGTGGAGTAGTCCACGTTTGAGTGCTTTTCAAGGTAAAAGACCAGAGTTTCCCTGTGTGTTAGGACATCCTCTAGCTTGCTTCTCAAACATCAGTGTGTCTTGGGATCACCTATGAACCTTAGTAAAGTGTGAATTCTGATTGTTAGGTTAGGGGTGGGTTTGAAAATTCAGCTTTATAACCAGTTCCCAGGTGATGCCCATATTTCTGGTCCACTCACTATGCTTTGAGTAGCAAGGCTTTCGTCTTCCATGGAGACACTGAAATATGGTGTTGATGTTGTCAAGCAACTCAGATGGATAGTTTCTCCTCAGGGTTCAGCTGGTGTCTGTTGTGGTTCCGCAAATGTCTCAGGAAGTCAGAGTCACACTGGGTACTTGCAGACTTACCCCAGAGACTTAGTCTGGGATGGTTTTAAGTGGATTTATCATATGCACCTGCTAGCCTCAGGGTTTTGAGCCCTTAGTTTATAAATCTATTCAGGTCCATTTTATAAGGCCAGATTCCTAAGACCAAAAGCTATGTTTTGGTAGTACTTAAATGTGCATTTATAAAGTGATTGCATTATGTCAAAGGACTATGGGAGGTTATAGAGTGGGGTCTCATCTCAAAGTCATGGATTAAAAATGGTTTAGACAGCAGTTCTCAAAGTGTGGTCCTCGAACTAGCATTTAGCATCATCTGGTAAATTGTTAGAAATACAAAATCTCAGGCTATTGAATCAAACTCTAGGTGTAGGGCCCAGCCATCTGTATTGAACAAGTCTGTCAGGAAATCTAACTCGGATTCAAATTTGAGAACCACTAGTTTAGGAAATGAGGTAGTGATGCTTATTAGTGGAAGAACTTTGAGACTCATTCAGTTTTGTCTTACCTTCACCAGAGATCCTTGTTTACCGTTCGTGAGTTGTACCTGCTCTTCTATTAGTGATGCCATCTTCTGCTTGAAAGACAAAATAGATATTTTTGTATAGTCCCACTGTTCAGATCCACTTTTTTTTTTGCAGGGGGTGGAGGGAGATAACTAGATTTATGTATTTATTAATGGAGGTACTAGGGATTGAATCCAGGACCTCATACATGCTAAGCACGTGCTCTGCCACTGAGCTATATCCATGGCCCCCGATCCCCACCCTCAGATCCATCTTTTTTTCTTCAAGTGAACAGACTAATTTTCTCAAGTCACAGACTATACATACTTTGTGCTTTTTCTCCTTTGCTCCTGTATCTTGCCACTGACTCCTTATTAAATTCTGTCACCTGCCAGTTAGAGAATAAAAGCACAGGATACTCAGAATATTCACCGTGATACTGACCAGTGTTAACCATGCATGTTAAATCTACCAGCTGAAAAATAGGTGTTAGATTATCTGAGCTTAGTTTCAAGAGTGCTCTTCATTGCCTTGGCTAGTTATGAATTGGCACCCTTTTACTTATCAGTGTAGGGATCTTTAAAGGTAGCCACCGTGGTTTGTAATGGGCAGTTGGTCACAGTGGTACCATCATGTTTATGTCTTAGCTTTAAAATCATTAAGAAAACAGATGAGCACCAGAAGCAGAATGACTGAATGATCCTTCTGGCCTTCTTGGAAAGAATACGTTTCAAGACTTGAGGTCAAACCTTTGAGAATACTCTTTTACTCAAATTCTAGGTGGAAATCAGTAGTCAGATGGTCAGTTTTTGCTCTACAGAGATCTTGTTTGATAACTTCATAGGTATCTTTAATAAACCAAGTTGAGTAGTAGCCTCTAACAGGTGGCATTTCAGTGAGACACAGCTTGTAAGGTGGTATGAAAATAGAGGTGCCTGTTCATATTGTGCAGAATTATAATATGAAAGATCGTCACACCACCTTGGTGTTTCAGCTGTCCAGAAAAGGTAACTGGAAGTTCTTAGAGGGGGCTGGCTGGCAACACCATAGATCCTGTCTTCTCATTGCTCTCTTCTACCTGGTACAGTCCTTTTCCTTGAAAAGTTGGGGTTCAGGTCCCTTGTCGCCTGGATTTTCTCTCCTCCTCACTCATGGTGGGAACTCCTAGCTAGATAAGGAACCAGTGATTTCACAACTGAAACTTATGACGTAGAAATTTGTGGGCAGAGCCTCTGATTCAGGAAGGGGTACTATGAGAGGAGCTGGCCTGGGGGAAGCCTGCCCAAGGAGGCAGCAGTTTGTTCAGAGTTCCCAGTGTCCCCACTGCACAGGGACAAACCCAGCACTGAGTGACAGAGCTGCTGGGAGGGTTCGTGCCCCTTCCCTTGTCCTCTCAAGAGAAGCAGGGGAGAGATGAGGGATGTGGGCCCACAAGCCTTGCTGCCGAATTTGGGACTTGCCGCTCTGCCACTTAACCTGTGTGGCCTTCAGTCATGTACTCAGCTTCTCTGAATCTCATCCTTTTCCTCTGTAAGACACAGAATAGAATAGTATCTACCCCATAAGATTTTTGTGGGGAGTAAATGAGAAAGTGAATATCAAGTGCTTAGAAAAGTGACTGGAACACTTACTTCAACACTTTATAATACAGTAAGGGTGGAGGGAGGTACTGAAAGATACCTGTAGATACCAACTTTAGGTCGAGATGCTTATTTTCTAAACGTCACAATAACCATTGCCATTTTTTTCTTTTAGTTTGTTTTTGTTTTGGGGGTTTTTTGTTTGTTTGTTTGTAATTTTTGGGAGGGTGGTAATTAGGTTTACTTATTTTTATTTATTTTTGAACAGAGTTACTGGGGATTGAACCCAGGACCTCATGCATGCTCAGCATATGCTCTACCACTGAGCTATACCCTCCCCCTTCAGCATCACCATTTCAATATGAAATCAGAAAGCACTATTGAAAGTGTAATGCCACCACCCTAAACATGATTTTCATAAGTGTCCTTCTGGTACTTATATACCTGCTTACTTAATGTTTTTACATTGTTTTTATCAGTTGTGTAAACATATTTAAAAGCCAAGGCTTATTTTTGTTGCATTGGCCCCATCAACTGAAAAAACAGGTTTTCCTGCTTTTTTCCCCCATTTCCATTTTCTTAGTCTTGTATAAATTCTTTAAATAAAAGAAGTCTTTGCATCAAGTCAGCATTGGAGGCTCGAATCCAGGTGCTGCTGCTTCTCGGCTATGCAAGATCCAGTCTGAATCCTGACCCACCTGTAAGGACTGTCTAAATGCTGTCCTTTTAGCAGCAAGCCTCACGAATGGGGGATCGTGGGCTGAACCCCACGCGCCCCTTGTGTTGTTCACCACTGCCCTGGTTGTTGTCTGTGGATGCTGTTACCCCTTTGTGATCTATTTTTAAAAGCTTTCTAATCCTTTCAGAAAAGTCATGTGACTCCGTAGATTGAAATATCAGGTCAGTCAGCAGCCATCTGAGTGAGAGCCTGATGGGCCAAGCCCAATGTTAGTGGGCATGTGGAGGGTGGAGACGGGAGAGGAGGCTGAAGGGGGACCAGACCCAAATGCTGCTCCAGGGACATCTGCCTCCTTTAGGAAGAGCTAGGTACTATGTTGCTTTTACAGTATTCGGACCATTAACAGTGAAACAAAACTGAGTTTTGTTTTGTTTTTACAAAATATCCACCATAATTTTTTTAAATGGGCTTTTTACACTTGTGAATTGAATTCAGCTCATGAAGGTAAAGAATACTTCCTTTTCATCTCCTATAAGTGACTTGTGTGAAATTCTGTAATGTCACAATGTCATCAGAATGCACAGCTGCTTCTGCGTGGGATTTCTGCAGAAGGAAACTGGAAACGGATTTAACCACTGTTGTTTTGGACTTTTACTCACATCGTTTGCTTCCTGTTTTGATACTGATCACTGAAAGTGGGTGTCCATTTTAGTAATTTCCATTACCAATAAATACCAGTAATTAGTAATTAGATTGTTTGGGAAGGTGTGACAAATATTCTTTAAGGAAGGCTGCTAAAACTAAGATGTGTTCATGCTTCCTTGGGTGTGGGACTCTTGGGCGATTAGCAGCTTGTTCTTGCCTGGTCAGGTTTTGTAACCATGCAAAAAGTAAGGTCTCAGGTAATAACTCTTCTTTTGTCCAGATGGTAATTTTAGTGAATTTGTCCACAATCGGTACGTTTCTGTGGGTTACTAGGACTATCTCACATTTCCCCATGAAATACTCATAGGGAGGGAGCACTCCCAATTAAGAATGAGCACTTTACAAGTTTTTTGCTTTTAGCCAAAGTTGAAGGTTTTCTTTGAAAATATCCCAAAGGGATTCCTTTCAAGAAGTAATTTGCTCTAAGGGCTCTTGAGGAGATGGCAAGTTCAAGAACACTTGTCTTGAGAGGCTGGAGAGCTGTGGGGACAGCAGTCGTCTGCCTGTGGGGGACACAGAGCCTGGCACACCAGAAGTGTTCTGTGGACAGTTAGGAAAGAGCAAACTATGTAGTGACTTACATTATGGTTTCTCTCCTTGCTTAAGGTTGTGGGGGGGGGGGTCCTCTTGGGCTGAGGTACCATCTTAAGCAACTTAGGACATTGCTAGAGGTAACAGAGTTAGTTCTTTGAACCCCATGAGAAGGATTTCTTTTTTCTGTAAATGTCCGCGTGGACTGTGCCACATTTTGAAAAACGTGGTTGGTTTAAAGCACTACTTCTTAACCTCTGTGGGGTCCACTGGAGGTCTTTGGATCTCCACTGGAGAGGAACACATTACAGGAATTGCTGCACTAGTACACTTTGTATATGGCTTCCTTGAGGCCATGAAACTGGCTAAAGAAGCCCTGTTCTCAAGAGTAGTAAGTGTAGTTTTACCTAGATATTTAAAGTTATTCCCAGCAGCTATTACAATCCAAGAATTGTTGTTTTCCCTGTTCTCAGCCTATTAATGAGGAAAATGGCTGCTCATCCTCTATAGACAGATGGGCTGTGTTTTAACCATTGGTCAGAGGGATACCCTGGCACACATGGTGCTGCTGGCTCCCTGCTCTACCTTATGCCTGTATAAGCCTGTCAAGTTTGTACAGTTTCTAGAGCATTTATTCGTACCTGGTATATGTCAAGCATATAGTCAACAAAGAAAAATGGAATAAAATGGGAGGGAAAAGTAAAAACATTTTTACCAACCTGAGCCACTCTTTTGTATCAGAGAGTAGCTGGCATTTATTAATCTGTGGTTAGAGCGATAAGTCTGTAAGAGAAATCAAACAAAACATTAACCTCTGGTAACTGAACCTCCTAGTTTAGTTTACTTAAAAAATTTTTGTTGTCGAGATAGAATTCACATACGTAAAATTCTCCCCTTTTAAAGTGTACCACTTAGTGGTTCTTAATAAATTCACAAAGTTGTACAACCATGACTACTATCTAATTCCAGAATATTTTCATCACTGCAAACAAAAACTCTGTACCCATTCGCAATCACCCCCTCTTGCCCCCTTCCCCCAGCCCCTGGCAACCATTAACCTGCTTTTTGACTCTGGATTTACCTATTACGAATATTGCATATAAATGGAATCATATAACATGTGGCTTTTTGTGTCTGGCTGCTTTCACTTAACAGTGTCTTCAAGGTTCATGTTGTACTATGTATCAGTATTTGATTCCTTTTTATTACTAAATATTCCATCTTATATGTTTACCGTATTTTGTTTATCCATTCATCAGTCGGTAGATGTATGGGTTGTTTAAACTCGTGGGCTACTGTGCATAATGCTGCTGTGAGCATTCGTGTACGAGGTTTTTGCCTGAACATAATTTTTTCAGTTCTTTGGTGTATACCTAGGAGTGAAATTGCTGGGTCACGCAGTGACTGTGTTTAACTTTCTGAGGAACTGCCACCATTTTCCACAGCAGCTGTACCATTTTCCATTCCTATCAGCAATGCTAGAAGGTTCCAGTTTCTTCATATCCTTGTCAATAACTTATTTTCATTTTTTAAACAGCCATCCCAGTAGACGTGGAGTGGTATCTCACTGTGGTATTTGCCTGATGACTAATGATGTTACACAAATGGCCAAAATGAATGATGTTTATCTTTGGAGAGAAATCTTTGATATTTTTTTTTTTACCTGGTTTAAATTGGGTAGTTGTCTTTTTGTTGTTGTGTTGTATGAGTTCTGTCTATATTTTGGCTTCTAGACCCCTTATCAAATAGATGATTTGTAAATTTTTTTTCTGTCCTGTAGGTTGTTTTTTCACTGTCTTGATAGTGTCATATGAAGCATGAAAGTTTCTAAATTTGAAGATTTACTTATTTTTTTTCCTTTGGTTGCTCAGCCTTTTGGTGTCATAGTTAAATAACATTGCTTAATCCAAGGTCATGAATATTTACACATATGTTTTCTTCTAAGAGTTTTACAGTCATAACTCTAATGTTTAGGTCTTTGATACATTTTGAGTTAATTTTTGCATATGGTATGAGGTAGTGGTAAACCTTTTTTGGGGGAACAGTTCTAGATTTACAGAAAAGCTAGGAAAATAGTAGAGTTCTTATAAACCCCTCACCCAGTTTTCTTTATTAGTATCTTCCATTAGTGTGGTACATTTGTTACAATTAACAAGATTGATACATTGTAATTAACTGAAGTCCATATTTTATTCACATTTCCTTAATTTTAAACTAATGTCCTTCTGTTCCAGAAGTCCATCCAGGGTACCATGCTACATTGCACTGTCATCTCTCCTTAGTGTCCTTAGTTCCCTTTTTTATAAGGCTGTTTGTTACCTTTGTTTAAATATTTTTTGATCCCTATAAATAGAACATTTTGGTCCTTCAACATGTTTGTGGCTGTGTTAAAATGTCAATTTTTCCAAGTTGACTCCTAAATAAATACATAAAATCAGAGTTTTGGCAAACAACTGTAGTAATAAATAGAGAACACCTATCACTTGGACTCCGTATTATAATTTGGAGCCCCATTGTTTAGCAAGTTTTTGTACATTGAGAATATACATATTTAAGCATGAAATATATTGCCCTTGGTTTAATAGTATACTAGGGTTTTTAGTTTAATATTTGGATTTGAGGGTGATGGCGTAAGGGGATATGTAATAATCTTTGGGTTGCTTTTATTATCAGAAAATTGCTTTGCTTTTTTTCTGTAGTGTATGTATAAGCATTTCCTATATTGCAAGGTCCTTCCTGTTTTTACTGGAAAATGTTTTAAGCCCTACTGTTAGGAATTCTGTATTGTTACATCTGCTGCCTTCACAACTACTGTTGGTCTATCCACCCCATGCCATACCACCAAATTTGTGTCACATCTGCCCCTCTGTCACTGTTTACCCTGCAGATTTCATTGGACTTCAGTCTCCACTGTCAATTTGCAGGTGATATGTCAGTGCTTTGACAATTTTTTCAGAATTTTGAGTAGCCTCTAGACATTGTCTTAAATTTTGAATTTTGTTTATCTCAGACTTCTAAATTTCTCTAGGTATTTCTACCCAAATGATAAGACATAATTCATAAATTAAACCCTAAATAACTGTAAATGCCTGGTTGATATTCTGGTTTTAAAACTAAAATGTTTTCCAGTTCTAGGGCACATTGCTATCACGGAGAAGACATTTAGGCACCTCAGGTGTCTGAAAACACTGAGTGGTATGGTTTCATAGCATGCTTACATGCAGTGGCTCCTGTGGGCTGAGAGTAAACGTATCCCTCCATGTGTACCCTGCGACGTGGGAAGCAGTCGTCAGAGAAGCAGCAGGCATTCTGTTGTGAGGCCTGTGACGGGGTGCTAGAAAGGTCACGCACGGTGACTTTGCAAGGCAGTTGTAGAATTTTACTAGTACTGAAAGTTTGAGGATTGCTTTTTCACTTTATTGTGAAAATGCTTATTTAAGGAGGCATTGGTTGTGTGTATATGCATGTATGTGAGCAGGTGTGTGTGTGTGTGCGCACATAAATACCTACAGGTATTTTCTAGTTCTGCTGAAAGGGCCTAGATGCAAATGAGGATAGCCAGATCCCAGGTCTTGATTTCATACACCATTCCCCACTTACAAGAAATAGGATTTCTCAGAGAAATGGCAGAGTCTGGGGAGAGGACAGGATGGGTACAAAATAAGACAGTAAGGAAGTGCTTTTTAAAAAAAATGATGGAGCATGTCAAAAGGATACAGGGGCCAGCTTGAAGAGGCTCTGAATGTGAGCACCAAAATAATTAAGGACATTGATGAATTAAAGACCATTGGAAAAACTGGGAATCTGTGAGCCCATGCCAGTAATGAATAGGTAAAGAAATGGAGAAGGGAGGGCTTGTGTGTACGGGGGAATGCCAAGTGCTGACTGGTAATTGTGGAAGGAGGCCTGCAGTTGGAAAATCAAGATTGGTTTGGCTGAGAATCACCAATAGGTGCTAAATTTAGGGGGAAACTTTGATGAAAGCCATACCGATTGCACGTTTTAAAGTTGTAATTACAGAGTAAAACTGGAGAGTACTTGGGCTGAGTGGTCAAAGTTAACATCACTAATGGGGACAGATGGATGATGTAGGTGTCCAGAGGTGATACTGTGAGTGGACATCTCTTAGGTTAGTGTTCTGCTGCAGAGATGCTTAGCCTCCGTCTAATCATGAAACATTAGACAAACCCAAAATGAATAATGTTCTATTAAAAAACAAAAAGTAGGCTGTATTCTTTAGAAATGCTAATGTCATCAAAGACAAAGGAAGTTGTAGAAATGTTCCAGATTAGAGACCAAAGAGACATGACAACCAATATCTGGTTCTAGGCTGGATCTTGTATTAGATTCTAATAAAAGGTGCTATAAGGGAGATTATTGGGTCAGTTGACAAAATTGGAATCCAGAGGGAGAGATTAGGTAGGTGTTACTGGTTATATAAAACCGACAGCACTTCTCAACCCGGTTCTGCTGACGTGAGTGAGCCCTTTTGCCCAAGACTCCACTGAATGTAATGGATTCACTTCTCTCCTATGCATCTAAAATGACACTGACCAAGTAAAATCTTTGGGAGAGTGGAAATATAGTCTCCCACGTTATTTTCTATAGGGATTAATTCTCTCATGGAACTGGAAAAAAAAAAGGCTGTGAAAGAATATCCTCATTCTTAAGAAATAGGCGCTAAAGTGTTTAGGGGTACAGGACTAAAACTTGTGCAATTTACCCTTAAATGGTCCCTCCCACCCTCCAAAAAAAATTATGTATGGAGAGCCCAAATGGTAAAGCACATAGAGGCAGGGCGGGGAGATGTTTACAACAGGCAAATCAGGTAAATGGTATATGGGTGTTTTGGGTGGTTTTACTATGTATTAAAAAATA
Organism: Camelus ferus; assembly: GCF_009834535.1. Taxonomy (NCBI): domain Eukaryota; kingdom Metazoa; phylum Chordata; class Mammalia; order Artiodactyla; family Camelidae; genus Camelus; species Camelus ferus. The sequence continues at coordinate 12,884,375 of NC_045727.1, forward strand.
AATCTGTCCCCTTACAAACTGGTATCTAATGTATTTAAGAGTAGTCAGGTTAGCTGAAGGTTTTATGTGAGCCTGAAGTTTCTATGCCTCGATCAGAGTGTTGTGGAATACATTATTGGACAGAAATTTATGAGAGAATGTTTTTTTTCCAACATTTTTTATTGAGTTATAGTCATTTTACAATGTTGTGTCAAATTCCATTGTAGAGCACAATTTTTCAGTTACACATGAACATACATATATTCATTGTCACTTTTTTTTTTTTTTTTTTGCTGTGAGAGAGAGAATGTATTTTAGCAAGAAACTGATCACTACTAAGTCACTTGCAGTTCTGCTTGAGCTTCCTGTAAGAACCTTGAACTTACTCTGACTCTGGTCCTTCCTGGAAAAAATCAGGGTGTAAATAAATAAGAACTATGTGAAATGCTTGAGGTAGACACTCAGTTACTGAGAACAAAAATAAGTTGAAATTATGTGGCCTGAGAAATATTGTTCAAAAACCACCATTTGATTTCTCTTTCTAGGAGGAGCTCTTGGATATAAAAGAACGCCCTCATTCCAAACAGAGGCCCTCATGCCTCTCTGAAAAATACGACAGGTATTTGGGGGGTGAACTTTTTGTTACACCAAATTTATTAAATTAAGAATTGTATCGTTTTGCTAGAATTACGAGTGGGGAGATTTCAGGGGCAATGACATTGGGCTTCCACACAAACAAGTTGCTCTTAAGCTATGAACGTGACCAAACTGCATCTCGCTACATTGTCTTTATCAGTTTCTTTACTCCTTTAAACCATTATTCAAAGATTTGAGCTGCAGGGAACTCTAAGGACAACTAAACCAATATTCTCTCAACTAACTGGTTTTGAAACTAAAACTAGAAAATAACTTGGTCAAAGGCACATAGTCAGAAAGCAGAATTAAGACTTGAACACAGGAATCTTCACCAGGGTCTCCTCTCTCCCTGTGGTTTTTCACACTGTGCTTTGAGGGTCCTCCTCCAAGGGCCTGTCTGGGGTGGGCGGATCAGGAGGACTCTGAGCTTCATCAGTTCCCCACCCCCTAAACGAAAGAACAGTTCAGCCATTCAGATTACCCCTTTTATATCTTGGGCTCCTTCATAAGAGGTAGAAGGCTTTGGTTTGAGAAAGCCATAGCTAAAAGTGGTCTGCAGTCTCTTACAATATCCCTACATTGCACTCCTTATGACTATCTTAAGACTTTAAGGTTACTTAAATATCAAGGTAGATGGTTCATATTGGCCCACGTTTTTTGTTTTTTGTGGGGTGTTTTGTTTTTGGTGGGGGAAGGTAATTGGGTTTACTTATTTATTCTTAGAGGAAGTACTGGGAATTGAACCCATGGCCCTCATTTTTTTTTAACATAAAGTGTCTTTAATTTTTTGGTTGAATAGAATATGCTTTTTAAATTTTGTACATGGACTGTTTAGAAGGTTGCTAAATCTAGACTTCTCACTACTTTTCCCTGATGAAAGTGATGCTTGAATAATAACTATTCCAGTTGGTTCGGATTTTTTGCTAAGTCTCAGATAAGCTTTTTTTTTTTTTTTCTTTCATCTTAAAGCAGTAAAGCTTTTTTACGCCTCAAATTGAATTTTCTTGCTACAACTATTTTCTTCTTGGCGTAAAGTAAAGTTATCATGGGCACACATACTTTTATTCTGAAGTGGAAACATTGTGCCTAATAATAGTAATGAAAATAAGAGAAATGGAGGAAAGAGTTTCTCATTCTGCTCTTTCTCTTAGAGAACTAAAATTTGTTGGGTTCTTAAACTCCAAGTAAGCAATCCTCACCACCTCACTAGAAGATAGGTAATACCTCCTTCATTGTGTGTTTGAGAGGTTTACTCACCTTTTCTAGAAATGTTTAGCTGCTACCTGCTGTGTGGCAGCTACTGCATCGGAATCTGTCAGACACCGTCGGCATGGAACAGGGTCTGTGGGAGGACACAGTCAAATACTCGTGCGAGTTTATCATTACCGCCAGCACAGGTTGTGAGGGACACGGGCAGAGTGCAGTGCTGGTGTGTAGCACAGCCTGGTGTGACTTGGGGGTGAGGAAGCCCTTTCTGCAGCAGACTGAAGGGCATAGCTCAGTAATGTGTCCAGGATGTCCCTGGTGGTGATGGCAGAGCTAGAATTTGGTACCAGGTCCTTGGGCTCCAAAGCTTCTGCTCTGCCCACCTGCCACCCAGTCATCAGAGAGGCAGTACCAAAATAAAACCCAAGCCATGCATTTTCGACTCTTAAGAGCTATCTGTCCTACTTCTGGGAGAAACTGAGACTATACCTATAAATTCTGGAAAAATACACACCAACCATTCCAGAAGCCACTTGTAGTGAGAGAATTAAGGGTTTTTTCCCTCCTTGTACTAATCTTCAATGAACTTGAGTAATCATTGTTTATGAAGCATTTCTGTGTATAGGACAGGCATAGGTACTGTGAACAACAAGGTTTGTGGTCTGAATGTTTCATTTACACACAGACCGTTGGTTTTCAAATGACTGTTGCTGTTAATGTGAGCAACAACAAAGTGCTACTGAAATTATTAGTTGTTTTCGTCTTAAAAGAGGTAATCATTCTGATGGCATCCATGAAGTTTTATATTGGAAAGGGATTTCCATAACTTACTAACTGAAGAAGTTTAGAAATTAGGCTACGTATGCAGTTCACGAATGCAAGTGCTAACTGTTGTTACCCTTTGACCTGCAGTGATGGTGTCTGGGACCCTGAGAAGTGGCATGCCTCCCTCTACCCAGCTTCCGGGCGGAGCTCACCAGTGGAAGGTCTGAAGAAAGAGTTGGATACAGACCGGCCTTCCTTGGTGCGCAGGATAGTAGGTACGCACAGTCACTCAAATGCGGGTAGCAATTTTGGAGACGATGCTCTTTGCTGCTGACTTCATTCTCACTGTGTGAGTTTTATGCATTGGGAGACAGTGTCATTATTAGGAAACTGACTTGACAGTTGGATTTTTTCTGATTAGCTACCAGAGTAAAATCATAGCCTTCCTGTACAGCAGTGGTGAGTGGGCTGTACTGGGCTTTGTGCTTTCATGTTAAAAGTACCGATGTCTTTCACTGATGTGAATAACTGAGTGAGGTGTGGTAGGGAGCGAAAAGCTGCCTATGTTTAGTCTCATGTGAGACTCGTCCTCAGGCGTAAATCAATTCTGGCAATTCTTAACTCACAGTGGCTTGTGATCTGAATACCGGGTTTGGGTATGGTTTGAGACTGGAGTAAAGCTTGATCTTCCATACCTTTACCCCTTTAAAATAGAACAGAGTCTGCAGAGTGAAATGGAGTCCTGGCTATGTAGAAGCCGTCAAAGAACTTGTTAGACGAGGACCTCCTCTTGAGATGAGCGGAAGACCCATCATAAAACAAACTTGGAACTGACAAAGAAGATGGGGTGACTCTAGCTTGAGCTGTAAGACCTTCTACACAGTTTGTCAGTACATGTAGTGCAGTGATGTCCCTTGAGCAAAGAATTTATTCTAACAGAATCATTAAAGATGTGCAGAGACTTTATTAAAAAGATGAAAACTTAGCAACCTAGATATTCAGCAGTAGAAATGAATGGAGTAAACTTTGGTTTATCCATATGTAGGAGTACATTGCTCAGCTGTTAAAACATTGGAGACGTGTTTACCAAGTTATACAAAATTGCCCATGTTGTATCTTATTTAAAAAAAAAAAAAGATGGAAATTCTAAAGTGCACACCAAAACATTTTAGGAAGTGTTTCTGGTGAGAGGATTAAAGGTTTTCCTCATTTGGACTTATATTTAGTTTTCTGACTGTCCTAGGAAGAAATTGTGTGTCTGTGGTGACTTTTACTTTTCTTACACCTTTATTGAGATAAAATTGGCATACAGTAGGTATGGTACACATAAAGTGTACCATTTGATGACTTGTGTATACATCATGAAACCATTGGCACAATTGAAGTAATAAGCATTTCCATCACCACTAAAAGTCTCCTAGTACCTGCTGCGTCCTTCCTCACACTTCCCCAGGGGAGGCACTGGTCTACTTTCTGTCACTATGGTTTACGTTTCCTAGAATTTAATATAAATGAAACTATAGAGTATGTACTCTTTGGGTAGTTTCGTTCACTTAGGATAATTGTTTTAAGATTCATGTTGTTGGGTGTATAAATAGTTCGTTCCTTTTTATTGCCTGGTAGTATTCCATTGTATGAATTTGCCACAGTTGATAGACATTTGGGTTGTTTCAGTTTTTGACCAAAACTACTTTGAACATTCGTGTAGAAGTCTCTGTATAGACATATGCTTTAACGTTTTGAGAAGCTGTCAAGCTGTTTTCTGAAGTGGGTGTACCATTTTACATTTCGACCGGAAGTATATGAGAGTTCCACTTGCTTCACATCCTTACCAGCACTTGGAACGGTCAGTCATTTTTATTTCAGCCATTCTGATAGGTGTATTGTGGTATCGCATTATTGTTTAATTTCATTTCTCTAAAGAATAATGTTGAATATCTTTTCATGTACTTATTTGCCATCCATGTATTTTCTTTGGGAAATGTCTATTCAAACCATTTATCCATTTTTGTTTTTGTTTGAGTTTTTAAGAGTTTTTCCTTTTTCTCTCTCTTTTTTTTAAGAGATCTCACAATTTTTTTTTTAATCCTCCACTTGTGCTTTTTTTTTTTCCCTTGGTGGGGGTAGGTAATTGTAATTAGGTTTAGTTGCCTATTTGATGGAGGTATGGGGGATTGAACCCAGAACCTCGTGCATGCTAACTAAGCATGTGCTCCACCACTGAGCTATACCCTCCCCCACTTAAGGGTTTTTATTTATACTGGATACAGGTCCTTTACCAGATGCATGCCTTTGAAATGTGTTCTCCCAGTCTGTGACTTGTGTCTGCATTTCTCTGAACAATACCTTTCAAAGAGCAGTTTTAAATCTTGATGAAGCGGTTTATCATTTTTTTAAATGAATTGTTTTCTTGGTATTGTGCCTAAAAAAACTTTACTAACCCAATGTCACAGAGATTTTCTCCATATTTTCTTCTAGAAGTTTTATATAGTTCTAGGTGTCATGTCTATAATCCATTTTGAGTTAATTTTTGTATATGATAGTAGGTATGACTTCAAGTCATTTTTTTGGCATGTGGATATCCACCTATTCAACACCGTTTGTTGAAGAGACATTTTAACTTTTTAAGTAGTTACTGTTTGAAATATTGATACTTACTCTAGTTTATTAGTTGACTAAACATTTGCTAATAATTACCTAGGTAAGGACTTAGTCAAAATAAAGGGATTGTGGAGATTAATCATGGAAAATCATTTATTATGAGGTACACTTATTTCTCCAAAGAGAAGCAGAAGGCTCAGTCAGTCTTCTTTGAAGAGGTAATGTACATGTTACTCTGTAGCTGCTTTAGTGGTGACTTTTCCATTACCTCCACGGCCACCAGTCATGGACAGACCACCTGAGGAGCAAAAGTGCCCTTGCTGGTTTGCTTAACTTTCCTTTTCCGGCATCTTTCCAGATCCACGGGAGCGTGTGAAAGAAGATGACTTAGACGTTGTTCTCAGCCCGCAGAGACGAAGCTTCGGAGGGGGCTGCCACGTAACGGCTGCCACTAGCTCCCGGCGCTCAGGAAGCCCGCTGGAGAAAGACACTGATGGGCTCCGCCTGCTTGGTGGACGAAGGATTGGCAGTGGAAGGATAATCTCTGCTCGGACCTTTGAGAAGGATCACCGTCTTAGTGATAAGGACCTGCGGGACTTGAGGGACAGAGACCGAGAGAGGGACTACAAGGACAAGCGTTTCAGGGTTTGTCTTCTCGATCCTCTGGCACCTCACGTGTTCACCACGTTTCTTTGTGATGCTGGGTGAACGTAGCCCATTCTTAAGCCAGAGAGAGCTGGGGGTGGGGAGGTGCTCCAGGTCTACAGCAAAGGGTGTTCATTGATCTACTGAGCAGTATTTCATTCACCAAGACCTGATTGAGGTAGAAATGCCTTAACTAGAATCTTATTTTTTATCTTGCATTGTGTACTTTTCCAGAGGGAGTTTGGGGATAGTAAGCGTGTCTTTGGTGAGCGTAGAAGAAATGATTCCTACACGGAAGAAGAACCAGAGTGGTTCTCAGCTGGACCGACCAGTCAGTCTGAAACCATTGAGCTGACTGGCTTTGATGATAAGATACTGGAAGAAGATCATAAGGGGAGAAAAAGAACAAGGCGACGGACAGCCTCTGTGAAGGAAGGTCAGCAAAAACTTCGGGGAGGGAAGCTCACTGCTCTCAGATGAGATGTGCTTATAATTGGCTTAATCGTACACTTAGGAGTGGAAACCAGTTGTTAAAAAGTGGCAAGTTTTTAATGTTGAAGCCTGATTTTGAAACTGCTTCCTAAGCGTGGATTCACTGTGTGTAGCTTTTACTGTTTCTTTCAACTTTTCTGCCTGTAGAGCTAAACAGAAAAGTCTCACATTACCCAGTAAGAGCAGTGTGAACTCGTAAGGGTTCCACAGAGGTAAGTGCATGTGGTAGAAATAACGACAGGTCTCGTTTATTGAGAACGTGTGTACTGGACACAGTGGTGAGTGTTTTGTCCATATACTGCTTCTCCTAACATCTACTGTGAGGTAGGTGCTATCGGGCCCATCTTACAGAGGAGCAAATAGAGGCACGTGGGGCTTCTGTGACTTGTCTCTGGACACTGAGGAAGTGAATGGTGAAGCTGGAGTTGAACAGGATGCTTGTGCTTCAGAGCCCATGGTGTTAGGGCCTCCCTTAGGTCAGTTGGTTGTTTCTTGGCTTCTCCCAAACTTGCTTTCTCAGGTGTCTCCTTCGCTAAACTGAAGAAGCCAGAGCTAATGTATGCGGGGTGCCTGGTGCAGGGTGGGAGCCCACTAGCCGTGCGCCAGGCTGTGCCTGGCTCTCAGGTGGCCAGCCCTGGGCTAGTGAAGAGCCAGGTGGGTGACTTGGGAGACTTTGCTGTTAAACTGCCTCTGAGGTGTGCCCTTGTCTCATTCTCAGTCAGGCTAAAGCAGCACTGGCCAGTGTGGTCTTTTCACTTCATGGTAAAGGTCTGGCTTCTGGTGAGAAAAAGCCTGTGCTTTTCTTAACAGCTGAAATCTGAATTCCAGCCATTCTTGTTTCAACAGAGGAGGAACCAAAAGTAGCAAAATAAATAGTGTCACCTCTTCACCTTATAGATGCAAAAAGAGATAATAGGCCTGAGGTGACAACAAGACCCTGTCACACAGGTTCCATGGCAGAGTCTCGAGTGGAACCCAGGGGGCCTGGCTCACTTGCCCCACTGGTTGATTGCTGAAGGTCCCTAGTCTGCCCTAGCTACTGTATTTAAGATAAACAAGTACTCTCGTTTCATCTTGGCTGCAAGAATGAAGAAGGGGTGGTGATGAGTTCCTTTGAGTCCATTTTTGTGTCTGTATTCCAGCTTTCCATTGAACTCAGTCTGTAGAATTCCCTGCAGGCACACAGTAGTGCTGGGAGCTTAGCAGTGAACGAGACAGACGTGTTCCTTGCCTGCATGATTTTAAAATGTGTGTGTTGAGCACCCACTCTACAGGGCCCAGTACTAGGTGTTGTATGTATGGTGATGAATGAAACAATTTGAATATGTATCACATTTATAAACCAAAAAACTACATAAAAGGAGGAAATGGTTAAAACCCTCCATTGATAGAAAAGTTTAATTTGCATTCTCTCCAGTGAAAGTATATGCTCATTCTGAAATGGGATATAATGTGCCCTTAATCATCTTTCCTGGGTCCCTGGCTTTTGAGACTATCGTAATAAATGGCCAGTTGTGTTTGTCTGCTAATGCATATTCCTATCCGCTCTCAGTTGTCAAGCCCAGTTTGCTCTCAAGCTGGCATAAAATTAAATCTGGAACACTCTTGCTGCTTTCAGGAACCTTCATCTGTTAAGAGATGTCCTCATCTCAACACAAAATAAAAGAGTATAGGAGAAAGTTTCTTTTGTAAGTGTATGAACCAAGCACCGACTCTTTTCCAGCTCTCATCCTTAAGTGAGGGTAACACAGCTGCAGCAGTGTATTTGGCTCGTCACTCCTGAAGTGGCCAGGCAGGTTCTGGTGGATAAAGTGGGTTCAGAAGAAGCACTGCTCTAGTGGAAAAGGACACAAATGACATTGATTAGGCTGTTAAGTTGTCTACCTTTTCCAGGGTTTCTTTGTCTGTAAAATGAGGGAAGTATCTCCACCAAAGCAGTCATTGTAGTTAAATGTCAGTCTTTAAGGAACGGCACCTGCCTCTGCTGGTTGGCGGTAAGCATGTGCTGACCCACGGGGAAGGCTGCCTGTGGCCTTGTCCATGGCTCACAAATGTGCCAGCCTGGGTGGAAGAGTGCTGCTGGCCTTCCAGGGCTGAAGATTCTGCCACCTGCTAGCTTTGAGACCTTGGGTGAGCAAGCCACTTGGCCTCTCAGTTCTTGTAGTCCCCTGCCTTGCTGTCTAGCTCTTTGAAGTGTTATTGGAATGAAGGCAGATGATAGCATTTAACCTCTCTTTGTCTGGAATACTTTGGCTGAATAATATCAAGACTGTGGTCCTGTTGAGGACTTCTGAGAAGCGATGGGTCCAGGTTTTGGCACTGTTTTTTAGGAGAACTTCATGTCGGCTGTGATCTTGAAACTACAGGCAGCTTTTATGTAGGTGCTTTTGCTGGGTAGAGCTTTAGGAGTTCTGTTTTTCAAATTAAAAAGTTGATTATCCAGTATTTTCCAGTGCATTTAAATTTTAAAAGAAAAAAGTTTATTTTTATCCAGAGGATCTTGCTTTTTGCCCATCCTCTGGCTAGAACTAACATGTTAGTATCCTCAAACATTAGCACTTGGTAGCATCACTTAAGAACTCACCTTCCCATCGTAACAACAACCAGATGTTACTGAACTTTAAATGTACCAGGCACTACGGAGTAAGACAAAGCTGATTAGAGCAGCTTAACCTGCCCTCAGAAAGTTCAGTCCCACAGACGGTTACCATAACAAAGTGCAATAAGTACTCAGAACAGATCATAGAGAAGGTGGTGATTTATTTTGCTGGCAGGCCAGCTTCCCAGTAGAGGTGACATTTGAGCTTTGCCTTGAAGGATGAACTGCAATCTGTAGGCAAGTGAAAACTGACTTTGTGCTGTTTCACGTAAATACCTCAGGTTGCTGACCCCGACTTAACGTGGTGATGCAGAGGCGTGAGTGAAAGCAGAGCCAAATTGGTTCCATTTTTAAGCAGTAAGAGAATCTCAAAGGCTATCCTTTAAATAAAAAAAATCACTACCGTATAGAAAGCGAAGAATGGACAGAGGAGGGACCATAATCCCACGTCGTGTTGGTGTTCTGGCTTGTTATTAAGGCTTTTTCCCTCCGCCAGCTCCCATAAGAAGGGAGCTGTTTTACTGCTGCCCGTCCTGTACCAGCACGAGAAGTCTGCTTTCAGAGTCATCTGTGTCTCTTCTGCATGCGTTATGACGGCTGAGGCCACAGAGTAAGTCTGGAGTGGTTTGCTTGATCAGACTCTTTGTCCTGGTTTTGCTTTCAGGCATAGTCGAGTGCAATGGAGGCGTGGCCGAAGAGGATGAGGTGGAGGTCATCCTCGCGCAGGAGCCTGCTGCTGATCAGGAGGTGCCGAGGGACGCCGTCTTGCCCGAGCAGTCCCCAGGAGAATTTGACTTTAATGAGTTCTTTAACCTTGATAAGGTGCCGTGCTTGGCTTCGGTGAGTGTAGCAGCACACTTACAAACACGGATGGTGCAACTGCAGGGTTAAATTTGACCCGAGTCTTTAAGATACCTCTTCTTAGAGTATGGTTGTGCTAGATGGTTTGGGGTTTTTTGGCTTTTGTTCTTAAATATTATTTGAATTTTTATTGGCATTGTTTTGAGAGGCTTAGTGGAAATGACTAAGTGAGAATTCTATACCAGTTAACACTTTTTCCAGGCTGTTAGCATTGGACTAAGAATCTTCAGATGTTTAAGAACATTGTCCACTTTTATTTTTAAGTAGATAAGTGTTTGTTGTTAAGGCTTACTGTGGAGGTGGATTTTTACAACTGGTGAATGGTGTCGCACTGATCTGCATTCTTTGCGTAAGGCTGACCTGTTAGGTGGTACCTTTGTGATGTGATGGTTCCGAAAACCTTTGGTGAAAAGGAATATGGGATACTATTGTTGTTGCTGTTAAACTGTTGTGAGATCTAGTCTTTCTCGACTTTTAAAGTAGAAACAGTATGACATCCCTCAGATATAAAACTTAAATGTAAGACAGGACAGCATAAGACCCCTAGAAGAAAACATAGGCAGAACATTCTCTGGAATAAATTGTACCAGTGTTTTCTTAGGTCAGTCTCCCAAGGCAATACAAATAAAAGCAAAAATAAACAAATAGGACCTAATCAAACTTAAAAGCTTTTGCACAGCAAAAGAAACCATAAACAAAATAAAAAGACCACTTAGCGGAATGCAAAAAAGTATTTGCAAACAATGCTACCAACTAGGGATTAATTTCCAAAATGTACAGACAGCTCATATAGCTCAATAACAACAACAACAACAAACCCAATTTTAAAAAATGAGCAGAAGCCCTAAATAAACATTTCTCTAAAGAAGATGAGCTGGCCAACAGGCACATGAAAAGATGTTCAACATTGCTAATTATTAGAGAAATGCAAATCAAAACTACAGTGAGGTAACATCTCACACCGGTCAGAATGGCCGTCATTAAAAAGTCTACAGATAACAAGAGTGTGGAGAAAAGGGAACCCTCCTACACTGTTGGTGGGAATGTAAATTGGTGCAGCCACTATGGAGGACAGTATGGAGGTTCCTTAAAAAACTAAAAATAAACTTACCGTATGATCAAGCAATCCCATTCCTAGGCATTATCTGGAAAAAAATATAATTTGAAAAGATTCATGCACCCCAGTGTTCACAGCAGCACTGTTTACAGTAGGCAAGAGACATGGAAGCAACCTAAATGTCCATCGACAGATGATTGGTTAAAAATGTTTTATATATATATACAATATATATACACACACACACACAATTAAACATACACACACAGTGGAATACTACTCAGCCATAGAAAAGAATGAAATATAATGCCATTTGCAGCAATATGAATGGACCTAGAGATTATCATACTAAGTAACAAAAGTCAGAAAGACAAATACCATATGATAGCACTTCTATGTGGAATCTAAAATATGATACAAATGAACTCATTTACAAAGCAGAAACAGACTCACAAACATGGAAAACAAACTTATGGTTACCAAAGTGGATAGGTGTTGCAGACAGATAAATTAGTTTGGGATTAGCAGATACAAACTATTATATATAAAATAAACAACAAGGTCCTACTATATAGCACAGGGAACTATATTCAGTATCCTGTAATAAACCATAGTGGAAAAGGAAATGAAAAAAATTGTGTTTAACTGAATCACTTTGCTGTAATACCACAAACTAACAACATTGTGAATCAACTATACCTCAGTAAAATATTTAAGTATTAAAAATCTCGTCTAGAAAGAGCTGAAACATACCAGCATGTAGTTCAGTCTCCTCTTCCTGACCCACTGATAGCAGACAAGGATGCAGCAGAGGTCAGAGCTGAGATCTCCATCTCCTGTGCCAAGGCACGGAGCGAGGCACCGCTACTGTGGAATGCCCCAACTGGCTCTGTGGTAAAAATGACTGAACAGATAAACTCAGGATTGTTTTGTTGTTCAGAATGCTTTAGTATCTTGAAATTGGCATTTCTAGTAAATGTGTATAAAAGTGATTTTGTTTCTACTTATGTTTTGGCTATAATAAAACTTAGTTTCTATAATAGAAACAGTCACTGATCAAGATATGGAAATGACTTTCTCAACACTTACTGTCAGATCTTTAGAAAATGTCCAGATACTTTATATTCACATCTTTTACTTTTTCATGTTCTTCCTATATATCTTCTGGCTTTTTTCCTAAACAGTGTGATCAGAGGAAATAAAAGGATTAAAGTGCAAAACTATTTTTGCTATTTGTAAAATTTCAAAGTCTTTTCAAAATTAAAATATTTTTAATAGCTCTAGCTTTTATTTTTAAAATAATTCCTATTTATCTCCGAGGTGGGTGTATTTTGGGTACAATTCCCAATTTTTCACAGTGAAACATCACTTCATAATGCCTGTCTTATAATTTAATGATTGCAAATTATGCACTTGAAAGTCAGTACTATTTAAGGTGTGAGAGTCTACAGGTAGAATGTGATTGAAACTGCATAATACCTGAGAAGATAGAAGTTCCACGGGTAATCAAATTGATGTCTTGAATTAAAATCCCTTATCCTTGTATTCAAGAGAATTATTTGTGGCTTAGATTGGGTATGTGTTAGGAGAAAATTCTTCCAGATAGGAATAAAAGTATAAACTTAACCTTCCACTACTGAACTTTGACTAGAAACTGAGTTCTAGACTTCAGATAAAACAAAGTTCCTAATTCTCATCTGTGTACCGGTTTTGGGGGAACCCTTTTTTTTATCATTGGTATAGAAGTGAAAGTTTATCCCTTACTTTCAAGGCTGTGCCTCATCTTTGGATTGACGTTTGCTTTATCTTGTCTTTTCTAAATATTAATAAGAACACTGCATAAAGATCAGTTTGGATCTTTAATTAGATTTATAATCGGGTAAAAAATGCTTAAATCTAGTTTTTAAGAAGAGTTGGTAGTAGAAATTACTACTATGAAACAGTGTTGAAGAAATTTTTTCTACTCATAGAGCATCATTTAATTGCTCTTATTAAACCAGAAACTATGGAGGTCAGATTTAAGCAAAAACAAACACCTGAAAACCTCCCATTAAGTTTCAAGAGATACTAGAGATCAGTTGAATGTTCATCTTTCAAATTCTGACACACTTTCTAAACTTTGACTTGGAATTATGATCTTCATGAGCTCTACTTTTTAGCTTTCGGGTTCTAAAATTATCTGCATTGGATTTTGTGGTGTTCATTACAATCTTGAGGATGTTGAACTTTGAAGCAGAGCTTTTCATCAGCTCTCCATGCTTGGTTGATGGCCACTCTTCAGCCTGGCAATGGGCTGCTTTACTCTGGTGCTGATTTGATTTTGCAACTATGCCCCCTTAGAACATTCATGGATTTTCTAACGAGGCGAAGATAGAAAGCCAGAATACTTTGGCACAGGGGTTTTGTTCTGTATGCTTAGAAAGTACATGGTTGGTTATGCCCAAGTCTTGGTTACTCAGAAATGATCCAGGAGGGGAAGAAAAATTAACGATGTTCAAAATCCTAAGTTCTGAGGGTGTTTACCTTCAGATCAGCAGCATCAAAGGAAGTTTCAAAGTAAGTGACCCTTTCTTAAGATTTGAACCTTCTTGTCCTTTTTGCCTAGAAACTATCATCTTAACCCCTTTTACCTTTCTTTTTAGATGATAGAAGATGTTTTGGGAGAAGGGTCAGTCTCTGCCAGTCGGTTCAGTAGGTGGTTCTCTAACCCGAGCCGATCAGGAAGCCGATCCAGCAGTCTTGGGTCAACACCACATGAAGAACTGGAAAGACTTGCAGGTAAAAGTGCTTCAGATTCTGGCCTTGGATGTAGACTTGAGCTTTCTCTGACATGGTTCATTCTGTCTTCATTAGGCAGGGGTCTGTTAGCATTAAAGGTCTCTGGATACTGATAAAACCTTCGATTTGTGTTTTCTTAATATTGTTGATGATATGTTTTTGTACTTGATCATGACCAGTTAATTATGAATATATTTACTTGCAATATTAGGTCTGGAACAAGCCATCCTCTCTCCTGGACAGAACTCGGGGAATTATTTTGCTCCTATACCATTAGAAGACCATGCTGAAAATAAAGTGGATATTCTAGAAATGCTACAGAAAGCCAAAGTGGATTTAAAACCTCTCCTTTCCAGCCTTTCTGCAAATAAAGAAAAGCTTAAAGAGAGCTGTAAGTATTTATTACAGTCTGCTTTAGATATCTGAAACATTTGGATGATCAGTCTAAACGCAGAATTGGTTCTAACAGACTGCTGTTCTCATCAGAAGTCAAATAGATGGTGGGTTTTGTTTAATATTCTTCAAAAACACTTTTTTTTGTTTGTTTTCTTTGGGTTTTTTTGGTGGGGGGTGGTGAAGTAATTAGGCTTATTTATTTATTTATTTATTTTTAGAGGAGGTACTGGGGATTGAACCCAGGACCTTGTGCATGCTAAGCATGCGCTCTACCATTTGAGCTATACCCCCTACCCAAAAACACTTTCTAATCGAATAATACCACCTCTTTGAGAATCTAGTAGTCAGTGGGTCGTGAGGCCGGTGGTAGGAACTTTCCCTCCAAGCCCTCCTCCTTACCTGGAGCCTGATTATGACACTCCAGTGAATGCTGTAGTCCTCCTGAGCGTGACTTGGCAGCTCCTCAACCTCTGCCCCAGGCTGCTGCGTTCCTGCTGAGGTTAAAAGCCCTCAGCATAAACCTTAGTCGTGTAATAACCATGGTGCAGGAGGCGCTCTTGCTGGCGTTGGGCTACCTGGCATTCCTGTCCCTGGTAGCAGGTCTCAAGAAGACTCATTATAAAACGTCCCCCTGCAGGATCTGAAAGTCTTTTCCGTCGGTCTGTTTTTAGTGTCAGCCTTTTCTGACAGCCTTACTTCAGCTGTGAAATAAATCGGTTTCACCTTCACCATCACGTTAAGCAAAAAGAACTCCTAAAACATATTCCTTTGCTGGGCTTAACCTGGACTTTCCCAACCTTTCAGCACATTCAGGGGTTGTGCTCTCAGTGGAAGAGGTAGAAGCAGGGCTCAAGGGCCTGAAGGTGGACCAGCAAGTGAAGACTTCGACTCCTTTTATGGCAGAACATTTAGAGGAGACCCTGAGTACTGTGACCAGCAATCGACAGCTCAAAAAAGATGGAGATATGACTGCGTTCAACAAGCTAGTGAGCACCATGAAGGCAAGTGGGACTTTGCCTTCTCAGCCCAAAGTCAGCGTAAGTATTTGTCACACATCCCAGCCTTTTCTCCTTTTCCCTCTTTCTATTCCACCTCCCATCGCAATAAATGGATTTTTTAAAAAGGTATTCTGAGTAAGTTGGAAATTCTTTAGTGGTCATTTGGTCCTTGATGCTTTTGTGTGTTAATTACCACTGTACTGTTTGTTACTAGAAAAAAGCAGACTTGTGGTTAATCTGTACATGTTGTGGGTGACAGTATATGGATTGAAAGATGCAGACACCACTTGCTTATCTTAACTCACTGCTAAAGAAGTGTAAAAATATCTTTCGGGATGAGCTCAAGAAAGTTTTCTGTTTATTCAGCTACTTAAGTTAAAGTAACTTACCATATTTTCATAGTAAAATCTTTCTTTTCACACCTTCTAGTTACCTCCAGACACCTGGGATCATTTGCTTGCTTGATTAGGCTGTTGACAGTTGTACGTATTATTGTAAAGTATCTGAGATGGATTTTTCAAGACAGTTACTTTCTGTTAATTTACTAATAGAAAAATCTTTGACTGCAAACTTGTAAAACACCTCCAGGCGTTCAGTAGGGTTACAGGGTGCCTGCATGTCAGTAAACGCAGGTATGTAGCACATACTGGTCTTTGTTACAACACGTTAGAGGGTGGCTCTCAGCCATAGTCTGTTTGTCAGTGTTGCTAACCCTTGATGCTACAAAGTGATAGGAGAAACGGTAAATCTGAATAATAAAAACATAAACATAGACTTACTCTAGTTGCTAAGTTACAGCAAATTTATCAAATTGAGTTTTGCCTCTTGTTTTCTCCTGACGCCGTCTCGTCTGGGAACTACAGGTTAACCATGGCAGTAGTTGACTCATTGCGCCTCGTACCAAGGGAGGGCAGCTGATCTTTGGTGTTTCTTATCTGACCAGCAATTAGTGTTAGGTCCTAATAGGTGCCATTGTCCCTGGCCTACCTGCCTGACTCTCTACCTCTGAAAGGAGGCATCTCAGATAGATAGGCTTGTTCCTGTGCATCTGACCACACCACGCCAGTCACAGGGGAATGTTCCTTGTAAGCTGCTTTAGAATAATTTCCCTACAAAGAATTACTAGATGTGAATGCTTTCAAATGAGGACTAAAGGGACTGCAGACTATCCTGTTCTGCTTTCTCGTTACCTTTATACCTTGGTGACTGGGTGCCGACTACAGTGGTGTGTGAGTGACTAAGAAATGGGAGTGGGGGAATTCAGTAGTTTACCTGATGCTCTTGAATATTTTTGTTTCAGGTATGATTTTAGGGTTTGATGTTGGGGTTTCTGTGCTCTGAAATATATCTGGTTTCAGCTCAAGGAATGAGCCTCAAATACATGCATAAAGGAATGGATGATATAATTTAAGTTGCTAGGTAAAGAGTAACACAAACTCAACCTAGAAAGAACGCAACAAGGAAATAATGTAATAAGTGGCCCAGGTATTGTCCCAAAATACTGCTTGATTTGCATGTTGTTGTTAAGTCATGGACTACCTGAGAAATCAAGTCTGTAATTACTACAACTGTGTGTGTTATGTGTATACTATTTCTGATCTGCCGCCATCCATTTCGGTTCAGTCATATTGGAGATAACCATACATTACAGAACAGTTTGTTCAAAACAATGAAGTTCAAATTTCCTGAACTATAACAATTCTAGCCAAACTCACATGTTGTTTACTAGGTTTTTTTGTACCATCTGTGGTACGTGTTAAAGATAATGGGTACCAAAGGTTGTCTCAAAAATTAAAATGTATAAATTATCAGAATTTCCTACTTGTGACTTCCTGCTAAATAAGCATTCCCCTATTTCACCATTTTTCTTTTCCCCTTTTGGTCACAATGTTAGAAATAGTAAAATGGACTTGAGCTTACCACAGAGAGGAAACGACCTTGTCTGAGGGTCTCTGAGTGGACCTTGCACATACATGTGAAGATTCTTCCCGTTCCCAGATCTTTGGGATCTGTGTGATGAGAGGGTGGAACAAGTTGATCTCAGTTAGTTTTCTGTGATTTGGACGTCATTCTGCGGTTAAGTGCCAACTCCCTGGGTAGTTTTTAGTGTTTTCTTTTGGTCCCAAATTAATCTATAAATATGTAGAAGTTTAAAACCAGTTCTCCTTTGACTTTTTTAGCGAAACCTTGAAAGCCATTTGATGTCCCCTGCTGAGATTCCAGGCCAGCCTGTCCCTAAGAACATCTTGCAGGTACTTCACAATCTTATACAGAGGCCTCGGAGTCCTGAACAGTAGTCCTCTGAACTGGTTTTGTGTAGTGGTCCAGTTCCATGCTGCCTCGCAATGAAGGATGTGGTGTCACTGCCTGGCATAGTTGTGTCGCTGTTAATCTCAGTGTGGGGTGGGGAGGTGGCTAAAAAAGAGGACAGACTAAGCCCTTGATTTCCAGTTTGCAAGTTTGCAATTTCTTTGGAGATTTAAAGTATCTAACCTATGTTTGTAGCACTAACTTAAAGGAAATGTTGCTAGCTGAACGTACAGAGAAATTTGTTGTGTGTGTATGTGCCAAGTTTGTCAGTGGAGAATGAGGGAGATTAATCATTGATTTCAAAAATTTAATCCATAATCCACAACCTCTGACTAGGAGGAAGGACCAGGTTTGTTCACAACGATTTGACTTTTCTGCCTTTAGGAACTTCTGGGTCCACCAGTTCAGAGACCTGCTTCTTCCAATCTTCTGAGTGGCCTTATGGGGAGCTTGGAGCCTACGACATCTTTACTGGGGCAAAGAGCACCCTCTCCTCCCTTGTCACAGGCATTTCAAACAAGAGCAGCCTCAGCCGACTACCTTCGTCCCAGAATACCTTCACCAGTTGGTAAATGCTCGCAGACGCAGGCCTGTCCCCGTCATCATGCCCTCCGCTTCCCCCGCAGAGGTTGTACCAGTCCCCTGGAACTGGCCAGCTCTTTTTCATGGGCATCCTTAAACAGTTTAAAAAGAAATGTATTCATTTATTATGCTTTTTTCAGTGGGTGGTGAGGACACAAATGAGGAAAATAGCTTATTTATCTACCTGCTCTTCCAGTTAAGTATGTTCGTGTTACAGTTTTGTATTTTTTTCTTGAGGTTGATCTAAATTGGATCCAGCTCTTCAGTCATTTTTCTTATTTTGGGAATTCAAGCAAAAAAAGTTATTTTGGCTCCTTAGGTTTTTCCTGTATGGAGAAGTCAGGGTGTGGCTCTCTACCAGCCTAATGAAGTTGTGCACAATCAACTGTTAGGCCTTGTGGCTAAATTAGAATAATTTAAGAAGAATGAATGGAAGAAGCACTCAGAAGGCTGTCTTAGCAAAGTGTTGTGCAGATTCTCAGAGTGTCCCTACCACCTTGGACCACGTTGGGCTCCTGGCTTCTCTGGCCCCTGCCAGTCATACCTTGAAAGGAAGTTTTTGCAATCTTTCCAGAGTTAGGAGGATGCAGTGGAAAGAGTATGAACCACAAAGCACTGGTCTCTGCTTTGGTATCAGCTGGCTTGATGATGGTGGGCCAGATCACTAGCTAGAAAAGATCTTCTCTAACAGACAGAGGACTCAGCTCTAAAAGGGACAAAGCTGACAGCTTAGTGAGGAAAATAGATACACCAGCAATTTGGGTCATTAAATGATCTGACTGAGGTCCACTTAGCCCACTGTGGGCGCACAGAAGGAGAGAGGCATCATCAGCCCGGGATCTCAGTACTTCCTGGCAGAGGTGGTCTTCAGCGTGGAGCAGCAGGCATCAGTGATGGTGCCTGCCTGGTGGGCGGCTGCTGTCTTGACACTCACGGAGACTAACTTTCCAACAGGTTTCACAGCAGGACCACAGCAGCTACTCGGAGATCCATTCCAAGGCGTGCGCAAGCCTATGAGCCCTGTCACAGCCCAGGTCTGGCCGAGGTCTTTCTCACGCTCAGTCTGTTGGCTTGCTTTTCACCCTTACTGTTGCTTGTGGGATGGAGAATTAAATTGGTACAGTGCTTGGAAGTGGTTTTGAACTATAATTCAAGCTCAATGAAGGCTAGAAAGTTGGTGAAATTATATGAACTATGAACATGTGAAGTCATACTTAAATAGCTAAAATCCTGTTCAGTGGATTGGCAGCACAATTAGTTAGGTTTGCAATATCTAGTTTCTCTCAGGTGCTGCTTAAATATACTTTCTCTAAGTGAGCAAAGAGAGAAGGTGTGTTGACTGTCCTCATTCTTCTGCTAACCCTCCTCTGCCACTTCTGTTCAGCAGATGAGCCAGCTAGAACTGCAGCAGGCGGCTTTGGAGGGGCTGGCCCTGCCGCACGACCTTGCAGTGCAGGCAGCAAACTTCTACCAGCCTGGCTTTGGCAAACCGCAAGCGGACAGAACCAGAGACGGATTCAGAAACAGGTAAATTACTAATCCTACCCTTGTGGAGATTTATAAATTATTTTTCCTCAGAGTAGCAAATTAGTGCGTACAATAGAAGTTATACTACGGATAACTGACATACTGTACGATATGTGGTGCCAATTCCATCTCCTGAAAGTTTAGAGAAAATCATATGATTGAATTCTACTGCAGGGGCATAGGTTTGTCATCCTATGTAATTTTAGTCATATTCATTTAAAGGATTCATTTTTACCAGTGTAGGTAGCATAGCTACTTGTTTGCAGTTATGCTGATGAGATGATGAAAAATAAAACTCCACTTAGCTTCCTTCCCCACAGATTCCTTGTTAGATGTCAGACTGACCCTTGATTTGGGTTTGCTGAACAGAGCTGTTAACAAATGATCACTGGTTTCACTCTCCTCGCATTCTCTCTGCTGGTTGCAACAAGTAGTGAGATGAAGTGAACCATGAATTGGGGGCAAAAGGGGTAGCAGTATTGTTCTTTTTTTGTGTGAAATGGAACAGACACAAAAAGCTGCATTAAACAAATGTGTAGTTGATTATAAGGCAGATCTCCCTTGTTAGCTACCCAGAAGCCTTCCATGTGCCTTATCTCAATACCTTTTCTCCCCTAGAAGTGACCATTGTCAAGCCCTTAAAAGTAATCACCACCTTCATATTTTTAGTTTTATCACCAAAATGTACATTCTTGAACACTATATTCCTGCCCCATATAGTACTTGGTAATTAAAATGTATTTATGTTTTCTTATATTAGAAGTCACATTGTTTAAGAAGTCATTTCTAAAATTGCCATATCAGTGTCTCAGTGTCTTGCTTCAGCTGGTCTTATATGTTGACACTTTCAGAAAACTGAGACCAGTTAGTACCCATACTCTTTCAAAGCACTTTTGATACCCAGAATTTTACTTGCTCTTGGGAACAACTCTAGGAGGTAGATGGGGTTAAAGAACTAAATTTTACAAAGAAACAGATTTTTTAAATGTGACTTACTTGAAACTAACAGGTAGATCCAAGTCAGTGTCTGCGGAGCCTTCAATTAATTTTAGTATCGAACGGCAGGCCCTTCCTGAACACTGTATACAGTTGTGTCCCCTGGCAGACATGATTTCTCCTTGCTTCGCTTTATTTTTGTATTGTACTTATCACCCTCTAGCAGACTATATTTTTTTCTCTCTCTCATTGCCCATAGTAACCCGTCTTTACCCTGCAAACACAAGAATGTAATGAAGGCAAAGATTTGTTTCATTTTGTTTATTGCTGTATCCCCAGCACCTAAAACAGTGTTCAGCACATAGTAGGTGCTCAAATATGTTTATCAGAAGGAATAAATGATAGGTCGTGCAGAACCACCAGATTTGGGGTTACCTCTTAACCACCCAGAATACCACTGCGCTCTCTCTCTCCCCCTTTGTCATCATACTCAGTCTCACTGTGGCAGCACTGGGGCTTACCTGGTACAGACTGGAAAGAAGCCATGAGCTTAGGATTCCCATCTGCTTATGAGTCAGAGAATTTACAGAATCCCTGAGTGTACTTGGGCCTTGGCCTTTGTGGTACAAGGTCTAACGTGGCTGAAATGCAGTGAAGGTTTGATTAGTCAATGGGCTCACATAATTCTTCTCTCAGCCTGTTTGTCTTGGTCAGCTGTTACCTGTTTTCTTCCAAGTTAGGAGAGATGGGGAGTCTGTTCTTTTAAATTGTATTTGGGAGGCCTGTGATCAACCTTGTGTGTAGACCAGGAGTGGCAAGGAATGCTGCATGAAACTGGGCCCAAAGAACAACTGAAACTCTTGGTGCTCTAGCTGACTTGAACCAGTGTCTCCCGCAGCAGCAGTTCCTGCCAGGCAGTGTGCTGCCTACCCTCTGGAGCATAGCCGGCTTACAGAATGAAGGCCCTCCCTAGCCTGTGTCACTGGTGTGGTCAGCAAATAACCTACACATCCGCCCTGGGCCAGCCTCCATTCCTGAGGCCTTCCCCGTACTCATTCCTTCTGCCTGAATCGTTGTTCTCCGTCCGTAGATTCTCACTGGCACACTCAGTTTAATGCAGCTCCTTCCCAGAGCAGCTTTCCCAAAGTCCCTGCGGCAGGAGTATCCTCTCATCCCTTCTGCCCCTCACTTTCCCATTGTACACCATTGGTGTCTAACATTGACATGCCTTGTTTGCCCTACATTAGTAAGTGTCTCCCCGCTGGAGGAGAGTTCTTGCAAGGCCCAGAACCATGTTCCATTAAGGTTTGTCTTCCCTCAGAACTTAGCATGTGGTTTTGCATGTGTTAGGCATTCATTAAATGCTTGGGAAATTGAATTAGAGAAAGGAAATGGGAAGCTTCATAGGCTGACCTTGAGTATTATGTGGTTTTTAGAACTTGGAGTTGGAGCAGGTTGGGGATCACACTGATAACTGGTTTGTTCACAGGCAACAGCGAGTGACCAAGTCACCAGCCCCTGTGCACCGAGGGAATTCCTCTTCCCCTGCCCCCGCTGCCTCCATCACAAGCATGGTCAGTGCCCTTTGCCTTTGTGAATGACTTCTGGGCTTCTCCCTGTTTGGTTGTGCTTATGTTGTATCACTGTGTACCGCAAAATATCCTTGCGTGCCTTCCACAGGAGTCTCTGATTTACTAGACTTTTATGACCACCTGTTTATTAGTTCTTCCTCTTTTCAGGATACAGTCTAAGTCTTAGGATTCTAGTGAAGCCCTTAGATTGGGGGAAGTGTGTTCTAGCAGCTGGATGAGTATGGGCTGGAGCATACCCAGTGGGGTAGTATGTTCAAACAAATGAGCAGTTAAAGGGGGGAGCAGGGGAGGACAGGGGTGAAAGACAGAAGGTGAGGTAGATGGGGTGACTGGGGTTGGATCATGGGGAGTCTGGTGAAAGAAACATGATGGGACTTCACAAATTCAGACTCAGATCTCAAGGATAAGAACTCAGGCTGCGTGGTAGAGCACAGGCTTAGCATGCACAAAGTCCTGGGTTCAATCCCCAGGACCTCCATTAAAATAAATAAACCTAATTGCCTCCCCCAACCTAAAAAAGAAAAAAAAAAATTAAGGTTGGTACAGAGGGGCTTGCTTATTTTACAACTGACTCGTGTGCCAGCATCATTTTTTTTAGGTTTCATTCCCCCCCTAGACCCTTACCACCTAATCAAAGCTGATAAGCCAAGGGGAAAAGACTATTATTACCTCTACTTCAGGACCTCAAGTGGGGCTTTGCACTAAGCACCCTGAAGGCAGGATCTCGAAGGAGCTTTTCTGTTCATAATTCATGCTGTCTCCTGTCATCAAGGATTTGGGGTTTAATGAGAAAAGTTGTGTGTGTAATAAAATCATCAGTGTAAAAATAGGCTGTGCAGAGATGGGAACAGTGACCCCACATGGTGAGTACTGGTAGCTGAGGAGACCTGGAAGAAGACAGTTGTGGATTTTCTGGTTGCAGAGTTAAGATGGAAAACCGTAGGAGTACAGAGAGATTTAGGTTCTGGGGTTGTCTCTGGAATGTCCTTTCCCAGCTGGAAGGGCTGTTGCTCCAGGGTGTACTTCTGGCCGTGTTCTTCCACCTTCCCAGCCTAATCGTGGGCTGGGGAAATGGCCGAAGCGCAGGCTGCAAAGGCAGGTCCCCGTCACCACAGACGAGGTAGGTTGAAGTTTCTGTGCTTTAACTACCTTTGTCTTAGAGCTCAATCTAGGTTTTGATGAAAGTGAATTGTGAGCAAGGGATGATGCACTTGGGACACTGCCTGTTTGGCCCATTGTTTCTTCCAGCAGCTAATCACCAGAATATTGCAGTTGGCCTCTGCCACCTGTAGACAGAAGGGGACTCTCCAGCTTGAGTAGTTTGGCCAGTTAATCCTGACCAAAAGGCATTTAGAGAATGTGGTAATACAAATTGGCTTTTCTCTGCAGCTTTCTCCTTCCTTCACTCCTACCTCAGTGATTCGTAAGATGTACGAGAGCAAAGAGAAAAGCAAGGAGGAGCCAGCATCTGGAAAAGCAGCTCTTGGGGACAGTAAAGAGGACACTCAGAAGGCCAGTGAAGGTACTGCAAAGCTGTTGAGGATGTGCTGCCCGACAGGTGTGCCGGAGAGCATCAGCCTGCGTGCTGACCAGCCCGACCTGATTCTCTGCAAAGCCCCGGGCAAGACCCCTGGCTGCCAGCTCATAGTCACTTAGGCACTTGAAATTCTGACCAACCTATTGCGGTATGAATGCTAGTGTTAGACAGCAAGAGCAAGCGTTAGCTTAGGATGCCTATTTAGGCTTGAATTATCAGTACGTTGATTTGGCAGATTAATAAAAGTTCAGTTTTATTTCTGAAAGGTTCTCTCTAGTCTGCAGAGACTATCCAATAAAAATTCTGTGCAGTGGATGAAGCATATAGGAGGTGTGTGAGAGCCTTCAAAGTGTATAGAAAATGAAAGAGGTTTTTAGGAGTTGCACAGTTGGGATTGTTAAGGACATGGCAAAACAGATTCTAATAAGTGAGGCGTACATAGGTTAGAGTATTGGTCTGAGAGCTTTTTGACTCTGCGAAAGCTTCTGGGAAAAAGGAAATCCTATTGGTCCTACTAAAAGGCAGTTCAGTTTCCCTCACGAGACTGTAATTGCTCTTTAAGCTTTCTGCTGTGATGGATTTGCATAATTTTACTCACTTGATCTCCCCGGGAGGCTAAAAAGCATGTTAATCCCAAGCAGCTGATTAGGATGGGACTAGCTCCCCGCAGATCCCAGACCACGGCCCTGAGGCAGAGCAGGTGCCCAGCTGAGGTGGACCACAGGGCCTGACGCGCCAGGCTCGCTTGCCCGTAGCTGTTCTGGGTCGGGAGGATTGTAAGAACAAAGATGCGGGCTTTTTATATGTTATCACTTCAGAGCCTTTGGTTTTTTAGAGTGTAGCAAAAATGAACTGTGTTCCAGCAAGGTGTTGGAAGCCTGGAAAACGTGGAGTCTAGTCTCAGCTCTGTCCCTGACTCCCGTGACCTTGACTGGGCCTGTTCATAAGGCAAAACGATGGTCCCTTTGGTGCAGTTCTCTCTATCTGTTGAGGGGATCAAATAAGGATTGTGAAGTTTCTAAGAAATGAGTTACTGGATCATTGGGAGGACCAAAATATTCTGTCTGAATCCTTACAGAGAACCTCCTGTCATCCAGCTCTGTGCCCACTGCTGATAGAGACTCTTCTCCCACTACACATCCCAAACTGTCGACGCTGCAGCGGTCTTCATGTTCCACCCCACTGTCCCAGACCAACCGTTACACCAAAGAACAAGATTATCGACCTAAAGCAACTGGGAGAAAAACGCCCACCTTGGCATCCCCAGTTCCAGGAACACCTTTTCTCCGCCCTGTCCATCAAGTTCCCCTTGTCCCCCACGTCCCAATTGTGCGGCCTGCTCACCAGCTTCACCCAGGGTTGGTCCAAAGGATGCTGGCCCAGGGAGTACATCCACAGCATCTTCCAAGTCTGCTCCAAGCTGGTAAGTCTGACCTGCCATGGCAGCAGCCGCTAGAACTGATGACATGCTGTGCTGGGGGAGGTTTGCATCCTTAGAATGATGTTGCTAGGTTTTTGTTTTTTTTTTTTTTCCATTTTAACCAGTAGGTGCAAGCTAATCTATCCCTTTGTCCATTAAAAGATTAGGAACCTAGCTTAAGCATTCTTCATTCTGAATAAACTTTCAGATTAGCAAAACTGTACAGCCAAGCTTAAAAATTTCCAGGCAGAGTATTTCTCACGTTTCTTCTTTCTGCCCAATAGGTGTGCTTCCTCCTGGGATGGACCTTACTCATTTACAGGGAATATCTGGCCCAATCCTGGGTCAACCTTTTTACCCTTTACCTGCCACTAGTCACCCTCTCCTAAACCCTCGTCCTGGGACACCTCTGCATCTGGCAATGATGCAACAGCAGCTGCAGCGCTCAGGTAGGTTCAGGAACGGGCCAGGTAAGCTGAGGATGGGCTGAATAGGCTCAGAGTTTTTGGACCAGTTCCCAGTGAAGGGGATGAAATGATACTGACCATTCATTCTTTAACTTACCCTAGCAAGACTGGGATAGGGGTGTAACCAGATAACAGGATGAAGTAAACCAACCTCTGGGATTTGGAACCCCTGTGAAGACAGTGGGAGAGCCAGGTGTGCTCTGGCTTTTTTTGTCCTTTGCCTCCTAGGAGAGGAGGCTGAGAATCCTTCCAACAGTTCAGCATAGGGACTGCCAAGAGTAGATGCTCTCACCAGCTCATGTCAGTGCTTCTGTGATGTGGCTGCTTGTCATGGGAAGTAGTGATGTAACTAGGATGGGTTCTCAGTATGGATGGCTCCTGAATAGCTCAGCTTCCCAAGGTACTCTCTTCTGGTATTTTGCAAAGGGGTTTCCTAAAGAAGCCTGGAATCGATCATCTGGTAAAGAATTCTGTCTGGAGTTTTATGGATAGGGTTTGAGTGAAGCAGGGCCTTAGAGAACTACTTCCCACCTTGTGCGCTGAGTAGTAACCTCCCCTCTTATCCCCACAGTTCTCCATCCTCCAGGCTCTGGTTCCCAGGCAGCAGCTGTCAGCGTTCAGACGACACCCCAGAATGTGCCCAGCCGGTCCGGCCTGCCCCACATGCACTCCCAGCTGGAGCACCGCCCCAGCCAGAGGAGCAGCTCCCCAGTGGGCCTCGCCAAGTGGTTTGGCTCGGATGTGCTGCAGCAGCCCCTACCCTCCATGCCCGCCAAGGTCATCAGTGTAGATGAACTGGAATACCGACAGTGAACAGGCAGGCAGGCTCGCCGGAGCCTGGACCCTGGTGGCACCTGGTCAGAGCTCTGCTTCCTCATCTCGGGTTGATTTATGGGCCTTTATTTTGTGGCAAAGCTGTTCACGGCACCCAGGCACCTGGTGTGGTCTGCATCATGACAGAAGGAACTTAACCCGAGTGGAACCTACGTGGTCTGAATACAGGATGCACGGTGTTGTCAGTCCTGGAAACAGTCTTTTTTTGTAAGATATGTGAATGAAGTGTTGGTGTCTTCACCAAAAGGTGACACCTTAAGGGTTCTAAGGAAATAAATGTATAGAACCTTGTGTACAGACCTGTGTATAAACAACTTTTGTACATACTTATAGGATAGCTTTTTTGAACTTATACAGCTGTACATAAAAGTAGCTGACATTAGTTAAGCCTGTGTCAAGTTTGGATTTTTTTTCCCACTTGTACATTTGGAACTTTTTCTTTTGGCCCATTAAAATTGCATATGCTAAGTGTGTCAATGAAGTGAACGGCACTGTTGTGTTTTTCTTCCTGAATCCCTTCCTTGAGGGAGATTATCTGAAGTTTTAATTTTTCTTTAAAGCTCATGGAATTGAACTCTCATTTAGGAAAAGGAAGCTATGGCCCTCTTTCGTGGGCCTTGAAGACCTCAATGGGCCAGTTTAGGGTGGGCTGACACTACAGGTATCTTGTGGCTAATACCAGATTACAGTGTATAGTTTCTAAAATTAAACCCACCTAGTGAAAAGTCTGTTTACTAGGTAATCATGTATATTATGGTAGTTTCTCCCAAACAAATCCACATTTACTGGGGCAAATGTCAACAATTGGTTGGCTTCCTGTTCTCCAGGTCAGTCCCCCTATAGGGCAAAATGGGGTCTCAGATTCTTGATTCAGTCTGTAATATTTTTCCATATAGAACTTCCCTCAAGACTCTGGTGTCTGTGTTAACTGATCCCTTGTGTTGTATCTCCTTCCTCAGCTCACAGTTATTTTCATTATTCACCTTAATTTCATGCACCACATTCTGGAAAAAAGGATCCTACCAGAATACTCTATGGTTTTAAGTCTCCTTTGCTGACTGAAGGTTTTTCAGTCCTATTGCTCTGAGGTGACAATCTTATTTTACAAGCTCCTCAACTGAACTCATCTAATTTCTCAATACTTGTCCATTTAGGGCCATTAAAGCTACTTTGACTTCATACTAGAGGGTCAAGTAATAAGACCATTCTCATTCACAGGTAAAGTAGGTAAGGTGATTGGATGTTGACTGCAAGGGTGAAAAACAGCCTGAGTGTTGGGTGTAGCCAGTAAACCTGGAGCTGCTCACCCTGCTCGGTACATCCAGGAACACAAGAAAGCAAGTCGTCTTTCAACAAAAATGTGGCTTTATGGATTGAGCATGAGGTCTGTTTCTTCCTGGTACTTCAACTTCATTAGCACTCCCTCCCCCAGTGGGATCAACTGACCGTAATTCCTCAGCTACAGAAATATGCCGTTTAGACTTCTCCCAAATGCCTTGTTTCCTAGTTGAAACTGGGAAAGTCTCTGAAGAACAGTGGCAGAACACAGACACCTGAATCAGTTTCATCTTTCCTGTGTCCTCTTTCATGCTGAACCAACAGTTTTAGGTGTAGAGTAGGGAAGATTGGGTTGGAACTGTCAGTAAGAGCTTCACTTTCAGGCTAGAAGCTGGGATGACAGAAACAAACACGTGTAGGCACGAAGCAAAGGGAAAAGCCATCAGCCAATAATTGGTGAGATGGAGCCAGAAGGAAATGTGTTGCTGAGAAAAGAGCAGAAGCTAGTTACACAGATCTTAACGAAACTACTCTAGTGAATGGGACAGAGTAGAGGCAGAAGAGGAAGCTAATGCAGTCTTCATGAGCTAAGAGACAGACAAAGGATAAGGGCAGGAGAAAGTGCTGTCTCCGCTAACATGTCTTACATGGTACAACTCTGAGAACTTTAGCAGCAATCAAGGCCAGGACATGCAAGACCGCCTCAAAGTGAAAAAACAGGACCACAGAGAAGGTCATGGAAGTTAAGGCGGGGGCAGGTAAGAAAGGAAAGAGTAGCCAGCACTTGGGATTAGTTAGTAGTAATCAATAAGAAGGGGGTGGGGGGTGGGAATGTACAGCCAGGCCTTCTTCCAGGAGACAGCTATTGAGTATATTAAGATGGAAGGGAAGTCAGGTCTACTGGCCTGCAAATGAGATAAACACACTCCAGGAATGAAAATAACTTACAGGAGTACCTAATTCTTCAATAATTCTATTCCCTTTACTAACAGTTGGTTCAAGAATGGGTATGTGACCCAATTTAGGCTATGAGACACAAGGACAAATTGGCTGGCACCCTCTGGAAAATGGCTTCCCCAAAAGAGCGATGTAAAGCCTGGGACTGAGCATTCTGTGGCTGAGGGAGGCCAGCTGTCCAGCAGAGCCAACAAACTGCAATGGACAGAGTAGCCTGATGGAAAGAATTTGGATCCTCAATGACACACCAGCAACCACAAGCCCTTCTGAGCTCCAGACAGCTTATGTGAGAGAAGAGTTTCCTTCCATTTCAGCTGGTTAAGTTAGTTCCTGCTGTTAAACACAGCTAAAAGCATCCACAGTTAATGGCACAGGACAGTGAGTCTGCTTAGCTGTGCTAAAACAGATTAGGAAAGAAAGATGGAATATGTACCAGCACAGGAAATTCAAGCCATGCTGTGACAGCCAAACAACTCTAGTCTTGGAGTTCACGAAGAGAAAGCTTTGCAGTGTAGGAGTAAGCCTCCTTGATGGCCCCTACGCCAGGCAGCATTTCTAACACAAAACTATACCTGTCTCCCAAAACTCCCAACTCTGAGCCCAAAAAGGGAGAGAAAGGAGTAGGATTCTCCCCCAAACGCCCCCAGGGGTCCACTGATAGGGGAAGGAGAAGGTGCTGAATGATGGAAGCAAGGCCTTGGATGAACTTGGATTTCAGCAACCTTCTCTCCCCAACATCCTGGCATTTCATTGAAGCCCAGTGAAAGTGATTCTGATTCTCTGAAAACGCCACCTATGCTGGGGCTGGAGAGCAAACCCTGGTGGAAATCCCATAGCTCAGAAAGCCAACATTTCTCTAAAGAGTTGGGGTAGGCTCTAGATTATGGCCTCTATCGTGAACGTACCAGTGATACCAAGGTCTACTGCAAAGTGACTAGGATACCAAGCCTGAGAGGCTTATCTCCTGGTCTGGGGACAGTGCTACGCCCAAGCTCTAGGAAGACTATCAGAGGGAAATAACTGTCACTAAGGTAACAGGAGTAACAAGTACTGGAAATGGCTAAGTATGTGGATAATCCCACATCCTCACTCCTCACAACCTGCTAGAGGATCTAGCTCACTTCATCTAAAATCAAACTGTCTTCCTATGTTTCTCTTCTCCCCGATTTTCTCAGGGGCTACCCTTCTCTATCATCCCTGTAATCCATACTGGAATAATCTTTGACTTTTATTCCTCCAAAGAGCAAGTTAGTCAGTTACTGAGTTTCGCTTTCTCCTCTGTACCTATATGCCCAAACCCTTCCTCTCCCATATTCTCACTAGCCCAGTTCAACACACAGATTTTTGCCAATTTCCTATTATCAAGACAATTCCTTTAAATTTCTTTATTCCCAGTCCAAAACCTCTAATTATGCCCTTTGTACCCTCTAAGTAGTCCTGCGCCAATGCCTCCTCCTAAACTAACCTCCCACCTCCATACATACACATATACCTACAAACCTGTTCTGAGCACACTGGTTGCCTCCCTTGCAATATTCTGCCTCCATGCCTTCACCCAGGTTATGTGTGGGGCCAGGACTGCCATGGGAGTGCAAGCAGAAGGGCTGGGCTATGAGAAAGGAGACACTTAGTGGTGCTCAGCTGGCAGCATGATTCAACTCAATATTCAGCCCAACACTGACAACACAGCTGTGCTCTAACTAGAGGAAAGGGAACAACATGAGCCAACATTCACCAAGGACTTATATGCCAGACACTATGCTAATAAGCATTTTGCAAGTACCATCTCTCTTAATACTAAGAATCTTCATTCTAGAAGTGTCACTACTACCTCGATGTTACACGAGGAAATCGAGGCTTATAGAAGTTGAGTAATTTCTGCAGGGTTCTACGGCTAATTAGAAGTGGGCCTGCAATCCAAAGCCTGATGTGCCTGGTCAGAGTATTTTACTCAACTGCCACACTACACCATCTCCCAAGTGGGCTAGCCTTGCAGGGAATAATCAGTTAGCTTACATCAAGTCCTTTCTCCAGTATCATCTAGAAAAGACCACCTGAAAGGACTAAAGGCCACATCAGGTTGGAAGGGTTTCCCATAACTAACCATCAAGTGAGATGCTGCAGTCACACTGCTATCCATTTCACATTTAAGACCAAGCTCCCAAGTACCCCTTGTGCAGTTGCCTCACTATACATACCCATCCTCATTCAGTCCACCCCAAAACAAATTCTGACAATGACACATGAACTGTACATAGATGGCTGGCCTACCAGGTCCTTTATGCAGTTCAACGTACAAGGTGATACTAAGTTAAGACAAATGACGTTCCAATTTGGGAGCCTCCATCTCCCTCCCCTGTATCCTGGCTGCCAAAGCCAGACGGGGATTGGGGTCGGGTGTTTGGTCATGGGGGAAGCTGCTGTGGTTGGCCCGGCAGATGGTGGATGGGGAAGATTTCACTTCTTCACAATCTGAATGACATCCTCGTCCTCCAACGTATGGTCTTTACCCACTTTCTGAGGATTGTGTTTCACAGAGAGACCCCAGACCAGAGCGCTGTATGGAAGGGAAAAAAAGAACAGTCAGTGTAAATAATCACCTAGCTCCCGTGCTATCTACCTAGGTGCCACTTTCTGCTAAGATTTAGCATTCCGGTTCTTAAGAGCCAAAGGCTTAAACAGCCAAGGTCTCCTGTCCCCAGTCAAGGTCCAGAGGCTTTAGCTTCCCCAACAGTGTGGCACACGGGAGCCTTGACATAAAAAGTGGCAAGGACTTTTGGAAGTTGTGTGGTTCCTCTTGTTCCAGAGCCAACTTAGAAAAGTCAAAAAGAAAAACTGCAAATGAGAAGTGTGACAAGACTAATTTAAAATTACAAGGAGAAAGTATAGGTTTATTACAGAGAAATACTCTGAAGTAATCGACTGGAAATTCAGTCCTACAGATGCAATGTCAGTTGCAGACTGTTACAGAGTACCAGTTTTTGCTGGGTCTACTGAAACCAGCAGTGGGTACTAGTAAGAAATGTAGGACGTCCTTCCTCAGCCATGCTAGGAAAATCCTCCCTCCCTATTAAGAAACCCTAATTGACATGGTCTCCTGATTTCTTAGAATACAGGAAGGTAAATTTTATCCAATACTAAGAGTATGATGTGTTGCTAATGGAAATCAGTGAAAAAGACACTAAGAACAGACTCACAGAAGCTAAGAACTATGTAGCAAAGGATAGCAAATGGTGGCCATATTATTATTATAATATTGCCTTTGCACCAAAACTTCTTTAAAATCTATATTCCACCCCCCCAAAAAAATCACTAAACAAAATCTCACTTTTTAAATAAAAATAGATAAATAACAGGAACAGATATAACAGCATTAGTACAACAAATATATATAAAAATTTTCAAATGTACTTTAACAAGCAAAATAAATGCAAGGTAATCATTTTCTATCTTAAACTAGAAAGCTGGTTTTCAGCAATCATACTCAATGCCTGCAGAAAAGTCAATGCCTTCCGTTCTGCTGATGGCCATGTAAACAGGTTGTCCTTTCAGGAAGCAATGCAGCAAAACATATCAAAAGCCATATAATCATTCATCCTACTTTTGGATTAAAGAAATGAAAAACCCAGTTTATAGGATTATAAAAGTGATATATATGAGTATTATAACACATGGAAAACGGTGTATAGTAAATTATCAAAGGATGTGTGCGTGCAGTCAAGGGTGCAAAGGGAATGGAACAGGGACGTATGTTATAATTAGCAGGACTAAGCTGAATTTTCTTATTATTAAAATACCAGTTGTGCAATAATTTAAAAACAGGAAAATAGTTACCAAGTAAAATTCTACTTGCTTTGATATGTCTCTTCCCCAAAATATTTTTCTCCCCTTTCATTTAATTCCCTGGTTAACTTACAGTTCAGAGGCTTTGAACAGTATTCTGTTACCATGGAAGGCAAAAACCACACAGAAGTTTATGAGGTTTTGAAAAAAGAAAATGTCTCACTTTCCCCAAGAGTCTCTTTTACTGATTCAAGTATGTGCCAAAATATAATGTTTGAGGATAGGAGAAATTAGCATCTATGTGTGGAATATAGTTATTTTTGATAAAAGGAATATGAAGCTTAATAAAAGAATTTACTCTTTCAGTATTTTTATGATCATAACAAGTATTTTTTAAAACATCACTGTTTTTATGCTTTCCTGATTTTCTACAATTATTTTCTATTTTATTTTTAAAATAATTTTTTAAATTTCAGACTGTAAAAATGGAAAGAATAATTCATTAATACTGTAATTCAGTTAGTTATAATATTTTTCACAGGATTACGGGTTGCAATTCTGAGCTACTTTACATATATATATAATATATATATTATATATAATATATATGTATAACATATATACACACACACACACACACACAGAAGAATTAAATAAGCAGATTATATATAATGACAGCCAAGTTTCTCACTGTTGGAGAAAGTTAAAAGTAAGAAAAAGGATGGGGGGAGGGTATAACTCAGTGACAGAGTGCATGCTTAGCATGCACGAGATCCTGGGTTCAATCCTCAGTACCTCTATTAAAAAATAAAATTTAATTAAATTAAAAAAAAGAGAGAGAAGGCTAAAATGAACCCTGTAGTGTTAAGCTGGAATCAGAGGTAACAGTATAAACTCATGGTTTTTAATATAGAGAGATAAGGATGGATGGGTAAATTAGATAGATAGGCAGATAGATACATACTAAAAGAGAGAGAAATGATATATTTGTAAGCATAGGTTAGTATCTGTACGTATATTTCCTAGCTCTGTCTGCTGAGAGAGCCTACAAGCAAAAACAGCCCACTGACGATGAGCACACCTAGCACACAGATCTTGTAAACCGGGGCTTCTTGGAGAAGTGACTGACTCCAGGGCTGGTGCAGGGAAAATCACTATGAATCTAGTAGTGCCAAAGTAGGGAAATTTAAAAAAAAAGAAAAGGCAACCAATGAAAAGAACACAGGAGCCAATCTGAAGGAGTTCCTAATGACCAAAGCTGGAACAATTTGAACAACAAAATGATAGTATTGGTTTACAGCACCTACGAAATAAATACCCAAGAGCTCATATGGATATAAACTATGGATTAAATTAATAAATAGGGAGAAGTGACAGCTGTAACACACAACAGAGTTCCAATAAATAAATGTAAAATGAAAGAGGAAAAGAAAGAATCACCATTAACCATACAACATACCAATAAATGTTGCAGAAAAGCCCCACTACAGATGCTAAAATCAGCAGGCAAACGTCTGAGGAGAAACAGGATCTTCACAGCCTCAAAGTCTCTCCCAAGACATTTATCAAACACAAAGAGAATAGTATCTTTACAGCAGAGAAACCCAGCAAACACTTACATAACCAAGCATCAAAGCAAATATTACCATCAATTAGACAGAGCAACATCACGAATCCTGTGATACAATGCACTGAGGACAATCATCATTTTTTGTGCTATTCTTACCAGTGCATACTCTCACTTCAATCATGAGGGAACATTAGACAAACCCAAAGTGAGGGAGAGTCTACAGAATAACTGATCAGTACTCCTCAAAAGTATGTAGGATCCCTGGGCGTGGGGGCACACGCTCGTAGTCCCAGCTACACAGAGGCTGAGGCAGGAGGATCACTTGAGCCCAGCAGTTCTGGGCTGCAGTGCGCTATGCTGACTGCGTGCCACACAGCATCAATGTGGTGACCTCCTGGGAGCGGGGGACGGCCAGGTTGCCTGAGGAGGGGTCAACTGGCCCAGGTCGGAAAGAGAGCAGGTCAAAACTCCGGTGCTGATCAGTAGTGGGATCAGTGAATAGACATTGCACTCCATCCTGGCAACACAGTGAGACCCATCTCTTTTATTTGCCCCTCCCTGATTTAGGGGAATCCTGTATCTCCTAAATTCATGTATTCCCCTAAACAAATAATAAGTTTGCGTTAAAAAAAAAAAAGTACCAAGATCAAAGACATTGAAAGACTAAGGAAGTATTTCCACACTGGTAGAAAAGATACTAAAATTCAAATAAGGTCTATAGTTTTAGTTAATATTCTACCAATGCTAATCTCAGTTCTTGCTAATTGTACTATGATAATGTGCGCTGATAATGTTAGAAGTAGGGTGAAGGACATAAGGAAACTATTACTATTTTTGAAACTTTTCTGTAAGCCTAAAATTAGTTTTAAAATAAGATAATATAAAAAAATTTTTCAGCCCATATCAGCAGTGAGAAGTATGAGAAAGAGACCGGCGCAGGGAGTGGGGTTGACCCATGCGTAAGGTTTAAAGGGGTCCTCAGTGAAGCCCAGTATGTTGCTGGCAGGAAGAATTAACATTTGTGTTTGCCAAGAGGAAGATGAATTAACAAGAGAAGTCAGAACCTAGTTCATAGTAAGTAAATGAAATGAGCAACCTGATCATCTGTACTATCAGCCATCCCAACCTAAAAAGGCTTCCAGAGCTATTCCTGCTCCAAACCAGCACAGTTTTAAGAAGACACTGAAAAGTTCTAATCAAGCAAGCATTTCAGCAGCCTCTCTGATGCCCAATTTCTGTAATGCTATCCTAAGAACTGCTAGTTGGAACCAGCAGCTTGTAGGGAAAAGAAGGCACTACATGCCCATGATACTTACTATTTAAATTCTTTGATAAGATTTTTGTGAATCTTCATGCAGAAATCCTCCACCGTGGTCCTGGAGTAAGGCAACACCACTGGGGATGTGTAATCTGGCAACTGGCCTTTGGGTTTGGTGTAACTAGAACAGCGAGGGAGCAGAGGTTATCTACTTCTTGAAATGTTTCATGTGCGAATGCAAATCAACCCTCCATCGCCCTGAAGATCAGACCAGATAACCTCCATCTTGAGGAAGAATGTGCCCTCAATACAGGGCACATTGTGGATGATAGGAATTTATTTGTATTTCCAAAAAGAGACCGATTATGTTACTGAGTTCCTGAGGGTATCATTTTAGGACAACCTGGTTTAAGTCCTACAGTAATGTTACACTATCCACTAAGACTTACATCCTCACTAGTTTCAAATAGTCCCAGATCTTTTCCAACAGGTCATCAAAATTCCAGCGGTGATGGGCAGAGATGGGCACACAGTGAGGCACCTTATAGATGATGTCCAGTTCCTCAATGGAGATCTGATCAATCTTATTTAACACATAAATACAGGGGATATAAACTCTATGAAAACAGAAGAAAAACAGTACATTAGTTTGCAGCTGTGGGCAAGATTGTCAGTCTGATTATCTCCCTCACCCAGGACCTCAAAGCAGAGAATCTCAAAGGGATCATAAGTAGGCCAGCACACAAAAAAGCTTCCTACCAAAATAAGGCAGAACATCCAAAAAGTGAACCATGGGTTGAGAAGTAACAAAACTCGGGCCGTAGTCTGTTGCCACACAGCTAATTACTGAGAAAGCATGCTGCAGCGGAAAGAACACAAGCTTTGGTGTCATACAGACTGAATTCCCAGCTCTGTCACTTTCTAGACATGTGTCCCAGAGCAAGTCTCACAGTCAATTTCCCAGAGTTGTTTTACAAGTTGTAAGAATGTAAAGTACATCACTAATAATGTATTTCATGATAACTTTAAAGAATGGAAAAAAAGTTTTTAACACAGTATCTAGCAATGTCACAGTCCTAATGCTCAATCAATACAGCAGCTAAGGTTACTAATAATTAGGCAAGCCACAACTCTCAGGCTTTAAGTACCTTACTTACTAAACCCCTAACTCAAAGCAGTGGCTTTTGTTTGTTTTCAAATGAGGATTAAATAAATTCATGCAAGAAACAGGAAAAAAATGAACAGGAATGTAACTAGAAAATATTATATCCAAATGCCAGGAATAATTTTAACAGTGGTTTCAATTATTATTTAATTTCAAATACTAATAATAGTAATATTTTATGGAATAGGGTTTCAGCTATATACCCTTAGGTTACCCTTAGAGAAAACAGATACAGCCCAACCTGCTCTGAGTTCTGCACAGCAGCGTAAAGAACTTCTCAGATGCATTAATTCTGGGAGAGCAGATTGAGACACTACTTTCTTCAACCACCATATGACACAGAGCTTGGGGGACAGCCTAGTTTACAGTAAGTAACTGAAATGAGAAATTTGATCATCGTGATCAAATTTCAGAGCAAAGAAGGATATCAGCAATCAAGACCAACCCTTCATTTTAAAGCTAAAGAAAGCAAGGCCCACTGTTATTTTAAATACCACAACTGGAGTTAGAATCGATGTCTGCCAGATTCATAATCCGATGTTGTTTCCATTACAAGGCTTCCAATTCATACTTAGGCACCATTCAGTTTGTACCTGTTTCCTTCCACCACATCAATGAGGTCATCCGCTGTGGCATCACTACGCAGAGTCACATCAGCATTATGAATTTTGTATTCAGCCAAAATGCTCTTCACAGTTTCAGCATCCAGCTCGCTCTGAGGGCACTGAATAGGCACAGAAGACAATGACTGGTAAACAATCTCCTAAGAGCATCTCTTGGTGTACCTGGATAATCCTACATAAGGTGCAAACTTATTTCTAAAGACTGTTATCCTGGATGAGGATAACTTACTTCTAGTAGGAAATACTTAAAAACTACAATTTTTTCGAACTCACAAGAAGGTGCTATCGTATGAATTGTTTCCCTATCCCCACTCAAATTCATATGTTGAAGTCCGAACCCCAGTATCTCAGAATGTGACTGGAGATAGGGTCTTTAAAGAAATAATTATATTAAAATGAGGTAATATGGGTGGGCCTTAATCCAATGTGACTGATGTCCTTTCAAGAAAAGAAGATTAGGACACAAACACACAGAGGAAGATCATATGAAGACACAAAGCCATCTACAAGCCAAGGAGAGAGGCCTCAGAAGCAGCCAGTCCTGCTCACACCCTGATCTCAGATATCCAGTCTCCAGAATCAAAGATAATTAAATTTCCGTTGTTTAAGCCACCCAGTCTATGGTACTTTATTATGGCAGCCTTAGTAAAAATAGAGAATACGGAATGCTCAAATTCGAACATTATGACAGGATAATGGAAAAGCTCTTTTGGGCAGGACAGTTCAAACCTGTGCCAGCCAAATAATCTGGACTTCTAGAATGTTAAAAGCTGCAGGAAGTTCTCAGTCCTCAATTACATGACTTAGAAGCAGTATTTGATAGAATTGATGGCTCCACAAATCAGAAACACTCTCTTCACTTGGCTTCCAGGATTCCAAACTCTTCTGGTTTTCCTTCTTCTTTGCCTGAGAAGAATTATTTGCTGATTCTTCCCATCTCCCAACCTCTAATTATTGGGGGGAGGTCACAAAGCTCAATCCTCGAACCTCTTCTCTGTTTATACTAACTTCCTCAGCTAAGATGATAGCTTTAAAGATGATAACTACTAGGGGAGAGGGTACAGCTCAAGCGGTAGAGTGCATGTGTAGCATGCACAAGGTCCTGGGTTCAATCCCCAGTACATCCTCTAAAAATAAATAAACCTGATTGCCTACCCCTACCAAAAAAAAAAAAAATTCAGTCATTTCTTTCTCTCATAATCCACATCCAATCTAGCTGTAATTCCTACCAGCTATTTCCAAGATCTTTCCACAATCAACTACTTTACGTCTCCTCCACTGTTAACCCTGGTCTAAGATTTTTTTTTTTAACTTTTTTTGGGGCAGGGTGAAGTAAAGGCCATCACTTTTTGATTGGATTATTGCAATAACCTCTTAAATGGTTTCTTTTTTAATTGAAGTGTAGTCGATTTACATTAGTTTCAAGTGTATAGCAAAGCTATTCAGTTATATATTCATTTTTTTTCTTCCATTTGAGCTCATTTCAAGAAACAATATAGTTCTTTGTGCTGTACAGTAGATCATGTTGTGTATCTGTTTTATATACAATAATGTATACCTGTCAATCTCAAACTCCTAATATATCCCTCCCCTCTCCCTGCTGGTAACCAGTTTGTCTTCTATGTCCATGAGTCTATTTCTGGTTTGTAAATAAATTTTGTATTTTTTGTTTTTAAGATTCCACATACAGGTGACATCATATATTTGCCTTTCTCTGACTTACTTCACTTAAATCTCTCTCCTTTTGTTCTTAACCCATTTCAGTCTATTCTCAACAGCCAGATTGATTCCATTAAAACCTAAATCAAATCAATTTTACTCCACAGACTGGAACCCAACCAGAAGTTGCCTATCTCCTGCCCAGTAAAAGCACATATGGACCTACACTATGACTTCATTTCTTACTAACTCTCCTACTTGCTCACTCTGCTGTTCCTCAAATATGCAAAGGCATGCTCTACCTCAAGGCCTGGCACTTGGATGTCCCCTTTATATGAAATGTTATTCAAGATAGGAATCTCATTTGGTTCACTCCATGTCACCTCAGTTAAGACTTCTCTGATCAACCTACTTAAAACTGCAACCCTCCCACCAACACTCTCCATCTTTCCCTAGTTTACTTTTGTCCTTAGGTTTACTATCATCTAATATGCTATAATCACTAATTAATTTTGTTTGCTACTTTCCCCATTAGAATACAAGGGCAGGAACTTTTGTCTATTTTGCTCCCTCTTCCCTTCCCCTCAAAAGCCTAAAACAATGCTTGGCCCATGGTAGGTGCTCTATAAACTTGTGTTGAATGAATGAAAACAGATGATATTGGTAGCTCTCTACCTCACGCAAGCATAACACTGGTTTACAGTTCCATACCACCTCAAATAAATAACCCAAAAGAGGAAGTAAAGCCAGAAAGATAAGTCTGAGACTGACTCTTGTCCTACTCTGTCAGTCATTACATCATTGTGTTACCTTGATTAATGCTGGAAGAAGCCAGGCAATTTCCAAATGTCAATGTCCTTGTACCTCAATCCACTCCCCACCCTAGTCCCTTCAGCAACCTGTCCCATATCACCTTCTCCACTTACAGTGGCCGTGAGATTAATGCCTCCCTTATCCTTCTTCTTAAAGCCAATGTTGGGGGGTTTGCTGTTCAAGCGAATGCCAAAGCCTTCCAGCTCATTTTCAATTATCTTCTTATGTCCCAAGGGTTTCAGGACATCCAGAACAATCAAGATCAAGTTACACGTTCTAGCCACTGAAGAATTGAAAACAAATTTTCTTTCAAATTTTTTTCAAAGCTCATTAAAGACTTAACATAACTCAAATATTCAAACAGGTGGGTGTGGGGGAGATGGTCGTGTAAAGCTCCTATACTTAAGAGACAAAGGATTTTTTTTTTAATACATAGACACACATGAAGTTCTTAAGGTTACCAAAGATTTACACCAGAAGTCAATTTGCAATGTATGCTTTATTTTCTATTAGTGTACCTAGAAGATGTGTCAACTTCTAGATTCACAAGCAGAAAAATAATTCAGAATGAAGATACAAACCAGGCAATAACCTGAATCCCTGAAAAAGTTCAGAAAGATTTAAAACAACAAGAATTCTCAAAGAATAAGATTATCTTATATCTTAATAAGTTAGCATATTTTTGTAAACTTCACTGAGGTATAATTTATAAAAAATAAATAGTGCCTATGTTAAATATATGGTTTGATGACAAATGTACATACCTGTATAACCACCACAGCAATCTAGATTCAGAACATTTCCATCACCTCCAAAAGTGCCCTAAGGCCCCTTTGCAAACCATCTTACCCTCAGTTTTCAATCAATCACTGATCTGCTTTCTGTCACCATAGGTTAGGTTGCATTTTTTTTAGAGTTTCATATAAATGAAATCATACACAATGTAGTCAGTCTTCTGTGCCCAGCTCTTTTAATATAGCATAATGTTTCTGATAGTCATCTATGAATGACTTTGAACCCATAATTCTATAAATAGCTAAATTAGTAAGTTAATATAAGTGTAGAATAAAAATATTTTCAAACACAAAAAAAACAGAACTCACCTATCATTCTTTTTCAGTATGTCAGTAAAAACTGTGACTCAGCAAAACATTAAAATAACCCCAAAAATATAAAACACTGACTCTAAGAAATAGGGGATCCCACACAAGAACACAAAAGAAAATCTCAGGATGACACCCATGTGTAAAGTCTAGAGCTGCACTGTCCAATACAGACTCCACTAGCCACCTGGGGCATTTCAAATTCAAGTTAATTTCAATTAAATAAAATTTAAAATTCAGCTCAATTGCACCAGACACATTTAAAGTGCTCAACAGCCATATATGCCTATGGCTACCACACTGGACAGCACAAATTCAGAACACTTCCACTACTGTAGAACATTTCCATTACTGGACAGGTCTGGTCTAGGAAGCAACCAATCCAGACTGAAGCATAAAAGACAAAGGGAAGACAGCAAGGTAGTGTCAGAGTTGAGAGGAGAGAATGAAATCAGTAAGACAGTATTTGGAACTGTATTCAAGTATCTAGAAAAATACTGATTGGTAGGCATTTGATCTATTGGAACATTTGAAAAATATTAGCAAACACAGAAAAGTAAACAGAACAAAAGAGAGAGTCAATTATTAATTCCACAAAAAATAAACTTCAAAAACAGATTTCAAGAGAAAGAAAACAAGTCATAATATACTACTTATCTCAGCACTGAACAAGTTACAGTCTTTATATAATA
Source organism: Camelus ferus (assembly GCF_009834535.1). Taxonomy (NCBI): domain Eukaryota; kingdom Metazoa; phylum Chordata; class Mammalia; order Artiodactyla; family Camelidae; genus Camelus; species Camelus ferus. The sequence goes on from NC_045727.1 coordinate 12,925,494, forward strand.
ATGTAAACTATGACTGATGAGTTAATTAAAAATTATGATATAATTTCTTTAAAAGAATAGGAAAAGAGGTATGTAGTATAAGAGAGCTAATTTTCTACCATAACATGAAACCAACAGATGGTGTCTAACCATGAAATAGCAATATAAGCATAATATTTTAAAATATGAGGATAAGTAGAATAGTTGAAGATTTGACATAGTTGCCAATGGGGAATGACAGTAGAGGTGAAGAGAGGTGGGGTAGCAGATTGTTGCAATCAAGATTAGCCTTTTATAACATTTTACTTTAAATTAAAAAAAAAAAAAAGAAGAAGAAAAGGCATGGGTGGGAGTCAGGAAACCTGAATTCTGGTTCTGAATCTGCCCAACAGTGCAACACTGTACCAAAGCACTTCACTTCTGTCCTTAGTGTTTCTCTTCACATGGGGATCTGGACTGTTACTGTCTGAGATCCCTTCAAGTTCTGACATTCTACTCCAGTGAAAAGTCAGGTAAAACTATTTCCTTCACAGTGATACTAAAAGACCCATCTAAAAGAACAGTACCAAATAAAATAAAATAAAATAAAATAAAATAAAATATAAAATAAAATAAAATTAAAATAAAATAAAATAAAATAAAATTAAATTAAATTAAATTAAATAAAATAAAATAAAATAAAATAAAATAAAATAAAATAAAATAACCCAATAAAGGGATGATATCCCAGGACGGTGGCCTTGGACCACTTACCTGCAATGACTTGACGGCCTCTACCTTTCCCATCCTTGGCACCCTCAATGATACCTGGGAGATCCAGAAGCTGCAAGATTAAGGACAAGAGAAAAGAGAGAAAAGGAAAAACTGGTTGTAAATCTGAACAGATCAAATAGAATGATTTATTTCTCAAGATCCAAAATTAGGAGATCCAAACCCAATCTTCCTTATAAATGAGTGTGTAAATCTTACTTTTACTAAACATCTAATAAATGTCAGCTACAAGCTTCTTATATACTTCATCTAGTTTAAAATAGTCTAACTACTCTGTGAATAAGGATATTAGCTGAGGTTCATAGAGGTTAGGTGATTTGGCCCAAAGTCACACTCCTAATAAATCAAGTAAGATTATAACCTACATGTGTGTGGGGGGGCAAATCCATTATTCTACATGAGTATCTTTCCGTATTCCTCCACTTTTCAGGAATTTGAACCTCCACAAAAATTCCTTACTGTAGATAATAACTGGATTAGGACATTCACAAATGATAAATACTGAGACCTTTGCAAATCCCCCAATTCACAAAAATTTCTGCAGTCAACCTTAATCAGGTGAGCACGTAAGAATCACTTGTAAAACCATTAAAAATGCAGGTATCTGAGCCTCATCCCTGCAGTCTGATTTGGAGGAGTCAAAGCAGGGTTCAGATATCGATCTGTATTTCAAAAGGCTTCAAGGGTGACTATGATATGTGTCCGCAGTTGAAAATGACCACTCAATTGCTCAGGAAATGTGATAAAGTAAAACCTCACACAAGTCACAGTGTATGTATCTAATGATAAGAACATCAAAACCAACTCCACAGCACATATGATTCAAATTCACATGTGAGCAAGGTTACAAACTATAGTTAGAAGCTTGTAAGAGTCATGTTAAGAGCATATATAAAATTTGAAAATACCAAGGGTCTACTGTACAGTCAATATTGAATTATTCAAGTGAACAGACAGGGATATAGTTGCAGTTTATCATTTAAAACTAGCCTTTGCTATAAGCATTTTGACATTATAAAACTATAGTTCACGTTAAATAAACCACAATGAAAAAGAACTCAGGAGGTGCTTAGAGAGTTCAAGATTTTCATTCAAGAACCTGCTCAAAAGCTCCTTCCTATTCCTCACTACATAAAAAATAACATTATCTCCTTTAAAACTGATACATCAGTTAAATTGAGCTACTCTTTCTCTTTCAAAGAAGATAACTTATGTTCAATATACCTGCCTTGACTTGGAAACTCTGGTTACACTGATTTTAAAAGCTACATTGGGAGTAAGGAGCACACCAGATCTTGATTTCTATACACCTATCTCTAATGAAATGAACAGTGCTCCTTCAGAAGTGGTTGATTCCAGGACTGAAGCAGGGAAAATATAAGATTAGCCTGGAACACCGTGTGTTGGCCAGAAAATAAGGAAGTACTCACGAAAAGAAAGGGGCTTCTGGAAAGAACACAGGTGCCAACCTAAAGGAGTTCCTAATAGTCATAGCTGGAACAATTTGAGTAATAAAATAATGGTAGTACTGGATTATCACCCATAAAATAAATATCCATGAGCCCACAGTGATAAACAAACAAATAAACAAATGGGAAAGAAGGAACAACTCCTCCATATAGTAGAATTCTAATTAATAAATGTAGTAAGAAAGAGAAAAACAAAAAATCACCATTAGGCAAGATCCACAGACAAATGCTAAAATGAGAGGGCAAGTTTGTGAAACAGGATTTACATCTTTTCAAAGTATCTCCCCCAGGATGTTTATTAACTACAAAAAGAAAGATAACAGCTTTGTAGTAGAGAAATCCCACAGACACCACTTTAACCAACTGATGGGGGTCAACATCACCAATAAGACATACTGACATCATGAATTCCTAAGACGCACGGAGGAGGACATACCATTTCTGTGGTATGCTTGCCAAAAAAAAACATAATACCTCAGTATAATCAACAGGAGTCCTAAGGACCCTGGCAAGGTGAAACACAAGCCCCTTGATTTTTAAAGCACTGTACATACACTTTGTAGGCCAATCTCGGCCTATGTGACATCAGTTTTCTTTATAACATCCCTGGTAAGTGGTGGTTCAGCCACTACTTGAACACAGTAATTAATTACCTCAAGAGGCACCATTTCATTTTTAGGCACCTTTATTGTTAAAAATATCTTTCTTCCGAACAAAAAATCCCAGAAGTTTCCCTCCTTATAATTCTTATTAGGTGGTTCTAATTTTGCACATCCCTCCTACCAAGCCACAGATTATGAGTCCTCTGCCACAAAACAGACTTTTTAAAAATATTTGAGGGCAGTCATCTTAATTCAGTTAAGCATACCTATTAGTATGCTTACTTAACTTGGTTTCTGAACAAAGAAGGGTGGGAAAAACAGGCAGAGTGAACAGATGGAAAAGAAAGCACTGTGCAAAAAAGAGGGGAAAAAAAGGTCAGAAGAGACTGAAACAAATGAAGGTTTTGAGGAAAAGGCAAGAGATATTTATTCTAATACATCTAGAAGCCCAGAGAGAGATGCCACAGTATCTCATTAGGAAAGAGGTTACTCTCTGAGATGCCAAACTTTCGAGCCTCTGGAACCAAATGAAATTAAGCAATGGTCCAGATATGCCCAAGCATCCTTATTCTTGTTATATACATTTAGACATAAAGTCCTAGAAAGGTACATATCCTAACAGTCTCCACATGGGCACCTAACCAGAAAGATAAAAAGCCACTGAAAATACCACCTGGATACTAGTCCCTCCCTACACTGGATTCTATAGTAAAGAAGCATGAATGCACCTCAGAAGTCACTGTGCAGCTCAGCAAGAAGTAAAACAAATGCCTACACCAAGAGCTTCCAAATGATGTACCAAGGCACTTGCTGCACCACAGAGAACTTAGGGGTGACATATGGAATGTTCTAAATTTTCAAGGGAAGCAGTTCTTGATACCTGTCAGGCACTGAGGGAACTACTAGATCAAAAAAGCTCACAATTTCATTAGATCCTACTACACTGCTTTCCATGACACCAGATCTGAATCTTTGGGAAGTTAGATTTTTCAGCAGATATTATGGTAAAAAGTCAGTACCACAGAAAAATTAATGTGGAAAAGGCAACAAATTTGGGAGTATTCAATCTGATTCCAAAGTCTGAGAAGTTACGTGGTACCCAACAGTGCCCATACCCCATTAGTAAATAACTGTGGCTGTAAAGACATAAATAATTGCATTTTTTGGATCTGTTTAACAAATGGAACCCATTAGGTATTTTTTTTTTGGCTGGGAGCACTGTAAAAAAATTACTAGGACAAGAAAAGTTGTTAGGAAATAACTGCTGAGCCGCTAAGGGTACTGTGAATGTAGAAAGTCTGGAAACCTCTAGCCTAGATTTAAATGTCATGAAGTTCAGAATTTGTCTTATTAGCTGTGCAGCCAACAAGAATATTTTCCATTATATTTTACATATATCTTCTTTCATACCCAAGAGGACTCCTTATTTGGGAGCCCTAAATCTGCCATCTATCTAAGAACTTCTCAAGACACCAACTTCATTAGGCTTCACAGAGAATTTTCCTCTAAAAAGGGCCTGATCATTTCTACATTAAAAAGGTTCTGGTGGCTCCCCCAGCTACTACATAATAGATAAAATTCAGCTTCCTTAGCAGGCACACAAGACCTTTCATAATTCAGCTCCAATCTACCTTTCCAGATTCAGTTTCTACCACTCCCTGTCCCACACCTAAGCTCATACCATAGCAAACTGTTCACCATTAAGGCTCCTTGAAATTGCCCTTTACATTCTCTGGCTGGAGAAATTCTATTTGAACTTTAAGACCCACCCCATTGTTACTTTCAACATGAAACTTTTTTTTGTCTTACCAGACGATCTCCCTAACCACCCTCAGGTGGAAAAAGTAGTCCTTCCTTTCTCCTCACAAGTCTCCACTGTTGTACAGTCAAACACTATCCCATTGCTTTATTGTTTTTATGTACTATTTTATCTCCCCTGCTAGACACTGAGGGCCTGGCAGATCAAAAATCAGCCCTGGCTTACAGGGAGTTCTAAATAAGTGCTTTTTAAATAAAAGAATTGATTCCTTCCCTTCCTTGGCTTGCAGACCTGACTCACCTGGATCTTGGCACCTTTGTATCTGATGACACCAGGCACAGTGGTCAGAGTAGTGAACTCATAGGCTGCCACCTCGGAATAGACTCCCGCCAGATTACTAAGCAGTGTTGACTTCCCCACAGATGGAAAACCCACAAACCCAATTCGAGCATCACCTGTCTTGGCAACATCAAATCCTGAAACATCAATAAATATCAGAAAGAAGAGACAAGTTATCCCTGGGAGCACTGAGACTTGTAATTCATTTAACATTCTGGATGCCTATCCCTCTAGAACCTATTTCTCCAACTTGTTACAGTTTAGCTTTAGAACTTAAGCACACGAAATTCCCCCATAGCAAGTCACAATATTTAATGCAGTGTTTGATGTAAAAACTTTATGCCTCTATAGCTTAAACTGTTGCATATCCTTCTAGCACCCATAGTACTTAAGAGACCAAATATTAAATAATAACTGATCTAAAAAAATTGGTTTCTCTTTTTTCTTACAAACCCTGTGACTGAGTCTTCTTTTCTTACAATAGGTTGCAAACAAATTCAAAGTCAAATTTGTGGCCCTTCTCTAGGAAGTGTATAAACCTTACGACTTACTTTTGGTCCTAAACTTTGCTCTCTTGGCTTCAACCTATTCTTTCCACCAGCATTTCCCTTTGTATCAAGTTTCTCAATTATTCTTTATATTGTTGACTGTATTTATTTACATGTTTCTGTGAGCCACTGTAAATCTATTTTGGATCAGTACAGGATATATATAAATAAAACCCTAGCTCACTTAAAAACTATTCATTTGCCTTTAAAATCAGTAGAATAAAATAAAATAAACACAATTCAAGAATTTATGCTTAGAAAATTACAAATCTACGTTCATAGAAATTTTAAAATTATGTTTAAACCATACACCTATATTATCTTGATTAAAAATTACACCCCTCAAAAAAACTGATGAAGAAAAACACAAACCTTCTCCTGGCCCACCACCACCACCACCTTTTGGAGTAATGAGTTCCCTGCGAAGCTTAGCAAGGCGAGCCTTAAGCAGCCCTAGGTGGTGTGCTGTGGCCTTGTTCTTCTGAGTCCGAGCCATCTATAAGGGAGGAATCACAGCCATAAATCAGAAAATCAGAGCAGTTCCTACACGGTAAAATAACCAGAATGAATGCTCCCTCAGCTCTGAGAGAATGTTTTTTCCTAGGTCCTACTAATGTCAACATATCCATTTTAAGGCAGACTTAAGAATAAAAATCCATTCTCTCCATCACCCAGCCCAATCTCCCAATTACATAACAAGCAACTGAGGTCCAAAGAGAAGAAACATGACCAAGGCTATTACAATTAGTATTCACAGATTAAACTAAAACTCAGCTGCTCATTCCTTTTCAATTGCTTGTACCTGGTGTGCCCCATCCAATCTTAAAAAGCTCTGAGCGCTTCAAACAGAATCACACAACAATCCAGGTGGAGTCAACGGCTACCATAGGTGACAATTTACTTCCAGATTCTATTCCCTGGGAGCAAAACTCTGGGAAAGGGGGTCCTCAAAGTAGAGATTGGAGATAGGGCGAGGGGTTTGAGGGATGATGAGGAAAGATACTGAAGTACTTGAGCAGGTCAGGGCTGAAGTGGGGGGACAGGATTCAGTACTGCTCACACGAAAGGAAAATACTAAGAGAAATAATGTTCGGACAGGAGCCATCACTGAAAAAGGGTACTAAGTGCAGCCGTGTGGAATGTGGGCAATGGGAGGAGGGGTCAGGGAGGAGGGATTGGGGAACGCAGGCCCAGGCTGAGGGGGGTCGGGGGACGCGGGCCCGGTTCTGACGCGGCTGAAGGTAGTTCAGGAAGGAGCGACGCCGCCTAAGAGAAACGCTAAGACGGAATTTTCGAATGCCCATTACCTCGGCTTCGATCTCCGCGATTTTGGCCAAGGTGCTGCTCATGGTGACGAGCCGCAGGGAACGCAGTGGCCTCCAAAGGGGTAGTCTCCTTTCGCACACCCAGCGGCAAACCTGCCACAGCCACTAGGCGCTACAGCAGTGCGCAAGCGCGGACCTTCCACTTTCTCGCGAGAGTCAAGCCTGAGCCATACCGCGAGATGTAGAACGTGAAATGGTCTCCTCCTTCTTAGCCAACCCCGCCCCGTCCCGCGAGCCAGCGCGGTGTCATAGAGCCCGCGGGAGCGGGGGCCAGAGAGGCCGCCCAGGCCGTGCCTCCCCGAGCGCGCCGAGGGTCGCGCGCCGCTCGGCCCCGCCCCGCCGGACTTGCGCCCCGCGTCTGGCTCGCCCGGCGCCTGGTGTGTGACGAGTGACTCCTCGCCGCAGGCCCGCGCCCCGCAGCCCCTCTTCCTGAAAAGCTCGGTCACCCCGCCACCCCGCTTCTTCGCCCGACGGACGGGTCCCGGGGCCCCTTTCTCGCTGGGGAGACGCCCCGGGGGACTGATGTAGAGACCGATCTTCAATCGGCCGCGTCCTCTTGGGAAAGGAAAATGCCCCCTTTCCGTCACTCAGAACTAATTTTAGGTGTCTGTTTTGTTTACCCCCAACCCCTAGTAGAGTGCGTGGCACATGGTGAGCCCACAATAAATGCGTGATTGAACGGATAATTCCCAGGGACCCGGCACTTGCTTGTAATCCTGAAAAATTCGAAACTGTGTTAATGCCTCTCAGCAGGGAAATGGATAAATAAATAATGGAACCTCTATGCTGTGAAATACTGTTTCAGCCATTAAGACATAGACCTGTGTGGTCTGACTGGAAGATGCCTAAGACGTATTGTTTAAAAAAAAAAAAAAAAGTAGAACTACACCTACATTGTGATCCCATTTATGCTAGCTTTAGAATTAGATGTTTGTTTATATAGGTGTTCGTGTCGGAAAGCGCATTCTTCAATGTTCTGAATAAAAGGTTACAATCTCAAGCTGTTAACAGTGGGATGGGATGCGCGGAGAAAGCCTTTCCCTTGTTATCCCACATATTCCTGTGTCCTTCAGTTTTTTTTCTTTTTAAGATTAATGTGTCCATGTATTATTTGTGTGATAATAATAATAAAATTTAAAATTTCAAAAGACTCCCCTTCCCCAAATGTCCTGTGAAGAGGAAGCCGGGATGTCCAGAAGCCCTGTGCTGATTTTGAAAGCTGCTTCCTGCAGGATCAATGAATTCTTGTTGATGGATTGATTGATCCATTGAGAGTTCATAGGCCAGGCTTAACCCTCAGAGAAGGCCTCCACTCAGCCCTGGAAGGGAAGTTTATTTATTTAAATTAATAAGTAAGAACAATTCCAATTTGCCAGAGACAGAAAAGGAGGTTTTATCGGGCATAAGGGAGGGAATGGGAAAAGGAAAGCTTTTACAGAAGGTCCCCAAAGGTCCCAGGAGTTTCTTTCTTTTCTTTAGCCTCAGCCTTTTCATAAATAAATTAAGGGGTGATGAGGTAATTAGATCCTGTGCCATCAGTAACGGAGCAGAGAAGAAGAGGAGAGGAAGTCCAGCTGGAATGGGATATGATCAAAGATAAGTCTTAAAAGACAGATAAAATCAAATCAGCAGGCCTTTCCTAAGTTAGAGTAGTTACAGAATTAATTGGTTGACAATATCAAGGGCATCGTGCTCTGTGAGTAGGTTTTCCTTAGCAAATCTGTCAGGGGAAGCTTGCAGCCAAGTTAACCACTTCATTGCTCAGGCACACCCCAGTCCCACCATGGGGGCCCCAAGCTGTCAAGATTGTGCCAAAGGGTAACCCACGTTCTGGGTGGCCATCGTATTCATCCAAAAAATATTAACTGAGCTCCTGCTGCTGCTTGGCACTGTACCAGGGCTGAGGATAGAGCAAAGAGTGAATCAGACACTGTCCCTGCACTTAAGAAATATCTAGGTTGGGAGGCCAAGGCCAGGCCTTTAAGTTCAGCTTCAAAGAGCCATAGGAAGCCCAGGTCGGCTTGGTTCTAATCACAACAGAGGGCCTGTTTGCTATAGGGCTAACCCACTGCTGCCTTAGCACTGTATTTCTTTAAAAAAAAAAAAAAAAAAAAAAACAATTAAAACAATTTTTTTAATTAAATAAAGACACACAGAAAAGCTTTGTTTTTTGCCGGGACACTCCAACACTTCTGAAATAATTGCACTTCAAATGTGCAGGTTCTCTGGCACTGGTTTTTTCTGCTCAGGATACTATTCTACTATTTCCTTCCACCTCCCATATCTGGCTAACTCTTCCTCAACCTCATAGTCTTCTGATTCATGTAGTCTCTGAGACGCATTCCTTGGTATTCAAGGCCAGGCAGAGGCCCGCCAATGGCTTCCCCAGGTTCTCATGACATCCAAGCACAATCACTCTGCTTGTTTCCTTGTCTGATTCCCCACTAACCCATGAACCCATAAGCCTATGAGGGAGGAGCAGTACGAACCCCCAGCACCAGGATGGGGGCAGCTACATCAAGCCTTTGAAACATATTTATTTTTAAAAATGGAAATAAAAACAAGGAGATGGGGAAAAATTTTAAGAAGCAGCAGAAAAGATACTTAATTTTTTTTCCTAAGTGAGCATTTATACCTTATTACAGACACCGTAGTAATTGAGAGCTAAATACCTGTGTCTGGTTGATGGCAGGAGAAGTAATAGGATAAATGATACATGAAAAACCTATGTTACCACTTTTTAAGGCTTCGCTTCTAAACAGATCAAAATACCCAGGATACTGTAACAGCAGAGTGTGGGAAGCCTTCCGTGAAAGACAGTGATTAATGTCGTTAGTGACTGATGTGCGCTTTGCTCTTAGAAGGAGGATTCTCAAGAATGTGCACACCCAGGGCACGATGAAGAAGGTTCTTCTCTACAAACTTTCTGTCTCTTAGATGCAAAGAAAAATTAAAATACACAAATGTCTTCACTAAATAAAAGTCCGCTTCTTCTGCCATTCAAGTGGGTGATTCCTTGCCCCATATGATTCATTCTAGTCATTTCAGTTCAGTGTGTACCACGTGCCAGGGCCTGTGCTAGGCAGGGGGGATAAGAAGATAAGATACTTTTTCCCCCAGGAGAGGAGTGAGGTAGGAAAGTACCCAAAGCTGGTTAACACAAGGCTCAATGAATGAGGTTAAGTCTCAGGAGAGATATAAATGAGGTACCTTGTAGGGGTCAAAGAAGGAAGTGCTTACATCTGGTTTGGGTCAGAAAAAGGCTCTGAAAGAGCTGTGCCCAGGAAGATGGAGATGGAGGTGAACGAAACAGAACATTCCAGCAGGGGAGAGAGGGGCGCAGCACACCTGGGCAGGCCTCAAAAGGGCAACTGGGCTGGAGTGAGTATATGTGATAAGCTAAGTAAGTCCCCAGACAGCAAATTATTCTTAAACATCAACATACATCCTGCTCATCTGAGATCCTGCATATGGTCAGCATGGGAAGTCATTTTTAGGGGCTAAAAAAGCAAACAGTACTTTGCTAAAGGATAATTGACTTTCCTTCCCTAACTTTTCTTCTGAGAAAGTTGTAAAAATGCCCCAACACTGGTATTCTTTGTTCTAAGTAAGTATGCTCAAAACAGAAGAAATGAGCTAATGAGAAATCTTATCAAAACCCTGGACTGGAAATGTCAACCTAGTTTAGCAAAATGGAGGCATTGGGGGTGCAGAGGAATCAAGAAATAAATGTGTTCTAAAGGCTTAGTCATTGTTTAATTGTGGTATGTTAATAAAGAAATACAGATTTGATGATGATGTTAGCAATGGGAAGGTAACAATGGTAGAATTGAAAAGTACAGGAGAGCTTCTAAATTAACAGGGGGTACATGGAAATGTGATTTAGGCAGCAAAAGTAAGAAAAAAGAGAAAGAGGAAATAATAAAGTAGGATAAATGTTAACGTAAAATGGAATGAAATATACCTGTTCTCATACAAGAAACAGACTGATTTCAAAAACAGAGATTTGGATTTTTAAAAAATCTAGCTGGACCTTAAATATGAAAAAAAAAAAAAACAAACCACCTAAACAATTGACAAAGTTTCAAAATAAAAGAATGAAAATAGATACGTGGCTTGCTAAAGGTATACCAGATAAATGCAAACAAGAAGAAAATAGTGTTATTCATAATAGGTAAAAAGTAGAAATGACTCAAATGTCTATGAACTGAAGAATGGATAAATAAAATGTGATATATCCATAAAGTGGAGTATTATTCAGCAATAAAAAGAAATGAAGTACAGATGCATACTACACTATGCAAAACCTTAAAAACATTATATTGAGTGAAAGAAACCAGTCACAAAAGACCATATATTATAAGATTTCATTTATATGAAATATCCAAAATAGGAAAATCTGTAGGGACAAAAAGTATATGAGTGGCTGCCTAGGATTTGGGCGTGGGGGGGAACAGTGGGTTGATGACTGCTAAAGTGTAGGGGGGTTCTTTTTGAGGTGATGAAAACATTATAAAATTGATTGTGGAGATAGTTGCACAGCATTGCAAATATACTAAAACCCACTGAATTGTATTTCTTTTTTAATCTTCTAAATGTCCAAATGGTAGAAATTACATAGACTGTGTTCTCTGAACAGAATCCAGTAAAACTAAATATCAACAACAAAGATATGAGGCAAATGTAACCACTTGGAAACTAAGAAACATTCTCCTAAATAAAATTTTAAAAAGTAAAATTTCAAGGCCAAGATAGGGGTATAGGAGTAAGAGATACAAACTACTATGTATAAAATAAATGAGAATCCCCAGTACCTCCATTAAAACAAACAAACAAATAAATAAATAAATAAATAAACAAACCTAATTATCTCCCTCCCAAAAATAAAAAATAAATTTAAAAAATACATTAAAATAAGTGAGCAACAAAGATATATTGTACAGCACAGGGAAGTGTAGCCATTATTTTGTAATAAATTTAAATGGAGCGTATAATCTATTAAAAGTTGAATCACTACGTTGTACACCTGAAACTAATTTAATGTTGTAAATCAACTATACTTCAATAAAATAAATATTAAAAATGAAATTTCAAGTTAACTATAATCTTATGAATAACATTTCATGCCAAAACCATGGGAGTACTGCTAAAGCTGTACTCAGAGGAAATCATGTAGTCTTAAAGGTTTTTATTATTTAAAAAAAGATAAATCAGTTAAATATTCAAATTTAAAAATTAGTATAAGAACTACATAAAGTAGAAAGTGCTAAAAAATTTAAATAGAAAATTAATAAATAATAATTCCTCAAAATAATTGAAAGGATTTGAAAGGCCCAATAAAATAGAAAGGAAAAATATCCTTCCAAGCCTGAAAAATGGGTAAAGGATAGGGAAAAAAAAAACAATACACAGTAACTAAGAATTAGAAAGGGCCTATAACCACTAATAATAGCAATTAAATGATTACAAAAGGCTGTTATGTATAACTCTATGGCAAAGAATTAGAAAATCTAGGGGAAATAATGACTTCTTGGCAAAAAATGAAATACTACAACTCATCCAAGAAGAAAAAGAAGCCCTAAGGAGACTAATATGTAACCAAAAGAGATTGGAAAAGTATCAATCATTTTAAAAGGCATCAGGTTGAGGTAGTTTTACAGCTGAGGCGTCTTTTGATTTTAAAGAACAAGAAGAAACTTGGGGATGAGATATGTTGATTATCTTCATTTCTTTATTGTTGTAATGGTTCCATGGGAATGTGCATAAATTAAAGCTCATCAATTGCACATTTAAAAAAAAGGTTTTTTTTTTTTTGGAGGTACTGGGGATTGAACCCAGGACCTCGTGCATGCTAAGCATGCGCTCCACCACTGAGCTATACCCTCCACCCACAACTGTGCAATTTAAATGTGCATTATGTCATTTATGCCTCTGAAAAGATGTTTATGAAAAGACAGAGAGAGAAAGTAGGACTTCCACTTCCAATGATGACTAATCCTTTAATCCTAAGCAACTATAAAACTGGACAAAATCAGAGGTAATTGCTTTCATGCACTGGAAAACAGGCAACAATGACTGTGATCCTTGAGAAAAAGGAAATAGACAAGATGACCCCCATGTTTGTCCTGGCTTTCTGCCTGGTGACAATTTCCCAGTGGCAGAGGATCCCAAGCAAAGGAGTGGTCTTCCTGAGCTGAAAAGGCAGAAATGAGTATTTGGGGCTGCTGAAGCAGCAGGAATTTGCAGGTCAGGGTACAGAAGAGGAGGGACTAGCAAAACAGGGCGTGGGGGGAGGCAAAAGTCTACCCGGGAATTCCTCTCGATTCTTTGGCCAAAGAAGGCTGGGCTGTGGGCCGTGGGTGTGTACAGAGTGAGACTCTGAGGCTCAGCAGAGAGCAACTGCTCAGGGCTGAGAGCTGAACAGAGATACCAAAGTTGGCTCAATGTTGGAATATGGAGTTCAAGCCCAGTCAGAGTGGACATGCTGAATATTTTGGCAATTCAGTTGAGATCCCCAAAAGCCCATGCTTTAGAAATAAGAACTAAGTTCTAGAGTAAAGGCATGCCCCGGGACCAAAGACAAAACCAAAAAGACTTTTTGAAACACGACTTAAAACCAAACCTGATAGGAGCAAGAGTCTCCACCAATAATTTAACCACCTGCCAGACCAAAGCCCAAAACCCTTGAAAAGAATGCAACAAAATCCAGATTCCCTACAATGTACCACTTATGTTTACCAGACAATAAAAAATTACTGCACATGCAAAAAGACCCCAAGAGGACCTAGGTGTTTGGAATTAGCAGAAAAGGATTTAACACATATTATAAACACGTTCAAGGATTTAAAGGAAGAAATGGACATAATGAGGGAATATCTCAGCAGAGAAATGGAAAATATAAAAAATGGGATTTATAGAACAGGTGAGTACAATGTCTGAAATGAAAAATTCACCTTATGAAGTTAACAAAAGATTAAAAAGTGTACAGTAAAGCTTGAATAAACTTGAAGCATCAATAGTAATTACCTAAATTGAAAAACAAAGAGAAAAAAATGAGGGGGAAGAAAACGAACAGAGTCTTAGTGTCCCACGGGACAATATCAAATCATAACATACTTGTAACAGGAGCCCCGAAGGAGAGGAGAGATAATAGGGTAGAAAAACCATACAAAGAAATAAGGGCCAAAATTTCCCAAATTTGGCAGAAAACATCATCCTACAGATCCAAGAAACTCAGCAAAACCTCAAGTAGGATAAATACAAACACCTGGAAACATAATAGCCAACGTGCTGAAAGCCATGGATAAAGAGAAAATCTAAACAGCAGCCAGTGGGAAAAAGACATGGGGAGGTGGGGTGCGTGGTGGGAAACTCACTCCTCATCAGAAACAGATGCAGGACACTAGAGCAACCTCTTTTAAAGTGCTGAATTGTGGGGGAGGGTACAGTTCTGCGGTAGAGTGTGTGCTCAGCAAGCACCAGGTCCTGGGTTCAATCCCCAGTACCTCCATCAAAAATGAGTAAGTAAATAAACCTGATTACCTCCCCTGAAAAAATAAATAAATTTTTAAAAAGTGATTAAATTTAAATAAATAAATAAAAATAAGGTGCTGAATAAAGTATAAACCCGGAATTCTATCCAGTAAAAATATTCTAAGAAAATGAGGTGAGATAAAGAGAAACTCAGATAAACAAAAGTTAAAGAGAGTTCATTACTAGCCTTAAGAAATGCTAAAGGAAATTCTCCGGATGGAACTCAGATGAGCTAAAAAGAATGATAAATATGTCGATGAATACTTTTTTTAACTGTCTTCTAAATTATGTATCAATTATACCTCAGTAAAACTTGGAAAAATGTGCCTTTTTTATTTTCTTTAAAAAAAACAAATGACTGTTTAAAGCAAAACAATAATATTGTATTGTGAAGTTTATATAAACACATGAAAAATAAGATTATAACAGCACAAAGGACAATAATGGGGCTGTAAATGGAATTATATTTTTGTAGGATTCTCACGTTTTGCAACGGTATTTTGTTTTGTTTTGTTTTTTGTTTTTCTTTTTGCAGGGGGGAGGTAACTAGGCCTACTTTTTATTTTTTTTTTAATGGAGGTACTGGGGATTGAACCCAGGACCTCATGCATGCTAAGCATGCGCTCTACCACTTGAGCTATATCCTCCCTCCCGGTTCAATATTAAATCATCTTAAAATGGCCGGAATTAAAAGTATTAGAAGAAACTTGAGGGCAACATTTATAAAACCTTGGGTTAGAGAAGCTTTCTAAAATAAGACAAACCCACGGGCCCTAAAGGAAATGACTGGCAAATTTAACTATAAAAGGTATTTCTGGACTGCAGAAGACACCAAAAACAAAGTCAAATATAAATGACTAGCTGGTGAAAAAATATTTACAATGCGTATGAAAGACAAAAATTTATAGTTCTCACTATACAAAAAAAGCCTCCACAAATTGTTATGGGGGAAAAAAAAGACAAACATTGCAACAGAGGAGTGAGCAAAGGATATGAACAGGCAATTCTAAGAAGAGAAAACCCAAATGGTCAGTAAATATAGGAAAAACTGCTTACTGGGTCCAGGGGAATTCCAATTAAAGAAACAATGAGATAGCGCTTTGTCCCTTAATATATTGATAAAAATAGAGAAAAGACATCCAGTGCTGGTAAGAACGTGGTAAAAAAAAAAAAAAAAAAGGACATTCTCATTCCTTGCTACTAGAAAGATGAATTGTCATAATCCTTTAGGAAAATAAGATGATAGTGTTTACAGAAATTTAAAACACACATGCCCTTTGACCCTGCATTTCCACTTTGGGGAATCTACTGTATAATTCCTGAATAAATATGAGAATGTTTATGGCAGTATTGTTTGTAGTTCAAAAAAAAAAGCCTGAAACAAGCCAATGTCTGTCAACAGGAGAACAGTAGAAGCCTTTCTGTATATGAACAATATAGAATTATACACAGCTACTAAACAAGAATGAGTAAGAGCTTTATTTTTTTTTAGCTAGGAGGGATATACATGATACTTCATGACACTTTTATTTTTAGGTGAAAACTAATTTATAGAGTAATATGTACAGTTTACCTAATTTTTATAAAAAGACAAACAAAAAAACCTCACACAAAATCCTGTAAATAAAAGCTCTCAATGGCCAAAGCTGGAACAATTTGAGCAAGAAGATAAAGAAAGAAGTATTGGTGGGGGGAGGGTAGAGCTCAGTGGTAGAGCATGTGCTTAGCATGCATGAGGTCCTGGGTTCAATCCCCATGACCACCGTTAAAAAATAATAATAATAAAAATAAGTAAATAAGATAAATGTAATTACCTCCCCTTCCAAAAAAAAGTATGGGATTATAATCCAAAGTATAAATAATAAACATCTATGAGTCCATACTGGTGTAAACGACTGATTAATAAATCCATGGGGAGAAGAGACAAATCTGTTTAGAGGTCCAAATGATTTATACAGATATTCTGTCCACAAGGAAGGGGAACATAAGTTCCCACTACTTAGATGTGGGCTCTGCATAGTGACTTCCTTCTAAAGAGTACAGAGTGTGTGGAGGGGGAGACGGGTAGCGACACTGGAGACCCTGAAAACACTCTCTTAGCCAGGTGATCTAGGTCAGCTTCAACAGTGGTAAGCCATGTAGACAGTATGTACCCTAGATATGATGTGATAAAAAGGTATTTGCCTCTGTGGTCCTCCTCCCACAAACCCAGAACCTTGGTCTAATTATGAGAAAAGCATCAGACAAATCCCAGTAGAGGGACATTCTGCAAAACACCTGACAGGTCCTCCTCAAAACTGTCAAGGTTATCAAAAACATGGAGAGTCTGAGAAACTGTCACAGCCAAGCGGAGCCTAGGGAGACATGACAATTCAATGTAATGTGGTGTCCTGGATCGGATCTAGGACATTAGGAAAAAATGAAGGAAATCCTGGGGGGGAGGGTATACCTCAAGCGGTAGGTCACATGCTTAGCATGCATAAGGTCCTGTGCACCATTACCAGATCCTGGGTTCAATCCCCAGTACCCTGTCTAAATAAATGAACCTAATTACCTCCTCCAGTCCAAAAAGAAAATTAAAGAAAATACATTTGAAAAAATGAATTTTATACTGCATAGCACAGGGAACTATATTCAATATCTTGTAGTAGCTTATGGTGAAAAAGAATATGAAAATGAATATACATATAGCTATGTAGGACTGAAGCACTGTGCTGTACACCAGAAATTGATACAACATTATAAACTGACTATATCTCAATTTAAAAAATTAGAAAATTAAAAACTAAAAAATGAAGAAATCTGAAACATGGACGTTAATGATGTTAGCATCAATATTGTTCATCCATTGTAATAAATGTATCATATTAATGTAAGACGTTTGTAATAGGGAAAACTGGAAAACTGGGTATCAAGTATATGGGAATTCTCCCTATGCGATCTCTTTTCTTTTCTTTTTAGATAAATCTAAAATGATCCTAAAAATTAAAGTCTACATTTCAAAAATCCTATACATACATGTAGTTATATTTATTCACAGACATGTGCATGAGTGCAGATTTAATTTTTTCCTTATTACAAAATTCAGTACAGAAACTTAAATCTTCAAGACAGAAAACATGGATGTACAAAAAGAAGAAACTGATAATCACATATAATCCTACCACTTAGCATTTATACATGTAGCTTGTAAACATTTTTCTCTGCATTTACTTTTTCTTCTAGACAAAATTGGGAATCATTCTTTTTTGGGTGGGGCAGGAAGTGGGAATCATTCTTTATACCAGTTTTGTACACTTTATTTCTTTGAACTCAATATTATATCATGAGCACTTTTTCTCTTCATTAACAATTGTGGTTCTGGGGGTGGGTATAGCTGAGTAATAGAGTGTATGCTTAGCATGCAGGAGGTCCTGAGTTCAATTCCCAGTACCTCCATTAAAATAAACAAACAAACAATTGTGGTTTTTCAGAATCTCTGTGAAGAAAAACTTCTGGAGTTCAACTCTCCATCAAACAGGTATTTCCCGAGCACCTGCTCTGTGCTACAACCAGAAGCCAACCCAACACACTCCCTGGCCAAGTGGAGTTGACACTCGTGGGGGAGGTAGGGAAAAAAACTAAACACAAATCAACACAGGACCACAGTTGGAAGAAGCGTTGTGATGAAAATAAAGAGGGTACAGTGATAGAAACAAAATTCTGGGTGGGATTTGTTAGGGTGGTCAGGGGAGGCCTCCAAATGGAGGTGGCATTTAAGCTGAGACCTGAGGCCGGGGGTTGGCTTTGGAACTTGCAGGGAAATCGTCTTAAGAGTGGATCTGGAACATGGTGAGGTCCCGCCCAAATCAGCTGCATCACTGGAGCCAGAACATGTCTCCCAGCTCCCAACACGTCATCGAAAGCTCTCTGCCCTTGACCGCTGCTGTCTAGCGTGGGCTGCACTGTGCTGAGGAGGGACAGCCACGCCTGTGTCACAGATGTGCAATCTAGACAGTCCCACTGGCCTCTCCCCCAGAAGGGCCTCCCTCACCTTGGAGTTTAATGCTCTGCTGTCACCATCTTGAAATTCTTAATAATTTATCTCAGAGCTGGTGTTTTGTAAGTGAAAGCCCATGGGCAGTGGGGCGGAGGAGATAAGAACATGCGTTTGCTCATGTAAAGGGACATATTCTGACACACTGACAATGGTCCCAGCATTGTCAGTGTCCCGTGAACACACTTCCAGCGCCCCCCCCCCCACGGCGTGGGGGCTCAGAGAGACGCGAAGTAAGTGTGAGGTGAAGGGCTACTCTGAGACGGGGTGAGGACACAGCCCTGAGAGGCCGTGCCTTCCACTCGACTCGGAATTTGCTTGAAGGCAGAGAGAAAGCACTAATGTCTATTAAGGATGAATGACCAGAGAACCTTATCAGACTTTCTTCCTCACTTGCCTTGGTACCAGCTGACCACTTGTGCTGAAAATGATGACAGAAAGAGAAGGAAGGACGGAGCAACCCAGAGCTCCTTTTCCTTTCAGTCCTCTCTTCCTTGTGGGGAAACTGTTGCTGGAGCGTGCGTGTCTTGGGAAGTGCAAACGGCTGAGTGTGTTTTGTGCAGCACCTTCCACGGCTGTAGCAAGCACAGAATAACAGATGCACGTACGAGTTACAAAATGCAGACTGTGTCATTTGGTGATTCCACATGTGAGTTAAACTCTCACAGCTTTTTTGCATTTAAAACTGGCCTTGCACAATATAAATGTGAGTGGTAAAATTCGTGCTAATAATTAATTTTTAAATTTTTTCTTCCCTTAGAACAACATGAAATAGCAAATAAAAAACACCATGACAAGTTGACAGAGAGAGAGAGACCACAGGAGAAAGGAAAAAACCTTACAAACCTTACATGCTATTACTTTCAACAGCACTTTTCTTCCTGTCTTGTGTACAGGGGGCCCCCAGTTTTCACTTTGCACTGGGCCCTACAGATTAGAGAATTGACCCTGGGGGCAGCCAAGAGAAAAATCCTAGGATCTCTGCTTCCGAGTGAGGTGCATGAGATAAAAGAAGAGGAAGAAACCCAGCTGAGACAGCAGCATATCTTATTTAGCTTTAATACAAAATGATACCAGCAGCAACATGGGCCTGGACGTGTTAAAAGCTGATCTCAACTTTTTTTTTTTAATTTGCCTTTGTCCATTCTGCTCTGAGTCTTTAAAATTTATTTTAAAAATCATAAGAGAAACACAAGCTCTCTGTAGTTAATTCGGACAATATCTAATGAAGCAACACACGAACATTTTCTTTTGTTGCTCACTGAATCCCAGCTCCTCCCAGAAGTCACAGCGGCGCGTCGGTGCCCTTTTCTCTAAAGCTCAGAGAGGGGAGGGGAGCCAGCTACAGTGACCCAGCTCATAAACGGAAGGGCTGGGACTGGTACCCACTGAGCGTGTCCCTCCCTCTCACGCCCTCAGCAGAACCATCAGTAACATGACAAGCCCCAGCAGACGCTGGAGAGCACCACGAGTGTGTCTGGCCCAGATTCTGCTCCGTAACGCCCAGCCTCCGTGGATGCTTGGGAAATCCCAACCGGATATTAATTTCACCACTGTCAATGGCCTTCATAATATTTCCGTTTTTGAAAAATGATAGTTCGAAGTAAGGAGATCAAGTACATTATTAGTTCCTGTGATCTCAACTCTCAGATGAATTCATGCAATTTAGTGCCTCCTAATGCAGTCAGATGGAAGCTGCAAAGCAGGCTGTGTCTGAAATAACAGATTTCTAAATGAACTTGACAGATGTAAACACAATATTGGGGGCGGGGGCAGGATTTACTGAGCAGAGACAATATCTGATCAACTTCGGATGGTCAGGGCCTGGCGCAGTGTCCAGCGCAAGATGAATAACGTGTTGGCCAAACTGAATTAGTCAGTGTGCACACAGGCTTCTAATGCCGATGTCCTTAAAAGGAAAAGACGCCCCAGTTTTTCTGGTGTCTTAATGGAACAGAGAGAAACTGGCCTCTCGTTTATGAAGATGCTTTCAAGCTTAGGACCTTAGCAGCTGTGACATGATGTAATTGCATCCGGAAGAGCCCTCCTCTTGTAATTATCTGACCAGTTCATAACAATCCACGTTCTCTGAGAACTGCCCTCTCCCGACAAGGGGGAGCCATTTAGTGTGACAGGCCCCTTCCTTTCCCCTGGCCACAGGGCATGGCACTCTGGTGGATCACAGACCAGAATTGGGCTCATTCACTTCTCTCTCCAGGGGATTCAGCATGGGGGTTCAGCAATTCCAGCTAGTTTCTAGTGTGGCTGGGATGAGGAACGGGACAAAATTTGGGATCTATAGTGTAGCCCTCTTTGGCCATGTGCCTGGGTAGATAGAGAAAGACAATCTGTAGAGGGCAAGATTGCTTGGGGGAAAGAAGAGAAGAAGCCTGGCTCCTGGCAGCCATGTTTATACCATGTGATCCCGCCTTTAACCACAGCTGACTGGACCCACATGACAGCGGATGCAAGTCTGGCTCATTAGTCATTCCCCCAGGAATTTGGTGAGAAGTCCAGTCTTTCTGCGTGGCTGGAACTACCCACGTGGCACTGGGGAGCTGGGAGCAGATATGGTCTAGACCAAACAGAGAAGCTGGTCTGCACACAGCCTGGGAAAAGCATGTCTATGACAAATGATGAAGGAAAGGACTTCACTGGTCCCTGATGTGCCCTTCTCCCTCCTCCTGGCCCTGCTGGCATTCCTGCTCGTGGGTTCCAGAAGACCCCCTGACGGCTTTCAAGTGAAGTCCTTTTTAATTTACGGAGCTTGACTTGACTTTGTTACCTGCAACCAAAAGAGTTCTGATTCTCAGGACTCCTGTGCCCCATGCTAGGCCTGATGAAGCCCCATTACTTTTGGGTTGGGTGAGACGTGATGGTGCCCCTCCAGTAAATTCACTTTCTCTTCAGTTAAGCTGGTTCAAATAGGTCTTTGCTGTTTGTTTCCAAAAGAGCTTTGACCAAAACAACACAGGTTTGTATCCGTGAAGGTATCAACATCTGCCTGTACGTATGTGGAAGCTAACTTTGGGCAAAGCTCCCCCAGCCCTACTGAAGGCTTCACTTCATGACTTTGTTTTTACTGACCTCTCTGCCCCTTGCACAATCTTTAGAGGCCACCTGCGTGTCTAGGAGAATGCAGGAAGTGACCAAGGGGTTGCCCCTATGGAAGCAAAGAACAGGACATGGGAGGGAATCAGGGGTTCAGTCTTGGCTCCACACCTTAGCTTTAAACTTTGGGCAAGTCCTTGATGCCCCTCGACATCCCTCTAAACTCAGTCTGCGTATCTCTAACGTGGTGATAACAGTCCTCACTTTCCTGATCACTCAGAATTGTTTGGTGGTCAAAGAGCATAAGAGGTTCAACAGTATAAAGAACTATTATTTTATAATGACTACTAAGTGAATACATGGTTATGTAGAAAGTCCTGAAAATAAAGAATAACATGAAAATGGAAGGAGAAAAAAAATCACCTATGATTCGGCCCCACTCCCACTCCCACCCCCCCCCCAGCCCACTAAATGCCACTGGTAAGATTTTGCTGCACATTGTCAAATCTTTTTTTTTTTTAATGTCTACTTTCTTTTTTCCCCAAAAAATTAGGATCCTACTGTTTTGAATGAAGTAGGTTCTCAAATCTTTTAATTCAATAACAATTTATGAACATTTTCCAAAATTCTTCCACTTCATTTTTAATAGCTGCATAGTATTTCCTTTCTTTCTTCCTTTCTTCCTTCCTTCCTTCCTTCCTTCCTTCCTTCCTTCCTTCCTTCCTTCCTTCCTTCCTTCCTTTCTTTCTTTCTTTCTTTCTTTCTTTCTTTCTTTCTTTCTTTCGTATAGTA
This sequence comes from Camelus ferus, assembly GCF_009834535.1. Classification (NCBI taxonomy): domain Eukaryota; kingdom Metazoa; phylum Chordata; class Mammalia; order Artiodactyla; family Camelidae; genus Camelus; species Camelus ferus. The sequence continues at coordinate 12,947,698 of NC_045727.1, forward strand.
TTTCATTCCAGAGAAGAATCGTAATTTTCACAACCATTCCCCCTTCATTGCAAACCCCCATGCTGGGAACTGTGGCAGTTTAATGATGGGAGAGGTCAAAGCTCCTGGGATACAGGCTAGAGGTAAAGAAATACTTCACTCCATGTGAACTTTTAATGTGTTACCTATTCAAATGCATAGGTGGATGAAAGTCTTCACACAGGAGTTGAAATCCAAGCTGACTGGTAAACAACAGGCAGGATGTTTTTTCAGAAGAGAAAAATGTAGGGAAAGGAGAATTCCTAGTAGAGGACAGCACCAGCCAAGGTATGGAGGTGAGTAACAGGAGTGGATTACGGAACAATTTTTTTTTAATCTAGAAAAAGGAGCTCGCATTTCTAAATTCTTTTTTTTTTTTTTTAAGTTTTTAAAATTTTTTAATAGAGGTACTGGGATTGAACCCAGGACCTTGCGCATGCTAAGCACATGTTCTACCACTGAGCTATACCCTCCCCACCTCTTTTTTTTTTTTTTTTAATGGAGGAACTGGTGATTGAACCCAGGACCTTGGGCATGCTAAGCACACTCTATACCTCACCACTACCCTGTGGCATCTCTAAATTCTAATCTCCATTAGACTAACAGCCCCAAATGTTAAGGTATACCAGTCTACTAAATAGTCTAACTTCAAAAAAAAAAAAAAAAGGAGCTGGTAAGTGGAAAAGCCAAGATTTGAACCCAGGCCTAACCGGCTCCTCTGTGCTTACTAGTAACCAGTGTCCTGTTTGTAGGGATCTAGGTCTTCCTGGACTTGGGGCAGATCACTGCTTCCCACTCTGGACCTGTGAAATGGAGGAACTGAACTAGATGATACCTAAGGCTTGTTTCAAGTTTACTCCCTGGGAATCCAAGTTCCAATTGATCAGGTTTCGTTTGCCACTCTGGATCTGGTGGATCAGATGAGCCTGCCAAGGGTCGGAGACACTGCAGGGTTTCTAGGACTTTCTAAGAAAGCTCTGAGTTTCTGGGAGGCTCCCAGGGACTTGCTTTGAGGCCCAGGTCCCATCTCAGAATGGTTCTGTGGCAGGGGTACAGCCTGCAGGCTCAGAGCATTTGACCTCCTGGCCCAAGGTCATATATTACATTCCAGCAGGGGAGAAATGCCCACCAGGGAATTCTAAGGGCAATTTTCAAGGACATCAAATGGCGAACGGTGAGTCAGAGGACTTTTCTGAGAAGAGCCATTCCAGGGATGAAAAACGGGGCTGGGGGCCACTCTGGCCTTCTGGCCTATTTCATTCAGCCAGCACTGAGAATTTTGGACTACTTAACAAGCATCTAACGACAGGAGATCTCCAGATTTCTAGATTCTTGTGAAAAGTGGGAAGACCTGACAACCCTAGGTCCATGTTCCCACAGCTGGCTGGACCCTGGCTGCCCCCACCCCCCGTCCTCAGCCCTGGAGTTCCCGCCCAGCTCACACACCTCACCAAGTCCGCCTACGCCTGGAGGCATGTGGGTCTGTGACCCTTGATCTGGGTCAACTCTCTCATTTTATAGGTGAAGACATTGAATCCTGGAGAGAGGAAGGGACTGAACTGAGATTGCAAAGACTGGAGGGAGACTCAGGCTAGTTTCCAAGGTGCAACTTCCAATGGTGTGTTTCTTTTAGAGCACAAGCCATCAACCAGAAGACCAGCACTCCCTGGGCCTGCTGTCTGCCAGGTGCCTCACCCAGGAGGCCACAGTTCCCACTGGGTTGGTGCCTCTGGAATCTCATATAACCCACCAACCCCTCCCTCCCACCCCCCAGGCCAGCAGGGTTGGGGGTCACCTGGTACTGGAATATGCTCCATTCTCACTCAGAAAGGTCCAGCTGCCAGGAAGGAAATACCCTGAGCTGTTCCTTCTTTCCCACTCAGAATTTGGCTACAGTTCCCTGGACCCCAGGCCAAGTTCCATCATCCTGGGTTCCATCATCCCCCGATATGAGTTTGTTTTTGGTTTTGTTTTGCTTTTTTTGTTGGGGGGAAGTAATTAGGTTTGTTTATTTAATTTCATTTATTTATGTATATGGAGGCACTAGGGATTGAACCCAGGACCTTGTGCATGCTAAGCTCGCACTCCACCACTGAGCTATACCACCATCCCCACCATGAGCTCTAATTCTTGTCCTTCCTTCATCACAGCGTTTAACATGGGATGGCAAACAACAATGACCACAAGGACATCAGCGAAACAAACAGCACTTGATTACGCGTTTACAGCGTGCGTGACGGTATTCTCACCAACCTCTGTAAGAACCCCTAGGCTCTGGGAAGTAAAGGAAACTGACCCCAAACCTCACAGCTGGAAGTGGGTTCAGACCCCCTTGTCTGACAAGAAACCAACGCTCTTCCTACTTTCCGTACCTCGGTCGCTGTAAGGGGGTTTTCAGAATCCAGTGAGATCAGAAGCCCTTGAAATGTGGGTTTTCTCCAGCACCTTGACTTTCCAGGTTCTCCGCCTGAATCTTGCAATGTCTGCATGGATGGTGGGAGCCTGGGAGTCACCCTAGGAGGGAACCACCAGGGGGTTAGCAGTGTTTTTGTAAATGTGGACAGTGGATCGCAAGCTTCTGCTCGTGTCCGCCCCAACCCCTCACCCCAGCCCGGGACTGAGGTAAGTGATACCCCAAATTTCTGAGCCAGAGAGGACTGGAGGTTCATTTAGCTAAACGCTGGTAATTTACATGATAATTCTTATTTTAAAATTTAAGTTTCAGACTTCTGTATAAATTTCTGTTCTTTTAAGCCCCCTGCCCAAATTCTATTTCTCTCCAACCCCCAGTAAAAACAAAAAACAAAACAAAACAAAAAACAGCTGGCGAAAGTACCATTGGTCCCACAAGCTGTCTCCCTCTATTTCCAGGCCAACATATAAAATCATACTATCATTTTAAAACTTCTGCTATGTTTGATGTGCAAAGATGTTCATCTCAGCGCTGACTATAACAGCAAAGAAAAAGAACACAACCTAAATGTCCAACACAGAAACTGATTAAAGAATCAAGGTACAAGTAGGAGAGAACTCTGCAGCCAGTGAAAATAATGTTCACTTATTTTATTTTTAATGTTCATGTAACAACTTAAAAAGCACTCATGATACTATGGATTCTTCATTGCTTTTCAAATTACAAAAGTAATCCCTAAAAAAAAGTAATCCCTTTTCACAATACAAATAAAATACTATAGAAATGTTTAAGGTAAGACGTGAAGGTACCCCACAAACATGCCTACCGCCAGTCCCAGAGTTAACATGCAGTGCAGTGGGGAGGGTACAGCTCAGTGGTAGAGTATGTGCTTAGCATGCCCGAGGTCCTGGGTTCAATATCCAGTACCTCCATTTATAAAAGTAAATAAACAAATCTAATCCCCCCCCACCAAAAACAAACAGACAAACAGACAAACAAACAAAAAGCATGCAGTGTAAAAAAAAATAAGACCATGCAATGTATTCGTCATGTACTGGTACATTTCAGAGGCAGAATAAAATTATATAGATTCATTAGTATCACTTTTTTTTTTAACCTATACATTGGAATAGGGAAAAAAAAGGCTATTTGTACACCCAAGTTCATAGCAGCATTATTCGCAGTAGCTAAATGTGGAAGTAACCCATGTGTCGTCAGTGGATAAGTGAATAAGTAAAACATGGTCTAAGTAAACATGGCCCATACAATGAAATATTATTCTGCCTTAAAAAAGGAAGGAAATTCTGACGCAGGCTACAACAGGGATGAACCTTGAGGACATTCTGCTAAGTGAAAAATCAGTCACGAAAAAACAAATAGTGTAGGATTCCACTTACATGAGGTACTTAGAGGAGTCAAAAATCACAGAGACAGACAATAGGCGGTTGGTTGCCAGGGGCTGGGGAGAGGAGGGGGTGGGGAGTTACTGTTTAACAAGTTTAGGGTTTCAGTTTTACAAGATGAAAAGAACTATAGAGATGGATGGTGGTGGTGGTTGCATATTATTATGAATATATTTAAAACCACTGAACCGTACACTTAAAAATTGTTAGGATGGTCAACTTTGTTATGCGTATTTTACCATAATAAAAAAAAAAAGTGGGGGAAGAAAAGGCTAGACAAAAATACACCAACATTTTAGTATTTCTATTTGGGTGGTGGGGTTGTGGGTAATTTTTTTTTCCCCTCTCCTTTTCTTCATTCTCTAAATAAGCCTTTTTGGAAAAAATGAACATTAAACATAGAAATGAAAGATAAAAATCATTTCATCTGACTCCACCCAAGAACCAGTACCAGTTCAAGATTCAGTCTGTGTGGAGTTTGGCTGCATCCAAGCTGGGCTGATCACCTCTGTGGCAAGGCATGATAATGCGAGTCACCCTTTTTGAGCCAGCTTACAGGTAAGGAAACTGAGCCTCAGAGGAAGGGAGTGGTCTGGGAAAAGCCTGAGATGGAGACCCAGAATGGACACCCATGGGAGGTCACCCCATAGTCTCTCCATTAAGGTCGGTTCAATTCAACAAACATGAAAAGTTTTGAGCACCAAGGGAGTGCCAGGATCTGTGCCCTGTGCCCTGTGCCAAGGGCTGGGGAACGGGAGTGACCCAGGGACCGTCCTGCCTTCTCACAGTCTGGCTGTGCCGACACAGAGTACTCAAAGGGAGCTGGTGATTTGGTCACCCTGGAATCTTCAGCCAAAAGCTTAACCCAAGCTCTTTGTTCATGCATGAACAAATGTGTGTGTACCCAGGTCACCAGTGACACTGTGACTCTCCTTCAGTTAATCAGGAACAAAAAAGAAAATCCTCACAGATTTGCATATAGAAAACAGAAAACAATTACATAGGAAGATTATTTGCTTTTTTTTTTTTTTAATCCCCGATTAACTGAGAGAAAGTTAAAGTCCTCCTGGTGACAAAGAGGCAGGAAGCATGGCGGATGATAAACCCTGGCCCACAGGGTCCCTGTCAGGCCCCGGAGACCACAGCGCAGCACGGAGGGAACAAGATAAGCCAGGTTGGGAGTGGGAGGCAGGAACTCCTGAGGCAGGCTGGGCCTTTTGCAGGCTTCTCGATGAAGCTCAGAGAGCTTCCAGAACAGGCAGATGATTCACACACTTTTCCCAGACACGAAGGAAACCCAGTCATCAGAAAAGGAAAGAGGCTCAGTGTTCAGTGTTGAGGGGCTGGCTGCTGGGGTCAGGGGAGCCTGCACTCGAACTAGACCCCACCCTCCACCCATACAGCCTCGGATGAACCACCTAACTCCCCAGTTACCTCATCTGTAAAAAGAGGGCAATGTTCCCCCCGCCGGGGGAAGGCTGGGAGCACTGAGTCACTTCTGGCACCATTGGCCCAAAGCTACACTGTCTCTCTGGCTCCAAACCCTGAGCTCTGCTCCTGCACGAGGTGCCCAGACAGACCCATGAATGACCTCGTCACTATTGTCATGAGGGAGCCACACAGCCCAACACTGAAGAGAGTGGCCGGAGGAAGCCTGCTGGCTTCACGTGCCTTCTAAGCAAGCCCAATAAAGGCAAGTGGGGTGGTTTCTTTTTGTCTGGCAGAAATACGGGGGCCCCTCTCACCCACTTTCCTCCATCACCCCCCCGACTGGGTCCCTGGCTCATGGCCAATCACCCAACCAAAGCCTGGCAGCCTGGGTTTGTCGGGGAGGCTCCAGGAGCAGGCCGAGGTCCAAGTCCTACACATACTAGGCCATTCCTTCCCTGCCTTACCTGGCCATTCCTCAGTGCCGTCATCTGTAAGAGAAGAATCCAAGAGTAGGTACCTTACAGAGGAGTTTGGAGAATGACAGAGGATAAACCAAAGAATGCTCTCAGTACCACGGCTGGCATGATTAGTGTTCAATAAATGTTCGCCATTATTATCAACGCCCTGTTCCTGAACAGGAACACCTGAATGTGCTGGGAAGAAAATACATTGCTATGAGACAAGATTATAAAGTAGTATATAAAATAGGGCTCAATTATGTTGAAAAAAATTATACACATGTAGAAGCTAAAAAGACCAGAAGGAAATGCTGGCAGCACTGAAGTCTTGGTGGTAAAATTATAGGGGATCTTTTTCTTTGTGTTTTCATGTATTTTCTACATTTTCCTGCAATGCACACATCACTTTTGCAATCAGGAAGAAAGAAAGAAAGGAAAAAAAGCACTGTGAAAGCTGAGAGGAGCTATCACTTGGATCTGGGCTTGTGGATAGGATGCCTCAGAGGAAGTGGGATTTGAGCAGGGCCTGGAAGGACAGGAGAATTTGAAGAATGGGGGAGGAGAGCCAGAAGTCTTTCTTGTTCCTTGGTGTTTTTTTGTTTATTTTTGTGTGTGTGTCTGTCTCCTCCCCTAGGCTGTGGGCTCCTTGAGGGCACAGTCCATAGTCTAGCTTGTTCACTGCTGTTTTCTTAGCTTCTAAACAAACAAACAAACAAACAAACAAACAAACAAACAAACAAAAGAACCTGGTGCTTAGTAGGTGCTCAATAAATACAGATCTAGTGAGCGAACAACCTTGACAGCTCCACTTAGCCTGGGAAACAAGGATGCTCTCAGTTCACTGTCCAGCTGGTGCACTGCCAAAACGGAGGTGCGTGGTTTCTGTGGTAACAGAAGAGGGCCCGCCAGGCCAGCAGCGGGAGGCAGACATAGGGATGGCGAACTCTGCATCTTTTCATGGTGTGGCCTGGAAATTGGGAACATGGCGGTGGGCTCTTTCAACAGATGTTGAGGGAGGAGAAAGAGCTTCAAAATATGGTTACCTCAGTTGTTTGCTGCACAGGCTTGTCAAATCAGTCGATGAATGCTCAGGCAGATGGTTTAGGTCTTTGAAGGAGGGTAGGAGGCTCTTGTTGGATGGAAAGCTAGGGACTCAAAAATGTTTGGTTCCAGTCTAAACCCTGCTTAGTGACCTCAGGAAAGTTACTTAACCTCTCTGGGCCTCATTCATGAGCAGTTTTCTCCGCTCTAAAATTGCTTCTAAAAAGACATGTCTAGTAGGAATGTAAAATGGTGCAGCCACTGTGGAAAAAAACAGTTTGGTAGTTCCTCAAAAAGTTAAACATATTATTATCATATGATTCAGCAATTCCACGGTAGATATATACCCAAGAGAATTGGAAACAGGTACTTAAATACTTGTACTCAAAAGTTCATGGTGGTACTATTCACAATAGCCAAAAGACCATCAGCAGGTGAACGCATTAAAAAAAAGGTAGTATATCCATACAATGGAATTCAGCCATAAAAAGGAATGATAGTGCTAAAATGTGGATGAACCTCGAAAACATTATGCTAAGTGAAAAAGCCAGACTCAAAGATCAAATATTGTATGATTCCACTTATATTAAATATCTAGAATAGGTAAATCCATAGAAACAGTGCAGATTGGTGGTTGCCAGGGGCTGGAGGAAGAGGGGAGTGGGGACAGAATTTTCTTTTAGGGTAGTGGAAGTATTTTGGAACTTCACAGAGGTCTTGTTTGCACAACATTGTGAACATAATAAGTGCTGCTGAATTACACACTTTAAAGTGGTTAATTTTATGTTACATGAATTTCACCTCAATTACAAAAAGAAAAAGAAAAAAAAAAAAGACTAAGAGGTAGGCAAGACTGAAGGTGGATATAGATGGAACTGAGAGATCATCACAGGCTTCCCACACAATTACACTGCCAAGGTGACATGCAGGAAAAAGCTCCCAGTAGGGTCAGAACTGGAATCTAGATCTGTCTCTGGCCACTTATCCACAGTGGGATCCTGGGCCACACACTCAAGCTTCCTGAGCCTCAGGCCTCCTATCTGCAAAACGGGGCTGCTGCATCTTCTCTGTCTTCCACAGAGCACTGTGCATCATTGTTCTAAGAGCACTCTGTGAACTGGGGTTCACAGGGTGAACCCTTTGGAATGAAGTGTCTCAGTACCTATTTTCTAAGCACGGCAGACTGAGAGCCAGTTCCTGGTTCACGTGGAGACACTGAAGGGGTTCAGAAGCCACTGGCAAGGAAGGGGCACACTGGGGCTAACCAGTTGGAGTCCTGGCTCCATCACTGTATCTGTGGCCATGGGCCAGTCACTCATTTTCCTGTTTTTTCAGCAGTATAATGGGAATAGATCTACCTTGGAGAGGGGCTGTGTGTATACCACAGGCACTTAATAATCAGATCCCTTCCCTCTTTCTTTGTGGCTGCTCTTGAATTCAAAAATTGCCAGTTCCCAGAATCCACCAAAAAATCTCTGAGCTGTGGCTCAGAGAGGTTAAGACTCTAGCTCGAGGTGGCACCGCTAGTTTGGGCTTAGAACACAGATAGCCTGGCCAGGGAACTTTCCCCAAACCTCTCAGCTTCATCATCTATTGTCTCCAACAGGCTCCTGGCACCTACTCCAACCTAGGAAGGACTGAGGTAAGGAGACAGGCCCAGCCCATAATTAGGTGCTATGCAGAGCTCATCACTTCAAGAGACAGGTGCTGCTGTCCCCCGTGTACATATTAGGAAACTGTTTATTAACTAAGGCTGAGGGAGACCAAGTGACTGGCACCAGAACAAGCAATCAGAGAGCAGAGCAGAGGTCTCGAATTTGAACTCGCGTCCTCCCGCGGCGCCACGCCTGGAAGCCCCGGGGCGCGCGTGGCTCTGCGCGAGAAGGGCGCGCGGCGGTGGGAATCCCGAGCGGAGTTGGAAGCCAGGCCCGTTCATTTGCATGCTAATACCCAGAATGCTTTTCCCCCCCGCACACTGCTTCTCTTAATGGAAGCGCTCAGTTTGGAACCGTGGAAAGTTTGGAACACATACTTCGCTCCCTCTTTGCAACTGTGGGAACTTCCCACCCGCACACTTGGTGCCTACAGCCTAGGGCTGGCTCCAAGTCGGGCTGCCTGGCGGCGGCCGCCAGCGCTTCCCGGGCAGACGAACCTCTGTGTCCAACCCGCTCGCAGCAGCATCTCCAGGACGGCCGGGGACAAAGCGCTCAGGCCCGCCGGTTGGGCCCATGGACTGAGCTCTCGGCGACTCACTGGGCTGCGGGTGCTGGGGATGCTCTTGATCTCAGGAGGCCAAAGGGTGTTCCCTGGAGCCTCCAGTACCCCTATTTCCCTGGGGTGCGCGGGGATCCCTGCTCCTGTCCATAGCCGTTGCTTCTGTTGTCGCCTCCCTGAGCTGGTGACTTTCCGCTCCCTGGAGCGCAAAGCTTGGCGTATGGAGGTTTTGGGGAGAGTGTGGACGATGGCCTCGTATCCCCAGCTCTCCCCGGCGAACAGCCCCTTCGGTTCAGTTAATGCGCGGACGCAGAAGCAGCTCCGGCGGTTCGGCCTGCCCTCAGCCGGGACCCCGGGCCCTCTCTGGCGCTGGGAGCGGGAAGGCGATCGCAGGCGACTGCTGGGGATTTCACGCATCGAAGGGGGACTCCGAAGGGTAGCCAACGCCCGCTCGACCTACGGGTGCGCATCGCAAACTGGGGAGCCCAGGTCTGCACCCCTCGGGTCTCCCCCTTCCCCCCGCCCCGTTCGCGCGCCGCCACTCTTGGCGGGGAGGGAGGGGCACTGAGAGCGGGTTTGCTGGCTTGGCGCTTCGTTTGCATTGGTCCGGGGGGGCTGAGACTGCAGCCCCCGGCCCCGCGGGCGGGGTGGGGAGGCGGGGGCCGGACGGGGGCTCAGTCTGCGCTAGCATTGGCGGAGCTGGGGACTGGGGAGGGGGGGCAGGAAGCGGGGGGAGTGGAGCTGCGGGGGGGGTGTATAAATAGGGAAGGGGGGACGTGCATCCTCGGTTGGGTGAGGGGGGGGCGCTCGGCACAAAGAAAGTGGAAAGTTTGCAGCGCGGGGCGGTCCGGGCCAGGGATCCGGGTGCGCACGTGCAGGGCCGGGGGCGCCGGGGGCCCCCCACGCCGAGCTCGCCGTTTCTTTTTTTTTTCCTGCAAGCGAGGGGGGGTGTTGTTGGTATCGCCCCCTCCTTCTCCTCCCCCCAGGGGTGAAAGTGCAAGAGGAAGTGCAGCCGCTGCCATCTTTCCTCCGCTCCGAACACACGGAGCCCGGGGCCGCAGCGCCGCCGCTCCGCCGCCGCCTTCGCCCGGCCCAGGAAAGGGCCAGCCCTGCCGCCGCCGCCGCCCGCCCGCTCCAGCCTTCGCTGCAGACACCGCCCGCCAGGCTCCGGGACCAGGCCCGCGCTGCCGCCCCGGTGCGCGCCCCGCCACCGCCGCCTTAGCCTTTTGTTTCCCCCCGCCCCGGCTCGCGCTTTGCAGGGGACGCAGCGCGCGCCCCCAGCGGGCCCGGGAAAAGCCGCGGCGCGCGCGCGCGCCTGCGCGACAGACCCCTCCTCCTCCCCGCGCGCGCGCCCCTCTTGGCTGCGCGCCGGCGCCGCCTGGCGGGCGGGAGGGGAGGTGGCAGGCGCGTTTGCGGGAGGGGCGCACCTCTTTGCTCGCGTACCCCCCGGAGGTAGACCGAGAAGGGAAGGCGGGCGGGCGGAGAGGAGAGAGAAGTGCACGATCCAGCAGGGGTAGGGGCAGCTATGTGGGAGGCGGTGCGCCCTGCAGTCTAGACAGTCGGATCCAGGCAGGGGGTGTGTGCGCCCCGCGCACCTGCGAGACTACAGAGCCCCGGGCCGGCACGTGTGGGTAGTGTAGAGACGTTCGCTGCGCCCCGCTTCTCGCTGCCTAGGGGAAGGGAGTGGGGCGGGCAAGTGCCGCGGCCCGGTTTGTGGGGAGGGGGCGGCGGCCATGGAGCGGGTGAACGACGCTTCCTGCGGCCCGTCGGGCTGCTACACCTACCAGGTGAGCAGGCACAGCACTGAGATGCTGCACAACCTGAACCAGCAGCGCAAAAACGGCGGGCGCTTCTGCGACGTGCTCCTGCGGGTGGGCGACGAGAGCTTCCCAGCGCACCGCGCGGTGCTGGCCGCCTGCAGCGAGTACTTTGAGTCGGTGTTCAGCGCCCAGTTGGGCGACGGCGGAGCTGCGGACGGTGGTCCTGCTGAAGTGGGGGGCGCAGCGGCGGCCCCAGGCGGCGGGGCTGGGGGCAGCCGGGAGCTGGAGATGCACACCATCAGCTCCAAGGTGTTCGGGGACATCCTGGACTTCGCCTATACTTCACGCATTGTGGTTCGCCTGGAGAGCTTCCCCGAGCTTATGACGGCCGCCAAGTTTCTGCTGATGAGGTCGGTCATTGAGATCTGCCAGGAAGTCATCAAACAGTCCAATGTGCAGATCCTGGTGCCCCCTGCCCGGGCCGACATCATGCTCTTTCGTCCCCCTGGGACCTCGGACCTGGGCTTCCCTTTGGACATGACCAATGGGGCAGCCCTGGCAGCCAACAGCAACGGCATCGCAGGCAGCATGCAGCCCGAGGAGGAAGCAGCTCGGGCGGCCGGTGCAGCCATTGCGAGCCAAGCCTCCCTGCCTGTGTTACCTGGAGTGGACCGCTTGCCCATGGTGGCCGGACCCCTGTCCCCCCAACTGCTGACTTCCCCATTCCCCAATGTGGCATCCAGTGCCCCTCCCCTGACTGGCAAGCGAGGCCGGGGCCGCCCAAGGAAGGCCAACCTGCTGGACTCAATGTTCGGGTCCCCAGGGGGCCTGAGGGAGGCAGGCATCCTTCCGTGCGGCCTGTGTGGGAAGGTGTTCACTGATGCCAACCGGCTCCGGCAGCACGAGGCCCAGCATGGTGTCACCAGCCTCCAGCTGGGCTACATCGACCTTCCTCCTCCGAGGCTGGGTGAGAATGGGCTACCCATCTCTGAGGACCCCGACGGCCCCCGAAAGAGGAGCCGGACCAGGAAGCAGGTGGCATGTGAGATCTGCGGCAAGATCTTCCGTGATGTGTACCATCTCAACCGGCACAAGCTTTCCCACTCCGGGGAGAAGCCCTATTCCTGCCCCGTGTGTGGGCTGCGTTTCAAGAGAAAAGATCGCATGTCCTACCATGTGCGGTCCCACGACGGCTCCGTGGGCAAGCCCTACATCTGCCAGAGCTGTGGGAAAGGCTTCTCCAGGTGAGGAATGGTGCCCCTCTGCCCCTGTGACTTGTCCTACTCCTCGCCAAAATCTAGGGGTGTGAGACTTGTGTGGGGGGTCACTTGACCTTGTAGGGCCATGTCAGATTTGGGGAGAGTGTTTTAGCAGCCCTGATCTTGAGACGATGTGGCTGAGAGCTACTTTCTCTTCCCTGGGGGAAGTTCTCTGGCACTAGGTGTGCCCTACTGTCTCTCTTCCTTGGGGCCTTATGGGAAGGGGCTGGATTCCTCAGGCCGCAGCCACCGGGCCTCACCATTCTTCTCCCTGGGCTCCCTTTGTGTTTCCGGCACCAGGCGAGGGGCCCCCTCTGGGGGCGGGAGGCTGGGCTCCTCCAGCGACTTTCCCCGCTTGAATGGCTGCCGGGGGAGGGACTGAAACAAGTGCATCTGGGACTCCTCCGTCTCCCCAGCACAGCATTGGCCATCCTGGGTCAGTAGACTCGGGCTTCACCCCTTACAGCCTCGGAATCGTGGGGCACCCAGAGTTTCTTCTGAATAGCGAATTCTTTGATCTGCTTTGACCTGGTGGCTCCAGAGCCTAACTGGACCCTGAGGTCCTTTTTATGTCTACTAGACAGAGAGGAAGAGGGGTGGGTGTCTTCTTAGATTCACTTTTCAGTGAGCCTGGTAAGGAACTGAAGACTTGTCTGGGAGCAGAAGGTTGATTTTCCTCTTAAGAGAATATTCAGAATAAAAGGCTGGTTTTAACTTGCCTGGGTACTGAGGACCTAGTGCTGTGCCTATGAACGTAGGGATGGAGAACTCCCTCAGAGGGGCCCCAACCAGGAACCAGTCTTACCGGTCAGGCAGCCCCTGCCCACCTGCCCTGGCGGGCATCTGGTTTACCAGCCCAGCTGGGGACTTGAGGCTTCATCCCTTGGCCTCTGGGGACTGAATTCCATCTGGGTGGCATTCATTGGCTGCTGTGGCGGGAGAGGCTGGGGGAGGGGAAGACTGAGTTTCTAAGGGGCTTTAGTCTGGACAATGAATCACCCATACCCCCTCCCGGAAAGGCTACCGCAGGGCAACCCGGTCTCATTCTAAAGCCACCTCCTCCAGTCCTAGGAATCATTGAGTTTAAGGGGGGCGGGGGAAGGTGGGTAGGGAGGGTCAGAGACAAATGCTCACTTCCCTCCCCTTCTAGAGAAAACCAGGGCAGAGAGGCCTGGGCCTGAGGAGCCAGAGCTGGGTGGTGACTCTTTGTCATACTGGGGTAGGGGAGAGCCCTCTCCAGCAGTGTGGAGGGTGGGGGCTCCGGCCAGGTTTGTAGCCCCATTTCCTGAGGTCTTGTTTTAAAGTCTCTCTTGGTTCTCTTTTCCAGGCCCGATCACTTGAATGGACATATCAAGCAGGTGCACACTTCTGAGCGGCCTCACAAGTGTCAGGTAGGGGCCGGGCCAGGGCAGAGATGGGCTGAAAGAGATGCTGCTGTTCTCACAGCCGTGGCCATGAGCCAGCTGATGTGTGTGCAGGGCCGGCTGGCTGACCACCGCTTTGCACACCTCCCCCTCTGTCCCTCCAGCCTCCGTCTGCTCTCCTCCTTTGTTCTTCCCCCTGCCGCCCCCCTCACTGCTGATGTCCCTTCCTTCCTGGTCGCTGGGTGTTGGTCCCCACCCCGTCTCTGTCTTTGCTCTGTTGCTTGGCTTTCCTCTCCTGGCGTTTGCCAGCTCCTTGGATGGTGGGCCACATTGCACAAGTGTCATCCTGGGGGCACTGGCACCCCACCGGGCCCGGCTTTGGGTTCCCAGCAATTTGCAGGGGTCATCGTGGAGGTGGGAAGGGTTTCTGAAGGGCTCCTGGTGGTCCAGCCAGCAACTCTTCCCCTTGTCTGCCTGGCAGCCTGACCCAGCTTGGGGCACCAGGTGGCGGGGGCGGGGGCGGGTGGTCTCATCTCTGAGCACTGGCACCTGCTGAGCCCATCCCAGCCACATGTGCACATGGCCAAGGGCTTCTGAAAAGTGCGGAGTGAGGTGGTTTCCTGTCCTTGAGAGCTTTGTGTAGCAGTAGGTAGGGGAGGCCCGGCGAGATTCTCACCCTTAGTTGGTCTGCCTAAACAGTATCTGGGGGCCCTTTGGTGCCCAGAAAGTTGAGCTTCCTCTCCTGGCCACTGAGCGTTCCTGTGTGGGTGGAAAACATGCCTCTGTCTTGTCCTTGGTGGTCCCCACTTCCCCGGGCCAAGTTCCCGCCATCTGAGGGGGAGACAGAGTTGTGGGGTGATTACTGCAGCCTATGGTAGGGGGACCTACTTCTCTTATCCTGTTGGTGGCAAGGAGGGAGGGTTGGGGAGACCTATAGGGAGGGATGGACGTGCCATAGGTGGGGCAGAGGCCCCCAGAGGCCAGGTGCGGCCAGTCTTCCCAGACAGCCATGCTGGGTGGCTTCCCCCAGGATGGCGACCCAGGGGAAGGCCTCCCTGTGCCTCGCTGCCTTCTATCTGTCTGTCTCTGACTCTCTCATCATGGAGCACATCCCGACTCTCCCACGGTCTGAGCAGCCCAGGGTCTGAGCAGGCCGGCAGAGTAGGAGGAGCCCAGAGGGCAGTGGGGGCATGCCCGGCGGCCGGGGGGTAACCTGCACTCTCTGCCCTTTTTCCAGGTGTGGGTTGGGAGCAGCAGCGGCCTGCCGCCCCTGGAATCTCTTCCTAGCGACCTGCCAGCATGGGACTTTGCCCAGCCTGCTTTGTGGAGGTCGTCCCATTCGGTTCCTGACACCGCCTTTTCCCTTTCTCTAAAAAAATCCTTCCCAGCCCTTGAAAACCTGGGCCCCGCACCCTCCAGCAACACTCTCTTCTGCCCAGCTCCGCCAGGATACCTGAGGCAGGGCTGGACCGGCCCAGAGGGCAGCCGGGCCTTTACGCAGTGGCCTGTAGGCTAGCCAGGGCCTCCCTGAGTGGGTTTTCCATGGAGGGGAATGGTGGCAATGGCGGCGGGCTGAGACCCCTGCTCTGGGGAGAGGTCAGCAGGGTGGCCTACCCACCATGCCCAGCTCCTCCCTGGGTGACATGGACTCTTTTCCAGCTCAGGGTCCCCCCACAGCCTCCATGTTTCTTTCTGGGCTCTCTTGCCTCACTTTCCCCCTTTAGTCGATGGTACCTTCGGTGTCTCCTTGCCTGGAGGTGGGTGCTTTCCTGGGAACTAACCTCCAGCTTAATGCTTCCCCTCCCCTGCCACCTTCTTCCATCCCACTCAGATGGCTCCTGCTTTCACTTCTGGCTAGTGAATTAGACTTTTGTGGTTTTGAGGTTTAGTAGCAGGTCTGCTCAGGAACTAGACTAACCAGTAGCTTCATATCGGGTCACCCCCGTGTATGGTTTTGGGGGCTGATAAAGCAGATGTAGGCCCCCTGCCCCGATCCTGGGGTTGTACCCTTTAGCCCCTGCAGGCTCCGCAGGGATAACAGGTGATGATAAAATTTTTCATTCTAACATTTGAGGCTTTGTGTGTTTTGTCCTTGGTCTGTGTCATAACACTGGCATCACTGTCCCCCAGTGTACGCACCCGCTCCTGCCCTGCCCCTCCGACACACTCTCACAGACCTGCAGGCCCTGCCTCCAGCCCCACAGCTGAATTCCCCTACCAACGAGCCAACAGGTGAAGATATGCTGGCTCTTGGGCGCCAGGCTGGCCAGCCAGGGGTGCCGGGCTTGGCTGAACAGCAGGGGCATCTGTTTTGCATGATGTGTACTCTGGAAGCATCAGAGGGGACGGGACGGCTCTCTGGGAGTTGGTTCCTTGGGCCTCCAGCAGAGCTGGGTCTCAGTCCCTCCTGACGCCACAGAGGACAGAAGGGGCTGGTTACAGAGACTGAGGCCACAGCTGGAGGGAAAAGGTCACCCGAATTTCGGGGCATGGAGGCCCAGGCTGGGCAGTGACACACAAGTCTCCTTGGGGCTTGGTCTGAGTGTCCTTAAAGGGCCCAGTTGCCCTAGTGCTGCTGGATCTGTGGTGCTGTGGGCTGGGACATCTCCCCCACATGGAGTTCAGCCTTAAGGCAAGAGGCTGGAATGGCTCAGAGATCTCCCACCGCTGCCAGTGGCCCCACTTCCCGGGGGCTAGCTGGGGTGGTTTGGGCTGAAGGGATAGCTCACTAGAGAAGGAAGGAATTGAAGTGGGAATAAGGAAACCGACACACCCTCAGGAAGAAGGTGGCCAGCAAGGCCCATGGCGCTGGATCCCCATCATTGCCCTTAGACTTTTCCAGGGCTGTGGAAAAGGCTGCCAGACTCAAAGGCCACCTAGGGTGGGGCGTGCACTGGTGTCCCTGGTATCATTTAGGCCCCATTCCTGCGCTGCTCCACCCTTGGGAAGAAAAGCATGAGGAAGCCCGGACAGGGAGAAACTGGCTGGGAGGGAAGGGAACATGACTGGTTGAGTGGTGACGAACAGAGGTGACCTGAGCCCGGGTGGTGGGGCTGGGGCCGGCAGGTATGCCTCCAGCAAGAGCGGGCGGCCTCAGCCCAAGGCTAGGGGTGAGGCGGTCTTCCCAGCAGCCCAGCCATCAGCAGGCTACCGCAGGCTGCCCTCTTCCCCTTGGGGCCCCTCTGTCTTCTCTGGCCTCCAGGATGGGAAGTGCCTTTCTCTTGCGTGGCCCTGGCATGGAGGCTCTGGGTGTCCCATCCGTGGAGGTCTGTCTCTCCCTCAGCCTTCCTCTCCTTCCTCTCCTGGGTCAGGTGACCAGGCTCCTGATGTTCTCTGTTGTCTGAACTTCTGGCGGGGCTAGACTCGGACGCGGACACTGTCACAATTCCTCCAGGAAACCTTGGGGACTCCAGCCACAGAGGGTCAGCCCTGGCACAGAGAAGGCAACCACCTCTTCAGCTTGGCTTTGTAATACAGTCAAACTTTTTGTTGAGTTTGTGGGGTTTTTTTTCCCCAGTAGCAGATTTACATTCCTAATTATGTTTGCTCAGGCTAAAGTTAGCTTTCATTCCTTGAGAGAGAATCAGTGGAGGATGGGGTTGGGCAGCTCAGCCTGGTCTGAGATTTTAATTTTGCTTAGCTAATCCCCTAAATGGATAATCCACTTGTGGATAACTGAGGTCTGGCTGTCGGTTATCTTGAGGTAGCAAAGTATGAAAGGCAGAACTTTAAAGGACACACCCCAAAAGAAGGTTGGCAAGAGAAACAATGCATCTCTTTCACATTCCCTCTAGTGGCGCCCTCTCCAGGGACCGCGGAAGATGGAATCCTGGATGCGTGCTTTCAGCTGCATTTTCTTAGCCCTGGTCCACGGTTGGTTCCTTTGAGTTCTGCGGCGTGGCCCACACTGCTTCTCATCATTGGAAGGGTGGTCCTCGGGTCACTGTCTGGCAAAGCCGGCTCTTGTCCCCAGATAAATCAACAGGTGCACCTCTCTCCCCGAGGTGTTCACAGCATCCCTTACTCTGGTTTACAGTCTGGTAGGCTGGATGGAAGAATCAATTTCCCCTACACTGCGGCCTGTGAGTGGGTCACAAAGTCCCTAACTGTGGTGGGGCCCAGCTGTGGCAATGAGACCAAGCACTCATGATGCTGTCTGAGTCCCTTAAGTGCCTCAAGTTTCCCTGCACAAGTTCTGTCACCTCCCTCCATGAGGACAGCCCTGGCTACTGAGTGCACTGTTACAGACTATCAGCACCTTTCAGAAGCTGCCTCTACTGAGGCTGGGGGTGGTAAGAATGCAGGCTCGGGGGCCGGTTCTCAGGCCAGCTGCCCCATATCCTCTCAGGCCCCCGTCTGCCCAGCCTTAGACCAGGGAGCCGGGCGGATCGGCAGGGAGCCAGCCTGGCAGTGGCCGGGTGTGCAGATGGCTGCTTTCTCTAGTAACTCAGTTGTGTGCTTTGTGCGTGTCACTCTCCAAACTTAGCTTCCTCGTTTGTCAATCAATAAATTCAGGATATAAAACAGATAAAAGCAGTACAGTTGACCCTGGAACAACGCGGGGTTAGGGGTGCTGACCCTCTGGGCAGTCAAAAGTCTGCATATAACTTACAGTCGGCCCCGTGTGTGCACCATTCCTCCACAGCATGGTTCTGCAGCGAGAGTTCAACCGGCCTTGGATCGTGTACGCCGTAGTGTCTCCTATTGAAAAACATCCCATGGATAAGTGGACCCGAGCAGTTCAAATCTGTGCTGAGGGTCAGCTGTATCTCATTAGTATAAATTGTTCTGTTCAGATGTGTAATGTTAACTTAAAAGATAATGACTGAGAGCAGTGAGGCCAGTCCTGATGCAGACACCTGGGATGCGACAGCAGCTGGGGCATCTTCTGCCCCCACAGCATCGCATGCCTTTGTTTCTTGTTTTGATTGTACAGTGAGGCAACAGATAAACATTTGTACATGGTGACAGTGTTCAGATGCTTACCTTGAGGCCTCAGGATCTCTGGCTTTGTTTCCGTTAGACAGCCCATGGGAGTACCTCCGTTCCGGCCAGTTAACAGGGTGGTGGGTCTTCAGCGGGTGAACGTTCGATCTGTAATGCACTTGAAGGTGAACGCTGCTTTCTCTTGTGGCTCTGAAACAGTAAACACACACAGAGGAAAAAAAATGGGTCAGCCTTGACTAGAACTCCTGAAACTCCTCCATGGAGCCAGAATAGCTTGAAAGTCACAAGCTTCACCTCTCGTAAAGACTTAAAGTCCTGTGACCTCGAAGGCTGGGGTGGCTGGCTGTGCGGGCCGGGTCCTAGAGAGGGATGTTGGGGGAAATTGGGGACTGAGACCAAGTTGGGACGGGAGACTGCCTTCTCAGGGCGCGGGTGCTGAACTCCAGCTCCTGAGCTGTCCTGCCTGGCACCTGGCCAGTTCTCCGGGGGGAGCGGGTGGTGAGACACGCTGGGAAGATGAGCTGCATGTGACGCGGGGGGGCACCTGGGCGGGGCAGGGCGGTCCCCACCTTGTTGCTACCAGACGTTGCTACCAAGTTAACGTCTCCCAGGGCCCCTGGAGCCTCCTGCCCTCATTCTCCGCTTAGTTTCACACGTGCACAGTCGACACCATCGTTTCATGGGCTGCTTTTTCAATACAAATGCACATGGCTATTACGAAGAGTAATCTCTGTGCTTTGTCCTGCCTTTCCTTTCCATTTCCCTGTGGCTATGACTAAAGCCACTTTTGAAGAAAGTGAATAAATTGAATTCTTTGTGTAAAGCAAGCAGGGGAGACCCAGGGTGGAGAAGGTGAAGACTGTTCTGTTTACGTGCCAGTAGCTCTTCTGCACACTCACTCACAGCCAGAGCAGCTGAAATCCATTCTGAAATGTTTTAAGCGCGGAAACACCTAGGAACGGGCACGTGGGAGCCACTGGGAACCTGTAATCCCCACTCGGGTCCCAGGAGGAAGGTCCTGGGGAGTAAGATGGGGAGAAAGCTGGGGCCACAGTGTAGAGTCCTCTTTACACAGGGAGTCCACGTGTTGGCCAGAAGCGGCTTTGGTTCATGGTGTATGTGGTGGGGCGTCAGGTGTAGATGCTAGGTTTTTCCTCACCCCGTGTTCCCTTCTGCCCTCAGACCTGCAATGCTTCTTTTGCCACCCGAGACCGTCTGCGATCCCACCTGGCCTGTCACGAAGACAAGGTGCCCTGCCAGGTGTGCGGGAAGTACCTGCGGGCAGCGTACATGGCGGACCACCTGAAGAAGCACAGTGAGGGGCCCAGCAACTTTTGCAGCATCTGTAACCGAGGTAACCTCCCTGCCACTCCCGCACGTCCAGGGGATGGGCCTGAGCTTGTGTGGGAGGCCAGGGGGTGTCTGACCACCCTGCCTCAGACCCCACTCTTTGTATGGCCAGCCCTCCCTCCCCACTGAACGATAAACACCTTCATCCTGCAGCTAGCTGTGTGTCACCCCTTCCTTCCCAAGAAACTGGGGGTGCTTGGAATGGGAGATCCACAGGTGGGAACAAAAGAGTGTTGTTCCCAGACTTGGGCCCACGACACACCTGCTGCCCGGGTGGCAGGATGGATGCACTGAACTGCCGAGGTTGGCAGGAGTCATTAGGCCCCCAAAGGTGGTAGGAAAAGGGGTCCTGCTTGAGAGCTGTTGCTGCCTGGCTCACCGGCATGTGGAAGTCAGCAGCCAGGGAAGGAGGTTGAGTCTGGAGATGGACAAGGGCTGAGACTTTCTAGCACAGATGCTCGGAAGAGCCCAGACCGACCCATGGCCCTGAGGAGAGCGGGAAGTGGCAGGTGCTCGGAGCAGGGCAGCGTGCTCGTGGCCAAGGTCAGCCTAGGTGGCATCTGGCTGCATGGCCCCAGTGTTGTGTTGGATGAAGTCAGGCCTGTTCCTGAGCTTCTGCAGGGCTAGTTGGCTGCCGGAAGGGCTGAGATCCTTGTTTTGTGAGCTCAGTGTCAGTGAAGGAGGCTTGTGACAGAGGTCGGGGGCAGCGGTCTGGTGGGCATGAGGACGCTTCTGCACGGTGCGCTTGCTTTGGCCAGGCCGGGACGTGGCTGGGAAGTCCTGTCTCCTGAGACAGTCTTGTCCCAGTGCTTCTGGAAGTCTTGGGTGTGGCTTAGTGGATTGGGCGCTGAACCAGGAGGCGGGGGAACAAGGGTTTAGCTGGCCCCTCCCACCTCACCCTGCGATGTGACCTGAGCCCCCCACCTTCCCCTCTCTAAGCTTCAGTCTCTCCATCTCTACGGGGTTGAGAACACCCCGTCTGCCCACCTCACAGGGCTGCTGTGGGTACCTGGGGGCACAGGTAGGTGAAGGTTCTCTGAACCCCTCGAGGGGCAGCGCACTTGGGACATCCTCCTTGTACTCAGTAATGGTTAGCAAAGACACAGCTCGCTGACACTGGTTTGAAGCAGGCACAAGCCCCTGCAGCCTTTTGCTGGCATCTTTGAGTCCCATGCTGTCTCCACATGCTCTGCGGTCACTGGTGGAGGGAGACGGCTAAGGAGCTGGGTGTTCCTGGTGCCCTGAGCTGGTCCCACCCCAGACTGCACACCTGGGGTTTGCCTTGAAGTCCCCTGGATGTCGATGCTTGTACCACTGGGAGACCTGCTGTGAAAGCAGGGAGGTGGTCCTAAAAGCTGCTTAAGCATCTGTCCTGTTTCCTGACACATCAGAAGAGCCATTTCTGGCAGGAGCTCCCCCAAGAGCTGGCAGTGGAGCTGTGCGTGGAGGGAGTGATCAGGCTGTGGTTTTCCATCCCGACTGTGGCGGCCCCATCTCTGGGAAAAGATGGTTCCTTGTCTTGCTTCATCCTAACCTGGCTTCCTGACAGCGCCCCAAAGAGCTCTGAACCTGCCACAGCATGTCGTCAGCGGGCTGTCAGTCAGGTTCTCGAGGTTGAAGTTCTCAGCCTGATAATTGGGGTCCGAGGCCAGAGGCGGGAAACCAGTGAGAATGGAGGAGGACGTCCAAGAGATGAAGCCTGGATTACAGGGCAAGGGTGGGGGAGGGCTGGATGGGGGACCCAGGGCCACAGCCCCCAGGGGCCCCACTCAGGAGGAGAGAAGAGCTGAGAGCAGCAGGGAATGGCCGGGAACGGCGACCCAGTTAGGAGGCAGCTGACGCGGCAAAGCTGACGGCTGTCATGCATCAGGACTTATTTTCCCCGGACAGTGGCCACAGGCTCCACGGCCGGGGTGGGGGGCCGGGGGAGTAAAACCAGAGCCCAGCTTTTCTCGGGGAAGCCGAGACTGGATCTGGATTGTCAGAGGAGGAAGTCCTGCTCCTCCAAGAAGACAGAAGAGGACTCCAGTCCATCCCCGCTGGGTACTTGGAAGGAAGAGAAAACAATTTTGGTCTTCATCAGGAGAGAAGGAGCAGGATTCTGCCTCTGGACTCATTTCTTGGGCAGAAACAGGAAGAGACTCCTCCCCGGCCCCCACCCCCGCCCCTCCAAAAAGAGGAAGGCAGCTTTTCCAGGATAAGGTCACAGAAGAGATTGAGACACTGGAATCAGAACGCAGAGAGCTCTGGGCCGCCCTGTGCCCTGCCCGCCACCAAGGCTGTGCACACAGGAGGAGCTGCAGGACTAAAAGGGTGTTCTTCTCTCCACGAGGCTTCAAGCAAAGGGTACTGTCAGCCAGATGATCAAGGCTGGATCAGGTGAATTTCCAAGTGCCCTCTGAGATCCTTCAGTCCCCGCAGTTCTTAAGCAATCACCATAATCACTTCCACACCTGCCTCCTTCCAGCCATGCAGGCAGCTCTTGCCTGTGAAGAACGGGAGGGGATGCAGCCTGCTGCCCGGCGCCACGCCGGGGGCAGGTGACTTTGTCGTTATCCCAGAGACATATCGGGACATGGGCCACACCATCTGGAGAGATCGTTTGCAGTGGGAGGAGTGTGACGGCTGCAAAAGCCTGTTCCCTCACTTTCAGGCTGTAGGAAATTAGTTGAGCTCAACAGTGGCAAGAACCTGGTAATCACCACGGTTTTTCTTTCTTTTTCAGTTTCTGTAGTGGGGTCTTTGTACGTGTGCGTATGTACTGGTAGGAGGCAGAGGGAGAGCTCACTGGGAGTCTGCCCTTGACAGAGGGACAACATTTGGACTCATGTCATTGCTTAGGAGGTGGAGGAAGGCTTCTCTCCAGCCAGAGGCGAGCACACCAGTTGTCACCAAGGCCAGTCGTGGATGCACAGCCGGCTGTCCCCTGGACTGAGCCGACACAAGCCTACTTAGTGTCTCCCTCCAGCGTAGCATGGCCCCACCAAGGTGTGGACAAGGAGGAAGCAGTCCCTGACCCCTGCACAGGCGTGCTTCTGGAGAGCAAATGATAGTACACGGGACAAAAAAGCACAGCAGAGGAGCAGTCGCCTCCTGCTGATAAATTCTCCATCTTTGGAGCGTGAGACAGGGTGGCTTGTCGGCGGTGGTGGAGTCGTGTGTGTGTTCCGCGGCCCCGTCACCCCGCTGCCTGTGTCAGGCTGCCTCTTTGGTTCTCAGTGAATCAGCGGTGAACCAGCAGGTGAGTTCAGAATCCCAGCCAAGTGTGTCTGGCTTCCGAGATGTGTTCTCCTCAGAAACTCAGCTTCTGTTTTATCCCAGAACTTGGCTGCTGAGCTGCTCTGTTTAAATTCTGGGCTGGAGATGGCAGCTGTGGACCCACGCCTGCCACCCGCCATGTGGTTTCGCTATAGATAGTAAGTTATCTGCCGCTGGGGCAACGTCAGGGGGGACCCCGCCACGTGGTCCCCAGACTGCATTTCAGGAAAATGCAGTGAGTTTTCGCTGAGCATCTGCTGTATTCCCCCGGCACAGCTCTTCCCACGAGGAGTAAGCGTAATAGTCCCCTTCTTTCTTGTCCCTTTTGACTGCAGTGGCCCTGCCCTGGTGCACCATGGAGAGGGATTCAGACAACTTCAGAGGCTCCATGAGGGATTAAAAAACAAAAACAAAGTTCCCTCCTAAAGTGGTATCACCCTATCGGTCAGAAAGTCCGGATGTCTTTCTTATGCTGGTTTCCAGGACCACAGTACCATCCACGGGGCAGGGCTGAGGTCCTCTGTCCCGTGAGCCTCGTCTACTCCTTCCTGACTGCAGCCTCCCTTGTAGGAATGTTTATATGGGACCCTCTGAAGCCAGGCTGTCCCAAGCTCGGCCCCAGGCAGACCACTCGGTCACAGAAGGACGACGCGCTTTACCAGGCAGGACAGGACACCAGCATCTGGTCCAGGCGGGTCTTCTTTCTTGGGAAAGGAAGGAAAATTCACCCAGTCCCCCATTTCCCTCCAGCACCGCTGACCGCTATTCTCAGGGGAGAGTCTGTCAAATAAGATTCCCACAGGTCAGCCCCCGGCTACTAGCAGCTGCCTCTCTGATCCACCAGCCTGGCAGGGAGATACAGGACTGTAAATGGTGATAATGAAGCCTGTTGCAGAAGCCCAAGGGGGGTTTCCAGGGCCAGGACCAAAGCTCAGGGACCGTTAGAGAGGCTGCCTGGTGGGGAAGAACCACATGGTGGCATGTGGTCCTGGGCCTGGAGTCTAGGCTCTACTGTGTGGCAGCTGCACACGTGGCCGTGAGGTCCAGAGTGACACACGGGATGCGTGGGGCCCTGGCACACTTTAGTCACTCACTGGAGGTGGGCTTTATTTTTTTAATTGTTGTTCATTTTTTTAATTGAAGTAGCATTGGTTTACAATATGGTGTTAACTTCTGGTGTACAGCATGGTGATTCAGTTACACATATATATATTCCTTTCCTGTTTTCATTATAGGCCATGATAAGATGTTGAATGCAGCTCCCCGTGCTATTACAGTAGGACCTTGTTTATGTGGTTTCGTGAAGATTTTCCTTGTAGTTACAGTTGTACAAGGGCTCCTGCCAATGTTGCGAGGGATTCTGTGAGAACTGATCCACCTGTAGGTGTACTTTTGATGTATTCATGGGAGAGGGTGAGCTCCGCGTCCTCTTGTTCCGCCATCTTGAAGCCCTTCTTGAAGGTGGACTTTATTAGAGTTCCAGCAGCATTGCAAAGGCCAGGCCAATTCAGATATTTAAAAAATAAGTCTTGTGCAGACATTACAAAGTATTCTGCAGCCTCCAGCCCATCAGCGGTGGCTCCTACCGTTACACTGTGGCTGTAACTTAACAAGGGAATGAAAGTGACTGAAGCTGGGTCAACCACATGTGGAGCGAGTTAAACGGACACCATCAGGGTCCTAGTGCCCCAGGTGGGCCTGACGCCCAAAAGCTGTGAAGGCTCTCGGATCCTTGACTATGGTCGAGATTTGATGTCACAGCTCCTTCCTGTGAAACCCAAGGGGACATCCTTTGACGGGCCCACCTGGTTCCATATCCTCGGACTCGTGGCTGGTGCGGAAGTTGGCCCGAGATGTGCTCATCCTGGCCTAGGGTATCTGGCAGCTCAAACTGACCGGAGCATCTGGGCTGGGCTGGGGCAACTCCAGGATGGCCGGATTGCCCCTCCCCTAGAATAAAGGCAACGGTGCCCCCTGCTTCTTCTTCCTTAAGTGAAGCTGATGGATCCTCCAGAACCAACCAGAAAGTCCACCGTGAATAAGAGATGACTGCACCCCTTTAACATAACTTCCTATTTTCACTCTTCTTCAAAAGGTCTAAGCAGTTACTAAATCCAGTTATTCTGACCGTGAGGAAGTTAGCAAAACAGAAGGTGCCCTGACAGATAGAAGAAGGGGGCTCCCAGAGGCGTGTCTCTGGGAATCTGTCCTGCCTCCGTCCGGTTTCTTGTGCAGGCGATTTACCTTCACAAGTGTTGGTGGGCGTCCTGCTCCTGGAGTCCACGGCCGCCCTGGAACCCTGTGTATTTTCCCGGCTACATTTCTAGCCATGGTCCCTGCAGCTGGTCTGGGGCTGTGGGACGTCCGCTCAAACCACTTGTAATCAAGGCACCAAGCAAGCCTAGAGGCATTTGGCCTCTGGCCCTGGCAGGATCGCAGGACATCCCTCCAGCCTTGCAGAGCGGGCTCTGCAGAGAAGCCGACTCGTGGACAGTGCCACCCTCCCTCCTGAGCCAGGGGGCTCCTGTGGTTGCAGCGTTTTTGAGCCAAGGAGGGGCCCCTTCTAGGAATGCTAGCCAGTGCGGCCAGAGGAGAGGCATGGGGGAAGCAGAGAGGTATCTGTGTGCTGGCCGCGGGATCTCATCTCCTTTTGTCTTGTTTAGGTTTCTCCTCTGCCTCCTACTTAAAGGTCCATGTTAAAACCCACCACGGTGTTCCCCTTCCCCAGGTCTCCAGGCACCAGGAGCCCATCCCGAATGGGGGAGCAGCGTTCCACTGCGCCAGGACCTATGGCAACAAAGGCAAGCGACCCCTTGCTCTGCACTTTGCTTCTCTGCGCAGACTGTGGCGTGGGGGCGCTGGGCCGGGCGTGGGGAGGCGGGAAGGCTGCCGGCTTGCTGGCTGCCTCGAGGAGGCTCGAGATCTGAGTGGCAGTGGCCTCCAGGACAGAAGTCACAGTAGGTCCCTCACTCCAGGGCACTGCCAAGATCCAGCCCCCGCCTCCTCTTCCCCAGCCCTCCTCCCTGGCTCCTGGCCTGCCCTCGCCGTCTGGAGCCCTGCAGGGATGTCCCAGGCCCAGGGCAGAAGAGAGCCCTGCATGACGAGTCTCTGGGCCTGTCCATTGCCTGTGGCCCATTAAGGATGGCGTGGAGCTGCGGCTGGATGCTTTCTTCTCCTCTGACCCTGGGTGAGGGGAGCCAAGGGCCGGCTTCCCCCTCCAGCGGGGCGATTGGTTGCTGTGCGCAGCCCTGTCCAGAGAGCCTCTGGCTGCATTTGTGAGATGCATGGCGCTGCCTCTGAGTTGGTTGACGTCGCGCTCCCTAGGCCCCACCTCCAGGTGTTGATTCAGGTTGTTCTGTGGTATTTCAAGTGGTTGTCGCCTCGGGGATGGCACCAGGGGCCAGCAGGCGGCAGAGATGGCATGCTCCACGCTCCCATCACAGACTCCCTTCCCGCCCAGCATGGCTCTCTGACCCCAGGCAGGAAGCTGCTCTCGGTGGAGGACTCACGTGGGCTGGGCAAGGCCGATCAGCGAGGACTGTCTTGAGGTTCCTCTTGTCCTGGGACCTGCATAGGGACAGCAGCTGATGGAGTTGTTCAGTTCCTTTGGAGGTCTGTGTTTTGGCCGCTTGGCCTGGAAGGACTCCGGCAGGCGGAGGCTGTGAGGGCAGGGCCTGTGTTTGCAGCACTGGGGAAAGGACTGGCTCTGGCTCAGCCGTCGATGGGGTCTGCTGGGTTGAGGAGCTGGCGGCTCTGGTTCTGCTGTGCTAGGGTGCAGCCGGTCTGGTGCAGAGATGAGGCCACTGACATACCTGCTCCTGTCATCATGGCAGCTGTCTGACCCGCAGAGGTGCCCAAGGGAGCACCTAGGAGTTGGGGGTCTCTGGGTTGTCCTGGGCAGAAGCAGTGGAGGTCCCCCCTCCAGACCGTCTCCTTGACGCAGGCCGACATGGTGGTGAGCGGTACTTGTGTGCCTGCATGCAGCGTCCTCAGCTGGGGAGGCCGGCAGCCCCGGGCCCTGCATCTCACCCCCCGATGGACCAGCCGAACCTCGGTGGGCTCTGCCAGGGCGGTGGCCGGCCGCCGGCCGCCCTCCACGCGCCTGTGAGCTGGCCCCTCACCACCCCTCCAGGAGGGGGCATCTCTGGAGCCCGGCCTCACTGCCCCTCTGTGTTCTGCTTCCTCCTAGAAGGCCAGAAATGCTCGCATCAGGATCCGATTGAGAGCTCCGACTCCTACGGCGACCTCTCGGACGCCAGCGACCTGAAGACGCCAGAGAAGCAGAGCAGCAATGGCTCCTTCTCCTGCGACATGGCGGTCCCCAAAAACAAAATGGAAGCTGATGGGGAGAAGAAGTACCCCTGCCCCGAGTGTGGGAGCTTCTTCCGCTCCAAGTCCTACTTGAACAAACACATACAGAAGGTGCATGTCCGGGCCCTCGGGGGCCCCCTGGGGGACCTGGGCCCCACCCTGGGCTCACCCTTCTCTCCCCAGCAGAACATGTCTCTCCTAGAGTCCTTCGGGTTCCAGATCGTTCAGTCGGCGTTTGCGTCATCGCTGGTGGATCCCGAGGTGGACCAGCAGCCCATGGGGCCCGAGGGCAAGTGAGGCAGAGGCTGCGTCCCTGTCGGATCGGCCACCGGGGACCGCTGAGAAATGCTGTGAATGCGGAGGGAGGTGGTGTCTTTGGGTTCTGTAGCTGAGAGATTTTTATTCGTTTTTAACTCCCCCTCCAGCCCTGTCACCCCACCCCTCCCCACCCCCCACCCCCAAGTGGTCTTTAGAAATAGAATCTCATCTGACATTCGGCAGAAATACCTGCGAGACCCAGAATGGGACGAGGGCAGAAAACACTACATAGGCCTCTAAGGCAGCACCGGGGCCAGTTTCCTGATGGGCAGAAGCTGGAGCTCCTCCTGGTGTGCAGTCCTTAGTGACCCTGATCCCCAGCCCACACCTGACAGCTTTCTGGGACCTTGCTGATTTTGGTCCCTTCTCGCCTCTGGTCCCTCATTCCCCCTTCAAGCCCTCAAGAGAAACCACAGTAGGGTCTCCACCCACTTACACAATGCTGATGCCCAACTGTTTTTAAGGAAGCTGGAAACCTACAGCACCCCATGGACCATGGGGTGAGTGTCCTCTGAGAGCCCCTGAGCTTGTTGACCCTTGACCTGTGGGGCCCCAGACCTTTCTGAGCCCTGCTTGAAGGCTAGCATTTTGCCACTCGGACAAGCTTAGCAGTTGAGGACACACGCCCCCCAAATTCCAGTTCTGATATGTGATTTTAACCATTCAACTTGCTGTTGGGTTTTAATTCTCTAATTATTATTATTATTGTTATTATTTTTTAGGACCAGTTGTAGTGAATTGCTACTGAAAGCTATCCCAGGTGATACAGAGCTCTTTGTAAACCGCAGTCACACGTTAGGGTTAGGATTAAACTTTGTTTAGATGTACCATAATTAACTTGGCTAGTTGATTGTTTGAAGTCTATGGAAGAAATAGTTTTATGCAGAATTTTAAAAATGCCAGTCTGGTCAGGGAGGTAGGGGGTTTCAGTGCTTTTGGAAGGCAGGCGGGCTGGCAGGTGGGGACATCGAACACCTCGGTTGTATCACATGTGAACAAGCCCAGGTTGACCCTGTGATGTGAACTGATCTGATCAGACTGTATTAAAAACGTTAGTACGTTACTCTGCCTGCTCCCCTGAGTCTGGTTTTTCGGCCGTGGGATCTCTGAGACCCAGAGGGTGGGTAGCCTGCACCCCTGCACATGGGTGGGGGCAGGAGACCGCTTGCTCTTCACTGTGCCAGTCCTGCTGCGATGGACAGGTGGATGTCCCCACTGCAGACTCAGCCACCAGCATGCACCCACCCATCCACTCCTTGTCTTCACTGCTCTGGGCCTCAGACCCTGGGGATACAGTGGTGCATGGGACACCCCTGTGGGACTTAAAGGGAAACAGACAGTCAACAGTAAGGAGATTGGACCACAAGAGTTTAGATAAGGAGAAAAACCTGGCAAGGTAGGGACGGTGTCAGCGGGAGAGTAGGTAGGTGGTCCAGGCCAGTGAGGGGCGGGGGTGGGACTCTGGGAGAGGGACATGGAGTTGGAGGGGACCCAACAGAGCTAGGACCTAAGGAGGTACGTGGGCAGGGAGAAAATCCCCAAGGGGTGCTCAGAGAGGCTCAGCAACCTGAATTCCCCCAACCCTGTGTGACTCACGGGTGTGTGAGGAACAGGGGAAAGGGAACAAAAGATGGGCAGGAAGTGAGCATGACAGAGAATCACTGGGAACAAGAGGTAACACGAGGGGACAGGCAGACCCAGGCAGCCAGGACATCGAGGAGCCTGCAAGTGAGGGAGGAGGGAAGCCCCCAAACCAACAGAAGCAAGTGGAAAGGAAACAGTAGAGTGACAAAGGGGAGAAGAATAAATGTAGACCACGAAGAGCAAACAAAGCACAAGAGGATTCAGACCCAGTTTAGTATCAGCTGTTACACTGCTAGGGTCTAAAGGCAGAGAGTCTGAGTTGGATTTTTTTTCTTTTTCTTTTTTTTTAATTGAAATATAGTTGACATACAATATTACATTAGTTTCAGGTGCACCACATAGTGACTTGATGTTTTCACGCACCATGAAGTGATCACTGCAAGTCTGGTAGCTCCCTGCCCCCAACCAGTCATTACAGTGTTACTGACCGTGCTCCCTGTGCTGTGTGTTACATCCCTGCGGCTTGTTTGTTTTATACCTGGAGGTTTGTGCCTCTTAATCCCCTTCACCTATTTTCATGCCCCTACCCTATCCCCAACACCTGGATTTTTGCAAAAACCTCTAAGCCTCTATGTGAAATCCTGGGTGAGCTGCTGGGCTCTGGTGTGCATGGGTGGAGGCTTTGGGCCCTTGGGGTGAGTGTTGGAGGGAAGGGCAGGCCTAGAAAATGGAGACCTTGTGACCGCCACAGTCTGCCAGCTGGGGCCACCCAGCAGGCAGGAAAAGCAGAGAACCTGGCCATGAACCAAGGACTTGACTGGAGACATTCTCGGTCCTGCCCCCACACAGCCCCCCTCCCCAGCCCCGGTCTCATCTATGGACAGGCAGGCACTACGACTAGGAAGCAGTCTGTCTCACAGCAGGAGGGGAACAAGGAAGTAAGTGCGACTCACCTGAGGCCTGGGCGGGAAGTGGGGGGCCCCTGCCCCCAATCCTGGCATCTCCCCTGCTCTTCAGGCCATGGAGAACAAAGCTGCAGAACGTGGTGCACAAGGGCAGAGTGAATGGTCAGGGTGAAGGGCCTGAGCTTCGGCCGTCCAGCTCCACCATCTGCTCACCACCAACCCTGGGCAAACCTCTGAGCCTGTTTCCTCACCTGCAAAACAGGTGGTGAAGACTGAGGAGGCCTGAGCTAAATTCATGCGCTGAGTCCTCTGTGCCTAATTCTCAGCTCAGCCTTGAGGGGGGTCCCGTTACTCCCCCTGCTGTGGATGAGCATTCGGGGCCAAGAGGCAGAGGTGACCCAACCCCGCCCACCCCTGCCCCCATCACTTAGGCAGAGCCAGGGTTCAAACTCAGCTCTGTCCTCTGACTCCAGGACCTCTGTTCCCAAGCTTCTAGTGTTTCCAGGTTCCCAGCGACAGTGCCTCTGCATGCATGTAAATAAATGCCCACTACTGTGCCTGGCTCGGAACGGGCTCTGCTCCCCTGCCAGGCCCCCAGGACAAGGGCCTGCACAGGACAGCAGAAGAAATTCCACATGGAAGTTGGGGTCAGTGCCAGACGGAGTGCCCACAGAGTCTGACCCTCTGGGGTCCCGAGCCTCCCTGGGACCTGCTGAATGAAGGTGTTCCTGGCACCAGCAGCCTGGTGGACTTGCTCCAGGCAGACCTGTCACACCGGGGAGCCCATCCAGCCACTGCCAGAGGGCCTGGGCCAAGACTGGGGCATTGGCCTCACCTCTCCACAGCAGGGATGAGGGAGGCCCTGTGCCACCAAGGGACCCCGGCACATGTGACCACAAAAGAAATGTGACCACTGATGGCCCAAAGTGGGCAGGGCCTGGGGGGCCTGTGTCCAGTCTCAGGAGATGGTTCCGAGATACTTTTTACAGTTACGGCAACTCTCCAACCCTTGGCATCCCATGTGTGAAGTGGAGACGACAGGAGGGTCGTAATGAGGCTGATACATGCACACCGGGTGCTGGGCACAGAGCCGGGCTCCCCGTGGGCGTGAGTAAACTTCAGCCCCTTCCCTGGCCCCCGTGCCTACTCGCTGCCTTTTTCCCTCAAAAGCCTCAGGTGGGGGACCCCAAAACTAACTGCACAACAGCTTGCCTCCTGAACTTCCCCAGCTCCAATCCCACATTTTCTGTCCACACTTTCAGACACCCGGAGCATAAGCCCCACCTTGTGCTCTTACTTTTCATGTATCAGGCCTTTATTTCTGCCAACCTGCAGTCACATCTTGTTCCTAACAACAATAACCATAAAAATAATGGCACTAAGGGCCAGATGCACTTCTAAACACTTTATACTTATTAATTCTGTTTGCCCTCACAATGGCCCAAAGAGGTACACAAAATTCTTACAATTAAGCAACTTGCCCCAAGCACACGGCCTTAAGTGGTACAGGGAGGACTCTAGCCCAGGCCCAGAGTCTGTGTCTTCACTGTGACCCTGCGCTGGGGAGTGTCGGCTCTCAGACCCTCCCCTTCTCAGCACATCCCATCCAGTGCCTTAGAATACCCTCCCTGCAGGAAGGCTCTTCCTCCACAGCCATGTGCATCAGAACCTTACCGTTTCCATGGCCTTCTCTGCCGCTGCCCTCCTCCACCCCTTCCCTGGGCCATCATCCCTGGGCCCTGGCTCACGGTGGTCTCCGGAGCCAGCCACCCAGGTGCAGATCCCAGCACCACCTCTTTCTAACCAGGTGGCCCCTGGCAGATGCATCTGTTTCCTCGTGTGGAAAACAAGGGTAACAGTCCTATTCACACGGCCGCTGTGAGAATTACATAGGCTGGTTACCCATCAAGCACATTAGAAAACACTCAAAAAGCTCCCTTTTAGTTCACCTGAATTATCTCCTCCACCAGACTAAACCCGCACAAAAATGAGCAAGAGCAGGGAACAAGCAGACTTTTTCTGTAAAGAACCAGAGGGGAAACATCTTCAGCTTCATGAGCCACATGGTTGCCGTCACAGCCACTCCACTCTGCCACTGTACAGGAGCAGCCGGGCCCAGATAACATGAAAACAGGATGGACCCGAGCGACTGTCGATGCCTCTCCCTGCTCCAAGGGCATCAGTTCCCATCTGATTCTCTCCTGTTCCAAGTCAAAACCTGTGCCCTGAGCATACTGGGTGCCTGGGCGTCCACGCCAAGGAGCATGAACTCCACATGTGGCAGGGCCTCTGTTTATTTTTTTTTTAAGCTTTTCTTTGGATGATGATAAACTATTCGATTTTTCATGTCATTTCTTCCACCTCTAAGTTCCTTATCTTCTGTTTACCTGAAGAACTCCTTATTCAAATGCTCAGCTCAGACAGCCCCTGGCCTGCAAAGCTTCCCCCGCCCCCACCAGGAGGGAGGCAGCTTTCACGCTCACATCGCTGCTCTGTGCCATGCACTGTACCACAGGCTTCACGTGCGTCAGCAATCCTGTGGAGTTGGTACTGTCTACTCTCACTGAGGCCCAGAGAGGTCAAGTAACTGCCAATGTCACACAGATGTCTTGACCAAGGATCCCAGGGCCCCATCACCTTGTGCCATCTCCCTGTTCTGCACACATTCCTACTTTCACGTCATCTTTTCATGGGTCTATCTCCCCATATGAAGCCAGGTTTTTTTGCAAACCGGCCTCATGCAGAGATAATTCATCTCTGTGTTGCCAACACCTAGAACAGCGCTCGGCACTTAGCAGCCGCTGATTCCCTCACAGGTGTTCTGAGTGGGATATGGTGTGCCAGGAAGGGCTGAATTCCTGCTCTCAAGGGACATATAAGCAAACATCTGAACCACAAGAGAAAACGAGACATGAGAGGCAAGGGGAAATAAAATGCTCAGATGGTTTAGAGAAGGTCTGAGAAGGTGGTGGCATTAGAGTCAGACCCTGGAGCAACTTAGGACTCAGATGAGAAGGGATGGATGTAGGGGAAGCAGGTGAGCTCAGAGAAGGGAGGACCTGGGCAAACTTGCTCTTGAAGTGCAAATACCAGCTGACAATCAAGGTGACAAGTGCCTTCATGTCACCAAGGGAGAAAAGGGCCATTTCAGGCTGTGGAGGAGCTGCAGTGAGGAAGAGCTGATCGGGGCAGCCACGCTCCCACGTGCGGGCCAGTCTGGGTGACTGAACAAAGACATCTTCCTAAGGGGAACCCTGTGGCCAGATTCAAATAACAAAGCTTCCCTTGTTGAAATGATAACTTCCCCCATTTACTGAGTACATGTTCTTCTGATTCTCATGACTATGACCAGTACAGTCGTCTCCATTTCACAGATAAGAAAATCGAGGCTCATAAATCTAGCACAGAATAAATAGCCCAAGATTTAGAGTCAGAGGACCTTGGTTCCAAGCCTCACTCTTAGTTTCCTGTACTGATGGCAGAACTTTTCTGGAAAATAATTTGTTAGAATTTATCAGGAGTCTAAAAATGTTCATATCCTTTAAACCAGAATCCTACTTGTAGGAAGCTATCTAACAAAGTAACACTAAAGAGCTTAGCACACAAAGATGTACGGAAAATGTGAAAGCAGCCTAAACGGCTGGTTAACATACAGCCATTTACAAATGATCACACAATGTTTAATGTCATAGAGGGAAACATTTATATTAAAAGTGGTTATGAGAAAACAGCAGGTTATGAGAAAACAAAATTGCCTGGGTGTTAAGAGCTGAACAAGGTTAAAATGATGCATGGAAAAAAGACTGGGAGAAAATGCACTTGCAACCGGTTTATCAGGGTATCTCATCCTGTATAAACGGGAATCATTCCTTGTATTTTTCAGCGGCCGCCCTCAGGAGCACCATGTCAACCCCTCTTTTCTCACTGGATCTCTTAATAACGGACGCCACAGATCCTCCACTACTTCCAGAAACTAGAGTGGTCTCCTTCTGGTAATTCAGGTTCATTTTAAACGTTTACACAAATAAAAACACTCGCTTAAAAATGGCCATCTCAAGCTCCCCTTTGAAGTTCTTGCCCTGCCCCCTCCCAGGGAAGCTGCATGTGGCCATGACCCGCTGGCTTGAGTTGGGGGGGGGACCGGGTTGGTCCTCTCTGCAGGGGGCTGTAGGCAGGGATGGGGGGAGGGGCCCTGGGGAGGTGGCCAGTGGTCTCCAGGTTGGTTGGCTGCAGCAACTCGAGACCAAGGCTGTTGTCTTCTTCTGTGGCTGCATCCCCAAACCGGCTCTCTCATGCAGAACATTTCTGAATCTCAGCTTCCTTATTGGTAAAATAAAACACGCTGCCTGGGGTGTGTGGTGGACGTTCACAAGAGGACGTTCACAAGAGGACGTTCACAGGAACACTGTCAACCGTGAAGCACTGTGTAAATGTCATTAGCTATTGGCACTGTTTCTGTGAGGAGCCTGTTCTTTGAAATGTCTACTATTAATTGAAGTGGACGCCTGCACTTAGAGAAGGTGAATTTTCCGTCAGACCGCCTGTTCTCCAGCCCCACCCCCACTCAGTAAAGGACAGCACTTTCCCAGATGACATGATGCGGGCCAGGCCTTCGGAGGCAGCCCGGGCTCTGTCCTCTCAGGCCACTGGCTGTACTTCTGTTCGGAAGTACACTCACTACCCATCAGTCGCTTCCTCACTCCTGCTACTGCCCCATCTGGCCACCTCACCTCTCCCCCTCCTCCAACTGGTCCCCCTTCCCCACCCTCACCTCCTGGTCACCAGTCTCTGCTGGTGTTGGTTGGTTTCAGTTGCTTTTGGCTCCAAGCCCTCCAATGTCTTCCATCTCACTCAAAGCAAATCCAAATCCCTCATCAAGGTGTACGAGGCCCACAGGACCTGGTCCCCTGGTTCCCTCTCTGACCCTCCCTCCCTCACCCAGCTCCAGCCACAGCGGCCTCCTCATGGTTCCTCTCACAAGCCAGACATGCTCCAGCCTCAGGGCCTTTGTACCTACTCTAGTCCCTTGGACTGGAACATGCTTTCTGCAGACAGTCATGGGGCTTGCTCCTTCACTTCAACAGAGTGTCTTTCCCTGACCACCAAGATGAAAACAACGCATCCCTACCCTACCTCCTTCCCTTGATTCCTCTTCTTAGTACTTAGCACCCCTGACATATTAGCTATTCATTTGTGTAAGGTCTGCCACCCCCATTAGAATGCAGGACATTGTCCACGGCATAGCCCACCACCTGGCAGATATTAACTCCTTCTGAACATTTCATTATAAGGACTGTTTCAGTTACACCTGCCAAGTCCAATGGCAATTTTCATGGCCTAGGGTTCTTCTGGATTGGGTTCCCTTCGTTGTGTCTCCGGGAAGCTCTATGCTGAGCTTTGTTCCTGAAAAGGAACAAAGCCTGTGCTCCATGTTCAATTTAAGGTGGAATGACCCTGGCTCTTGGGGTTTGGGGTTGGAGGGAAGAAGAGGGTCTCAGTGTCTGACCATCTTTAACCCCCTTCCTGGTGCCTGCAGCTGGCTGGTATCAGGTGAGACACATACTCCCACAGCCCACTTTCTGGGAAGTTGTGTTGTGGAAGACAGATACATGTAAATAACCAAGAAATGTGATCAAGGGGGTGGGCAGCTGTGGGGAATGTATCATCCTTACCAGAGGGTGGAGGGGGAGCCCCAGAGGAGGGAGGGAGACACAAGCACCCAGAGCTCCGCAGAGCCATTCCTGGTCTAAGAGCTGGGAGGTGGGGTCGTGTGCCCAATGTAGGACCAGGAACTCGGGGGACACCACCCTCCTGGCCTCAGCTTTCACAGAGGTAAAGTTCTGTCGCCTCTCTGCCTGCTGGGTGACTACATTTTAACCCAGGCTGCTTCGTCTTCAGGGGAGAAGGAATCTCCATTCTCAGTGTGGGGCCCCATCCCCTCACAATGACGGGCTCACTGACAGCCCACATGGTCACAATACTCATTGGCGCCCAGTGCTGGGGCCCAACCCTGCCCTCCTGACTTTCGCTGGCAGTTGGCCACCTTCCCTGCCCCTTACCCAGAAAGCCATACTTCCCAGAACTGTTTTCCACAAGCAGCTCCCTCCCTTCCTCCTCAGACCTGCCCAGACTGGCCTGGGCACTTCGCAACAATGTTCTTTGCCCGCAGAAAGTGGCTCAGCTCCAATCCCTTCCCACCAGAGGACCCTGCACGCAACTGCCGAGGAGCTGCCAGCAGGGGGAGACAGGACAATTCAGATTCTGCAGCGGGACAGGAGCCAGGGACAGGAGTCACAGACGCCACTTCTCCAGGCTCAGGTCATTTTCTCCTCATCTAAGATATGCAAAACCTGGTGCTCTGTTCCAACAGCTGAGCGTGAGGTTCAGGGGAGTGGAAAGCCAGATGGAATCCACCCAGTCATCAATGACTGATCAAGCACCTTCTAGTGCCAGGCTGGACGCTCACGCGGGGTCATTGCTGGCCGCAAACGTGAGAGTCAGAACTGGAACTGGAGGTCCGGGCACTGGGACCACAGTGAGGGTGCATGTCAGGCTCCCGGGACTCTGGGAGGAGGAGAGGCCAATGAACAGAGTCTGAGGCCAGAAAATTCTTGTGCTTCTTCCAGCGCAAAAACCCTGCCAGAGCAAGAATGCCGGGCTCAATAAAACAGCTAAAAGCAATCTAAATGAGAGCTCACATCCCCACATCTGAGGGAGACAGCTCTGGGAACAAGGAGAAAGCGAAAACTTGATCACTATCCCGATTTTGGTTCAAAATCCAGTGGGGAGACGAAACAAGATTGGCCGAGGGTTGGTAATTCCACAACATGTACCTGGTAACTATATTATTCTTAGAGAAAATTCCCACAGGGAACGTTTATATATATATATCAACAACTTGGTCAATAATCGCTACAGACAAGTTTCACAGGAGGTACCGTGGCGCTTATGGGAGAAAACAGGGCATCTCTGCTCACCCAAAGTCCCCAAAGAGTTCGGGACACCCTGACGCTGTAGACACTCCCTCCTGCCCCCTTCCCTCCCACACCTGCTGCCAAAGCCCATGGTCCCTACCCTTTATAAAGAGCAGCACGTGTGCAAGTGACATGTTGCTGGGGCGCCCGACCCACGTGGTTCACAAGAGCAGGAAGAAGAAAGCCGAGATCTGCATCCGGTCTTCTGTTGCCCAGTAGGGAAGGAGTGTTTGGCGAGGATGCCAAGAGGGGAAGCCACGGAGTGAGGGGTGAATGAGGCTCCTGGCAGCACTGTGAGGTCACCGGGCCACCTTGAACAGGTCCCAACATCTCTGGGAGCGCCTCCTTTCTAAAGACAGGGACACATGAGGAAACAGCACCTGTAGGTGCTTGTCTGGGCAGCATGAGAGAAATCCAAAAGACAGGGTGTTCCCCCATGTGTCTCCTCATCAGCATGACATCTCAGGGATAGTAATTTACAAAAAAAACCCCAAAAAACAAAGAGCAGATCGTAAGGCTGGTGCCACTCCTGACCTCTGGAGAGCTCTGGTTCAAGAAAATGGCTTTCTTAGGCTTCTACCCCAGAAATTCAATTCATGACTGACAGGAAGTGTTGGATCTGGGCTGAGACAGGTGGGAGTAGTCTGGATCCGGGCTGGTGCTTGACAGCTAACGAGCCTCGGCCCAGAAGAAACAGTACACACATGGCTATCTAAAACAGTAAAAACCAACCCACAAAACAGGGTGACATAAGAGCTTGACAAAACCAAGCACAGCTCTGTAAGGCAATAAAACAAACACTTCATAATTATTTTAAATGACAAGGGCGCTGATTCCATCAGTGATCCACACAGAAGCACATGCTCCAAAAAAAAGGAAAATACAAAATACTGATCACAATACCCAACTGTACTACATATTGGAAGCATCTGGAGTAATAAAAGTAGAGCACTCACAAAGCTGTATTCATCAAAACAGTATGGTGCTGGCATAAACATATGTATCACTGAACAGAATTGAGACTCCAGAAATAAAATCGTGCATCGATGGTCATTTGGTTTTCGACAAGGGTACTAAGACCATTCAATGCGGGAAAGGATAGTCTTTCAACAAGTGGTGCTAGGACAGCTGGATATATGCATGCAATATATGACACCAAAAGCACAGGCAACCAAAGGAAAAAACAGATCAATTAGATTTCATCAAAATTTAAAACTCTGCATCAAAGGACTATCAAGAACATGAAAACACAACCCACAAATTAGAAGAAAATATCTCATATATCTGATAAAAGTCTAGCATCCAGAATATATAATTATTAAAATAAAGACAAACAACACAATGGAAAAAATGGGCAAAGGCCTGCAATAAACATTTCTCCAAAGAAGATAAACAAATGGCAAAAATGCACATGGAAAGATGTTCAACATCTTTTCATTGGTCATTAGGAAAGTACAAATCAAGACCACAATGACATACCATTTTCCCCCAGTAGGATGGCAATCATAAAAAAAGGCAGGGAGAGGATGAGTGTTAGTGAGGATGTGCAGAAACTGGAACTCACGTTGCCAGTGGGAACGCAGTGATGCAGCCACTGTGGAAAACAGTCTGGTGGTTCCTCAAATGGTTAAACAGAGTTATCCACAATTCTACTCCCAGGTATACACTCTAGAAATGGGACGCTTTCCCATAAGTCTGAGGACTTGTGAAGGTGACAGAGGGCCACTCAGTGTTGGAGAGGACAGGCTCCTAGAAAGTGGAAATGCTCTTCCATTGCCTGGGTAGCAACAGCCTGGCTGTGACGGGGCGGAATTTCTATTTCTGACGTCGTCAGGACAATAAGGGAGCTGCTGCCAATGCTGGGTAGAACTCAAGAACACTTAGCAGCGGTGGCTGACTTCCAGCTGAGCCATTAAGGTAAATGGAGAAGAAAGCAAGCACCAGGTGGAAATATCGCTGGAAACTCACAGACACCCTGAGTGTTTGAAGCTGGTACTTAACCTGCTGTCACTGAAGTCAAGCCTTTTCTGACCTCCTAAAACTAGGCCGGGTGCCCCACCATGAGCCCCATGATCCCCAGCAGTGACCTCTACTGTAGCATTTATTTCTACCCCTACTCCTATTGGCTCTATCCCAAGACTGTGAGCTTCTTGAGAACAAGGACCTGGCAGGTCACTGCTGTGTCCACAGGACTCAGCCTAGTGCCTGTCTGTGCCCAGCAGACGTGTAATAACCCCTTAATCAGTCACCCTTTACTGTCTGTGTTACACTCTTTTAACGCCTACTTATAAATGCCCTGTATTGTTTTCATTTCCATATGTGTTAGCCTGGTCTTTATAACCAGGTCATTAAGTTTCTGGAAGATAGCAAATATACTCAGGACTTCTAAGTCACGTGACTGACACACTTATTAAAAACTAACACTTAGTCAGGGCTCAATGGATGTCAACAAGCCAATGATGGAGGTACTATTTTAATTTCTCGCTCACCCCATATGAGAAAACTGAGTTACAAGGAGTCAGTAGCTTCTATAAGATGACACAGCTAGGGAGTGACAGAGCTGGGATTTGAACCCTGACCGTGGTGCCTGTACTCCCAACCCCTACAAGAGGCTAAGAAAACTCGGAATTACAAATGCCAAGTGATTTACTTGGGATCAAACTGCAGCGCTGAGCCTGGAAACCAGGACTTCCCAAAGCCTGCACTCTTAATTATCTGACACGCTGCTTCTCTTGCTTAAACGTCTGTGCTAACACCCAGATCGTACTGGGTGTTGACAGATTTTAAAAGCTGCAGATCCAGTTTACTGAGATTGAAGATTAGGTTCCCTTCCAAAAGAAGCATCATTGTAGTTCACTGGGTTGATTTACCTTAAACACCGACAGCCTAGGCTCCCCGGCCACCTGAGTTTGTGGTCTCTAGCACTCTCTTCCCCTGCGACGCGGAAGACTGTTTCCCTCAACATGAAACCCATGGTTTCCAAGGCTGGCCTCTAACTCAAAATCCGCTCCCACTCAGGAATTTATTTTTCCCTTTTTGCCCCCCAAACCAGTGATGTGATGTCCCCAAGTTCCCTGGGGACCCTCGTTTCCCCAATGTGGAATGTCTTGTTTCCAAAAGTAACCTGTGCTCCACAAGCCTTCCTGGCCATTTTATTGTTTCCCCTTAAAAAATTATTATTCTGTGTAGGCTTATTAGACTCTCTTCCTTACATTCTCTGCTTTCTCTCTTTATTTCAAACATTTACTAAACACTTAACTATGTACCAAAATGGACATAATCTAACTCACTGAAGGCCATACTTTCAAAGAAACGGCCTTGGGAGTTTAGATATTTTGACTGGAGTATGATTTCCTTAACAAGCTTCACAAAACTGTCCCCTGCTCAGTTTGCAATTTTACACCCAAATACCTCTCAGCAAAATCTCCGTGTCCACAGCACATCACACACCCAGAGCGTATCTGGAGTCATCACATTAGCTCTGACTCCAAAGATTTTTACCAACACCTCGGCCCTCTTGCTGACAAAAAAGATTTTTAAGCCTTTTAGCAGCTTTATGGCTTCCTCAGAGTTCTTCTAAGTTCAAAACAAACCGCCCGTCTTTCTTGGGAAATGCTCTGGAGGCTATTTCCTGAGTTAACGGTACAGCTTTGTCTCTCTGGATTAGCACTGATTTAGTATGAAACCAATCGTTAAATAGCTCTGAAATATTTAGTAAAACGTGAGTACTGCATTTCACAACGTTGTCTTCAGGCTAGAAACCATCCAAAATGAGTATCTGGGCAGTGCTGTATCATATTATTGTCGCAGGAATCTTTCCAGAAGAAATCTGAAGTTTGGAGTAATTACAGGCCATAAAATATGGCCACATCGCACGAATACATGAAGCAAAGTTCACATCTGGATCCTAAGAAAAAAACCAAAACATCATCAGTGATGATGACAGGCCCATCTCTGAACTAAATCTGATTTCCCTCAGGAAGGAAGGGACTGAACCTATTACAATAGAATATGCCTTTGAAGGACTGAGAAACAAGTCCGTCATTCCCGGAAAAAAAAAAAAATCAAATCACGCTGATAAATGTCTTAGTTACAAGGGAGAAAAAGCAGAGATGACTAAGCTGAAAACAAGACTCCTCTGGCTTGTCTCACATCTCTTCTAGGCAGTGTGGTTCCTGATAATACACATGGCACAAAATATGGTCTTGCTGTATATCAAAGTGTGTAAGGTTGGGAAGACAGCAGTTCTTTAAACAGAAAAATTACATGGTAACAGCAACAGGTAAGGAAGCTTTGGGCTTCTGAGGAGGAAGTTCTGGCAGCCTATACAGGCCCAACGGATAATCTGGGAGTGGTACAAGTGCTGGCCTGACTACAGCCGGTCTCTATTGCCACCAGGGGAAAAGTATAGTCCAGCAGAAGCAGTCCTTCTGAGACTCAGGAGGGGCATTTCATCAGGGAGTTAACTGAGCACTCACTGTACACAAAGGCTATAGATTAGATGCTGAGGGACTAATCCCAAAGAAGCCCCTGCTCCTCCGAAATTAGACTGCATTCTCATCTCCTCAAGCCTATATATTTTACATAATGAAACAAAATCATACATCTCTTGCAGTGGTGGACAAGTATTAGGACCCGCAAGGAAAACGGTGCAGAGAACCCTTCCCCTTCAGCCTTTTGCCTGTGGAAACACCTTAGTGCAATCTTTCTTCAGCCAGTGAAATATTGCTGTTACCCTCTCCCTCTTATGCTGTTTCACCTTTTTTCATAACATGAAAGACCATCTGATGTTTTATATATTTGTCATTAGTCTTTCCCAACTAGAATATAAGTACCATGAAGGAAGGGATTTCAACTATTTAGTTCACATATATATTCTCAGTATCTCTATATCCAGAACTATAGCTAGCATGTAGTAGGTGCTTAAAATTTTTGGAAAATTATTGAAAGTGTTAAAAAAAAAAAAGACCCCTGAACATTAAGTTAGAAGAGTAAATTCTGCAATTTGGGGCATATCTGTGTATACGTGTGTAAGTTTACAGACTTAACGGTGTAACTCCCAGGGGGTACCAAGTCAGGAGTCAGAAGATCAGATGCACGTGTGGGGAGATGGGAGACAGACTGCAAAAACAAAGTAACACGTCTTAATGAATGGACAGAAGGAATCAAACGTGGTCCGCAAACGTCTTGAGAGAGTAAATGAAACTTCTCTGTCCTTTCTGTGTCTGAAATCTGACTGGCGTGAATTCAAATTCACTTCAGATTAGTTGGCTTGACATCAGCTTTATTCCTTCATAAAACTTTTGAAACTTACAAAATTTTTTTTCTCCTCCTCCCTGAATTACTGCCTTCCTTCGAGATGCAAGCTCTCAGACCGAAACAGTCTCCCATGTCTATTTTGAGATTTGCCTGAGTCACAAGGTAGTCTTGGTGAATCACTGGGCTCTATCTCTCAGTTTACTGAGACTGCCTAGGAACTGGAGCTGTCAGCCAAACAGGAAGACAGCCCTGCCACCTAACTCCAAAAGGTCTCAGTCATATGGATGTGGTGAGGTTTAAGGATGGATATAAATTGCTGCAAATGGATTTCCCACAGGATGGGGGGTGGGGTGGGGAAGCAAACATGGTACTTAACTTCCTCTATATGAATTCGGGGGCCAGACTATTAAACACAGCTGAGCAAAGATCCCAATGTTTGCATCACATGTGTTTTCAACTAAAGAGACCCCCTCTTCTGTATTCCTACTATATATGACAACCCAAATCCCAGGCAAAGTTACACTATGAAAAAAAAAGTCAGTGTTCA
Source organism: Camelus ferus (assembly GCF_009834535.1). Lineage (NCBI taxonomy): Eukaryota > Metazoa > Chordata > Mammalia > Artiodactyla > Camelidae > Camelus > Camelus ferus. The sequence continues at coordinate 12,990,512 of NC_045727.1, forward strand.
TAAACATGTATAAACCAGCCCTTTTTCTTTTTCAAGAATGGGTATAAAGAGCTCCTTCCACCCGGATGCTCTTATCTGTGCCCTCTCTGTGCTTCTGGAGCTCCCCCTGGTCTGCAGCTAGCATGTTCTAAGTTGTTCTGCTTTAGTGACTATAATTCCAACCCCCCTGCCCCCTAATGATGCCTCTTGACAAAATTATTCTTTCTGTACTCACACAAATGGAAACAGAAGAGATGAAACGCCCCTGGGTGCAGCCAGTGCAGGTCTCAAGCTGAATCACTGCTAAGCACAACCTGAACTTTCCTGCCTCTCTTCACTTGGCTGAGCTCCTTTCTTGGCTCAGGGTTGTGATCGAGCTGGGCATAGGAGGCTTAGGACCCAGGGGGCGCCTTTCGCTGAAAAAAACACCTCGCTGCAGCAAGCTGGCTGGGAAGCTCCCAGTTCTAAAGAGAGGCTGTTTACCAGAAGAGCGTAGCAAGGGCAGGTCTGACTGCAAGGCTGGGAACGGGAGGCTGAGCCGCCGCCAAGGGGACCCCGGCTGGACCCTGGTTGGTCAGTCACCTGCGGGACGGAGGAGGTGAGGGAGGATGCTGTTGGCCTGGGTGCAAACGATCCTCGTCAGCAACATGCTCCTGGCAGAAGCCTATGGATCTGGAGGTGAGATTACAGACTTGCCTTTCTGCACCAACTTAATGAAGCAGAAAGGGTAAAGCTCACTATTTCCCAAGCAGGAAGGAAGATGACAGGAAACGGAGCTTTTAGCAGGTTCCCGTTGTCCCATGAAAGCTTTTTTTCTTCCCTTTCTCCTTTCCCTGCCAGGAGCTTGCAGCTCCATCTTTGCCATTAAGAACAAAGGCAAGTAGCCACTTTTTCCTTTTCCTTGCCTGTGGCTCAGGAGTGGATGGAACTTGGCGGGTTCATCGCCCCCACTCCTAAGTCCTGTTCTTTTCGGGGGCTTTGCACGGTGTCCCCAGAGCGCAGGCCCTTCTTCCCCAGCCTCTTCCTGCGGCTCTCCCGTTGAGGGGAGTGGGAGTTTGGAGTCTCATCCAGGCAGCGGCGAGGCAGGTTCCCTCCGTTTGAGGCTCTCTTTTGCCTGACTGAATCGGGGCTTTTGTAGCATTCTCTCGGGAGGGAGTGCTGCCTGTGGAAGTGTGGCTTCATGCGCTGAGACGGGAACGCCAGAGTTTATGTAACATGGAACGACAACGCGGGGATGCCTTTCGGGTCTGTGCCCACCGACCCCAAACTCCCACCGTCTCCACAGAGGGACCTGAACCCAGAGCTCCCTGCACCCTCCTCCAAAGTGGCCACAAGTTCCAGAGCAACAACCCCTCGCTCTCGTGCAGTGCTTTCCGGCTTACAGGAAAAAAAAAAAAAAAAAAAAAAAAAGAAGACGAAGAAAAAGCGAACGTTGTTTGGGCGCTGAGGGCCGGGCACCGGCTGGGGGCTATTCACGTGCTCTCTCCCTTCTTTTCCGGCCTCACAACAGCCCTGCGAGGCTCGGGCGGGGCTTCCCACGTGAGGGCAGGAGCTCCCAGGCGGGGTGGCCCGGGCTCCCCTGCCCGTCACTCAGTGTCCGGGGGGCTCCTTTTCCTCACAGGCTGCTTCTGGGACAACGGCCACCTGTACCGGGCGGACCAGCCCTTCCCCGCGCCGGGCCTCCGCTGCCTCAACTGGTTGGACGTGCAGAGCGGCCTGGCACCTGCCCCCAAGTCTGGTGAGTGCAGGTCTCGGGCGGCAGGCGGGCAGCGGTCGCATCCCGGCCCCGGCCCATGCTCCTTCTCTCCCCTCCCAGGCGCCGGTAACCACAGTTACTGCCGGAACCCGGACCAGGACCCGCGCGGGCCCTGGTGCTACGTGAGCGGCGAGACCGGCGCACCCGAGAAGCGGCCTTGCGAGGACCTGTACTGTCCAGGTACCCGCCCGGGACCCCGCGCCCCCGGTTTCCTGGGAGCGGCCGCTGCACCCGCAGCGCACGTGCGGCCGCGCGACGCCGGCCGGCCCCGCCCCGCCCCTGCCCCGTCCGATTGGCCAGGGCTGTCTCCAGGCCGCGGATCCCGAAGCCCATTGGCCGGCGCCGCCGCCCGGAATGAGCTCATCCTCTGCGAGCGCCTTGTAAACAACGGTGGGAGGCGAGGCCCCGCCCCTCGGCCGAACTCCGGATCCTGCGCGCCGCCTGGGGAGTCCCGGAGGCGTGGTCCTGGGCCCACGCCCTGAGCGAGTTCCTCAGCGTTTGCGGACCGTTAGTGCTGCGTGCTAGGCACTCTCCTCACAGCTCCCTCCCCACCATGCCCCCGGGAAGAGGCAGTTTGGGGGATTTGAGCCTCGGAGAAGTTCAGCAATTTACCAAAGGCAGGGGCAGCAGGGTCCATATTTGAGTCCAAGTTTCTTAGACTCCGAGGTGCAGGCTTATAGCTCCCCGGGCAGCAAGACAGTTCTCTAGGATTAAAGGGGATATGTAAGCATATAACATAGGGATTGGCATAAAGTGTGGGCTCAACACATGTGAGCTAACACAACATTGTAAATCAACTATACTTTAAAAAAAAAAAAAAAGCGGAGTCATGGATTGTCTCCTGGCGTAGAGAAGGGACCCTTGGAGAAGACGTCAGCTGAGCTGGGCCTTGGAAGATGGCAAGGATTTGAACAGATGAAGACGTAGGAGGCAGGAGAGGTCCGTTGCCATGACCTTCCCCTCACCTGTGCCCCAACTATGGTGCAGTCCTTAGGCCTGGTCTTGCCTCTAGGGCAGGGCTTGATTTTGTGTGGTGGGCCTAAGGTGGGTCCCCTTGTCTTCCCCAAAACTCAGGCCACTCTCTGATGAGAGCTGTTTCCCACTTCACCTCCAGAGACCACTTCCCAGGGCCCGCCAACCTTTACAACAGAAACCAAGGAGACGTCTGAAGTGCTCAGAGGAGACGAGGTGCAGGTGTTTGCCCCCGCCAACACCCTGCCTGCCCGGAGCGAGGCAGCAGCCGTGCAGCCAGTAATTGGGATCAGCCAGCGGGTGCGAGTGAACCCCAAGGAGAAAAAGGACCTGGGAACCCTGGGTATGACTGCCCACCCCTGTCCTTGTGGGATTCCTTGTGAAAATCTGCTCTCTGGGGTGGAGCTAATGGGACCTTGTGCCCTGTCCTTGGCAGGCTATGTGCTGGGTGTTACCATGATGGTGATCATCATCGCCATTGGAGCTGGCATTGTCCTCGGTTACACCTACAAGAGGTCAGTAGCTTGTCTTCCGGGCTCTCTGCGAGAAGGGGAGGAAGGTACACAAAGTCAAACCGGACTCCTTTGTGGCATCCTTACCCATAAAGGAAGTGAGGTGTTGGAAGAGGACCAACCCTTTCCTTTGGTGTCTTTACTCCTCACCCAAAAGCTTGTGAGGGAGGCTTACAAGTGAGGAAGCCTTCATTGGAAAGGTAAAATGACTTGCCCAGGGTTACTCTGCCTGGGAGTGGCTAGATTCAAACCCATCTCTTTTGACACCAGATTCTCTGCTGTCTGATCCAGATTGCCTGGCATGGAATTTAGTGGCCTTGTAGAAATTAGGCTGGGCTCCCACTGCAGGTTCCCAGAGATCGCATTCTTTCTGTGAGTTATAAAATTCTGCTACCAGAAAAGGTTCCCAGCCACTGCTTTTGCAGGTGGGGCTTGAGTGTCCTGAGCCAAAACAGAGGGATCTCCTCTAGGGCAGGAGAAAGTGAGTTAGAGGATAGGGAGCCTGTTTGCTACTCCTTACCACGTATAAGAAGGTCAGAGAGGCTACCTGGGAAATTCAGGGACGTGACCTGTGGCTGGACAGCAAGAAGAATGCTTATTTTGAGAGGTCCCCTGTGATACCGTGTGAAACAGGCTCTCAAAGCCAGTGACTGGTACGTGATGATAAGCTGGAGTCATGCTCGTTTTTACAACATTGGTTGTAAAAACTCTGGGAAAATTACTTGCAAAATCTTGGGCAAAATCAGGGGATTTGACCTCCAGACCTGAGTATCTGTGATATTTCTCTTCTGTGGTCTGGGAAGGCTTCCTATACGGGAAGTTGACATGATGGCCTGCGTTTTCCAGTGTTGAGGACCATGCCTGAGCCCACAGCCCGTGGATCAGCCAGCATTAAATAAACCTAGGGTGCCCTTAAAGGTGATGTAGTCAAGCTCCTCATTTTACAGGTGAAAAGTTGGGTAAGAATAATAACAGCAGTAGCAGCAGTCACAGTTACCAGAGGCCAGGCACTGCTTCACGCCAGACGCACACTGTAACTCCATTCCCACAATCACCCCTCATGGGGTAAGTGCCCTTATCATCCCCAGTTTATAGATGTGGAAACTGAGACAAGAGAGGGTATGTACTTTGCTTGAGGTTACACACCTAGCATTTGGTGGGTCCAAGTCTCAGCCCTGCCACTAATGAGCAGTCTCTGTGACTTTGGGCAGGTTGCTTCTCTTCCCTCCTCCGGGGCACTGCTGGGGCTGAGGCACATGGCTCCCTAGCCCAAAGCAAGTGGTCAGTAAACCATAGCTGTTTCTCTTTCCTGTAAAACGTGGGTGCTGTACCAGCCACTCTCTGGGCTTTCTTCCTTTTCTGATCTACGATTTAGGAAGCAGAGGTTAAAAGAGGTGAAGTATTGACCCGAGAGGGTCTCCTGACTCCCTGTGCAAGGTAGGTGCCCCAGTGGGATGGCTGATGTGGCAGGTAGGTCCAAGGGCACCTGCTTGCTTGTTTCAGAGAGTTAGAGGAAGTGATGGGGAGGCCCTGGCTGTCAGTCGTAGTCAGACCCAAACTGTGTTGGCTGAATTTAGCCCTTAAAATATGTCCTCCTTCGTCAGCTACTGGACAGTGGTTGGCTCTCCTCCAACCTTGTGACAGTATCCAGGCCTCCAGGTGCTCAAACAGACTACTGAACATCCTTAATTGCATGCATGCTCAGTTCTCATGCCCAGTGAGGAAGGCAAGGCTTTTTCTTCTAGATTTGCTCCTCTAGGCTGTCACAGAACTGCCTCAGAGCCTTGTATTTACTTTCCTGTAAACTCAGGGTGAGGCACCAAGTCACCAGACTCCCCGTCACTAACCACCAGACCACCCCTTTCCTCAGCAAAAGTGCTCTGAGCACAAGCCGTACAACAGGAAACCGCATGTGGGCTGGAGGCAAGCTCTCAGCTCCCATCTCTGCCCAAAGTCAGAGAACAGGGTGTTCTGGAAAGTGCCAGTGTGTGCAGTCCTGCCACTCCTTTGAGCCTCAGTTTCTTGTCTATTCAATGGGGCTGTATCCCACCTCCACACCCCGCCCCAGACTGTCATAAGTATTAAATGTAACCAGTAGGACACCAGTCAAGTTAAATAACCACTCTAGCAGCCAGCATTTATCTCATGCTTTCTTAGTAAGTGAAGCCCCTCTGAATGCCCTTCCCTGATGGTCATGCCCGAGCTTCATGACCACACCAGAGGGGTCACTTTTACACTGTTCACAGTGAGGAGTTGAGACCTAGAGGAGTTAAATGCTGTGTCTGAGCTACATGGCTAACCAGGTGTGTCTAAGGATTGCCAGTATCTCCCCAAAGTCCAGCAAGGCCCAGGGGCTTCGTGCAAGCTTCGCTTTGGATTACAAAGGACAGTAGGAAAAATAGAAACTTTCCAAAAAAAATAGCCAGCATCTAGTTCTGGAACTGCCACCAGTTCTGGGTGTGACACTGGACAAGTCATTTACGCTCTCTGATTTCCTCATTTGTAAAATAGTGTCAGGGCAGGTTAGCTGTGGTCCTCCCCGCTCTAATATTTCCTGAAAAGACAGTATTACCTGCTGGTGGCTGCAGGCAGTACGGGGTTCAATCCCATTTGCTTGAACGTCTCTGCTTCTGCCTCCCCGTCCCTGAAACAGAGATCCTAATAGACGCCGTATAGCTTGGTTGTGAGGATGAAATTAGCGTAGTCTGGGCATGCAGTTGGTGTTTGTGACCTCAGCTGCCCTGAGGAACTCGTCCTAAGTGGCTGCGTGGCAGGGCACTGCTACTGACTGAGAAAAGAGCAGTGGCTGAGTTATGTAATAGTTCGAAGAAAGCCGCGTTGCCTGAAGGAGGTCTCAGTTGCCTGTGTCACCCCCCAAGAGGAAGTCAGACACCGGCAGCAGCTCCGTCCATGCCTGCTCTCTCTGTCCAGCCTACTCCCATTCCTGGCCCCGGAGCAGTCAGGGACAGAATTGCCCCAAGCCTTGGATGGAGCTAACGGATGGAGCCTTCTCCGAGCCAGGGGAGTGGGGCGGGGGCAGCCAGGCACCAGGCTTCCTTTCTGGGAGGAAGGGCGGCAGGCCTGGATCGGTGAGGGCTCAGCCTGGGAGATCTGTGTCCTGGTCGTCTAGGCCACCAGGTTCAGGTGGCCAGTCTGCTGTTCCCTGCCCCTGCCCCGAGCACAGTGTCTGTGCTTGCTCCAGAGGGAGCATGTATTTTCTGATAAGAAGGCAAGGGAAAAACTAAGTCAGCACCACTCTGCCCACTTAAGAGGGAGCTGAGTCAGTGAATAAGTCTTTTGTTCTTTCATGGCTGCCAGACAGCAGCCTGGTTGCCCCCCTCGCCCCCCAAGGCAGCAAGAAGGGGCTGAGCCACCTGATGGTGGCCTTTCTCAGACCTCAGGAGGAGTGGGGGCAGCCAGTGCACCTCCAGGACTCACAGGCACCATTAACAGGATGCACGTGGGGCTGAGTGTGTTCTCAGGCTTCTAGATGGAAGAGACTGTAACCCCGATGAGTCCCAGCACCTGCTTCCTTTACTTACCCTGGGCTGCTCCTCCAGCCCAGCTCTGCCCCATTAATTGGCATTGATTTTTTACCCCCTAGATATTTGTGTGTGATGCAGCCTGACCGTCATCAACGGCTCTGCTGACCACAGCCAGACACTTCATAAAGGGGGTAGCTGAGGAGAGCGGGGCTTTGGAGACTCCAAAGCCTCAGTTTCTTCATCTGTAAAATGTGGATGATACCTGCAGTCTTGCAGAGTTGGGAGGGACATGTATAAAATGTGTGGCATCCAGTAGGTGCACAGGCAGCTTTTCTGCTGATGGGAAAGCCATTTCCTGGCACCTTAGTAGGTCCTCAGAAAGTGTGAGTTCCTGCTTTGCTTCTTCCTCCAGCCCCTTAGATCCTGAAATTCAGGCCTTGGCACAAGACACTTGGATGGTCTGCTTCATTTGTGAATTGCCTTTTGGTTTTCTTCTGGCTCGGGGGCTCCCTTAATAAAATTAAACCCAGACCTTCCTCTCCTGACATGGGCAGCCTTGATGAATCTAGCTCTTGGTTTCGTTACCAAGGCGGGTGTTGTCACGGACAAGCAGTGCCCGTGGGCAAAGTGAATCTCAGGCTATGAGTTGGGGTGCACTTGGTCCAGACAGCCCTGACCCCACAGCCCTCCATGTCCCCACGGGGCGCTCTGGGGGTCACTGCTACAGGAGCCAGTGGTGTCTGCTACTGAGCCTGACAAGAAGGATGGACAAGAGCTGCAGGCTTACACACTTGGGCATCCAGGGAGATGAGCTCCTAGGTTTGCCCTCTGTGACCTCACAGTGAGAAACGGAGTCAGGGCACACGTCCTGCAGGGGATCTCACAGGATGTTTGGAGCCCTGGAGGTTATCAGATCCAACTCTGTTTCACAGATGATGAAATTAAGGCCCAGAGAGGAGGGGAGTGGCTGAGGTCACATAAACAATACTTGACTCAGGATAGAGCTTCCTTGGTAAACCAGATCAAGATAACGTTGCTTGGTGAGTCAAGTCATATTCAGGCAGATTGTAGTATCTTTCCCTTGAGTTCTACAGCAGTTCCACTGTCTTTGAAATGCTTTCACATTCACTGTCTTATTTGGAGGCAGGTAGTATATCGCAGTTTCAACAGATGAGGAAACCAAGGCTCTGAGGCCAAGTGTCACACAGCCAAGGCTGGGCTGGTACTGGAGCGCAGGAGAATGGGCTGATTTAAAGACAGTTCTGAAGCATCTGTGCAGACTCTTCCCTCTCCGGCCACTGCTGTTTTCTCAGCACTTTCTCTGGTCTGTGGAGACTGTCATTGCAGTGGATGTGCACCCCGCTTCATCTCGCCATCTCTCCCGGAGGACCGCAGCAGGCCCGTGTTGTTGCACCAGATCATCCATCAGCTGCTTGTTTCCAGGCCTCTTTGCGGGTGGGAAGAGTCCAGGAAGATTTCCTCCTCTGACAACTGAGCCCATGTGTCCAGTTGCTGGCGTCAGAGGATGCTGACCTGGGTTCTGGGTGCTGGTTCTGGTGTGTAGTGTGCTAGGTACTCACCAAACCCCACAGGTACAGCCAGACGACTGGGTTTGTGAGTCTCTGTCCCATTTCTTTGGGACAGAACTTCTCTTGAGCATCAGCCAGAGTCCAGTGCCCACTCTGGGTTTGAGCCCACCATGTCATCTGGAGAGTTCAGCTTCTCTGGGCTATTTCCTCACCTGTAAAATGAATGATAAGACCTAATTGTTAGGGTTCAGCAGAGAATGAGGTGAGATAACATACATCAAATCCTTAGCGTGGAGGGAGCGCTCCACCCGAGCAAAGTGGGCAACACCATGGCCTGACTGGGTCACTGAGCCCCATGAGACGTGGAAGGCATGTGAAGACTCAGGCCCAGTGGTCACTGTCTCAGTTTCCCATTGACCTGAGCAGCCCTCAGCCCTTTTTGTCCCCTGTATAGATTGGGGGTGGTCCCTGTTTCTTGCCAGGGCTCACACCAGGGACTTTGGGGTGACAGCTGTCTCAGAACAGGATGGTCAGGTCAGTTTTCTGGACAGCACTGTGGGTGAGGGCTGGGAGAGCTCTCTGGGTCTTGTGGCACCTTGGGCTGAAGAAGCAAAAACTGTCTTGCTTTAAGAGTCTCCCTCCTCTAGAGTATCTTCGTGGAGCCCCACTGCAACTGTATGGGGCTGTGGCCCCCATTTTCAGATGAGGAAGCAGAGACCCAAGGTATAGGGGCACCTTGTTGAGTCAAGGCAGTCTGGCAAACTAGAAATCTTGGACGCAAGCTCCTGACTGGCTGTGCCCACAGCTGGCCCCCACCAGGCCTCAGGATGCCGGCTAAGGAGCAGAGCCGCCCTGCAGGGGGTGCAGCCTGAATGCTTGCCTCTTTTCCCCGCAGGGGCAAGGATCTGAAAGAGCAGCATGAGCAGAAAGTGTGTGAGAGGGAGATGCAGCGAATCACCCTGCCCTCGTCTGCCTTCACCAACCCCACCTGTGAGCTTGTGGACGAGAGGACCGTGGTGGTCCACGCCAGCCAGACTCCGGTCGGCCTTCAGGAGGGCAGTGCCCCTCTCATGGGCCAGGCAGGCACTCCAGGCGCCTGAGCCCCCGACCCTGGGCAGGAGCCCACACAGACACTGGTGCAGGACCACTTACCCTCCTGTGGCTGGGAGGATCGACACTATCTGTTGTGGTTAAAACCCCTCACTTTTTTTTTTTTTTTTGGTCCATTTGTTTTTGGTGAATCCTAAGACAGAAGCAGGGGCACTGTGGGCTGGAGTGAAGCTGGGTAGGGTCCTGCCAGGGCTCTACCTCCACCCCTTGGAGTAGGGTTTTGCCTGTGGATGAAGACAGCGGCGGCCCCCACTGCAGTGCTGCTGACAGGGGCTCCCAGACTGTTGCCTTGCCCCGGAACTGAACCAGGGACAGACAGGGAGCTCCCCCAGCTCCCCTGTGCTTCATTGTCCAAGACGGCCTCAGCCTCAGCCTCAGCCTCTGCCGTTGTCCTCCGTGGGCTTGAGTGGCACACACTGTTAGCTTGAGTGGCACACACTGTTAGTCATAGTTCAGGTCAAGTCAGTCATGAGGCAGCATTTTAAAAGTATATTTAGTTTTTTTAATATTTGGGATGCAATTCCCTACTGACCTCTGAGAAACGAGTCTGTATGAAAGTCAGAACTGTGGGTTGAGGATGGGGTTGAGGTGGGGTGGGGGGCTGTTGACAGTGATGTGCCTTGACAACCCTGGGCCAGGTGCAGGCCCAGGGACTCTTCCTGTTTCGAGAGGAAAGGAAGGGAAGAATCGCACTGAACATTCCACAGAGGAAGAGGGTGGAGAAGGACCCGCAACTGCCTCAGGCCATGGGGCTGTAGTGGACCTGGGGTGCCCCAGACAGTATCTATTCAGGGTGGACCGTGGCCCCTGCATTTTTCAGGGGTGAAACAGCAGCCAGTGGACCTACCAGAATTACACTGTGGGCGGGGCCTTGTGAGCTGCAGCCGAAGAGAGGTTGACCTGGAAACCAGCTGAGGCAGGTGACAGATGCTTCAGGGCTTGTCCCTGCAGTGGTCTGGGTCTGCAGGTGTCTGTGGCCTCCAGGCCAGCGCCTTCCTGTGGGGTAGTAGGGCTAGGGTCACAGCCCCTAACTTGTAAAGCAATCAGAGAACCATTGGAAGGGACCTTAGGGTTCCTCAAGCCTTTTGGACAGAGGGGCTTAGTGGGGGAAAGTGATGCTTAGGGTCATAGGGGAAGTGCTGGTGCAGCCGAGAGGAGGGTAGTGTTTCCCCAGGCACCTGCCACACTGTTCCTGTGGCTTGGCAGGGCCTCCAAGCCCTGATGTCACACTTGGAGGCCTTAGCAGTGCTCCCTGTCCATAGACCTTTCTTCCCAAAGCCCTTCCAACTGCCTGATGTGGAGAGGCGGTTAATGGGACCCAGTCTCAGCAGGCTGTTCCTGGGAGCAATTTGCTGATGGGACCTAGGCCTCAGGGGGTCCCTTAGTGGCAGCGATGCAGAAGGGAACATTACTGGTTTCTACTTTTCTATAAAAGCACTTCTCTGTGTACATGTTTTATATACCTCATTCTGACACCTGCATATAAAGTGCAGGAAATGGCTCTGCATTTGACTTACAGAAATAAATTTGGGGAAAAAAAAAGACTCCATGTTGCCAAGTTTTTGTAAGGTGCCAGGAAACTCCTCCCAAAAGTTGGGAAGTTTTTGGTTACCTTGTCCACACCTGTGTGGCGAGATCCTTCGCCCTGGCCCTGCACCTGGGAGGTGGCGACACCTGAATGCTTGGTAACCGCAGCCTCCACACACAGTCATCACCAGGAATCTTTCAGGTTGAAGCCGCAGGAATGGTGGGTGTGCAGTGGCCCGAAGGGCAGTCAGTCACTGCGAATTCTCCCCTTCAGCATTCTTTCCGAGGTGGAGGTAGTTGAATTGAACATCCAGGCAGCCCTTGGCAGGCGATGGAGACTGGGGTGGGGGTGGGGTGCTGCCAAGGGAGGGATGGGTGTGTATGGGGGAATGGGTCCTGAGCTCCCAGGAGCATCTCTGGGCTGAGGAAGGTCTGTGCGGGGGTGGCTCCTTGGGCTCCAGAAGCAGCTGCCCACAGGACTTTGCTGGGCTTTTAAGTGGGGATTTCACAGCAGGTTCTCAGCCTCTCAGGTACCCAGGGTGACCTCTGCCCACACCAAGACAGCGCTCTGCAGCTCTACAAGCAAGGGGCACCCTAGAGCATCAGTTTTTTCCAGGAACCAGATCCTGTCCTTAAGTTGGACTCTAGCTTTGGGAGAAATCACCTTTGGGTACATGGATACATACTGTGTCCAAGATCCCACTAGCCAGATAACATCACCCTGCCCCTCCACAACAGGTCCCCTGTGCAGAAGCAAGAAGCACACCCTCCACACACATCTCCCTGAGCCAAGCCGCAAGTCACTTTTTCACTCTCAGTATCATCAGTTACGTTAACTGCTTAATTTATTTGGTCTGCTCAATGGCCCAGCTTGGGCCCACCACCCCCATGCTTGCTGGGGACCGCTGAGGCACAACCAGCCCCCTGATACCAACTTGCTGTCGTTGGGAGCCCAGGGCTCGAGCCTCCAGCAAACCTGCACACTCCACACCTAAGTATGGTCTACACAGCAAGGAAACTCTGGCCAGAGATGACATCTAACCGCACAACTCACCAGGTCTATGTACAGTATTTCACATATCACCCCACAGATACAACAAGATAGTTTTAACAGCAACCATCCTCCTGGATCACTCCCCCCGCCTCCTCCCCCCACCCCCGATACAACCACCACATACTGCAGTAATATCCCAAACCCACTGCTAATTTGTTAAATAGGCTGCAAGGTCACATTTAGGTGGAGGCAAATCTACTTGTGTTGAAGACCCCCTAGCTCTGGGAGCCGGGTGGAGGGTGTCCCCAGCACCCAGAGAGGACGTGCTGTGGCTCAGGAGGCTGGGGCCAGGAGCTTGTGAGCTGGGCCAGCCAACACGGAAGGTAGAAGCCGGAGAGCCCAGCCGGGGGAGCGGCCTTCCCCAGCACCTCCACTCTGGGATTCTGCCACCACCTCTCCCCACCCAAGTTGCTGCCTGCACTAGGCACAGTGAGGGGTGAGCAGTGGCTGTCACAAGGGTAGGGCCAGGAGACTGCTGTGATTCCCACCCCCTCCCCCATAGGCTGGGCCTGCGATGAGCCACACCGTCCTCCAGAACGCACTGAGCAAAATGTCCGGGGCTTCTGACTGAGGTGCCCACCAGGGAATGAGCAACAGCAGCCAGGATCCTAGGATACAGGGCTTTCTAGAGGGCAGGGCCGCCTTCCTTCCAACCTCAGCCTCTTCCTGCACTTGCGGCTGACTCCTTGTTGCAGGCAGAAAGGATGCTCCCCAGAAGATCTCAGTCTCCAGCAGCACAGTTTGAGAACACAGGCGGGAGCTCCCCCTTGAGTTGATGTGGCCCCTGGGCTCAGGAAGTGAACAGAAACCAGCCCTTCCCCCGACTCCTGGTCAGATCCACCAAAGACAGACTAAGGGACTCTTCAAAACCTACTCCCTCAACCCTTGTCCCGGGGAGGGCGGGACGTGGAGTGCAAGGCAGTAGCACCACTGTCATCTTTCATCGCTGGATTGCTGCTTTCGCTCCTCCATGCTTGCACATGAAGTCCTCCTGCACCCGCTGGATCAGGGGCTTCAGAGCCCACAGGCAGGTTCACCTGGGATCCTGCCCAGCAGGTCCAGGTCCCGCTGATTAGTGTAAGCACAAGAGCCTCCCGGAATCCCACCGCCAGGGAGTTCCCGAGTGGTCACCAGTAACAGATTCCTCCTGGCACAGGGACCAGGCTTTTTGTTTTTGTCTTTTTTTTCTTCTTCACAGCTTTTAGGCGAGTGCTGGATTTACAGACAGTAACCAGGTCCCAGAACCTGGGAGATGCGCTGCCCTGGTGCTGCCCCCGCTCGCCTCCTGGGGAGGTAGAAGGGATGGCTTGTTCTGCTTCTAAACAAGCTGCCAATCCACAGGAAGCCCGGACGGCCCTGCCCACAGCAGGGGTGGGGCACAGAGGGGGCAGTGCTAGCTGTGGAACGCCCCCCCGCAGGGGGCTGGGCCAGGGCTAGGGGGGCGAGTCCCGGGTCAGGCCATATTGCACGCTCACAGTGTGGTCCAGCTCCTCCAGCTCTGCAGGCAGCGGGATGCCCAGCTCCCCCAGGTACAGGGAGAGGGCCTCAAAGGAGTCCTCCAGTTTTGAGAATGCCGGTCTAGAAAGAAAAGGAGTTGGAGACAGATGAGATATGGGCAGGGCCTTGGGGAGGCACGGAAGGGACCCAGGCCTGCGGCTCAGCCACTTCCTAGGTGTACAACCTTGGGCAAGCCCCTTAACCACGTTGCACCTCTGTGGGAAACAGCGACAATATAACTGTGAAAGTAAGAGAGAATAACACTGGCCTGGCTCGAGGAGGGGCAGCTCAAAAAGTGGAAGTCCAGGAGGAAAAAACCCCCTCGGATGTTGAAGAAAATGCAATCATCACAGGTGGGACTGGACTAAGTGCCCTTTTAAAGATGCTTTCCAGCTCTCAGACTGTTTCCGCATCAACAGATCTGCCCAGGAAGGGGCATTTCACAGACTCGGTAGCTCTTCCCAAGGAGAAAGCCAATGCCTGGCCCCTGGTGCCGTGGGAACAGCTCAGCTGCCCTGGAACCCCAGACATCTCGGGCTCACTCTTCCACCTCCTCCTTGTTTTTGCTTAAACACCTTGTCCCCTTCTTGGCAAGGCCCACTCTGATCATCGTATTTATTTATTTATTTAACCTATTTTTTTCTTTTTTTTTAAATGGAGGTACTGGGGATTGAATCCAGGACCTTATGCATGCTAAGCAAGTGCTCTTCCACTGAGCTACATCTTCCCCTCAATCATCGTATTTAACATGACCACCTGTACCCTAAACAATCCTCTCTTCTCGGCTTGACTCCTTTTTCCAGAGCACCTGTCACTTCACATTCAACAGTTTGTTGTGTGGACTGTTTATCACTTCCCCTCATTGGAAAGCAGGTCCCCGCAGGCACCTTGGTTTTATTCGCATGGTGTCTGGCACTAGCAAGCACTCAGCAAATGTTGTTTGAATGAATTAAAGAGAGATATATTTAGAATGACTGAGAATATTGTGGAGCTTCAAATTTCCCCCTCATGGTCTTACTCTGGTGTCACTGAAGGATTTCAGTCCTTTGGCCCATGAAGGAACAAGATACTGAGCCTCTCACCAGCAAATCCCAGTAAAGTAGGCCTTAGGAAATCAATTAAAAATAAAGATTATGTGCCAACTGGTTATCTTGGGAGGACGGAGCTGGGGAGTGAGGAGCGTTGAGGAGCATGCTGGTTAGGAGATGACAGAAAACGTACACTTCCTGTGCTACATGTATTTTGGTAATGTTTGAATTTGTTTTTTATTTATTTTATTTTTTTTTACTTGATAACAATTTTTAATTAACATCAACCCAGCTACCTTTAAAGGTGTTGAAATTGCATGTTATGCGCTCAGTAATGTAACCAGAAGACATGACTGTGATATAACAATTCTTTAAAAATATTACAGTTTATGCATATACCATTTCTTATAGGAGAAATTCTGAAAGGAAAGATGTACTTTACTTTGGAAACAACAACAAAAAACCAACACACTGCTGTGAACAGTTTAGCTGAGACAGCCTGTCTCTTTCAGTCTTTTCCAGTGATAAGCTACTAAGTCAGAGCTCAGAGGCAGTCCGGTCCTGTCCAGTCCAGGCCCTCCTCGCCCAGCCTAGCAGGCATGTTATGCAAGTGCTTATCGGCTTATTTGGACATTTGTCCTTCTACTTCTGTAATATATACATTTAATGTTACAAACTTCATCTCAGCACTGCCTTTGCTACCTCCCACTAATTTTGATAAATTGTATCCTTGTTGTCATTTAATTCAAATATTTTTATTTTCTCTTGATACTTCTTCTTTGGCCCATGGGTCCTTTGAAAAGTGTGTTGCTTACTTTCCTAATATTTGGGGATTATTTAGATATATTTTTGTTATGAATTTTTAGTTTAATTCCATTCAGTCTGAAAACATGCTTTTTTAAAGTGATTTCTATTCTTTTAAATTTGTTAAGGTATGACTTTGTTTTTTAAAAGAAACCCAATTTTTGATAGCAGAAGTGCAAAGATTCTAGTTTTCTAAAGCACAACTTTAAAAGACCCAGAGTGACTTGAGTAATGAGGAAAGCTATAATCTGAGAATAATAAAGGTATTTTAAAAAGATTTCTTTGAAGGAGAAAATTAGCTAAACGCATTAAGATGCTCACTGTAGTAATACCTACTCTAAGCAGAAACCAGGAAAACCTAAACATCTACACTGTGTATATTACACGTTCATACAGTCTCCTGATTGCATTTCATGACGTCAACAGAAATGATAAACAGAACGGCTGGGTAGTAACAAAATGCAGGGTGAAACAGAAAACTTTTTTCTATTTGATATTATAACTATATAAAAAATGTGTGTTTGGACATGGGACGTGGGAATATTGGAAACATGAAGATACTTATTCTGTAAGCATAGGAGAGGTCCGGGTGAACTTCCTTCTGTTAAAATTTCTTTTAACAGCAGTCTCTGGGCTACATCCAGGTCACTGTTACAATGCCCTCGTCTCCCTCCCACAGCTGGCATGTCAGAGTCGTCAGGTGGCTTCGGAGGTCAACAGCCACATCCTTGTGTTCAAGGCTTTCCCACCCCTGCACCTGGGAAGGGCTTGGGGACGGCTAAAGGCTGGGCAAGCATCCCGGGACTGTGGGAGTTTGCGGAAAGGAGCAGACACCAACCTGCTCTCGGGCTCCAGTTTGCAGCAGATGGCGGCCAGCGGGAAGAAGGCTGGAGGGCAGTCTGTGGGGACAAACTTCTCCCAGAAAAGCTTCACGTTGAGGCCGAAGTCCAGTGTGCGCGGCAGGCAATCGGGATCTGCATACACCTGCCCGATGATCTGCAGGTGAGAAGACGGTGGTTAGGAATGGACTACTGACAGTGCAGCCACATGGCCGGGTAGAGGGATGCTGGTGGTGTGGACAGGAGGGAAGGATGGTCAGAAGAGGGAGGTAAAAACCGAGGTTAGAGTGCTGCTCCCCACCCCTACCTCTCCAAATCTTGCTAATCCAGACTTGTCCCCTGAGAATCTGCTTACTGCAGCAGAAGCACAAGGTTCTAAACTGGCCTGTGAAGGGGAAGCTCCCCCACCCCCGACCCTGCCCTGTGATGCCCCCTCTGTCTGAGCTCCCTGCCAGAGTTCAGGCCCTGTGAAGCACGCTGCTGGGTCTGATTCATGTCTGAAACCCTTTGGTGCCAGCCTAGTGCTCTGTACGCAGCAGATGCTCCAATGATCTCTGTCAGAGAAAACAACATTTTAAAAACCTTTTCCAACCGCCCCTTGTCTCTCCTCTACCATTGTCCACTTTGTGGGAGTTACAGAGACCTCTGAACATATGTGCTCAACTGAGTGTTTCAAGGCAGACTGAGCTAAGTTCCTGAATCCTTCCCAGACTCTCTGTACCCCACAGTGCCTAGCACTTCCTGGAGTGGCCACTTCTACTTGTTGAACTGAGTGTGGGGGCACCACCAGGGCCTGGGGAGGGGGCACAGAGGGAAAGGCTGCATCTGGCCCAAGAGCTAGGTGGACAGCCCCATGAACAACCTCCTGCCCTTCCCCGTGGAGTTCCGAGTCCCGCCTGCTCCTCGTTGGTTGTGTGACTAAGAACAAGCTGCTGTCCCTTTCTGAGCCTTAGTTTCCTCACCTGACAAAACCCCACCCAAACCTTCTCATGGGACCAGTGGGACTCGAACGTGTCAAGAAATCTGGGATAAACTACACAGCCCTCCACTTGTGCTGGTTTTGTGCCAAGTTACTCATCCTTAGGAGGAGGGGCCCCCGGTCTGGGGAGCCAAGCTGCTGGGCCGGCTGATGCAAGCCTGGTCTCTGTGCCGGAGCTCACCTCGCAGAGGACGATCCCAAAGGAGAAGACATCCACTGTCTCATCGTAGCTCTTTCCTTGGGGAACACAGGACAGTTAGGTTTGGTCCCTTATCTGCTCTGCACTGAGTCTAGGGCCAGGCCAGGCCACAGCCAAGAATCAGGGCTAGAAGAGGTTCTGTGGGGATGCCCCAAAGGCTGCCCAGGACAGGCACCATCTGTAAGTCACCTATCCTCAGCCTGGGTGGGCTGCTTTGGAGAGATATAAAACAGTACTGCCTAGGATGACACTGCATGGGACAGTCAGAGAGAACTGGACCAGGGTTCATCTGGACTCTGCTATTGCCAGCTGTATGCTCCCGGGCAAATCCTGAACCTCTCTGGACTGCAGACTCCAGAAAGAGTTGTATCAGACCACATCTGAGGCCCACAGCCATGTGGGGTTCAAGAATCCCAGCCAGCATCTCTGGCTGGTTTGAATTTTATCCACGAGGGGGCAGCACACTTCAGTTCTCAGCACGGAGAGAGCAGAAAAGGCAGTAAAGGCAGTAAATAGCCTGAGCTCTCAGCTGCCCTTGGGGCACTAAAGCCACAGTCAGACCTCACCATAGGCCCAGGATGCGGCCCTGGCTGGCTCACAGGCCTGAGCTTAGGGAGGGAGGAGATTGTGAGGTCCTGTCCAGCAGGGGACAAAAACCATCCAGGCCTCAGCTGGGTACCTGGCCCTATGCCTCACAGACCTCCCGGGAGCTCCCAGGGCTCTGTGGTGAGATGTGGCCCCATGTCCCCCACAGGATGTCAGGACTCACCGTTCAGCATCTCGGGGGCCATCCAGTAGGGGTTCCCCACTACCGTGTAGCGCTTCTTGCGGTCACTCTTGCGCAAGGTACGTCTCTTGGTGGCAGCCTTCTCCACTGGGGGCTTTTTCCTTTCCTCAACTATGAGCCGTGACAGCCCAAAGTCTGCCACCACCACAGTCTTGTCCTGGTAGGACAAGGGCCAGGTCAGGACTTGGGGGGACATTTCCGAAAGAAGCCACTGAGAGGGGGAGAAATGGCATGTGGCAAAGGGGAGTCTCAGCGAATGCTTCCTCGGGAGACCGGAAGGTGGGGCTCCATGTTAGTTAAAGAGTGGAACTCAGAGGCAGGACAGAGGATTTCTTTTGTTTAGTTTTTCTCATCCTGCCTTGTTCCCAGAAAGATTGAAGGCCACGGCTGGAACCAGGATAAGACAGAAAAAGACAAGGTGGTGGCATTCAGTGGGGGGCGTGGGCGAGATAAGCTCTTCAAATAGCTACAAGGCAGTCATGTGGAAAAGGGATTAAGATTGTTTGGTGTGAGTCCAGAGGGCACAGCCAGGGCCAGCGAGTGGACACCCAGGAAGCTACGTTGCGAGTCAACAGGAAGAGTAACAACACTAGCAACCAGAGCTGATCGGCTAGCAGGAGGAATGCTGGCCCCAAACCAGTCACTGTACATTTATTAGCTCTGTGGCCTCAGGCTGAGGCTTCAGGTAAAATGATGCCACACACAGCTGTAAAATGTGGTCCTCAGTGAGCTGCTTTTACAGGACTGTCACAGGGCAAAATGAGGAAAAGTGACAGGGCTCTTAAGTCCCTTCTAGACAAAGAATTTCAGAGGCTGCTACTGGAGGAGGTAGAATTCATCTGCATGTGTCAGGGAGCCCCTGGGAGACAGGGGAGGGCATCAGAGTAGCAGGAAGGGTGGGATGGGGGCCGTAGGCACTGCCCCTGGTCTAAAGCAAGAGGGGACACGACAGCCAGTCTCCCTAGTGATAGGGAAGCCAGGTGGGACGTACCAGCTTGATGAGGCAGTTGTGCGAGTTCAGGTCTCGGTGGATGATGCACATGGAATGCAAATAGGCCTGGAACAGAAGTAGGAGTGAGGTCGATGGCCAGTAAGTCAACCAGATGCTGACTCCAAAGCTGGGGGCACAGAATGCGTCTCTTCCCAGGCCGTCTATACCAGATGCAGAACCCAACCCTGGACTCCAGAGCCCTCCTGCGTCACGCCCTTGTCCCGATGCTGACAGAAAGCCAAGGCCACCTAGGCTTCTCTCTCTCCCTGCTGCCATTGCCTGCCCACCTCTGTTCATGGACCGCAACCCAGAGGCTGCTCTCCTGAAGTGTCCAACTCCACCAGGCCCTGGCCCTCGCGGGCCCCACCCCTTCTACCCACTTTACTTAGATCCAGGCCAGTGGGATGCACTATGTCTGCCCCTCCCTTTCACCCTCACCCCCATCTCTGGCTTCAGCCACCCTGGATCCTTGCTGCAGAGGAAAAAGTGACCTCCTCCTGGTCTGGCTGGCCCTGCTCCTGACATCCCCCTACCCCCGTCCTCGCTCTCTGTCTACACGTTAACCTCTCCCCCTTCCTACTCAAATGTTTCCCAACTAGTCTCCATTTGCTAGTCCTGGCTCCAGGCCTGCACCTCTGGCTCCTGCCACCCTAGAGGTGCTTCCTATTTTGTTCTCTTCGCTTCCCCATCAAATGTGGAAGGAGCCACTCCCCCTCCCCAACCCCTGTAACACCGCTTCCACCCCTGGGGCTCCTGGAGCTGCTCGAAGGCCCAGGGTGTGTTTCCTGACCTGCCTGCCACCCCCTCCTCAAAGGCTGCCCACACCTCTCCCATGTGCCCCTCCAGCGGCTGGGTGCCTGCCTTTACCTCCAGCCTCCTCGACGTCAACCCCTCTCAAAGCCCCTTCTTGTCACTGCTGACCCCACGAACCCACCCCCCCAACATCAGCCTCAGTGGACACCTAGCACTTCCCAAACCTGTCATCACTGCCACCCAGCCAAGTCTGGTAAGCCACACCTCCATCCTTCTAGGCACCTCAAGCCCCACTAGCTCCTCCTCCCCCCACCTCTAATCCCTCACTACTGACCAGTGTCCATTCTGACCCACTGTGCCTCCCGGTCTCCGGGCTCCACAGCCGTACTGTAATTCAGAAACCCCAAATGTTTCATGAGCCCTCAACCCAGGTCTCCCTGCCCTGAATTCACCAATGCCACCCCAACCTACTGACCACACTGGAGTCATCTTTGAAATAACACAGCTCTTGCCTAAACTTCCTTGCCTAAAAACTTTTATATTTGTCTTTTGGCTTCCTGAATAAAGTCCAGACTCCTTAGCTTAAAACCCAGGGATCTTCACGTATCCCGAGTCTAACACTGTCTTTGAGAACCTCATGTGAAGAGCAGGGATTAACATTTCAGGCTAGGGGTCAGAGCGACTGGCCCAAGCTCCAAGTTCCTCCCCGTCCAGCCTCAGCTTCTTGCCTGGACCAGGGCTGTGGTGGGGAGCACTGGTCCCTCAGCTCAGTGCCTGGCATGGAGAACGCACTTGGCAGTTGTCACTGTGACCGGTGTCATCCTTCCCCAGCTACAACAGGTGATTTCCTCCTCTCTCCTCCCAGCTCTTTGCTGCTGCCATCACCCCAACTTTGGGCCTCTCTGCCAAGAGGAACTTTCATCCAATTCTCACCCGTCCTTCAGGGCTCAACCAGAGTGCATTTCCCCATCTCTGAGTTCCTAGGTGGTGGGTTTGTCTGCTTGCTTCAAGGGCCCTCGGCAGCCGGACACTCCTTGACATCAGAGCCAGGCCACCCTGGGCTAGCTTGCCTCTCCTGTGCCCTGTTTGCCCTTGAAGATTTGGAATTCTTTGAGAGCAGAGTTGTGAACTGAGGACAGTCAACCAGGGGCAATCTCACTGGCACAGAGAGAAGCTCAGTAAATGGCTGCTGAATGACCCAGCCCTGCAGGCTGCCCAGGATGAGGGGGTCTCTGCCTTTCAGTGCCTGCCTGCAATCCTTGTACCTCTCCAGATCCCCTACTCCAGATCCCCCAGCCCCCGCCGGCAGTGTTGTTGGCAGGACTCACCATTCCAGAGGCGATGCCTTTGGCAAATCTGACCTTCTGCTGCCAGGGGAACGGGTCCTGCAAGAGGTGGGGGTGCCATCAGAGGCTATTGGGCCCCAACCTACTTGTGTCCAGGCCCCCTGGGTCATGATCTTCCAGTAACCCCTCCCTGCCTGTGCCCAGTCCCTCCCAGCACAGCCCTCTGCAAGCAAAGCAGCAGGCCTCTCTGCCCTGCGGGTCCAGAGTAGTGGTGACACAGGTGTCCCACCAACAACCCACGGCTGTGGGGACTCCGGGGTGCCATGCTCACCACACTGCGCAGGAAGTCTTTCAGCGTGCCCCCCTCGATGTACTCTGTCAGCAGGTTCAGCTTCTTGTCCTTGTACAGCACGCCGATGAACTTGAGTACGTTGGGGTGGTCCAGGCTGCGCATCACCTTCACCTGGGGGGGTGGGGGAGCCAAGGAGGCTGGGCGGCTTCTCCCCACTAGGCTGGCTCCTCACCCCTTCCCTCCAGGTAGTCAGCTTGACAAATGTCACCCACCCCTCCCACCTCCTAGCTTACGTGAAGGGGAAGAACACCTCCACGTGGATGGGGACGCCTCCCAGGCTGCACGCTTGGGATCCTGCCTGTCTAGGAACTGCATGGTGGGGTATTAGAGTGGGAGGGCCCACGAGTGGAATGAAGGCCTGAAGGGCAGCACCCAACGGAGCACCTGGAGAGGCGGTGAAAACCATGTTGACGCTCAAGGGGGTCAGTTCTGGGGGCTCCACTGCAGCTCCCTCAGCAGGGTGTCCCGGCGGTATCACAGCGTCAGGCTGTGCTAAACTGGCCTGTTTCCACGTCCATCACCCGCTACTCGGTGAGCTCCTCCGACCCCACCTCATTGCACCCAGCTTGTGCTGTCTTCACTAAGTGTTCTTTGCACAAATAATTATGGTGTCATTTACAGAGGGCAGAGACATTCCTCTAGGGATGCTTCTGCTCAGCCTTAAGAACATGGCTCCAAACTAAATTTCCTCTTGAAACTGTTATTTAGTATATAAGATCTCTCCTCCCCTAACAGTGACATCAGACTCCTTACCCTCCTCCTCTTACCTCAGTCAGAAAAGTCTTCTGTGTTTCCTCATCACACCGAATTAACTCCTTCATAACCATCACTTTGCCTGTGGCTTTGTGTGTCACCTAAAAGGATGGCGACCGTTAGAGACCGGAGGCAGTTCTGGGCAACTGTGTGAAAATCTATGCAACTGGCCATCACACGCCCTGGAGGACACACTGAAGTAACTGGCCAGATCAGACTGACAGTCCATGTGTGAAGTACACAGCACGGCCACAGGGGACTCAGAGGGGAGCACACCCTCTTCCCTGGAGCACTGGGCATGCACAGAGGAGAGGTGAGATTCCAGAAGAGGGAAGTGTGGGAGGAGACAGGAGGGGACGCTGCCAAGCCAAGCAGGGGCTCTGGTCACCTGACAAAGGAGCGAGTCCCTTGGGGTAAAAGAAGTCTGGGGGCAGGAGGGTCAGTGCCACAGACATGCACCAGGGAGCTGGGTGGGTCGGGTGTGAGCGTTCCAGCCCCACTGCCCCGAAGGCTGAGACACACAGCTTACCTGACCCCCCCTCCCAGCTCTCAGCAGAGGAGGAGGAGGAGAGAAAGAGAAAGAGGTTAGTCCCCAAGACTTCAGCAGGGAGGCAGGAGCCACTCCCAGCACCAAGGCCTCAGGGCACCTAAAAACACCCACTGACTGGAGGTGGGAGGGCAAGCCTGTCCCCACCCGGGGCTCCCAGTCCAAGCTCACTTCAGCAGCAATGCAGCCCTTAGGAGGTCTAGGAGGGCAAGGGTGCGGCCCTCCCACCATCACCTCCAGCTGGCAGGGAGGCCTGGTGTCCCACAGGGCGTCAGGTGATAAGAAGTCCCCAAAAGAAGGTGAATAGGCTGGGAGGCAGAGGGGCAGAGCGGCGGCCTGTGCTCACCTTGATGGCCTGCCCAAAGAAGCCCTTCCCCAGGACCTCCCCGTGGATCAGGTCACAAGGCCGGAAGATTTGCTGTGAGTAGCTGCTGGAGCAGCGGAGAGACTCCGAGCGGCTGATGTCGCGGCTGAGCAGGAGGGGCTCCTTTGGGGAGCTGGGGCCAGGGGATTTGGAGATGCTGTTGCTGCGCCTGAGGAGAAGGAAAGACGGGGGTAAGCACAGGGCAGCCCTCAGAGACCTGCCAGGAGAGCCTGGGGCAGGAACTGTCCATCCCTATGTCTGTAGTTCAGGTGCTGTGATGGGGAGGGGAGTCCAACATCAGACAGGTGTGCAGTCTGGGGCTGCAGGCGCTGTGGTCTAAGCATGGTGAGTCACACTCTGAGCCGGAACTCTGAGTCCTTCTCAACCGAACAAAGGACTAGACTCTACAAGCTGACAGCACTATCGATGGAAACCCACCACCTTCCAGGTCCACCTGATTCCAGGCCCCGACCAGTTTAGAGCGACAGCCTAGCACCATCCAAACACAGATGGGACTTCGGGTATTCTGCTGGTCTTTTGTAGTACCTGTCTGCATTTCTCGAATTTTAAAATAACAAGTGTGAATGATTTTTATAGCAATAAAGGCAGTATGTGTATGACATTATCTTTCTTTTTTCTTTTTTCCCATTAACGGAGGTACTGGGGATTGAACCCATGACCTCGTGCACACCAAGCATGTGCTCTACCACTGAGCTATACCCCCCATGCCCCGGTTTATGACATTCTAAAAGCAGCCAGTAATAGTAATGGCTGGTGACTGTCACTTTGGCTTCCTGAAGAAAGGACAAGAAGGTTGAATCCACAGGTCTGCAGGTTAACTGCAGCCCTACAAACTTCTCTCTGGGCCAACCGTGCCCACCGGAGCACATGAGGTGAGCTGCCTGCTCTCCTGCACGATGGCCCTCCAGACGTCTGAGCAGCTCTCTGGCCACCCACCCCCATCTTCCCTCTTCAAGGCCTTCTTTATCCCCTGGCGCCCAGCCTCCAGCAGCTCACTCATGCTGAGGCCAAGCCGGCAGCCCAGGGGTGACAGGAGCAACCTGTGGGGAGGGCCGTTTCCAGCAGATCCCAGCCAAGAGAGCCCGAGTGATATGCAGCCTGTTCAGTCGAGAGGGTGGATAAAGAAACTGATTCCCAGGGAAACCTCAGACACCTCATGTTACTGGGCACTGACCCTGGGCCAGCCTGCGCTGCTCTGCATCCTTTTCCACACTGAACCCTCACGTAACTGGGGAGACAGCCACTTTTACCCCGTGGCTCCACTTCACAGATGCAGAAACAGGCTTGCAGAGGTGAAGGGGCCTGTGCAGGGAGAGTCTCGGCTGGAAGGCGCGGTCTGGGTGCGAGATGTCTGCCTCCAGAGCCCTGGGGGCCTCTTGTTCTTCAGGCTCCCTGCCTGGCACCTGCACCCAGGCGATGGCCCCCACTGGACTTGGACAACTCTGGGTTTTGGGGGCTAGTCCCTTAAACCTAAAACAATTTGCATTCACCCCCTACTTTGTAGTTTTCCACACCCTCATTTATATACTAATCCTAACTGTGCCCCTTCTCCAGCCTGAGCCCCGTGCTTCCCTCACAGGTCATGCTGTCCTGTGGGGTCCAGCGTTGCTGCCTTCCGTCCGGCTGAGTTCAGTGAGAGCCTCACCCTCCGGTTTCTAGGGAAACCTGGCAGACCGCTGGGTCAGATCGCACACAGGCCCTGGCTATGAACTGTGATCCCGGGGGTTGGGGGAAGCTGGGTCAGCACAATTCTCGAAGTCCGTCCCTAGCCAGCTGGATTCCCTCCTAGCTCTGCTGGCCTCCGAAAGGCAGCTCCACCTCATCTGTGGGCAACAGAGCAGGGCTGGGGTGGGAGGTGGCACCTCAGAGAGCGTCTCCTCAGCGTCCCTTCCAGATTCTCCTTGGTGTCCAGGGTGCTGAGGGAGTGGGAGTGCCCAGCATCCTGCATGTGTGGGGAGAGCCGTGCATCCAGCCGCAGCTGGTCCAGGCGCTGGGAGACGGGGTCATGTTCAATCAAGAGCTGAAGTGTCTGGCTGGTCTGGTTAATTGCATCTTCCACCTGTGGCCAAGAGCAGTGTCAGGCTGGTCGCACAGGGTGGCCCATTGCAGGTCACCCACCCTCAGCCCAGACGACCCAAACGGTATGGCCTCCAGCTGCCAGTCACCACATGGGGGACGTGCCAGGCTGATACAGGAAGTCACCAGTGGTCACAGGCTCAGTGGCAAGACCAAGACAGACCTAAGCTGGGGAAAGGTCAGGGCCATGGCCTGATCTCCCAGAGGGTCTGCTCCCTGTCCCACCCACACATACCTCCTCCACTCGGAGTGTGCGGACGGGGATCCCGTTGATCTCCAAGATGCGGTCCCCGGGGTGAATGGCATTGCGGTTGTTGGGACTGATGTGCATCCGGTTGACCCTGGGCCAGACAAGAGTTGAGGCAGGGTGAAGGCATCTTAAAAAAGTGCCTGAGCAATTTCACTTGTGCAGGGAGGGCTTACCAGGCCCCAGGCCCCTCCTGACCTCCAAGGCCCAGGCCACTCACAGGGAAAGGTCACACCTTTCATAGGGCATCCACACTCACCCAGTGGCCTAAGCCAGGAACTTGGACATCACCCTCCCCATCTGGAGTTCCCTCACTGCCTGCCAATGCTCATCACCTTGAAGAATCATCCATCACCAGAGTCACCAACATCTCTTGCTGGCACCTTGCAACAGCCTCTTAACTGGTCTTTACACTCTAGGCCTGCTCCTCTCCCGCCCCACTTCCACACCAGTGATCCTTCAAAAATGCTGATCTGGTTGCATCACCTTGTTTAAATCCCTCAACAAACCTGCCAACAGTCTTCATAATCCAGGCAACCTGTCACTTAACAGTCTCCACTCTGGCTACTCTCAACCGCCCAGTCTACACCAGACATAGCCACAGACTCCCACCTCTGCCTTGAACATGATTCCCTCCCCTCTTCACCTGACGAGGCTTTAGCACAGACCTCCCTCCTCTGGACCTCCCCGACCCTAGCACCTCCCACCTCTACTGCAAACACCCAGTGCCTGCATGGAGCAAGTGCACGACCGCCGTCTGCAGGGTCGGCAGCCATATGCGCCTTGTGACTGGTATGAGATGGACAGACTCCTTTCCCATCAGGTGACTGAACTGGACCTAGGATGGAATCTTAGTCTCTTTCTCCTCCTTCCTCCATTCATTCACTCAACCAACGAAACAATAATCTACGCACACCACTGTATTCTGGGCACTGTTTCAGGCCCTGAACAAGTATTGAACAAGACCAAGTTCTGGAAGGAATTCGTGGGGAGGACAGATGATAAACAAACTAATACGCATAATCAAGCCAGACAATTTCAAAGAGCAAATGTGATCTAGAACTTGGCAAGAGAAAGGTGAGTGATTTTGCCGTTAAGCATCTGGTGGGAGGCAGCCCAGGCAGGGAGAACAGTAAGTGTCAAGGCCTGGGTGCGGTGATGGCACAGTGAGCCCAGGAGGAAGAGCCGAGGTGGGGAAGCAGGGAGCTCTGCTGAGACTCTGGAGTTCTGAGCCCCTCAGGGAGCCCCGCCTCGGGGGTCTCAGGACACTCACTCTTTTACTTGCACGGTGGTAGCATAGTTGGAGCAGGCACTCTCCACAGACACGGAGAAGCCCCGCCTGCCCTCCGTGGTGGCCGGCATGGAGATGTGTGTGACGGAGTAGGGCAGCTGGTCCTGGACAGACTCCGTGGATAGCCTCTCAAACATGGGGGCCAGCACCACCTCATTGTGGCATTTCCCGCTGCGGGGAGGAGCAAAAAGGGGGCTGAGATCCTGAAGCCCCGCCTTGAAGCCCCAAGCAACCCCATGGCTTCAAGCAATAATATCCATAGCCCCGCAATCACCGTCCTTGCTGAGATTCCAGCAGGCCGCTCAGAAAGCTGCCTGGGCTCTCTGGAGCGGACTGGGACCCGGGGTGAGAGGGCCTGGGTTCTCCTCACCCTGCCTCTGCCTCACGAGGAGAACTGGGCCACTGCCTGTATGTCCTGGGATCTGTCTCCAAGAGCCCCCTCCCAGTCATTCTGCCCCTCTGGGAGGATACGGAGCAGTGGCCTTATTCTCACAGTAGGACACAGGGCAGAGACTTTAATCGTCTTGCTTGCAGCTTTCAGAGCCAGTGAAGAGTGCTGACCCCCCGGCAGTCTTTCTGCCCATCGCACACTGCCATTTGCCCCCTTCTCTCAGTCACTCTTGCAGGGAAGGGTGGACGAAGGGCCGATCTTACCAATAGAGGCTGGCGTGTTGCACCAGGGCGTATGCATCCCCATCTTCAATGATCACCTTGCAGCTCATACAAGCGAAGCACTCTGGGTGGTACTTGAACTCCCCGGCCACCTGTGAGCAGGTGGGGAGAAGGGTGGACAGATGGAGGAAGTGAGTTGTCACTGTTGCTGGAGCGAAGGCAGGGGTGGGTGGGTGAGGGTCCTCCCATCAAGGGTCTACAGACCCTAGTCGTAATCTACCTTTGCACTCCCTGTCCTATGTCTTCCAGAGAAAGTGTTAGATTGCTGCCTCCCTGTCATTGCGGAGACTGCAAAAAGCTCTTTTGGTCTCAGCCACGGAAACAGGGAAGTAACCGCCCCGACTAGAAACGCTCCCAGTTCCTCCAACACAGGGCTGGCAGGTCTGTGACTAGATTTAGAGCCCTTAGGAGCAGGAAGGGGAGGAGGAACCTCCTCCCTTGGCCAGCCCATTCCAGGGTCTCCTTTTCTGATTCATGGGACACATCTTAGGTGTAGCCTCCTCTCATTGACCTGGAACACCCCCTTTAAGGCCCTTGTCCCATTGTACTGCGGCTCCTCCCTCCCTGCCTGCTTACTCATCTACCCCAACACTGAACTGTCAAGTCTTTGAGGGAAGGGGCTTACCTGGCACTCACTAGGTGCTAAGGAAACATCTGTTAAGTGATTGAATAAATAAAGGGAGTGACCTCAGCTAATGGGAGGACCAGAGGTGAATGGCCGTGGGAAACAGGAGGCACTGGCAGTGGGCTCTGGTGACCGGGAGGGCGGGGGGGGGTGCTCACTCACCATGACGGGCCCTGTCATCAGCAGAGAGCACCCGTGGCAGAACTCCCCAAACTTCCCCCAGTAGTCCTTGTGGCAGTAAAGCTTGCCATCCTTCTCGTAGTACCAGTTGGTGAGGGAATCCTGGCATTCTGAACACCTGAAAGGAAGACAGGAACAGAAACCCTCCTGGATCCTTGGAACCAGGCTACACAGGCTGCCCCTGGTTCCCAGGCCTAACGATACAGTGGAGACACCTCTCTCTGAGCCAAAGCCAGGATAGGGGAAAGGCATAGTTTGCTGCTATCTTCCTAAAGAAGGCCAGTTGGAGGAGGGAATAGGACCCTAGAAATCAGCTCTGTCCCACCTGTCTCAGCCGCAGACCAGCGTTCCTCAACCTTTCTGAGTCTTGAAGCCCTTTAAGAATCTAATTAACAGCCAAGAAGCCTTCTCCCAGAAAAATGCACATACAAGGAAGATGTGCATACAATTTAGGTTATGGGCCACCTGTGTGTCAAGGATTGAAGCCTACTCATGGCCCCAGTTAAGAACTTTTGGTCTAGACAGATATCGCGATGAACCAAAGAAGCTTAGTCACCTCCACTCTACAAAACCCGCCCACTACCCACAGCATTACCGATGCAGCATTCTTGAGAAAAGTATGTTAAGCATAAAGAAACAATCAGGCAAATCCAGAAGGGGGTGGGTCACTGTATAAGACAACTGGTCTTGACTCTTCCGAAGAGCTAATGTTATGGGATGTCATGGGGTTAAGGCACAGGGATTAAAAAAGCCTAGAGACACAGAAACCAAATGCGATACCTACACCTTGGACTCGATTCTGGATTGAAAAAGAAAGTAGCCATGAGTAACATTTTGGGAATATCTAAGGAAATCTGAATTTGAACTATACATTAGATTATGCTGTGAAATTACTGTTAATTTTCTTAGGTGTGATAACAATACTTTGGTTATATAGAAGAATTTGTAGAAAAAAATATTAAATAATTAAGGGGAAAGTCAAGATACCTGCAACTTAAACAGTTCAGTAAAAAATAAATGAATAAAACACAGTGTGTGTGTCTGTGTATAGATAAAGTGGCTTAAAGTTAACCAATGATGAATCTAGCTGAAGGATACATGGTGTTCTTTGAACTATTCTTTCAACTTTTCTATGTATTTGAAAATTTTTCAAAATAAAATATCGGGGAGGGAACAAAACTCTATTAGCACTGTGCAAGACGTGCACGTTAGCCCCAGCTCCTCTCTCCACCGGTCACCCTGGGTCAAGTTGGGCTGGTCTCGGGCCACATTTGCACAGACACGCTCCTCCTCACGTCTGATCCCGGCACCCACTGGGCCCATCCCACCCCTTTCCTCCTTGTTAACAGACTCTCCATTCTTGTCGCCAGGGCCTCGCACCGTCCACGCCGCCCACATCCTTCCTCCAGAGAGGCAGGGTGGAGCTGCCTCTTCATCTGAATCCTGACCCTGCCACTTACTAGTTATGTCATCTTGGGCAAGTTACTGCACTTCTCTGACCCAGTTTCCTTATCTGTAAAGTGAATGTGAAATGACACGTATTAGAGTATAGGTACTTTACATGAAAGGCCCAGCGCAGTAGCAAGTCGGTAAGTGTGAACTACTATGAAAGATGATGGTGATAATGGAAGCTACATTCCCGGCCACTTACTGCCACTAGCTGGGTGGCTTCTGGACAGCCTCTCTCCGTAGCTTTTCCTCACTGACAAAATGTGACTAACAGCATCCAGTACAGAGAGCCACTGTGAAGACTAAGTAAGTTAATATATCAGGAAAGCCCTTTGCAAACTATGAAGGGCCAGGCAAGTGTATTATTATAGTAACTTGGCAGGCACTACAGAGAGAAAAGACAGATATATAAACTACCCTACTCCATTTTCCAAGAGCTTATAAAGAGTTGGGGAAGAGAAAGTCTAAGCAGTACTTAATTAACAATGCAAGGTGAGAGGCCATGATGGGGCTTCTGCCAGGGGCCACTCCCACCCTGCAGCACCTCCCACTTGTCCTTTGGATGCTGAACCTCAGGGTCCTGAGAGCTGGGTCTGGAGTGACAAGTATGGGTATGAAGTGCCCAGAATGATTAAGCAAGAACCACAAGTTACAGGAGGTGGACGGGAAGACCTGTCCTGGGCACACAGCTCAAATTCCTCTCAACGTAAAGGCTGGATGAGCTCTGAAGTGGGAGGAGAGAGACCTGGGTTCAAGTTCTTGGGAACTATATGCCCCTGGACAAGCCCCTTTCCCTCTCTGGGCCCACTTTTCCCACCTATAAATGAGAGAATTAGACAAAGACTTTCCCCTGGACGATCCAAGGCTCAAATCCCAGCACCACTTCCCACCTAAGTGATCCAGGGCCAGCTGCTTCACTCCTCATTTGTGAAATGGCAACATGACCACCGACTCTGAGGGTAGCAGGAAGGACTAAATTTGGTTCTGGGTGGCTGTAGGTGCCTGGCAGAGGGCTGGCACTAGAAGCAGGGGCTTCCTTCCTGCCTCCCACCTTCTCACTGAAAGCACCTGACCACCTGTCTTCCTCCTTCACCACACTGAGCGCTCCCTGAGGACAGGACAGCATCCCTCTCACTCCTGGTAGACTTAGTACCTCGTAATGGGCCTGGCAGAGTAAGCTCTTAGCACGTTTCTAAACTGAAAATGGTGGGAGTGGCAAACCAGCAGTCCAGGTGGAAGCATGGGGGTTCTGTGGCTCAGGTCACCGGGACCCGTCCTTCTCCTGGCTGCAGGGGAGAAAAGCTGGTGAAGACACACCTGCACCGAACTATAGGCCCGGGCCCTGTCACACCCTCGGGATGGTATGTGCGCTGCAGAGCCCAGGGAGCACCAGAACATGTCCTCCTTTCCACTGCCAATATCCTGCTTTTGTTGCCCCAGCCAGGCCCGGAGAGGAGCAAGTGCAGGCACGCAGGAGAGCCACGCCAGCCTCCTGCGAGGAACACCTGGCTGGAGAGCGACACCCCCCAAGACACACGTCTGTGTCAAGGAATGTCTCAAGGGCAAAGCCAGAGCCGGCCGCCAGTGTCCCTGAAGAGCAGGAAGATGAACAGCTGATGGAAGGACTGGCTGCGGGTCCCCAGGCTGCTCTGTCACAGAACACAAGTGGTTCCAGGCCCCTGGAGAAGTTGCCGGGCAGACCCAGAGTCTCAGCTCAGATATTACCAACAGCTACTGTTCCACAACTGCTAACCATATTCTGGGCGCTGCATAAGGTGTCTACTTATGTGAGCTCTAATTCCAACCATACCCCTCAAGGTGACAGGATCATCCCTGTTTCACAGACTAGAAGACTAAAAAGTAGAGTCAAGTCACTTCTGGAAAGTCACCCAGTACACACACCATGGAGCTGGAATCTGAACAAACGTGTGCTTGTCTGTGAAGCCGTTTCCACTGACGGCACGACATCCCCCGTGTGATGCACACACCCACTCAGCCGGAGCCCTGAGAGCACTTAACACCTGGTGACGCTGCTCCTTAAGCCCAAGGGCCCATGTTAAATACACGAGGACTCTTCTCCTCCACTTAGTCCACAGTGGTCTCCGCCCTTTTAAGAAAAGAATCCAAAATACACTCTGGAAATGTGAGGTGCAACTCAAAAAAAAAAAAAAAAAAACCCACTTACATTGTACAACACAGGGAATATATACAGGCACTATTTTATAATAACTATAAATGGGATATAACCTTTAAAAATTGTGAATCACTATGTTGTGCACCTGAAACCTATATAACATTGTACGTCAACTATACCATAATAAAAAACCACTGCAAAAAAAAAAAAAAATCCCACCTCAAGTTCTCAGGGGTGATGACCACAATATGTTCTCCCCAAAGTCGAAGCTTATTTCCAGCTTTCAGTTTTTGTAAGTTCCAAGTGAAGGTCAACGTCTGCCCAGGCTGCAGGCCTGGGGGCATCCAGCCTAGAGGTGGTGGGACTGGTGCTGGAGCCCAGATCCCAGGGCCGAGGCATCAGCCATCCACACTCTCCTGAGCAGTGAAACCCCCAGCCAGGGGTGATCTCTGAGAGGCCCACTCACCTTGAGGACAACCTCCAGGACTCCTCCCAAGCACTACAGGGTGAATCGAGCCGTTGTCAGTTCAGTGGGCAGCTCAGACCCAAACTGAGGCCTTTTGAGTTAGCAGGGAACACACAGGTTAAAAAAAAAAAATCAGCTGAGATTCTCACAAATAACTTCTTACAAGGCATGGGTTCATATTTTCTCTTTGCTGTTTACTATGTGTGTCACCAAAAGCCAGTTACTTCATGACTCTGGGCCTCAGTCTCCTCATCCGCACACCGGTGATGATAAAATCTCAAGGGGTTATGAGAATTAAAATGCCTAGTGTGATGCCTGGCCAACAGCAGGTGCCCAGCAGGTCCCACTCCCCCGCCTCCCTCTTTAATTTGAGAACACCAAGGGTGAAAGGAAACAGACCCTTTTCCCTCCCATGCCCAAGCAGTAGGGACCTGTTTCTTGGCCCAGAACCAAACAGATTTCTGGAAGTAGAGAAGATCCTAAAATGAATTATTTGTCTAGCCAACTAGAAATCTATTGATTATTATCAATTCCTACCAATTAGGAAATAGTTACTGTGCATCTAGGATGTGCAAGACCAAAAAGGCAAGGTGCTGGGAGAAGCCAAGTGAGATAAGATAGAGGCCCAGCCTTCAGTCACATGCAAGTTCTTCAGACCAAATGTTTACAGGTAAATTTTCAACCTTATGTGGTAAGAGCACAGAACAGCCACTATTACAGTGAATTTGCACAGGTTAAAGAATAAGCCCTCCCATGTCCTGGTGACTGCCTGGTTGGATGCTCAGCCTTAGCCTCCTAAATGAGCAGAAAACATCTGGAGAGAAGCTTCTTCCAGGCCCTGCCTCTGAGCTCTGACTAGCTGGATGGGAGACTGGGCAGGTATCTGCCCTCACCTGAGAGTGTCACGCCTGGGGATGCCAAGTCTCCCCCGGGCCCTGGAGGGCAGACAGACCAGGGCCCTTGAGACTCTGGTCCATCAGAGCCTAGTCTTCTACCACCACAGACCCCTTTATTACCTCTCCTGCCTGCAGACCCTGTAGACAGGCTGTCAGTTAAGTTGTAATTATTATGGAATATGCTGTTATTCTGTTTGAAAAAATTAACCAAATACATAATAAGCCTCTGATCAGCAAGAAATAAGTGTTGCCAGAGCGCGCTATTCAGTTCCAATCAAAAGCCAGGAAGCCTATAGTTGCAAAGTAATCTGTGCAGTGGCACTGCAGTTAGGAATAGAGCCTTCGTTATTTGGGAAAAATTGAAAAGTGCTTGTGTGTCTCTGAGGAGCCTCATGGGTTGCACAGTTGGGAATCATTCAACTGATTCAAGTCCTTCATTTTTCGAATGAGGAGGAAAAGGGTCCCAGGGGACCTAAGGCACCTTCCAAATGTTACTGCTAAGCTGGGCAGGGTCAAGAATAGTTTTTCCTGTTAAATGTGGGTTGCTTTACACCAAGATGAACTTGTTTTCCTCAAGAGACAATAAGTAAACCAAACCCATTAAATCAATGTTGGGCATTAAGGGAAGATCTATAAAAAGAAAAATCCTTGAAAGATGTCAGACAAAAGTTACTCACAAATTTACTTCTTTATAAAATTCAATCTGAGGTGTTCTCTTACTTGCGAGCACACAGTAACTGCATCTCACCCCTCACATCGGTGGCCCTATCGGTGGCCCTGGCAGAGGAAGACGGCGCACTCTGCTGAGTGAGATCTGCCAGGCAGGGGTGCCAGGGCACAGAAATCATTCTCCATCCCTGCTCCCTCCTCCCTCCCTTGTGCATGGTCACGCCCGATCTTGTCCCTGTGGAATCCGGTTGCGTCACTCTCCTTGCAACCAGAGCCCCAGAACTCCTGAGGGTTCAAGGTCTGGGGTCAAGGACTTAATTTGTTCCACAGAACCTGGCAAGGGTTGTGTTCAGGAGCCCAGGAAGTGCAGTCCCTGTGCTCTGTGAAGGAGGAAACTGAAGCCCAGGAAAGGGTCAGGCACCTGATCAGAGAGCAGCCCATGAAGACACCCTGTAATAAAGGATGGGGCAGGCAGTGACAGTGGTGACTAATTAGACTGCTACCTGGGAGAGCAGAGGGTCTGGGTGGTCCCTCCCTTGGGGCACAGAGCCCCATGTGCGTGTGTGCGGCTCTCTCTTCAGAAGTGGCTTGAGGAATGTGGCCTCTTATCTGGGGGAGGGGAGAGGGTCTATGGCACATCAGTCAGTCAGTCAGTCGGTCCCCAGACTCCAGCTGGGCAAATAGAATTGGGGGGAGGGTTGTCAGGTTGCCCAAAGGGGGTGGGGCAGAATAAGACAAAGGACAGGCAGACCTGGGTGGTGTCAGTGGCTTGGCCCTCAAAGGTTCAGGCTGAGAGTTCATTATCTCTCTAGCTCCTGTCTTGGCCCCAGAGATTAAAAGGGGCACACATTCCTGGCTTCTAAGGGAACAACCCCACCCCGCCAAGCTGCCTATTCAGGATTAAGAGGAAGAGGGATTAAGGAGGGCCTGGCTTAAACTAGTGGCTGCTTCAAACACTTGGCATCTTGATTCCACGTGGTAAAACCTGCCTCCTAAACACAAGATCAATTCCCACTAGCTCTTCCAAGGAGAACCTCTGCCATCCCTTCATATGCCAGGCAGCCATGGGGACCCTTTTTCTACTCTCTCTCTGCTGGGAGAGGAAAGCAAACCCAAGAACAACCCTGGTGAGGTACAGGCAGGGGAGGTGCAGCCTCCTGAGGATGAGAGAGGAAACTCAGGACGACAGATGAGGCTGGCCAGAGACCCCACAAGTTAACTCTGCTGAAACCAGTTGCTGCCTCTGTAAAATGGGGATACAAAATGTCTTGAGGCTGTTGCGAGACGGAGGGATAAAGTGTGTAGCAGGATGCTTGGCAGAGTCAGCCCTGAGGACCAGCTCCCACCCTCGCAGGTCCCCGAGCCCTTGCTCAAACCCAGGGGTTTCCCACCACTCCACCAGGGGCTGGTAATTCTGTGAAACCACATGGTGTTCTGCTTTTTCTGCCCAGGGCACGGCCACCTGACTAAGTATCCCAGCAGCGAAGTCCGGGCACGGGGCCGGGCTTGGGAAGCCAGAAGGGAGGAGTCGACCAGGACCACTGGTGAGGGGAGGCAGACCTGGGAACAAGCTGCTCCCAAAGAATGAAAACAAGCCCCACCCCAGCCAGGAATGGCTCCATTCAGGAGGGACCCAGAGGGCTAGAACCCCCTGGGGAGTTTCTGTTGGAGGTGGGGTGGGGCAGAGAGCAAAGGAAGGCAGGTCAGAGGTAGAGAGAACGTTTCCACATCTCCCTCTGGTAAGGCCCACAGAAGCTCGGGCCTGGGGACCCAGCAGGCCTGGGAGCTAGCCCCACAGCATAGGTCACTCCAAAGCCAACTGCCCAGGTCTCACCTGCCCAGGCCTTTCCCCAGCAATCTTACTTGCCAGGGAGAGCAGAAGCCCTTAAAGGCCAGAGGCAGAGGTGAGAACAAACGTGTGTAATGAGAGTGCCTATGGTGTACAGGCTGCCCACACCCAGGCCTTGCCAGCTTCCATGCTGTTTGGCAAAACCTGCCTCTCCTGCTTGTTGGGACAGATTCCTGGGCAGGCGGCACGGCCGGCAGGTGAGACACGTGAGAGCTGGAAGGACAGCACCCTGTCTGTGCTCTCTCCCCGGAAGCAGTAGCACCAAGAGCAGGCCGGTCAGTGGCACCTTCTGGAGGCTCTTCCAGGTGAGTCAGGGAAGCAAGGAGAGCCCGAGCTCCCCTGGGGCTGCCCCCTGGGCCCACCCCTCACCTCACCATTCCCAGAACATGGTGGGGGGGCCTCGGGTAGCCCGGCTCACTTGGGAGCAGCTTCTACTGGCTCCTGCCTGACAGAAGCCACAGTCAAAGGATAAATGAAATCCGAGAAGCAGATTCAGGGAGGCCTCTGCCCGCCCCTCAGGACCAGGGGCCCGAAGAGGAGGTGGGGCAGGGGACTGAGAGTCCAACTCACCGAAAGGGGTCTCTGGAGGTGAAGTAAGCCTGGACAGACAAGTAACTCCCCATCTTCTTCCCACACCAGATAAGCACGCTCAGCTGCAAACCCGTCTGGGAGAGCCTCCAGCCGGCAGCGGACGGCCACCATGACAGGCCCAGGGCTCCGCACCACTGGCTGTGGGCTGGCTGCCCGGCGCTCACCTCTCCCTCCGGAGCGGCTGGAGAGGCGTGAGCACTCCGGGCCCCTTGCCCCCCGGCAGACGCCCGTAGGGTCTCATGGCGGGGAGGGCTCTTCCCTGGTTCTCGGAAGCTGGGCGGCCCCTCAGGACTCAGGAGAAGCACCTCTCTGCGGAGGCTATGCTGCACAGAGGCATTCCTGGGCAGGGGCCGGTGGCTAGCTAAGAAAGAGGCGCTGCTGTCAAGTTAGCCTTCTTCTCCAGTCCCACCCCTGACGGGGGAGGGAGGGAGGAAGGGGAGGGGCTCCGCGCCGAACGAGGTGTGTGGTTGGAGCAGCTATTAGGAAACAGACCTTGCAGTCAAGGGGTGGAGCTGAGCTGGAGGGAGGCTGCAGGCAGGCGCTGCAGACAATGACCAGGACTGGCTGAGCGTCCATCCCTGGGCTCAGGGAAGGGCAAGGCCGAAGAGAGGGTGAGCACATGTGGCCCAAGTGTCCCCAGCCTGAAGAGCTACTCCAAGGACAGCAACTCTGCTCAGAGGTGAAGAAAAGCATAGGATACCAGCTCCAGGTCAAGCCACACCCCCAGAGAGGGGCCTCTGGCAGGAGGCAGGTCCAGAGATCCAGGTCCTGAGAAAGCTGCCCTCTGGGCTCTCTGCTCTGGGCTGGCATATACTTGGTGCTAGCGCGTGGGTCCCCATTCATCCCTTCCCTCTGCCTGGCTTGCAGACAGCTCCAAGAGCTGCTAGCGGGGGCTGCTACTCCACCTGTGGGCAGAGCTGCACTGCAGACTAAGAACAAGGCCCAGAATGTTAACCGACACCTGCCATTTCTCTGTGTGGTAAACGCCATACAACACTCTTATTTCACCGACAAGGGAATTACCTCCATGGTATAAACAAGGAAAGTGAGGTACAGAGAGATTAGGTAACTTACCCAGGGCCAGAAAATTAGTCAGTGGCAGTGCTGGGATTTAAATGCAGATTCAAAGGAAACACCTCCCTCAAAGCCCTTCTGCAGGTAGAAGGGAGCACAGGGACTGGAGCCAGGTCACCCGTCCCCTCTCTTTCATTTCCAGAATGCCAGCCATTGGCCTCAGCAGGCAGTGGTGCTTCTTCCACTGTGTCCATGGTAACCAAGCTTCTCAAACCGAAAAGCAGGGCACGATGGAGGACAAGGCCCAGGGTGCCTGTGGGGAATGATTGGCCAGGTATCTGGAGTAGGGGCTGCATAAAGAGCCCCAGCTGCTCTGACCAAACCAGAGCCCACCATCAGGGGAGCCCCAACCTCCCTGGCCTGCAGAAGACTTAGGCACATCCAGACCTCACTGCTGGGCTTGAGGGAACAACACCAGCTCCCTCCCACCAGGCACACACTCCTCGCCACTGATGTTACCCTGTTACGACGAACAGGAAAGCCTGTGGCAAAGGTGGCGGCTGGATGTCAGAGCCTTTTCCCATTCCTGGACTGACTGAGCACACGGATAACAAAGAATGTGATAAGAGATGGTGTTTGCACCCTGCTGTAAGCGAGCATTTCTGAGCACTTAGTACATTCCAGGCCCTGTGCTAAGTGCCCTGCATCTGTTCTGTCATACTTTTGTGACCAATATTTGAGGCAGATGTTATCACCCCCATTTAACAGAGGATGAAACTGAGGTTCTGAGGGTTGTGTCACTACCCTGAAGACAAACAGCTGGAGGAGCGGAGCTGGGTTTCAACCTAGTAAGAGCCAGGGTTGAGACATTTTTTCTGTAAAGAGCCAGAGAGCAAATATTTTAGGCTTTGCAGACCTACAGAAATACAGACTCTGTCACAGCTACTCAGCTCTGTCACTGCAGCACAAAAGTGGCTGTCTATAAAATGCAAACAAATGGACGGGGCTCTGTTCCAATGAAACTTTATTTATGGACACTGAAATTTGAATTTCATGCAATTTTCATTTGCCACAAAATATTCTTTTGCTTTCCTCCTTCAACCATTTAAAAATATAAAACTCTTCAGCCATACAAAGACAGGCAGGGTCTAGGGTGCTGACCTCTGCTCCACGGGCAGTGCACTCAACTACTCTGTTGACGGCCTCCAGCAGCAGAGACCAGCTTTTGGCATCTGTGCAGAACTCAGCCACATGCAACCCTGCCACACAGACGCCACACTCCAGCCCGAGGCAGCCAGCAGGGACTGAGCGCTGGACGAGTGCTGCCCCAAGTACTGCTCGAAGCACTTATGTATGTGAATGAATTTTAACCTGCACTAGCTGGTAGTGCTGTGATTTCCCCCTTTTCTTGGAGGAAGGAAGTGAGGTACACAGACTTTAAATCCAAGGTCTCCCAGCTGTGTACGTGAGGTGAAGCCAGGATTCGAACCCAGGCTGCCGATGCTGAGCTCGACCACTGCTCTGCTGGAGCCCAGCCTGGGCCCGCAGCCAGACTGTCTGGGTTTGAATGCGACAAGGCCCTGCACGTAAGCCCTTGGCACAGAGTCTGGAACACATTAAGAGGTGATAAATGTTAGCTGCTAATATCATTAAGACTATTGTTACTACCACTATGGGCTAGCTATGTGGTCTTCAGCAAGCTGCTGTCTCTGTCTGGGCCTTGGTGAGGTCTCTAAATAGCTTCCAGCTTCAACGTTTTCAGCCCTGTGAGGCTGCAGAGGGCTCCCTGTTTTCCTTGGGTCTCGAGTTTAAAGCTCTTGAGCTGGCCCTGAGGGGATCAGGATCCAGGCCTGGGGGCCGCACACGAGCCACAGAGGAGGCGGGGTGGAGTGGAAGCGGGGACAACACACAGGACACCAAAAAGCCTGCCCAGCTAGAGAGCTTTCTTCCAGCAACAGGGCCAACTATTTCTCACTAAAAATCTATTATGTTCCCCTGTAATTCGATTCGGGCAAGAAGGGGGCCCCAAATTAAGCCTGGAACTAGCAAATTATCTGCTAATTGCACCCTCTGATTTCCATCTGATGAACAGAGTGCGGATGGAAGAAAATACAAGCCACAAAGAGATGGGGCCAGGGAGCCCGTGAGCATAACTCCTCCTGACATCTCACACAGCTATGTGCTGTTCCAGCGGCCGCGGGCGCAGTGAGTCGGTGTCTAGGAATGCAGGAGGCTGCAGGCGTTCTCCAGTCCCCCCACCCCAGCTCCCCGCACAAAGGACTCAGTGGGTAGGTGGGTGTGTGGGGAACCAGTGTGAGGATTCCTCAATGCCACAAAACTGCACCCCCCACTGAAGAGGTGTGGCCGTCTCCCCGTGTCCTGAGCTGAAGCGCAGGGCTCTCCCAGGTGGAGTCTGCCTGACCTCTCTAAATCCAGACCTCAGGAGGGACCAAGAAGGACAGACCACCAGAAGTGAGAAGTTGCTGGCCACTCAGACCCCAGAGTGTGGCTCCCTGGGGCCAATTTCAAAGGCCCAAACCCCCCAGAACTGGGAGGTAGAAGGTCACAGTGGAGGCTGTATTTCCACTGCCTGCCCTTGGATACTAGTCCCAGATGGAAAGCTGCTCTTCTGGGTTCCAGGTGGGGGATTCAGAAGTTACGGTTGCCAGAGGCAACAGGAGGGACACTTGGACTGGCAGTTACAGATGGGATAAGATGGCAGGAGAGGTACTAATCTCTTACACGTTTCACAAGTTAGAAACCTGGCGGGGAGCCCAGCAAACCGACTCCTCAGAACCAACTGAGACTCAGGGCTTCAAGGTGGCTGTGAGAGGCTGGAGAAGACCGGCGGCCCCAAGTGAGTGCTCTGGGGGGCAGTGGTGAATGCATGAATCACCCCAACCTCTTCTCAGAAGGAGGCTCTGGTCAGATAACCTGAAGCCCAAGGAACTGTGTCCGTGTGGGGCCCTCTATTGGCCGGGAGGACTCCCACCAGGGACGGGAGCTCGAGGACTGCAGCTTCTGAACCTTGGAAAGTGAGCAGTGTCACCCCGTTTGCTGGCTGTTTTTACTGCCTCTGCTCCCCCTCACTTCCGGCTCACTTTCCACACTACAGCAGTAGTCGGCTTTCAAAAATGAGAGTCCCAGCAATTCTACTGCCAGAAATTTTGCCCAGAGAAATATTCCTACAAATGTGCCAAGATGTGTGTCCAGCACGGTTTAGTACTAAAAGATGAGGAACAATCCATGTGTCCATCAGTAGGGGTGGGCTAACTACAATCCCACAGCCATGCAACACAATACTATGCAGCTGTTAAAAATAATGAGGTAGGGGGAGGGTACAGGTCAGAGGTAGAGCACATGCCTAGCATGCACAAGGTCCTGGGTTCAATCTCCAGCACCTCCATTAAAATACATACAATACATACATACATACATACACTTAATTACCTTCCCCCACAACAACAACAACAACAAAAAATGAGGTAGACTTTAGGTCCCAAAACAGAAATTGTCCTGGGTAAGGGGTTATATGAAATCCAGGCATCAGAGAGACTGTGTGGTATAATCCCACTGTTTCAAAAATCAATGCACACAATCCTTGGAGACCACCTGGCCAACTCCACCACATGGATCAGTTTCTCTTTAGGGTAGCAGAGACAAGAAGCAGGGATGAAACACTATTCTTTTTCTACCTTTTTGATACTGTTTACATTTTTTCTTACACTGAAGTGCTGCTTTTTCATATGGTAAATGAACAACAAAAAGAAGTCCTATGGTTTAGAGCAAATACCTCCTCACACGTTTTTGCTGGTGCTCCTGTCCAAAGGCAAAGCCTGCCTGCCTAGGTGCCCTGCACTCAGGACCCTGGGGCAGTCTCTTGGCTTCCCTACCAGGAAAGCTGGCCGCCTCCTGTCCTGCTCCACTTCCCAGAAAGGCCATGCAGGCTCTCCCTGGGCAGTCCCCAAGCCTTTGCTCCCTTAGCTCCTTCTGCAGCCCCCTCCATCTCCTACTTTTTCCAGGCCCACCTCCAACGGAGCACTCAGTCTCCTCTGGAAACGGTTCCCCTGACGTGTCCCTAAGCACATTTCACACAGGAAGGGCTTGGAGCCCGCATCTGTCCACCTCCAGGTCAAATACAGGCGCCCACACCTGGCCCACACCTGGCGCCTGCAGATGCCCAGTAAATAAGCATACGATTCAGGAACTCTGTTAGGAACAACTTCTAGAAAAGGGATGATAACTAACGTTCACAAGAGATTTTCAGTTTACAAAGGACTTTTATTCTCATCATCTCATTTAGTCCCTACAACAACCTGGCAAGGGGTATGTACAGCACAGACAGGGCAAGGGAAGCCCAGAGAGGTCAGGCAATCCAGCTGAGGTTACTGCTGGGAGGGGCAGGATTGAGATTAAAAGCCCGGTTTGCTGACCTCGAGTCCCAAGCCCTTTCCTCAACAGAAGCCAGAGCGAGGTGTTGAGGAACCTGGCCCTCCCGCACAGGGCCCCAAAGTGCTGGATACACGGAACTCCTGCATCTGATTTCTCTACATTTCCTGCCCACAGTCTTACTGTCAGGATAACATGAAAGAGTTTATCAAATGCCTGTCTCTCGATAGCAACCCAGTGAAAACATGAAGCCAAGTCTGAGGAGTCATGACTAATTCACAACTGCTGGATCAGCTCCTCTTCTAAGTGCTCATGGTCCCCCTAGCCCATCACCTGCAAAATTCCAGAGTCCCATCGGAATTTGTCCACAAAATTCCATCGGAATTCTGTGACAGAGTCAAGTCAAAAGGATTATGAGTTTACTGTTTCAGCATCTCTTTTCCCTCCTCTCTGAAAACCGGGCCGGTTAGCCATCTCTACTTTCCTCTCACTACTAGATCCTTAGCACCTGGTATACAGCAGGTGTGGAACAAATAATTATACTTGGGGGTATCACACCAGTCTCCATGGTTTCTCAAAAGTTATTAACAGTGGTTCTATTGCTGCGCTGATAGGTTCCCCTCTGTCTTTCTTCAGTATTTTGGGAAATAATTTTTCCAGTCTGAAAATCTAAACACATTTCATGTGACTGGGTATCCCCACACATCTTGAGCTTTCCACCCTCCATTCCTAGTTTCAAGTTCATGAGCCATAAAACAAGGGACTGGACTAAATCTCTAGGGTTTTATCCAGATTTCCATGATACCTGATTAAGCTGGATGCTAAGAACTGTCTTCTGCCTGGTGTCTGTCAATATAACACCACATTCCAGAAGTTGTGGACCCTTGGCTCCCACTCTGTAAAACACCGACAGAGTTCTAGGACCTCTGCACCGAGGTGGGCTTGCTCACATACGCTTTCCTTTTATTGGCGTAACACTGTGAGGTCGGGGTATCACCTCCTTTTTACGTATGAGGAACTGCAGCTCAAAGAGAAGGTCGTCCAAGGTCACAGGTCTAGGAACCAGCAGAGCTGGGATTTAACCCAAAACTTTGGATTCCAAGTCCAAGATATTAAAATAGCCTCAAATAACCATTCTATACTGGATTTACAGTGGTATTTCAAAAGTGTGGTCAAAGGGACAGCAGCATCAGATACCCTTGGGCAGCTTGTTGAAAATGAAGATTCCTGGCATTACCCCAGGCCAACATAACAACAATTGCCAAGACTGAGCAGGAGAATTGCATTTTAAATAAGCTTCAGTATTTCTGCTGCAGACCGAAGATGGAAACCACTGCTTTCCTCTTTCCTGTGTGTCTTCCACTTGATTTCCACTCCACCCTCACACTGACCCCGAGAGGCAGGCAGGTAGATCACTAGCCTCCCCTTGGCTACAAATGAGGAAATGATTGCAAGACAGATTGTTCATCTTCCTATTCTGGATGTAGCTCAATAAATAAATATTTGGTGGTTGACATTCTGTAAAGCCTTGGCTCGCTGGGGACTTCCACCTTCCTGGAGCTGTTCCTACTCATCTGAAACCCACAGTAGTGGTGTTCAAGTACAGTGGGAAAAGATGACTCCAGAATATAGGGTCATCTCATGAAAAGGCCACCTTTGGAACTGAAACAGGTTAACAAAACAAAACACAAGGGCTGACATGAGCTAACTTCAGAAAGAGCTGGTGCTGCGCTAAGAGTCAGTGCTACTGATGGGAGCGGAGTGGGGCACCCTAGGATCTAAGCAGAATCGTGACTGGGCAGCCCCAGGGAGGCAGGACCAGGTGACTGACATGTAGAATAAAACCCCCTAATTCAAATCCGGCTTGAGGCACTCAGAGGTTTTTCCTGGTGATGGAGAGGAGTGTGGAGAAACAAAGTTTATTAGCAACCCCTCCAGCGCTACCCAAGGGAAGAGGGATTTCAGGCCTTGGAGGAAAACTACAAGGAAATCAGCACAGTGGGCTGGGCAGTGCAGAAGGCACGCCATCCCTTGAGGCCGCAGTGCTGCTGGTTTCAGACTCTGGAATGACACAGACAGAGGTCTTATTCCATGCCCCCACTTCGAAAGAAAAGCTCTTGCCTGGGACAAAACTGCAGAGCAAAGAGACAGTGGTGATTGCACTGGAAGGGCTTTATGCAAGTGTCTAAAGAGAGAGGTGGTCGTTTGACAAAAACATACTTTGTACAACAAGCACTGAGTGCCCACCGCGTTCTCAGCACTCAGCCAAGCTCTGGGACACAAAGGAGAACAAGATGTGGCTCCAGACAGAGAATTTCATACTCTAAGAGGGATGATGATGGCCGTGACTGAGGTTATACGAGGAGAACGACAAAGGGAGAGAAAAAGTCTCCTCTGATCGGTGGGGAAAGAGTGAGGGTGCACTTGGGGAGGCTCCTCCAGAGGCCTGGCTGTCTCGCCTGAACCTAACGGGCTGATCGCCAGGCAGACAAGAGGCACTCCAGCTGAAGGAATAACATGTGCAAAAGCACTGAGGCGTAACAGAGTAAGGTCTTGAAAGCTGCAGCGGCAGGCACATGTGAGGAGTGAGCGGGGAAGAGGCTGGGATGGCAGAAGGGACCACGGCTGACCTCGAGCCAGGTCATCCCCAGGCAGTGAGCAGTGATCAGAGTATTTAACACGCAGAGGCTCCCAATGAAGAGAACACAGAGCCTGAAACAGCAAAGACAGCGCTGGCCCTTTGCAGGTTTTTCTCCATGGGGGGCATTCACCTCTCGAGTCTGCACCTGGCTACGTGTCCATCCACACGAAGTCCGCTGGCCGACCCGTGTGCATTAACAGCAGACCACGGCCCCATCCTCAGGCCACATCTCTCCCGAGGTGGTCATTTTAACAGCTGAGATTTGCTGTATGGGCTGTAAGTACATAAGGATGGGGTTGTAACCCCTTGTAGGTAATTATCCACTGTTGCTCTCTGATATTAATATTACAAAATTAAATGTCTAACATTCAGGGTCAAATGCTGTGTTTACACAGATTCTCATCTCCTGGCTGCATCAGGAAAAAATGCTTTGGATACTGAACAAATCTCCAGGCAATGCCTGGCAGAGAAGGCCTGAAAATTTGACCTGGCCAACAACAAAACTTGCTGTGTGATCTGAGCCTGCTGTTAAACTTCTCTGGGCTTCAATTTCTTCCTCTGTAAAAGGGAGTTAGGGTAGCAAAAAATTCCACACCAGGAGGCCAATGCTGAAGGGTTGGGGTCAGAGAAAGGCTGGCTGGCTGAACACCCAGACACTCTCCAAGGCTAGTGTCACCT
Organism: Camelus ferus; assembly: GCF_009834535.1. Taxonomy (NCBI): domain Eukaryota; kingdom Metazoa; phylum Chordata; class Mammalia; order Artiodactyla; family Camelidae; genus Camelus; species Camelus ferus. The sequence continues at coordinate 13,035,503 of NC_045727.1, forward strand.
TGACAAATGATCCTAATCTAGGCCTCATTTTTGGCCTTTTAGGCCCAGAAACAGGACTTTGTAGTACCCAGAGAGGTGTAGACATTCTAGGATGGGTGTATCCTAACCACTTATCAACCTACTGTCCACTGACAAACTAACACTTGAAATCAGAACCCCCACATCCCCTACACATGTACTGCCTCCAGCCCCTTCCTGTTAATCAAGAATCCCAGGCAGCCGAATTAGGTTGCACTGTGAGCACCGACTTACAATAAAGGGAAATGAGCAGCCACGGAGAGAAACTTCACTCCAGCAGTAATGAGCCAGCCAAACTAGCCCCACTTGCAACAAAGAACACCCTTCTGGTGACCACATCCAGAATCAGTATCTCTGTGTGGACATACTTCTAGTTTTGCCTCACTGACTTTTCACTGCTGGCCACTCATTATTCTACTGGTTTTTAAACTAATTTTTAATTAGAAGAGAAAAATCATGACTCCTTTAGATACGTAACAATCACCAATTCAGCCCTGGGAGACGTTTGGCTCCCTAGTAGCCAGTAACAAATGGCTAACAGCCATGGGTGCTTACTCTGGGTTACACACGACTTCACTCATCCACCCCTCACCATAACACTAGGAAGCAGGCAGTAGGTCACTTTTTCCCTTTTATAGGTGAGGAAATGAAGTACAGAAAGGGTAAGTAACTTGCCTACGGTGCACAGCAAATAAATGGCAGGACCAGGATTTGAACCGAAGAAATCTGGTTCTCAAGCCTTTCTTAACTACCACACGAGACGGCTCTCATTACACATGGATCCAACTAGTTTAACTCCCAAAGGACAAACTTCATTTTTAAGAACTGCTAACCTATCCACCCAGTAGCTGCCATAAATCACCCACAAGTAAAAGACAAATTTTTTTTCCACTTTATACTTCATGGGCATCTTTAGCTAATGCCACCCTTTAAAGATTTCTAAAAATTAAAAAAAAAACAACAACAAAATTTTTAAAACTTACGATTAGAATTGGGATTTGTCAGATTTCAGGGCAGTCATAACTAGTTTGGGCTGGAGCAGCTGAACTCACTGGTTTTCTCTCCAGGGCTTGCTCCCATCTAGACTGTGCCTGCAGAGAAGGACAGCTCAAGACCTGCTGCTGGGCAGGAGGACTCCTGGGTCAGCCTCTCTGGCTCCTTCGGGGACAGAAGACAAATCTTTAACTGCTCACCTCGAGACTTGCAGGCAATTTTCCCAAACAACCTAATGTCTGGAACCAATTCCTCCCTGCCGATTACAGTAACCGCAGCCACAGTGACTGCTGAGGGAAGGATGTGGGGAAGGGGAAGGGCAGGGAAAGGCCACGCTTACATCACATCTCTTGGCCACCCCGGCAATTCATTCGACAAGTATCCCTCCCATGCCAACACGTGCCCAGTGGTGACATGTGGGGGGCAAAGAGCCCCGTGGTCCCTGACCAAGTTATGCTGACACATTAGAGGTCTCAGGATGTCATTAGGGAGATGATCAGATGAATACATGTAAAATTAAACCCACAAAAAAAGCTTCAAAGGGAAGATCTGTGAAAGCATAAAACAGGGGCCATGACCTGTTTTGTTAACTACTTCCCTGAGATATCCGTTTCTCATCCAGGTACATACGAAGAGTGAGCAGGTGTTAATTAGGCCAAAAGAAGGTGAGAGGGCTTTCCAGGTGGAGGGAACAGCAGGAGCAAAGGCCCGGTCAGAAGGAAGAAGGGCACGTTTTGGACCTGTAAAGAAGAGCGGTGAGGCTGAAGTAGGGAGAACAGGAGGCTATGGGGAGAGGCCGGACCACGGGGGGCTCTACAGGCTACACTTAGGGCTTTGGCCTTTATCTAAAAATGCTGGAAAATCATGCAACTATATAAGGACCGAGAGATGAGAGTGTGATGTGGTCAGACTTAAAAAAAAAAAAAATCACTGATTTTGGCTGCTTTGTGGAGGATGGACTGGGGGTGCAGAGTGATTAAGGACAGTTAGAAGGCTACTGTGGTCATCCAGGTGAGAGAGGATGGTAGCCTGGAGCAGGGTGGAGAAATAGATTCAAAATATAACCTGGAGAGAAAACGGACGAACTAGATCTGGAGGATACGAGAGGAGTACTGGGAAGGACACCTGGTTCTGGCTTGGGCAGTGGGTGGATGCTGGTGCCACTCAACAGGACAGGTTACAGTGTAAGAGGAGCCAGTTTTGGAAAGTCCAGCTGGGTCTGGGATGCCTGCAAGACATCCAAATGGACATGTGAGGTTGACAGCAGGTGAGCTAGTGGAGAACTCAGGGGAAAGGTTTGGACTGAAGATATTGATTCTATCAGTATGTGGAGTATGTGGTCATCAGTGTGCAGAGGAGATGGGAGCCCCAGGCGAGGGTGAGACTCTCACCCTGACAGAGGGAGAAATCGGCAAACGTGCCTGGGGGGATGGCAACATTTCAGAGCTGGACAGAGGAGGATAAGCAAATTGGAATGACCGGAGAAGGGGAGGACACGAGCGGGAGTGTGGCATGTCAGGGAAGCCAAGGGAAGGGAACATTTAAAGAGTGACAAAGACACTAATAATAAACGCTAGCATCTATTAAAACTTAATTACGGCCAGGCACTGTGCTAAGTAAGGGCTTTGAATACATGTTAAATTTAGTCTGCACAACAACCTTTTGAGGTGGGAACCATTTCACCCTTTTGTAGATGAGGAAACTGTGGTCAAAGAAAGGATAAGCTAGTGACTCAAGAGAAGTGGGGATGGAAACTCAAGCAGCCTGACTGCAAACTCTGATTCACTTTACGACCTCCAGGGCAGCCTTGGAGGCCTTGCAAGAAGAAGAGAGGCCAGTGGGTGGACCAGCGAGGCTGTCCTCTGGAACCCTACTGAGGGGATGTTCCAGGGTAGAGACAGAATGGAAGCCAGACTAGAGCCCACTATCAGGAATGCTCCAACTTATGACCTGTCTGAGGGAGCCAGCTGGGAGGTCAGGCCAGTATTTCCAATCTATATCCCCATCAGCAGTTAACTGGGTGCTTTAATACTGTAGATGACGCTCAAAATGAAACGTGAACAGCTAATTAAGGAGCACAACGCTGCCACATGCTGCTTTACGTCACACCACCCTAAGGTGTGCAGAGAACGCTCTTCTCCATCCCCTCCGTGATCCTCGTGATTCTCACAGCTACTTCATCGGGTGGATTACTTTCACTGCATCTCAGATGTAAGAAAATGAAGCTCAGAGTAACTAAGGAACTTGCCCACAGTTACACAGCTGGCCTGGCTCAGCTAAGACTTAACTCCAGGTCTTCTGACTCTGAGTCTTGTTCTTTCGTGGGAGTCACAGTGGAAAGAAGATCCCTCTTTGGAGCCAGGGAGACCTGAATTCACATGTTAGCTCTGTGTGACCCTGGGCAAGTTACTCTACCTTTCTGGGCTTTTCTGTTTTAGTATCAAATGAGGTTGCAGGGTTACTGTGAGGGTTGAATCAGATAATCTAAGTGGAACTCCCAATACAATGTTTAATAAACATCAGCCCTTCACCCTAGTCCCACCCACCCTCCTCCATCCCTCCATCTCTGGCCCAGACAGCCAATGTGGGGTTTCTATGGCGTCTTAGTTTTCTCTTCCCAAAGAACAGAGCAGGATTAAGGCACGTTGAAGGTCACATGCTGTTGCAAACTAGGAGTCCCACTCTGTGTTCATGCTGGAGTCCCTCGTGGGGGCAGAGGAAGACCCAGGTGTTTGTCCTTCCCCTTCTCTGTCAGCCAGGCCCTAGCACCCTGCCCACCAGCCAGCCTCAATGACCCGCAGGCTGGCTGTTTCCTTAGAGATAAACTAGACAAACAAGCAGACGAGAATCAAAGACTCAGGTCAATAAACACACAGCAGCACTTGCAGTGCAACAGCAGATGGCAGGGCTGCTCCACCAATGCCCACACCAGGAGCTGGAGCCCCAGAAATCCAGCAGCATTTTTACTGACACTTGAAAGTTCCTGAAGCCTTTGAACCAATGCCCTTCAATGTTATCTGACACCACCAGTGTGTGTGGTGCTTGTTACCCTGAAGTTACAGAGGAGGAAACAAGCCTTAGGGAGGTGAAATGACTGCCCCGGTCAGGAATGCAAGACTCTGGTAAGCGAGGAGTCAGAATGCCTGGGTTCAAATCCCAGCTATGCCTACTTACTAGCTCTGAGACTGTGAGCAAGCAACCTCCATGTCCCTACTCATAAAATAGGTAGGACTAGTACCGCAGTTATTAGGTTGTTGTAAGAATTAAATGAGATAATGTATGTGAAATGCTTAGGACAGTCTCTGGCGTGGAGTAAACGCTCAACAAAGGGTGCTATTACTGTAACTCTCACTCTGCGGTGCTTGTTTGGATGGGGGTGTGGGTGAGAAAATGAGCACGACTTTCAGCATCACAGAAAATCCTGTGTCGTCAGGCAGCCCATTACATCACAGTCTGGTCACGATGTGTGGTTTCTTCTCAGGCCTTTCTTAAGAGTCACAAATTTAGAGGAAATGGTGATGAAATAACAGCTTTCTATCTGCATCATCCCTTTTCCAGAGCACTGCCATTAGAAATCACTTCTCAAAAGAGAAAACTCAAACAGCCTGCTTTCGTGATTCTGAGAAAGGCCCAGAACAGTTCCCGGGGGGCTTACACACGGTGGTGTTTTCCCTCTGACAATGTTGTCAGGAACCAGGTTAAGCAACAGAGTCCCAGGTAGGGGCCATAAGGACTAACAGAGGCAGATTTTCCCTCCCCCTATGATCCCTCCTTCTAGGCCAAACACCTCTGACAAGGGTGAAAGGACAATCGTCAGAAAACTTGTCCAGGTTCCCTGGTTTGCCAACATGCAAGAGATCAGGTCGTCATTCACAGCTCCACAATTTAACCTCAGCTGCAAACATCGTGTGATCCCGCTGCTTTCCTGGCCTCCCCCAACGAGAGGGAGCAGGTTCCGGAGAGCTTCAGAGAGAACGGCCCCAGCTCTAGAACCAATGGAACTGAACAAGGAAAAGGAAGGCCAGAGGTGCTTCAAGTGCAAACAAGCTGGTTGCGAAGGCTGAGGAGAAAGCGGGAGGGCTGGTCGGCCAAGTGTCCAGAGATCAGAGAGATCCTGGCCAGGTGCCCAACTGCACTGGCACAATTACAGACGGGACTACTTCCAGGAGGTTCCTCAGCTGGCCTCCACTGTACAGTCCCTGGTCCCAGCCTTAAGTGGCTTCCCATTGTCCTGGGCACCTGAGAATCTGGATGAAGAGGCAGGATTATGGATGTGGCTGCAGACAGGGGATGGGCCAGTGTAGGGAGAAGGCGAGGGGAGGAGTTTGGGCCAAACCCTAGCAATTTCTCCATTCAATATCCAGCCCCACCCTGAGACTAGGAAAACAAAGGTACAGGGGAAAGGGGAAGAAAGTCATTTCCTTTATTGTAATTGTAGCCCAGCTGGGTCAGAGCAAAGTTGGAAGGGAGTCAGGAAGAATGAATTTCTTTGGGGAGCATGGAGGGAGGGTCCTGCACCCAGACACTCCGAATTCCTCAGGGAATCACAGATGAGCAGGGGCACAAGAGACCTTAAGAGACCATTCAGGCTGGTGCCTTGTGCTCTTCGTAACACAGGTCGCTTCTGGGGTCAGACAAATACAGTCCTTCTCAGCCCTGAAGATCTTCCAATAATTTGGGCAAAAGTCAAATTGGCTCCAAAGCTGCCAGTCTCCCCACGGCAAATCACCAGGCTCTGTCTGAGGGCTCCACGCTATCCAGTCTGCATGGGAGAGCTCAGGCGCCCCTTCAACAGAGCTGGATCAGAAAAGACTCTGTCCTTGAGGCAAAGCTGTATGTAGGAGACTGAACCCAGATGCTCTACTCTCCCCAGGCATAATCTTTTACTGTGCCAGGGTAGTTCAAGGTTAACCTTAATCCCTGAGGCTCCACATCAGATGACCAATGAGTGTGGTATGAGAAATAAAGTATGCACGTAGGCGTATATAGACACACAATCACAATATAATATAAAGTGACAACTACTGATTATTAAGGGTTTTCTACGTGTCAAGAGCTATGCTGGGGACTTTATATAGGTTATTGCATTTAATTCTCCCCAAAACCTTGTAAGATGAGTACTATTCTTACCCGCATTTTACAGATGAGGTGCCTGGAGTTTAGGGAAGTCACCTAAGGCCAGTTAATAAACTGCGAAGACAAGATCTGAAACCAGACAGTCCCTTCTATAGTCTGCACCCTTTTCCACCAGGATAATGTGCCTTACTTCTTTATGAGCATGCATGTGTGTGTGTGTATGCATCTGTATGGCTGTCTCTCTCCCTCTGTCTGTCTGTCTGTCTGTCTCTCTCTCTCTCTCTCTCACACACACACACACACACACACACACACACACACACACAGTGCTCTCTAACAAGCTAGCATCTCACCAGATCTACTAGTGACCCAAGACTTCAGGTCTAGGGCCAGCTCTTGTCATCCGTGGTCTGGTCTATCTGTGTAACTTTTTGTCTTTTTGGTTTCAGGCCTTGCATCTCTGATATGAAGGGGTCATATCATATAGCAGGTGCTCTTCTAGTTCTAGGAGAATCCAGAAATTCCCAAACATTAGCTTGTTCTACCCGGATAGAGGATTTTTTTGGGGTGGGGGGTAATTAGGTTTGTTTGTTTGTTTGTTTGTTTGTTTATAGAGGAGGTACCAGGGATTGAATCCAGTACCTCATGAATGCTAAGCATGCGCCCTACCACTTGAGCTATACTCTCCCCTGACAATTTTGGGTAGAAGATATTCATACAAATAGGAAAACAGCAGGAACAAATATGACCATATGGACTGGATGCCAAGGTGAGCCCCAGCCTGGGAACTCACTGGGTTCTGATGCTGCTCGTTTGCCTCAGCTGTAAAATGAAAGGGCTGGCCAAAGGCCCCTGCAGCGCTGACACTCTGCTCCTATCTTACTAAAAGGCAAAAGTAAAAGTAGAATCAACTTCCCTGAGGGTAAAAGGAGGAGGAACCGAGGCAGTCAGATCCACAGAGAAGATTGGAGAGCTCTGAATTAGAGCTGAAGGGGCAGAAAAATGCTGCTTCTTCTCCAACACTTTCAGAGGCCAGAGCTCTCCAGGCCATCCCCCTACGAGCTCTCCAGGCCATCCCCCTACGTAGTTCCGCGGGTGGAGGCAAGTGCTTAAAGGTCAATTAAATTACTTGATATCAGCACAGGGGATGCTTTGCAGCATGAGCTGTGTGTGGGAGCTGGAATTTACAGCACATGGTGCCTGTCCACAGTCTCTCTCATTCTCAGATCGTGAGCACAGCCCCACCACTTCAGACCATGGGGGCCACAAATGCCCACCCAGCCTCCGAGGAGGAATGACTGTGGGCCAGGCACTGTTTCACGCTCTGGAGGATACAAAGACAAGCTCCCACTCTCCAGGATTCCAACCAGTCAGTGGGTGCCAACCATGTGCTGGACCCTTGGCATGTGTGAGTTCATTCAATCTCAACAAGTCCGTGAGAGAGATGATTAACATTCGTATTTTCCTAACGAGGAAACTGAGCCTCAGACAGCAGGAAAAAATCTCACTTTAGAGACTGTGTTTCTGTCAAGAAACCAAGCTGCCTCCAAACAATCATCTAAGAGCTATAACAAAGTTTGTAACAAAAAGCAGGAAACTAGGAAGGCATTGTGTGGTGAAGAAGAGCTGGCTCTGCCAACTGCACTGAAAACAACCCTTGAGGCCCCTGCAAACCAGTAGTGCAGGCGTGGGAAAGTCACTCTTTCTCAGCCTCAGTCTCCTCACCTATGAAGTAGGGGTGCCGGGACACCTTGGAAAGGGCTCTCCCCCCCCTCCCCTCTAGCTGCACCGGGCCCACATGTGGCTACTCCACTCTCACCTGGTGTCGGGTTGGGGGCCACACCTGATGTTTGCTCATGTCCTCCTCCTCGGCACATCCCTCTTTGCCCCCTGACCCACCCCCCACCCACTCCCCTACCTTGAAATGGAAACTCTCAAGTCAGAAGCTTGTTTTGTATTTTCTAGAAAATGAATAGTGCCTGGCTCCTAGCGCCCTGGCAAAGACAGGAGCGTGGATTCACTCACCGGAAGCAAGAGCTGTGCCAGGCTTCGTTGACAGTCCTGTACAACCTCTGGTTCGGAGCGACGTGGTCTCCACAGCCCCGACACCTCCAGGCATCTTCACCTGCACACAAAACCAAGGGGTTCAGAGGCTGAGGTAGCAGGTGGCACAGGGACAGGGTTCCTACTGGGTAGAATAAGACAGAGTCATAGACCCTCATCCTGAAGGGGCCGGGCGATGCTCTGTGAGGTGCAGGATTCCCTCCTGGGGGCACAGGATCCCGGTGAGCTCTCATCCAGCCTGCTCCTCTCTCCCGGGACAAGGAATTCATGGTCTCAAAAGTCTCGTTCCAATTTTTAAAAAGCGGTCTGGCGGTACCTTTTTCTACTGGAACAAAACCTGCCTTTTCCTTCAGCCTCTGCTTATAGTTCTGAGTAGACAAAATGAACAAGGTCTGTTTTTTCAGGGCAGCCTTTCCTACAACCATCCCCAACCAGGACCCAGACTCAGAAACGTCTCCTCTCTGGGTTACATGTGCTGCTGCCTTTTCCTGTTCCCCCAATGTCCTGGCTGTGCAGACTTTCCATCTAGGAGCTCGTGCATTCAACCAACATCATGGGTCCTCTTGTTCCACCCATGGGTCCAAGCTCTGCATTGGAGGCCGTTGGATAAATTATCCCTGCTCCTCAAGGAGCAAAATCTACTCGCAAAGAAACATTCTTCCACATTATAATTTTTCACCGAGATATTATTTCAGAGGCAAAAGCAAAGTGCAATTTTAGTTCAAAGAAAGAAGTTGTGAGCGTGGAAGGGAAAGAACAAACATTTAACGAATGCCTCCTACATGCCAAGAACTGTGCTAGGTGCTTTCACAGACCTAATCTCAGTTAATTCTCAAAACTATCGGGTGAGACAGGTATTATTATTCTCATTTAACGAACGAGAGAACTGAAACTTGGGGCGGGCTTGACAGGCCAAGGGGCAGGGCCAGCATCCCAACTCAGGCCTGGCTTGTTCTAAAGTCCATGCTTGTTCCAATCTCCTGCGTTAGGTCCTGCTCATTCCACTTGGGGGAGCCAGCAAAGTGTCTATAGGGGCAGCTGAGCCTTGAAAGATGGGGAACGTTTACCAAAGGCTGAAGGAGGATGGGGAAGTACTGTGTAGACTGAGAGATTAGCATGGGCGTGGCACAGGGTCGGCCTGTGTCCCTCCAAAAGGGACAGAACACAATACCCCTGGGTGTGGCTCAGATGCCAACTTCTTGAAATAAAGACAGCTGAGATCAAGCTGTGCTACCTGACTCAGCCCTAGAAAGTGGGACATGGTTGTTACAAGACTCTCTTGTGCGCCTCGTGTATGCAGCTTTGTTCTCTCCTGGTAACTCCAGACTGCCACAGGCGCAGTGACAGTCACCGGACCCTGTTTCACAGGCACAGGGGCCATGAATAGACAATGCGCGGCTCCGGGCACTTCAAGACTGCTTGGCGGCATTCTGGGGCAGCCAGGGCACAGACAGCTGTCCTCATGCCCCGGAGGAGGGTTAGACAAGCTGGCAGAAGAAAACCGCGACCCACCCGCCCCCTCCCGTACATGCTCATCACCCCCAGGATCTAAACTTCTTAGACTTTTTGGAGCCTTTTGGGTTTGGGGGTGATAGTTGTTAGACAGTGCACCATCAACCTCACTAACTCCAAGGCAGAAAGTCTGAAAGACTCACTCAAATTGGGTTGTGGACAGTGGGCGAGACAGAGAATTAATGAGAGGGTTTTTAATGAACAGACATCCAAATCTGTGAAGCTTCTGAGGTACCACTGTAAAACATTCTGGGACCTCTTACACGGAAAGGCTTTTAGATCACTGCGCCCCACCCCCAGCAATTCTCATTATTTTAAGCCACACCTTGTTTCTTGTTTTTACTTTTTAACCCAAAAGGAACAATCTCTGACCTGACCACCCAGTTACTCAACAATTCAACTTCTTGGCTCTGAGTGACTTTTGGCCGTTTCCAAAATTCAAAAAGAACCAGGATTTCCACTGTGAGGACAGTCGAGATAACTTGTCATGGCCACACCATGTCTCCAGGGCCTGCCTTGCTCTCCAGTCTTAAGAAACATAAAGCCATTCAACACTTAACATCTGCTCTGCGCCAGGTATGAGGGGCACAAAAATCAAGACCCTTACTCCCTCTTCTCACACCCCTCTGGCTCCACCTTCCAAACGTCTCTCCAGTCCTTCCCTGTCCTTCAGCACAGCCCGAGTTCTGGTCTTTGGCGTCTTTTCCTGGCATCCTGCACGGTCTTGGCTGGCTCACTCAGATACCCCAGTGTCTATAGAACTCAACTGCCGGACATGGCGCTCCTGTCCTGCCCTGTCCCACCTCACCATTATCTCCACCACCACTCCCTTCTCCACTGACTCCTTCCAATTGTCATTTAATAAATTCAAGTCTGTCCCATTAAAAGAACTCTGGACCTCATTTTCTCCTGTGGCCACCACACTTGCTTCCCCACTGCACAGTTACACATATTAAAAAGTTGTCTACACATCACCGCCCTCATTTCCTCACTTCCTATTTACTGCATAATCCATTGCAATCTGACTTCCACCCCTACCATTTCTCTGAAACTGTCTCACCAAGGTCAACAATGAAAGCTTATTGCTAAATTCAATGGACACGCTTCAGTCAATCTTCCAGAAAATATTTATCGCCAACTACGTGTCTAACACTATGCTCGGGAAAGAGCAGCAAACAAGAGAGAGATTAAACACAGAGCAGATATTAAACAATAACACAATCATTTTAATTATAATTGAGGCAAGTGGTATGAAGAAAACATCAAGTTCATAACTAAGTAAATGGGGTGGGGTAGGGCAAACAAGAACATATTCCTTAAGGAAGTAACTTCCAAGCTGAGCTCTAAAGGCTGAATAGAAATTAAGTAGGCAAAAAGGAGAAAAGGGTAAACTGGAGATTGGGAATGGGGGGGGAACATGTGCAAAGGTCCTGAGACAGGAACACAAACCCCTCACACATCATTTAAGCTGGCTATTGTCAGCTCCAAAGGACTAGGGGAACCAAGACCAGTCCCTGGCCTAGTACAGTCCCACAGTAAACATTAACTGAAGGAACGAACATCTCTCTACAAGGCGGCCTCAAAGAACCTTTATCTTTCATCATCCCTTACAAAGAGATGCACTGGTCACATCTTGATCTATTTTCTATTCCTGCCACACATATTCATGTTCTTGCATCCTAACATTCACACCTCAAATACTCTGTGTGTTTAGGATACTTTATTTCCTCCCCTAATCAAACTTCCATCCTTCCTTGATGGTCCTCCAAAGGCAGGCATGTTTGTTTCATTCTATTACCTGTTTTAAATCATTTGTTCTGTAATTACAGCTTATTATGTTTGTCTCCTTCAGTCCCTCCCTCTCTGCAACACTGCTCCCTCCACAAGGGGCAAAGACTGCATCTCGATCATCCTCAAATCTCCAGGGCCTAGCATAAAGCCTGATGCAGAACAGACACTCCTTTGTGTGACAAATCTAACTGGAAAACTGGATCCAACAACTACCAGCTACAAAGGTAATTTCCAAAGATAAGCTCCAACGGCAGCAGCGATGATTCATCCAGAATGTTTTCCGGCTCCCCCAAATAAAGTCACATGTAGACGCACAGTTTATCATGTTGTACCTGAGCAAGACTGTTCACCCAGAGCCTTCAGGGTCCCAAGCCCAGACTCTCCTCCAAAGAATACTCGTGGCCTCTTCAGCTCCCTTACAGCCCTTAAAGTCAATGATCTTAACCCTCATGCAACCTTCATTCTAGGAAACATAAGCGAAACATAATAATATAAAGTCTTGGAGATTTCTTTGAGGTCCAGTGGAAGATCAATCAAGAGTCCAGTCAGTCTGGGAAATTCTTCCTCTAAGAAAATACTGCATCGTACCAGGCTGTTCACTCTCCCTCTATTGTTTACCTCTCCTGTTTGCAGACTTATCAACAGTAGCTATTGATTGTCAGAGTCCAGAAAGGGAACTTAACTGAGTAAATGTCCCCAGCAGTTTCAAACAATATGGAGCCCTTGTTAGGTGTTTAACAATCGGAAAACCATGCCTTCACAGTTATTATTGGGATTTGTTGTTTTAAAGAAATTGTAAGTGTACCATGCAAACAAGGTGAGAATTGTTAACAAATGGCTCATTACAAATGTTTTCACCTTTAGGATCTTTTTCAAATACTGGTATAAAATATATTCAGCTTATATACCCTTCTCTCTGCCAACTTAATAATCAGCTATGTGACCCTCAAACAATCCTTGAATCCACTGGGGCAGGCACCAGGGTGGCAGGTTAATAATGCTGGAAGGGCCTTTAGAAGTCACCTACTCGAACCCAACCCTTTCATTTTCCTGAAAGAAAAATGGACTTAAAGAAAGAGAACTGAGTTGTCTAACCACCAGAAAGCTGGTCCAGGAGGGGCTCAAACCCAAGTTCTGAGACTACCAGACTTGCTGCATTTTCATGACCCTAGATGGCCTCAGACAAGTTGAGACTTGCTCAAGACTACACAGGTATTCAGCAGAAGGGCTCAGCCTGGTACCCCAGCTCAAAGCCAGTATATTTCCCACAAGACACTAATGTTCACCTTAATCTTGGTCTAAGAGCTGAGTTTCTGCAAACTAGTCCTTTTCTGACTTCAAAGTGGTGAGAAATCCCCAAGCACTGAGAGCTCATGAGACCGTAAAGCCTGGCCTGAACCAACATGCATAGACCCTATCCTTTCATTTGAGAAGAATCTCTGGTTGCTTCTCATGTTCCACTAGACAATGAAAACCAGGAACAAAACCCAACCAATTCAGTGCAGCACAAAACAACAAGTATGGTAACTGCTGGGCCCCCTGGGAACTGGCAGGTCAGGTATATAAATCCCACTTGTTCCAGGATAAAGAGGAAGCAGAGGGGCAGGGCAGCAACTGGTAGGGAACAACCAAGAGAGAAAAGATCAGATTTTAATGAAGTGACTACCAACAAGGCTAACAAAAATGATTAATGTTCCTCTGGATACTCTCCCCTGTATCCCAAAGGGTTTTCCTCCTCGCTAGCTTATCAAATATTACCAAAGGGAGTGTCTCAGGAAGAAAGATTACATGATTTCTAAAGGAGCCTTGGGACTTCTCTGGACCTTAGATTCTTCCTTCATAAAAAGAGGGATCAAATTATTCCTTCTAACTCTGAGAGTCTGTGACACCAAACCAGGGGCTTCTCATTTTTCAGGTTAAGGCACAGCCACAGGCATCTCAGCACATTTCATTCCTGCCACTGCTCTCTTCCGCCCTTTTGTTTATTAGGAAAAATGTGTAAGGTCAAGCAGAAGAACCAGAGTTAGACCCGGGTTTGAAACCTGGCTCTGTGTCCTTGTGCAAATTATTTAACCTCTCCAAGTCTGTTTCTTAAACTTTTTTTAAAAATTGAAATACAGTTGACGTATATTTTGTTAGTTTCAGGTGCACTACAGAGCGATTTGATGTTTGCATACACTATGAGTTGATTCCGATAAGTCTAGTAGCCACCTGTTCCCATACAAAGTTATTACAATGTTATTGACCATATTCCTGGTACGCTATATTACATCCCTGTGGCTTACTTACTTTATAACTGGAGGTTTGTGCCTCTTAATCCCCTTCACCTATTTCACCTTCCTTGTCTCTAAATCTTTAAAAAGAGGATAATACCACCTGCCTTACAGCATTACCAGAAGGATTAAGAGAAAAAACATACTATATGTGAAAATGCCTCCCATAGTGCCTGGCACTTGGTTGGCAACTGAATTGTAAGTAGCTTTTCTTCTTTCTTTCACATATATCTAAGGGGTTGGCAGGGGGAAAGGTTGCACTAAATACACTAATGTCTAAAATTTGAAAGAAGTGTTTCAAAACAAATTGAGCAAATGTTTTCTATGTGTCTGTGCGCAAGACAAGGCCACGCACTTCTGGGGCCCGTGGTGAGTACTTGTGGGGTGACAAGGATACACAGAAAAATAAGACGCGGCAGAGAAGGACAAACCAGGTGCTGGGGGCAGGGCAAACTTGTTAGAGTAACAAGACACGTGGTAGAGAAACTAAGACAGATGGTTCCTGTGGCTTTCGGGCACTCAGGCTCTCACTTCCAACCTCAAGTTGACTTAGCTGTGAATGAGTAGGCATTTTCTTATTGAGGGGAAGGCCTGTAAATAATCTCTTCATTGGAGGACTGGTTAACCAATCCACACATTCTCAGATGGCAGTTTTCTACCTGTTGTCAATGGCAGGGAAAAACTACTTTGAGTCCTAATTATGACCCAGCAGTGTCCTAAGCATTACGCAAGCATGAACTAATTGAATATGAAGCTTCCAAGAAATAAGGACTAGTACTGAAGGACTATTATTGTTCTCATTTTACTGAAAAGGAAACTGATATCTCAACTAATGAGAGTTAGAGCTGGTATCAGACCACAGGTCTGCTAACTCCAAAGTCTATGTCTTTAACTACATTTTAGACTTTCTTTCCTGGGAAAATAAACTACAGGCAGAAAGATCTGACAAAATAGAATCCCAGGGTGGATGCTCAAGGTATACTTTAATAGAACCAGGCAACGGTTTCATGTTTTAGCTACTGTTGGATGTGAATTAATAGATAAGAGTCTAATTCTTGCTCCTGTATAAAGAAAAAGTAAAGAGTGGGAGAGAATATAGACTTATAAGAGATGGCTACAGCTCCACATCCATTCTTATGAAATGCTGAAGTGACATCTAGGTGGTGGGCCCCACCCCTTCCTAGTATGCCTGAGACCGAGCACCTCTCCCCAAGTTTGCATTGATCGGAAGCCAGCCCTGGACTGGAAATCAGCCCAGCCTCCCAAAGATGCAGACACCCACCAGGAATGTGGAAAGCCTAACACTGCTTCTTGAACACAATGGGTTTCTATTTAGCTTTTAAAGCCTTCTGGCCTTCCTGGACCCTACCTTGCTTCCTTCATCCCATATTCAGTCATTCAAGTCATCCTGCCCTGCCCATGACATGAGGCATTTCTTTTGATTGGTGCCTCCTCCTCCATTCCTATCACTAACAACCTCAGCTCAGGGCCCACTGTACCCACCTTTCAAGTGGTGCCCTTCCTCACCCTTGTCCAATCCACCCTGTCCACCAATGCCAGACTGACAGTCTACAAAAATAAATAAATAAATAAATAATGCCCACCTCAGGACTCTTTCCACCTCTAAATCTATGGTCTCTACTGCAGATCAGAAAATTCTACAAGCCTGGCATTAAACCCTCTGCAGTCTGGCTTCACCCAGCCTCTCAGACTTATCTTCTACTTCCTACAACTCTCACACCTCCAAATCTTTGCCTCCACCACACATATCAATTCAACATCCCTTGTGAAGACCTTGAATTTCCCTGCCTTTGCAATCCTACTCCCAGTTTCTTCCTTACCAGGATATCATCCTGCCACTACCTCCCCCCTTTTTTAAACCTACCTAAGACTTCTCAAACTTTACCTCCTTCAAGAAGCATTCCCTGACCAAATCTGGTAGCCACCCTGGACACCTTGCTGTTCTTCAAACATGCCAAGCACACTCCTGGCTCAGGGCCTTTGCTCAATCTTTCTTTCCTTTCTTTCTTCCTTTCTTCTTTCTTTTCTTTCTTCCTTTAGGGGGCGGTGATTAGGGGAGTGAACCCAGGATCTCCACTTGAGCTATATCCTCCTTCTTGCTCATTCTTTTACTCCCTGTCAAGAATGTTCTTCCCTCAGATGTGCAAATGGCTCACTCCCCTGCTTCATTTCTCTGTTCAGATGTCATTAACCAGAGAACTTTCCCTGACCTCCTGCTGCTCCTATGCCCTTATCATACTTCATTTCTCTTCAGAGCCTTTATTCCTGATGTAGAATATTCATATATTTACTTACTATCTATCTCTCACCACCAGATCATACACTCCAGGAGGGAAGGTATTTGGTCTATTTTGCTCCCTCCTGTATCCCCCAGAGCCTAGAAGTGTTTGGCACACAGTAGGAACTCAATATATATTTGTGGGATGAATGTATGAAGTTCTCCCTCATTTTTGAAATTCCATAATGTTACCCCCTACAAGCCTTAAAATCGCTTGCCTTCATTTGTCCATTTTTCTCAGTGACTCTAAATAGTGAACTTCTCGAAGGCACAAACCACGTATTATACAATTCCACAAATATTTATTAAGGGCTTACTGTGTGCCAGGCTCTGTATGTCTCAAAGACCCTGGGAATATTGGATAAAGCACTGGAGAAGTCCTAGGTTAGTCCTGGCTCTACCACCAGTTGAGTGACCCTAGACAAATCCATTTTCCTCCCAGGGCCTCAGTTTCTTTACATTTAAAGTGAGGAGCGTTACATTATCTCAACCCTCTCCCTGCTTTCATCTGTTAAAATTTGTTAAGAGGTAATGCTTGGCCTAGCCTAGTGCCTGAGACATCACAGATACTCAGTAAATATTTGATTTCTTTGTTGTTGATTCTCCTGTTATGCAGGAATCTAGTTGTCTTGGAACAGAGCTCAGACAGAACAAGTAAAAACTTTCAAGTCCCACTTCCTTCTCTGACTCCACGGGAAACTTCATCCTGGTGTTTGCAATACAGAGAGGATGAACTACCAAAACTGAAGCTGGAAAATATGAACTCTGACTACCACCATTTATTTGGCTATGGAACCCTGAACAAGTAATTTTGGAACCGTAGTCTCCTCACCCCATTAAAAAAACGCCATACTGGCCTTCGCTCAGCTCTGCAAAGGCATCATATGCCCCCCTACCTCAGGGCCTTTTTTTGCTGTTCCCTCTGCCTGGAAAGTTCTTTGCCCTTTCCTAACTGGACTAGCTTCTACTCATCCTCAGGGGTCAGCAAAAACTTACTTTTTACAGGAAGGTATTCCCTATCCACTCATAGAGCACTTACCTCAATTGCTCATCTCAGTTATTATGGCATTTCTCTCAATTGTTACCTCAATTATTTAATGTCCATCTCTAGGACTGTAAGCGCCACAAAGGCAACGACTGTGTCCATTTTGTTCATCACTATACTCCTCAGTATTTGGCTAAGTGCATGGCACAGAAGCATTCAACAAATATTCTTATGGAAGAATGTACAAACTTTCTGGTTCACTCAGAGAAAAATCTAATAAACACTATTGCACTCTAAGATCTTTCACAAGTTTCTGACAATCAAGGTTGAAGACAGTGAACATATGTTACCCAGAGGCCAAAAAATGTCACAGGAACTCATCTGAACTAAAGAACCCTGGAAGCTAAAAAAAAAAAAAAAAAGTAAAAGAGGAAAGCACAGGGAGCATTTCTACCCCTAGCCCTCTCTCACCAGGAGACTATTATCAAGAATGCAGGGAAAATCCCATGCTCCCACGGTGAGGAAGTGACCCAGTGGTGGCCTGGTCCTTGTATTCAGGATGGAGGAAGTGAGTGTCCAGAGGCTGAAAGCCAGGAAGCGGGGGCAGATATCCAGGACAGCCTCCCTCCTCCACTATTCCCTTCTAGCAGCTCTAGAAAGCTTCTGGATGCTGACCCTGGTCGACCTAGAGGCTAGGCCACTCACACAGGTGGCTGGGAGACACAGGCAACAGAAAGTCCCTGGTGCTGGGGGAACAGGCGCGGAGAGCAGGAAGCTGCCAGGTGGTGTGAGGTGACCGGTGGGGATCGCAGGCCCAGCTAACCTAACCCTGAAGCTACCCTTCACCCTTAGACACTTCCTTCAGAAAAGTCTTTGGCCACATTCCTCTCTTGTCTCAGAGAGACCATGAGACGGCTCAGAGTCCCCCGGGGGCCTACCTTCCCCAGGAAGAAGGCTCTGCTCTCTCCCTACCCCCAATCATGTCCTCAACCCCGAGAGTCCACACTGCTTTATTTCCTGCGAAGAACCCCAAGTCCCAGGAGACCGTAGGCACCAAATACCCGCCAGGGGGCCTTGGATCCCGTGGGTAAAGTCACACTCTCCTTTATTTTCCACAGAAAACCCAGAACCCGGGGTAACTCCGTCCCCTCAGAGCTGCCTCCAACTCTGAGGATCCTGTACTCCTCGTACTCCCCAAAACCCTCACTCCTAGGGAAACCGGGTTTCTCAGCTTCCTTAGAAAAAGTTCTAATTTGAGGACCTGCGCTCGTCAGGTCCACCAAAAAAAATTAATAAATAAAATAAAATAAACGCCCCCCATTATCCGTTCTTCCCAGGGACCTCAACTCGCGGGAAGCCGCCCAACCCAAATGCGCCCGCCCTCTCCGCGAGCCTTCTACCGCCGCCCCCTACAGCCTCCGAGTCTTCAGGGAGCGGTGTGCTCACTCCCCCAATTCTCCAAGGAGCCGGGCCCCACAGGGGTCCACTCAGCCCGAAACCCCCGAGAGGCAGTCGGCTTCCCTAGGGCGCCCTGGGCCCGGGCTTTCGAGATAACGGCGGCACAGGGCGGGGCGGCCCTTCCTTACCCGCCTGCGCGGCCATGGTCCCGGGGGCGCGGAAATGGAGAGGAGGAGGCGGGAGCCACGACAGCTCCGCTCAGCTCCCGCCGCCGCCTCAGGCGCGGGAGATCTTCAGCCCCGGGGGCGACTAGGATGCGCCGCCTACGGCGCCCGGGGAGGACCAAACCGCACCTGGCACCGGGGCCCGCCCGCCGAAGCTCCGCCCCAGCCGCCGCCAGGCCCCGCCCCCGAGAAGGCCCCACCCCTGGCTCTGGCTCTGCGGCGGCCCTGGAGCCCCCATAGCTCGAGCGGCGCCCTCTGTGGGTGCCCGAGCTGGTGAGAGTGACTGCGCAGGCTGGAGATCGCCACACATGGGACCCTCTGCTCATTTTACAAATGCAGACAGCTGAGAACCAGAGCGGACAAGCTCAACTACCTCAAAATGGCTTAGCTCATTAGGAGCTGAGCTGGGATGGGAACGCAGACTCTTAACCACCTGTTTAAAGCTCTTTCCAGTTGAGTATTTGGAATCAAGAATATGGAGAAACCAGGTTTACCACACAGATAGCTTTGTTGGGGTTGAGGGAGAGCTTTTCTTAAGAGCTTCCAGCTCAGAGAAGCCACTTGTCTGTGCGACTGTGAACAAGCTGACACTCAGGGGCACAGCCTTAGCAGACCAAGTAAGTATGTAAATGAATCCAGAACACCAGATCTTCCAATTTTTCAAAGACAAGCCAAAATCCAGGTATTCAGGTGAAATTTCCCTCTTTTAAAAATGTTGGTAACGTTCAAATTCTAAAAATGCCAAAAGGGCCAAAGGAAATATATCGGTGGACTGGATTTGCCTTTGGGGCTCCTCTCTGTAGAGAAGAGAGCATTAGACCAGGTCCTAGGACAGACAGCAGGATGGCTTCTGGCAGCTCATTGCTGGATGAGGTGCCTTGAGAACCACTTCCCCTCACTGGGTTTGGGAGGAGATTGGGGTCCTCTGTGTGATGAAGGTCAGCCACATCAGCTGGTCCCTGAGACCCCTCCCATCTGATTCTCTCATGCTGGGTCTTTGGCAACTGTCATTTCCTTAGACCAGATTTAGGTCATGAGAAAAGTGTACAAATGACCAGGAAGGGACAGGGATGGGGCCCAAGGAAATGGTTCACGACACTTCCACCAAGGACAGAGTTCAATCCAGCTGCCTCTAGTCCCAACAATGGAGTAAGCAAAGGTGAGCACAGTTCTTTCTTCCTGCCCTGACCGTGTAGTGCAAAGCAGATGCAGGTCAGATTTTTCTCCTCTGGGCATGGCAGGTGGCTCCTAATCTCCTGAGTGTGCAAAGTGCTGAGGGGGCGGTGGGGGCGATGTGCCTGACTTCCATTAATTCCTGGGAACCCTCTTCAGCAGTCGGCTTTAGTTTCTGAAGAAATCTCTGCTCTGATTATACTAGCTACAAGATTGTGTATTGAATTAAAGTGATGGGGATCCAGGGGGCTCTCCTGACAGGCCACCTCATGGCTAGCAAAAAGGGATGGGGCTTTAACTTGCCCTGCACATGGAAAGAGGTTACACTGTATTTTCCCAGACACCCAGACACTGGCAGCCTTGAAACCAAGACCCCTGGGAGTCCTTCCTCTCCCCCTGCCCCACAGCAAGGAACCCAGGTCTCTTTTCCCTCCTCACTCTCATTCTACTTCTTTCCCACCTCCAGCCTTGTGGTCTATCACCAGCAGGGAGTGGGGGGATAAACAACTCCAAGTTCCTCCCAGAGAAGTTCAGGTAACTCTCGGACATGTAGGTTGAAATGTAAAGGAAGAGAACAGCAGTCTGTAGACATGACATAACCCAGAGACATCTTTTCAGTGTGGACCCAGAGAACATTCAAAAGTCATTGTGAACCCAAGGGGAGTTCTGGAGGGCAGAAAAGGCCTGAGCAGGGAGAAGGCCTCCTGGGTTTCTGGCACCTAGTCACTTGTCCAGTTTGATTACCTAACCATGGCTTGGTCAGTCTTTGAGGCCAGATCCTGCTGACTGACTCACAATCAACTCTGGGCCTACAGAGATGACAACCTGGATGCTGACAACCACTCTTAGGTTCAGACTCTGCTATCCTGAGGGAACTGACCTACTGGTCCACAGCCAGACATTCCCAGTGTCACTTCCATGTGCTTCAAACCAAGCCAGTCTTGGACCTCTAATCTTTCCCCTCCCTGAATTGTCCCACCTAAAATGGACTGATTAATCTTCCAAAATTATGTTTCTGTCACCTCTCTGCTCAAAAACCTCCAGTAGCTCCTCTACAAAACAATAGCTGAACCAGGCCGTCATGAGCTGACTACACCTCACCCTACCACCTACTCTCCCTACTCTCTCCACTCCAAGACGCTGCTTTTCCTTAAACACACTCTGCCCCTGTACCACTCTGCCATTCCTACCACTAGCTGTCTCCCTCCCATCCCCTGCTTCCCATGTTTTCTGTAATTTTGTTGTACCAGTCTGCTGGAAGTCCTCGTTTCTAAGCTCTTAACACATTGTTATCTTCAATTATATCATTTTTGCAAACTGTGTAAATAAATCTGCTCTGTCCAATATGATAGCCACTAGCTGTAAGTGGCTATTTAAATTAAAGTGAGATAGAACAAAAAATTCAGTTCTTTAGTCCACTAGCCACATTTCCTGTGCTTGGTAGCCACATGTGGTTAGCGGGTACTGTGTTGGGAGAGTGCAGATAGAGAACATCTCCGTAACTGCAGAAAATTGTATTGGGCAGTGTTGTTCTAGACAATGGTCAGTAAGGGCTGCTAACATCACAAACAGGGACTACCAGACATTAGGTGCCTCCTAATATGATGCAAGAAACATATACTACCACTTACGACCTAGTCTTACCAAAAAAAAAAAAAAAAAAAAAAAAAAAGCCTGAATCTGGCTAAGCCTCTAGACTTAACAACCAATTTACAGGAAATAAGAAGCGTTTCTTAATATCATAGTGATGCAAATAGCAAAAGTGGAGCTGTGGGAAACTCAGTAGAACAAATGAAATGGTTTCCTTAACAGATCAACTGCAAAGGAAAGAAAGGAGATGGAAGAGGATCCTATGGATGTAACGGACTTAAGAGACATCCCAGCAATGTATGGATCTGATTTGGATCTCAATTCAAACAAACTGTACACATTATGAGACAACTAGGAAAATCTGAACAATGATTGGGTGTATGATGACATTAGGAATTATCATTAATTTTTAAAGGTACGTAAGAGCATTTTGGTTATATTTTTTAAAATCCTTATTGAGATGCATATTGAAATACTTAATAGATGAAATATGACTGGAATTTGCTTCAGAACAGAGCAGGTAGGGGAGAGGAACACTGTGTGGGTGTGCGAATCAGGGCTGGACCCGAGTTGATGGTTACAGGATTGGACAATTGGCAGGGGGAGGCTTGTACAGTCCCATTCCTCTTCTGTGCATGTTTCCTTGTCTTACTGGGCTTGTGAATTCCTGGAGTTGCCTACCTTTGCGTTTCCTACTATACCCTGGCACTCTTTCACTTGATAACTGTTAGGTCAAAGTTTAAGAGGGAGAAAAGGGCTCCTCCCAGAGGGATGACCTGTAGCTCTGAGGTGCTGGGGAGCCTGAGGCTGAGTCAGGTTTGTCATCTCACCACCTTCTATCTCACACTCTGCTACCGAGGGACCTCACGGCGCAGCATGGCCCCTGCTCCAGGTAGAGGGCTTGGCTGGGGGCCTACCTGCCTCGTTGAGGAACACAGGGAGAGATGCTGACACTGAACAACCTGATGGTCCTCAGGGCTCTGATCAGCCACAAGCTAAGCTCCACAGTGGCAGCCTGCAAGTGTCGGAATTCCAAACACTTCTCAGGACTGGGTCTGCCTGTCAGACAGGTCACACCTAGGGCGGGGTTGTGTATGAAGCGAGGCCTCCAGCCTACGCTTTTCATTTCTAATTATCCATGTGTGTTTGAAGACTTTCGTCCTCAGTGTGACATATCCGAGGACGCACAGGTGCTTCCCAGAGGCCAGACCGGTGTGACTAGTCCCCAACCCATCCCTCCACTCCCCTGACACAGACAATAAGTCCACAGCTCACAGTAATGTAAAACCATTTGTTTAATTCTAAATCAAATCACTTTCACAACAGTGAAAATTAGTGACTGGTCAAGGTGTGCCACTGTACACAGTGTCATTTTCTGACCGTGGTTGGGACCTGGTCCTAATCCACAAAGGTGGCAGGAGGAGGGTGGGGGCCAAGAACATAGAAAACACACACAAAAGAGAGCAAAACTGCCTAGGCAGAAGGGCGAGGTGGTGAGCCTGCAGAGGGGTGGTGGGAAGGGGGCTCCCTGTTGGGGCTGGGCCAGCAGTCCCAAGTTGGCTCTCCTGCCCCATCTCCTGGCAGAGGGTGAGTGGGGGCTGCAAGGTTCAAAATCAAAGGACAGGTGGCCAATCTGGCTTTGCTAGCAGGTTCCTGGGATGCCTTTGCTGGTGGAGCTCCTGGGCTCACTCCACTTTGTTTAAGGGTCTAAGTTATTCTCTTCTCACCTACAACCCTTCTTTAATAACCTTTCTTCTGGAACTCATTTCTGACTGAAGTCCTTTCTCTCATCACTAGGTGGGGCCATTGCACTGAGAAACTCCAGGGGCCCCTCAGACTTTGGGGATTTCCAGGTGAGTGGGTGCCAGGAGAATGTTTAGAATCCATCAGGCACACTGTAAAGCTGGTGGATTACTCCTACCAAACAGATTCGGTAAATGAATCACCTATTCAATACTTGTATTTTGTCTCTTTAAACACTGAACTCTGGCATTGAAAGGTACAAGGGGGAAGAGGGGTGGTGCTGTGGAGAGGGGAGAAGGGCTTCCCTCATCTTTCTCAAGGTCTTGTTTCCACACACTATGCAGGCTCATATCTGGGAAAAACACTCGGTGGGGCTTTTGACCACTTGTTGGCTATTGCTGGGGGTAAACCAGGAGCAGAGTGGACTGGTGAAGTGACAGAGAGGCCCCCAGAGTAAGTCCATCTCCCCTCACCCTCAGGGTCTCCTGGAATACGCTGGATTTCTAGGAAGAGGCTGGACTGGCAAAGCAAGAACCATCCCACTAAGTGAACTGGCCTCCTGCCGGCCCCACACTCCCTCAATCAGATTCAGAGAAAGAAGCCTGTGAAGTCGAAAAACAAATCAGGGCTTGGGAAGAATGATTCCATGAAGTCCCTGGGGAACTTCTACAGAAAGACCACATCCTACCATCGTGCTGAGGCTTCCCAGGCTCTGCGCCTGCTTTACGAACCACCAGGGGCTGCCTGCCCTGGAGTCCCATGCTTCCCTCGTTTTAGCACACAGACGAGGAGTCTTCAAGCCATACCAAAGTCAGGGTCACATGCTGGTCTTCCCCTTCCCTGCCTCTTCACTAAAGGACAATTTGGCTTCTGAGGAGGGTGGTCTTCAACATGCAGCTGGGATGACTTAACAAGGCCCCCAGTTTCCTTCAAGGGGTGTGGGAAAGGATGCACCTGGAGCCCCTGCCACCTTGGGGTCAGGGCTTGCGTGTTCAGTCCTTCCAGCATCTGAGCTCCGAATCCACCTGAGCCCTGACCGCAGGTCTCTGCGAACGCACTGTTGGCCCCGGCTCCAGCAGTCATCCAGGTTAGATGCCCTCTGGCAGAGAGGCAGATATGCACAATTTTAGGGGGAAAGCTGATGGGAAATCTGTGAGTGAAGCCATGTGTCTCTGGGGATAATCCACATCAGGAAAACAGAAGGTCATTCAGGCCACTCTGGAGCCAAAGACACCAGCATGGCCCAGAGGCAATAAAAGATCTTTGGGTCTCTGGTGAATTCATGAAGCGACTCCAGCTTCAGCTGCTGCAGTTATGATCTTAACAGGACAGCAATTTCTTGCATCTCTGCTGAGGAGGAAGGGAGGAAATAGGACAGAACGGCACTGGGACCTGGAAGGGGAACCTCTCTGTATGAGTCCCACTGATTTCAGAGGCCACTTATCAAGGGGTATTTAAAGAGATGAAAAAAAGTTCCCATAAGTACGACTGGGTTCATCCCTTTGTTTGTGTGATATTAAACTCAAGTGAAATTGTTCTGACAGTTTCTCTCCTCCTGCCTCTTCTCTGTGCAGAGTCAGGCCCTGCTGAGCTGGCTGGAACAGGATTTCACGGTGTAACCCATGAGGGATGACTCAATGCTAAGGCCTGAGGTTAAAGCAGGGTGTTTACAGCAGTGGCCATCTTCCAGGGTCCTCAACAACTGGTCTTAAGTACCACAACTCTGATGGAAAAACAAGACTCCTTGATGTGTTACTGACCCCACTGATTCCAGGGGGTCAGGATTAGCCAGGAAGCCAAACATCAAGGTGGGGGTGGCGTGTCACAGGTCCAGAGGCCCTGCTGTGGATGTAGGCCGAGAGCCCAGCATTAGGCAATCAGTAGCCAGAACATGATCACCAGGGCCACAAACAGGAAGAGGCGTGACAGGAACTGTTCATCCACGTACTGGGGCGTTCCGGGGACAGCTGGAGAGACAGGAGGAAGGAGAGAGGGGCTGTGAGAATGCTGCGGCTCTGCACACTTTGCCCACACGAGTCAGAGGTTGAGAGCATCAACCTTCATCTCTTTACAACAGAATCCTGCACACTAAAAAGATTTCCAAACCCCAAATAATATTAGACAAAAGCAAATTAGAATAATGAAACATATGGGATCATGTCACAATGAGGACAAAGTCTCCAATTTATCCTAAGAGGGTCTGGTCTGCAGGTGCAAATAGAACAGGGAAGTCTTGGAAAAATAAAAGAAAAGCTACTGTTTTTTTTTTTTAATTCATTTTCTTTTTCTTAAATTTGTATTTATTTTTGTTTATTTGTTTGGGGGGGAAGTAATTAAGTTTTTTTTTTTTTTTTTTTTTTTTTCATTTTAATGGAGGCACTGGGGATTGAACCCAGGACTTCATGCATGCTGGGCATGCGCTCTACACTGAGCTATACCCTCCCCCCTAAAAGCTACTGTTTGTTAAGCATCTCCTGTTTGCTGTTATGTCTACACATTATTGCTTGGTGGGTATTATCTCATTTTGTGTAAGAGGAAACTGAAGCACAGGTACGGGGTGACCTGCACAAGATCTCTAGGTGCATGTGTTAGTGGGGAGCCCCACCGCTGTGCTCTCAGCCTCCCTGTGCACTGCCTCCCGCGTCATGGAGTCTCTAGATTCTGGCACTGTTGAGCAGGAGGGGTCTTAGGGAGCCCCGTGTGGGTGTCTTCCTTTTCCAGAGGTGAGAACCAGGACCCAGACAGGCAAAGCGACCTGCCTCCCTCACTGCATTGAAGTGGGCTGAGAACATGGCCTCCACTCCTCTCTGCTTTAAGAGCTACTATGTAGAGCTCCTTGTCCTGTCTGGGGGAAGGAGAGTTAGGAGAATCTATATCCCAGACGGGCAACTTGTACTAAATGTGACAATGGAAAACTGTGGCAGGGGGATAAAGTGATCCAGAGTCCACTGGCCGTTGAACTGTTCCCCTGGGGAACCCAGGGTGACTCTGGACCAGGCTGGATGGAAACAAGCTACCAGGCAGGTACCTGCTGCTTCCACGGGGCCCTGCCCTGCTTCAGAGCGAAGCATACCCTGTCCTATGGGGTCTCTTTCCTCTGAGAAAATCGCATGTGAACAGAGGAGAAATTCTGAGGCAGATGAGGTAAGGAAGGGCAGTCCCCAGGTCTCTCAGTGCTGTACTTGTCCCAATAGGGGCTCTGACGGAGTCAGGCAGGCCGGCAGTCAACAAAGACTTATCAATTGTCTGCATTGTGCCAAGCACAGGGTCGGGGCAGGGGACACACAGGACGGCTCAGCAGAGGCTACTGTCCCTAAAGCATAGGCTCCTGGCCAGGAACCACACCCTGGCCCCTTCTGTACTCACACCGTGCCGAGCACACACGAGGCCCCAGTGAGTGCAGGCAGAGCTCAACAGAACTCGGAGCTCTGCAGGCCCCATGGTAAGGATGGGGACCCATGCACAAGACTGCAGTAAAGCTCAGGGTGCCCACCTAACTGCTCTGCTCCACCCGAAGGCGACTGGCACTCTCGGGCTGGCTGGAGGGAGAAAGGCAGCAGAAGGCAGCAGACCTCAGCAGAGTTCCCAAAGGGCTGGCACTGAGGACCAGCCCCACGTGTGTCCTGAGGGAAGCTGGCCAGAGATGCCAGAGAACAGAGAGGCCCTGACTCCCTGCAGTCGCCTCACCCCACCTGGCCCCCAGTGGTCAAAGCAGGAGGCACATGCCCAGGACTGCGCTCTTCCTTGGCTGTGCAGTTTCCACTTCATTTTATGGGCACGGGGTATGTCTTGGGAAACACCACTCAGCATCTTCTGATCTGTAGAATGAAGCTAATTGCCCACCTCTCCCACAGGCTTATCGTGAGGCTCCCAATTTCATAACGAGAGGCATTCTGAACATGCCTAATATTTGGTAAGTGTGCAATATCATTACCATGACTACCAGGAATCTAAAAGGAGTTTAACATATTTTGAAAAGGCTGACTATCCACGCAGTTACCTAGATACTGCCGAATTCCAAGGAGACGTCCAGCAAAATTACCAAGAGAACAGGGTCTTACCTGGAGGAGGCCGCCCATCGTTTATGTTAAATGCTGTGGCAAATATCCCAAAGGGGAATGCTCCAATTCCAAAAGACATCTGGAAACCACCATCTCCAAATCCAAACCCTTGAAATCCCTGTGTAGAAGAAATGTAGCTCAGAAGAACAGCAAGCAGGTTTCTCCTGCACCTGTCTAACATGTCACCTTACACATGGCACCCGTCTCTCCCTGCTACTCTTTTCCTCCCATCGAGATCCCAAGGCAGAGGAACCCTGGTGGCCCCTCTGCCCATCTAGCCTTCGAGGGGCCCCAGCTAAAGAGCTGTGAATGCCAGAAGGGACTGGCTCTGACCCAAAGTAAATCTCTCTGCTGCTCCAAGTAAGGGTTCTCAGAGCTCCAGGTTCTTTCCCAGAGTCCCACCCTGCCCAGTACAATTTTCTACATGCTTTATAGCAGCTAAATTGTCAATAACCCCTATGCCCAATTACCAGGGAGCATCAGAACAAGCCACACATTATAACAGAAAAAAAGTAGGAACCCTAATTAGCAACAATGGAGGTTATGATCAAAATCTTGATACACCTTTTAAAACAACATTACGCTGACTATGCAGCAACACAGAAAAACTCTTATGACCAAGTTATCAGACAAAATTGTTTGAACACCATGGTCACAAGTATGTGGCAATATGTACCTATCTGGAAAAGATATGGGTAAGAATTTTCAGTCAACATTTTTCTTTTAATATTGTTACAGAGAATTTTAAAAATTCAAAACAATTTTTTTCTGATTACAAAAGTAACATATGCTTGTTACGAGAAACTCACACCTTACAGGAATAAATGACACAGAGTCAGAGGTCTCCTTGTTTCCCCTCCACTTTACAACACCCTCCCAGCCAATAACCACTGTCAGCAGTCTGGTATCATCCTCAGCTTTTCCTCCCTATAGCATGGTCTACATTGCATCATCTTACACATGAAAAAATTCTGTAGAAATCATAATATTCTAAATAAGTTAACTCCTGTTTTCTAAGTGCCAACTCTGTGTTAGGCACTGTGTTAAGCACCAGGATACTCAAATAGCACTTAATTCTTATATCAGCATCACCCACATCTGCAGATGACCACACCAAGGCTCAGAGAGGTGAGATAACTTCACCAAGGTCACACAGCTAGTATGACCTAGCTAGGGATAGAATTTAGATCTAAAACTAGGTCAGTATAGTCCAA
Source organism: Camelus ferus (assembly GCF_009834535.1). NCBI lineage: Eukaryota > Metazoa > Chordata > Mammalia > Artiodactyla > Camelidae > Camelus > Camelus ferus. Next base: position 13,063,917 of record NC_045727.1, read on the forward strand.
AAACCCATGATCTTAATTACTGTGCATATCTTTAAAAAAATTCCTCTCTTCCTCTGCATCCCTGGGTAGATCTTTAGAACAAATGATTAAAAAATAAAAAAAATTAAAAAAAATAGAGAGGGAGAAGAAAAATTATTGGGCCAATTGCTTTTCACAAAGAGTTGACTGGCCTTCATTTGTGAGTCTTCCGCAAGTCAAGGAAGTGGCCACTCCCTGTCCCACACTGAGTGCAGTCTGGCATCCAGCTCCAAACTTCTTGCCGGGCAGCACTACCTAGAAGGCCTAACAGCCAATTTAACCCACGTTCCATCTGCACAGTGAAGAAATGCCTCCCACTCAGAGCCAGCATGGTGAGTCTGAGGGCTCCTGGGATCGAGGCTGCCTCACACAGAAGGTGCAATTGTTTCATCAGGAACCACCACTTGATTCAGTGCAATCCCGAGGACAAACTCCCCGGCCTCCTTCCAGCAACACCTATACAATCCCACGAGTCCTGACTTTTGGTGGGTTTATGTTCCTTGGGCAGAGTAGGCAAAAAGCATCACTGGCGGTTGCAGGTGCTTGTACACCAGTCTTCAGGACAGGGCCTGATTCCTGGGTTAGGAGCTAATGCTCCGTTACGAACCAGAGCCTGGGAAGGTGAAGGTGCTGTCGCCCAGTTGTCAAGAGCAGGGACTTCAATATAAGCCAGATCTGGGCTTCAGTCTTGTCCGTATGGCCCTGGACAAGTCCCTTCACCTATCTGGGCCTCAGTTTCCTCTTTTGTTAAATGGGCTGATGTGGGGTTTAAATGAGGTCATGCATATAAAGCCCTTAACATACAGTTCTTTGCATGTAATAATCATCCAGCAAGTGTCCACTGCTGTTATTATTAAGAGTAATCTTGAGAAGAGATCCTGATTTCTATCACGATCCCTGACTTCATTCAATCTAAAGGATTAAGTAATGTTAAGGCTATACATCTGAACACTAAACAGCCATTAAATAAAGTATTAAAATCTCAAGATATATCATGAAATCTCTCTCCCTCTCTGAGAATGTATGGGCATATCTCATTTCATCGTGCTCCACAGACACTGTTTTTTTGTTTTTTTTTTTTTTTTACAAACTGAAGGTTGTGGCAACCCTGCATGGAGCAAGTCTGTTGGCGCCATTTTTCCAACAGCATTTGCTCACATTTGTCACATTTTGCTAATTCTTATAATATTTCAACCTTTTTCATTGTTATTATGTTTGTTACAGTGATTTGTAATCAGTGATCTTTGATGTTACTACTATGACTTGTTGAAGGCTCAGATGATAGTATTTTTTAGCAATATGGTATTTTTAAATTAAGGTTTGTACATTTTTTTAGACATAATGCTATTTATTGCATATTTAATAGACTATAGTATAAACATAACTTTTATATGCACTGGGAAACCAAAGTTTGTGTGACTCGCTTTACTGTGGTATCTGCTTTACTGCAGTAGTCTGGAACCGGACCTGCAGTGTCTCTGCAGTCTGCCTACAATCCCCACAAGGGCAGGGTCTTCACTGTGTTCACTGATGTATGTATCACCAGTGCCTGGAATGAGGCCCAGCACACAGAAGGCACTAAATACAAAATGAATTAAATTTTAAAAGAGGCTTGCAAAACAGGAACCAAATATTGTAAAAATAAAAATGCATGCTTACACATACATCTAGCTATAAAAAACACACACACATAAACAGATCTACAAAATTTGTGTGTATAGGTAACTATAGAAAAACAGAAAAGAAAATAGACCAGAACGTTCCCAGTGGTTATCTCTGGATGGTGTGAATATTAGTTATTTTCTCCCCTCTTTCCCTTTCTGTATTTTGCAAATTTCCTCTACTTTTGTAGTCAAGGAAAAAAAAGTGTAGGGTCAAAAGGGAAACTTCTAAAGCCATGAACTCATTTCTAGAAGCTTCTCCTAGAATTTTCCTCACCCCTCTGTTCTCTGGCTCTGGCCTCTGTCCTTGAGGACGGGGTGGGGTCTTCTCTCTGAAAACAGAAATGATGTAAAGTAAGTCTATTACGAAATGCTTCTGAGCTGGTCCCTGAATGGACTGGGAGCATTTCACCAACAGGGTCAGGGCCACAGCCCCCTTTCATGCCCACCACATGAACTTATGCCAAATTAATACTAACTCTGTTCCACCTGCAATTGCTTTTCCTTAGTGTGTAGAAAACCAGGGAGAAAATCCAGTTTTTACAAGACGTTCATCAGATGGCACGCAGCCCACTCCTCTCACAGAGCCTGACCCAGACTAGTTATGACGGCCGGCCAGACACCTTCCCTGGACCTGTGTGATACAGGGCTCACGGACGTCAAAACTCCCAAGTCTAAACTGAAACAGAGGATTGCCCGTAGGCAGAGCCGGCTGAGATTCAGGGTCTCTCTGTTCTGCCCCATTACCTTCAGCTCCACCTCCCACTACTCCTGGGCAAGTACTTTACATGATTCTTTTTGCCTCTGGGTCCGAGCCCCTCCCATCACTCATCCCAGATACTGGACCCACCAGGCACTAAGCGGGATGGTAAGACTGAGGACAGACCTTACTCTTGAGGTGCCCATGGTTTTAAGAGGGCTACAACCAGTCACAATACAGGGTGGGAAGAGACTTCTTTAATAGAGGTGTCAACTAAATGGAGTGGGAGCACAGGTAAAAGCAACTAACGTGGGGAAGAAAGGCCACTTCAAGGAGGATGTAACCTTAGGACTGCTCACTGAAGATGGCAGAAGGTGGAGGACGAGGGGGTCGAGCAGCTCTGGGGAGGCAGGAGAGGCAGAGGGACAACAAATACAAAGGCTAATGAAGGTGAAGGGTAAGATCCTTTAAGAAAAGCCAATATATCCAGGTACAGGGCATGCTGGGGCGGGCTGGCCAGGAGTCTGGGGGGTGTGTACGTGTGTGAATGTGTGTTTGCACGTGCCATGCACTACACTATGAAGGCTCTCAGTACTTGTGTCTGTAGAATGCCAGACCCACCCACAACTCCATTTCCAGAAACCTCAAACTCCACAAAGCCTCCTGGACCCGTGTCTCCTCCCCTGTCTATGTCACTGCTGAAGCAACCCCTCCCTGCAGACCCTCCTGCTGACACCCTGCTCCCAGGCTCCTTCAACAGCACCGAGCACACCTGTGCGCTGCCCAGCACACTGCCTGCCACTGGCAGACGCTCAGGGCACATCTGTATTACAGCCCAGCAAGGGTGACCCGATCCCCTCCCCTCCTCGCAGGCTCCCATCTGGATCCCCAAACTGAGGACCTGCAGGCACTACGTGAAGGGTGGAGTGAGAGGTGTCCAAGGGGAGGAGGGGGTGTGAGGGGCGCCACAGCCTCACCTGGGGTCCTGCTGCCCGGTGCTGCCCCTGCCGTACAGCGGGATGACCTTGTCACGGCTGATGCCGGCTTTGCAAACTGGACACACCTGTCTGTTAGGTCTGGTCTCCAACCACTGCAAGGAGAGAAAACCGCATGACGGCACAAACCCACCAGAGTGGTCAGTCTGAGCCAGCAGAAGACACGGACCAGAGGCCGCACACTGGAAACACCAGAACCAGCAGGGAACACCTTGAGCAACCCAACTCTCTGCTTCCCGCTCCTGGCGCTCAATAAATATTTACTAGTGGTGAAATCAAAACTGCCTTTAAATGCCATCATAATTAAACAGGCTTCTTCATGCTTCGCTCTCTTGAGGGGCTCCCAGCAATATGGCAGGAAGGAACTGCAAGCCTGGAGCTGTGTCAAGAGGCCTGACAGATCCAGCCTCAGGTTAGGCCGTGGGTACAGCAATAATAAACTGTACACCTCCACCTTCCCTGAGGGTCCACTGTATGACCCTGGCAGTCAGATTATTATTATTTTTTCTGTGTTTCTCACTTTTACAGCATTTCCTCATTAACTCTGTATTTCAGACACCAGCATCTGGGCCTCAGCTGACCATTTTCTGGTGATTTACTACGTGCTAAAGAATAGATTTTTCTTCTTATCTAAATTTGCTTAGTGTTTTTTATGTACTTTCACTGATTTTCACATTGTACTATTTCTTTCAAAATTAAAAACACCAGGTGAAGATGGAGGCGGGGGGTGAGGAGGAGTGGAGAGAAGTAGAGAGATTTGAAGGTGCTACATTACTGGCTTTGAAAATGAGGGCCGGGATCATGAGTCAAGAGAATGCAAGGACATGATTTCTCTCCCAGAACCTCCGGAAGGAAACACTCTTGCTGACACCTTGATTTGAGTACTTCTGACTGGCAGGACAATAAGATAATAAGTCTCAGTGTTGTGATAAGTCATTAAGTTTGTTGAAATTTGTTACATCAGCAATAGGAAACTAATATAATGCGTCAAAAGAAAGGGTCCAAGAAAAATACCATAAACTTCTAACTGTGAACAATAAAACCGCAATATTCTTTGGGGAAAAAAGAAAAAATTAAAAACACTAGAATCCTATTTGGGGTTTTCCAGCCCCTTTGACTGGTTATAGTAAATCATTTTGTTTAACTTTCTCAAAAACAAAACAAAAATGATGAAAATGTATTACCTGTAGTGTCTTTGTAGACATTAAACAATTATATATATTCTCAACATTTATCTTAGAACATTAATGGCATCTTTAGACCCAATGATACAAAGTTTATTATATAAATGTGGACCTAGGACTTCAGGGCCAAGAAGAAGGCAGCATTTAAAGATTTTATATCTTATTTCCTTTATCTCACTGTTAAAAAAACTCAAAAACTTAAGTGTTATGAGCTCTTCATAAATTTAGAGCAGAAATGTTCCACCAGGTTCCGCTGGGGTCAGAATGTGCAGCCCTAAAACTAGCGGAAACCCAAACCTGTCTTGTTTCCTCCAGTTCTCTCTCCCACTCAGGTTCGGAGGCTCTAGCAGGCTGGAACTTCTGTCCTCCCTCACATTCCCAGCCACCTACTAGTGTGAGACTCCACTGCCAACAACCATGGAGACACTCAGCCAGCGCTGATTATTCACAGCCAGTTGTGAATGCCAAGCCCGGCTCTGTCCCACCAAGCAGGCGCCTGGGTCTTGGTGAAAACTTACTAAGTGGTTTTCATAATAATCAAAAGCTGGGAAAAGAGACTCTTTCCCTTTCATAAAAGTTCTCTGTTGAGTTTCCCTCTTCTTAACATTCTCAAGACCTTTAAGGGTGGAGGGGATTTTTGATACAATAGGAGTTACTTTTTATAGAGGCACAATCTCAGAAATAAAAACCTAACAGGCTATCATATCTAACGTACAAATGAGAAAGTGAGACCCAGCAAGATGGAAGCCTGCCAAGGCTACAGAGGCCATTGGTAGCAGAGGCAGGAGCATCCCTCCCAGGTACCACATTGACCCCCTGTTACATCAAGTGCTGTCCGTGGTCAAATGTATAAAGAGCTGGGGGGAACACAAGCAAATGAGCCCACAAGCAGGGGAGATTGCAGATTCTGACGGCAGTCTCCTGAGACTAGAGGTGTCTTGTGCAACCACAGCTGATGAAAGACAAAGTAAAATGAAATGCATCTTACCTGATGTAAACACGGCCAACTGCCAGAGTCCCCAGGGCAACCAGTCATCAAGGAGGAAAGAGACAGGGGAAAGGAAGAAAAGTGATTTCATTAATAGAAACACTGGATATGGTAGGAACAGGAAAATGGGAAGACAGCATCGTACTGCAGAGCACTGCCACCGCACTGAGGGTCTGCAGCGATCACTGCTTTCAGAAATTAGAAAAGACTGAGCTCAAGTCACAGGAAAAATGAAGCAATGGAGACAGGACCCCAGTCTCCACCCCTGGGATCCCACTACTTATGAAGACCCCCAGGTCCCAGACCATCTCAGACCAAGCTTCTTTACAAGGTGACCTCTGAGGGGTCATGGCCTCTGAAGGAATCCAGAAAAGCTAAGGATCCTCTGTGCAAAAAAATCCACGGGGGCATTCTCATGCACAGGCACACACGTACTATTTTAGACTCGATTTCAGTTGGTTCACAGCCTCCTTAGGCTCACAAGGGAGGTGTGGCTCTAGATCCAGTTTAACTGCATATGCAAGCTGCCCTTAGCCCTGAAAGCTCTGCTGGCAGGAAGGAGCCTCAGAGTTCAAGTCTACTGTAAAAACATCTTGAAGTAATGGGAAGATGGGGACGCTGCTTGGCAGAAAGGGCGGCTTCCAGCTTAGAGCGTTACACTAGAGACACTGCTGCCCAGCCTGTCGCTTCAAAAGCAAGGGAACCAAACGCAGAAACATGGAGGAACTCGCCTACCATGCCAGGACCAAAAGTCTTCTGACTTCCGTTTTACTGCCCCTCTATCATCCAGCACTGAGTGCAAAAACGACATTTACAGAACTGAAGAAGAGCTACTCTAACTCCAAATTTAAATTTTTTCTTGCTCTCTTCATCTATCCATTCATGCATGTATAAAATATCTACTGCGTGTCTACTATGTGCCAGGACAGCGGAAAATGTAGACACAGCTTCTGACCCTCACATAATGTAACTTCTCTAGCTAAGTAAAATTTTGACTAGGAGGATAATCCCTTTCCCAATTACTGAACCACAGTTTAGTCTCACAGTCCAGACACACAGCCTCCTTGGATGTAACAGACACCTGACACCTGACTCCAACATAAACCTTTCAGCTCCATCCCAAACTGAGCAGAGGGCACCCAAATCATGGCAGCTCTCCACTGGGGACTTCCCTTAAGGGCCGTGGGGGAGAAGTGGAGGTGCCCTCCCTCAGGGGGAAGCTCCGGATTGTAACAGTGATGCTGATTACCCCCATCCATTAAACAGCTGTGGCTGAATAGAGTTTCATCTGTCAATGTCACTGAATGGTCGTCACACTACCCTTTGAGAGAGTGCAGTTACCTCGCTTCACAGATAAGGAAATGGGTAGAGAGGGGACAGCAGACACGCTTAGGGACAAACCACTCAGCATCTGTTTCATTTCAGAGTCTGTATTCTTACCAATGGTAAGCTGACTTAATTCTTAATTCTTACAAATCCTTGTTTTATGACACCCCAATCATAAAACTGGGGCATCTCCAATTTCTAGGAGAGAGCTGATGACAACAGTTTCTGCATAAAACTTAATGATTAGGGCAAGAGCCTCCAGAACAAAAATCTCTGCCCCATTCTGTTCATTCACCAATAAATTTATCTTTTTCACTGTTGCCAACTTAAACTCCCTTAAATGTTGCTTAAATGACCCTTTCTTCATCCCACTTCCTTGCTCAAAAATATTCAATAGCTCCATGTTCTGCTCAGTCAAATCTGGGTGTGATACTCTGGCCCAATCCTCCCTGAACCAGTCTTGGTGCCTCATATCCCCTTGCCCATCGCACCCGCGCACAGTGCCATCAGGGAGAACAGCAGCCTCAGGCTCTCAGACGAGCCCAACAGTGCATCTGCCTGTCCTGAGAAACTGCCTGCCTTGGGGTGGAACCCACTCTTTGCCTTACCTGGCTGACATTCTCACCCCTCTAGTTATCCCAATTTGCCCTTCGAGGTCCAGCTCAAAAGAAAGAGAAAAAAACAAAAAAATCCAAAAACTCTACTTTCACCCAGGTTCTCAGAGCCAGTTCTGGAATGGACACTGACTCTGCCACTTCATTCTGATATGCATAAAATACAGTAAACACTAGGACCATGGTGAACATGTATTATTTATTATGCACTGTGTGATTTTCTACGTCTTTTATACATTTTGAGTCATTTAATGTTCCCAAACACCCCTGTAAAATGAAGCACCGTGTGTGTAAGCACCTGGCCCAAGGTCATCTGGGAGGGAAATGGTGGAGTCAGGATTTAGAGCCAGGCAGTCTGGTCCACAGTCCTTGCTCATAACCACTGTGCTATAGTGCCTCTGGCTCGTGTGGCAAGTGGCATGGAACAAGTGCTCACTAAGGTGAATACTGTCACTCTGGAGATGGGGACAAGGAGCCCAGGGTGGGGACAGGATTCGCCCAAGGTCATTCAGCTTAGCAGCGGAGCTGGGATGAGAACTCAGGTCTCCTGCCTTTGGGCCTGAGTGCATCAGGACCCAAAGTGGGTGGGAAACCTTCTGCTCCAAAGCTGTTCATGGTCACAACTGTTTCTTAACTTGGCATGTGTCCTCTGGGGCAGTGGCAGGGGTACTGACCAGAAGAGGTGGCCGCACAGGCTGATGACGGCGTCCTTGGCTGTGTCCAGGCAGATGTTGCATTCGAAGGTGCTGTCCTGCCCTCCGCTCTCTCCAGTGCCATTGCTGCTGCCACTGGGCCCCCCTGCACTAGAGTTCTCAGGGGACGCAGAGGCCGAGGGCCCCTTGCTCGCCATTCTTGGCTGTCAGCAAACGCTGAGTGAAGATTCTTCCCCAGGAAAACCCTGAAAGGCAGAGAGTCTGTGATCCATTTCTGCAGGCCACTCCCCTGGTCTCCATGCCAATACCCCCATCTTCTCTCAGCTCCGTAAGTTCAGATTATGACTGAACCCCTGGGCAGATGTTCCAGAAGCTGACAGTTGTGGGGCACCACCCAGAGAGCAATGACTCAGAAACTTCCCACGAACACGGCCTAGACTGCACCACACAAATGCACAAACTGCACAAATAGAGAGCAGCCTCCAGATGGCTCCCCCTGGGAACTAGGACCCTGTCTCATTGCCTTCACATTCTTCCAGGATCACCGCCCAGGCGATAAACACATGCTCAATCAGGCTGAAAGTTCACAGGCTATCCTCTAACTCTGAAAGGCCTCTATGTTGGCAGGTGAATCTGCTCAAGCCAGAAGGTTGTGACTGGTATACAGCAGAAAACAAAGAAAAGCCTGTAACAGTGAAAGGTTAGGAAGCCAGGAAGGACCAGAAAGGTCATGTGGGCTAATGCCTTCCACACTGCAATCTTTCGCATTCCATCTGTCAGGTTAGAATACCACCTACCTTATTTTGTCTAAATCTATCAACTTTTTAGCTCAATACATTTAAGAGGAGGCTTCTATCACTGCTGAAAATAGGTAACACTGCATTACCTGCCGTAAGTGAAAGGTAAGTATAAACATAACGAAAGGAAATCTTTTATCCTTTAGGAAACTGTGGGACCTTTTGGCTGATTGAGGAATGTGAGACTCAGACTGTGGGACTCATGACACTCAGTATTCAAACCACTACTATACGACCAACAGACCAGGCTAGCCACTAAATGCCAGGAGAAACAGACCACTGTTTACTACCTCCTCCAAATCAAAGAACCCCCAGGAGCTGAACAAGAAGGAGCACAGGAACACCACCAAAGGATACTCAGAAATTCCAAGCGGGAAATGCTAGCTGGCTACCAGTCAGAGAACCGGAGGCTTGGATGCTGGTCCCAGTTGTGCCTCCAGCTTGCTAGGTGGTTTTGGAAACCTCTCTCCTCCCTGGGCCACAGTTTTCTCATCTGTAAACTAAGGCACTGGACCACATGGTCTTCTAGGTGTCCTCTCCTAGCTCTGAGACTGTGTCGCGCTGGGTTGCTGGGTCATGTCACCCTTGGCCTCCAAAGCAGGCAGCCCTGCCACACATTTGGGACTCACCGCTGCAGTACCAGAAGACCACCCTGATTTCAGCTTCCAAAGTACGGGGAGGTAAGGACCAAAAAGCCACAGTCCTTTCAGACTCAGAAGTCTTCCTATACACCACGGACTCAGAACTCTAGACTCACGAGTGTCCCTCACCACGCCAGCAGCTCAGTGACTTGAGCAGGCAGAAGAGGCTGGCTCGCCACCACTTTTTCACTCAGTTACATCATTTTACATAATGTCCCAGAAGAGTAGCTGGCTGCCAGCAGCACTGCGCCTTGCTGGCCTCGGCTCTGAGACCTTCCCCATGACCCCACACTTCCTTCTCTCCATATATGTCTGCTCCCTTCTTTGGAGGATGGAGCCCGCTTGGAAGGCCCATGGTATGGCCTTTGTCATTCCAGCTCAAGTACCCAACCTATGAGTTTCTTAAAAAAAAAAAAAAAAAAAGAAAAGAAAAACTTTTTAAAATCAAGGACTAAGCACATAGATGTGGAAAGATAAGTCAGTCTCTCCTGATGTGATGCACTGACAAGTATATAGCACTAACAATGAAGCATCCTTGCCATAAAACAGACTCTAACCAGGGCTCTAAAACGAATTACCCATTACAGAAAATATGGGGCACAGATGCATGTGTTAACTTCACAAAGATACAATCAGGAAATCCAGAATGCAGGACTTTCTACAGGACAAACAACCAAAGTTCTCCAAAAAATAAACAGTAATGGCAGGGTGTGGAGTCATAAATTGAGAGTTGAGACATACCAACCACCGGCAGTATGTGGATCTCACTGGAACCAGATTCACACAAACCAATTGTAAAAGTAAGTTTGTGAGATGACTTGACAAAAACTGATTTAGCCTGGGTATTAGTTATACTAAAGAATTATTGTTCATTTGGGGGGGTATGATAATGGCACAGTGTGATGTTTTTAAATTTTTTTCATCTGGTAAAGATGCATGCTTAAGTATCTATGAAGGAATGATAAGATGTTTGGGATCTCCTTCAAAATACTCCAGGGGGAAAAGTGAAAGTGGAGAGAAAAGATGAAGTAAGAACAAGGAAGTTGATGGTTGTTGGAAACAGGTGGTGAACTGCATTAGTTTATTTTTGTGTGTGCTTGAAAATTTCCATAACAAGAAGTTTCTTTTTTTTTTTTTAAAAGCAGGTTGGAGAAGAGTCTGTGTATGAATTTACTTAGGTGAGAACAAGTGAAGTATATAAATGAGTATACATTTACACATTTATAAAGAAAATGTCTAGAAGGCACACACTAAACTATCAACAGTTATTTCTGGGATTAGGAGGGCTAGGGAACTCTGAATTTTATATTTTTATCCTGTTTCAGTGTTTTATGACAAGTAGGTATTACTTTTACAGTAACATTTTTGAAAAAGTAAACTGTAAAACATATGTATAATATTAATTTGTTACAACAATAATGAATATAAGTATTAGAAAATGTCTTTGAAAATGTGGAAGAATATACCAAATTATTAATAGTGATTGTCTCTGTACTGGTGGGGGCTTAGAGGCCTTTCCTGTTTATAAAACTGACATTTTAACCTGTATTAATTCTAAAATCAGACAAATTAATTTACATTAAAAACTTTTCCCCCCAAATGTTCCAATTCTCCCAAATTCTGAAAGGTTCTGAGTTGAAATCCTGGCTCCACTACTGACTAGCCATACAGCTCTGGGTAAATCCCTTGATGGCCTGAATATCTTTTCTCACTTGAAAAATGAGGATGTCATACATCGTGCGGGGCTGCTAAGGACGCCATGTGAGACAACACAGTGACCTGGAGGACCCTCCAGGGCAGGAGGTTCTGCTGCTGCTGGGAAGATGCACGCACCCACCACCCACCCTTGTTTACTGCCCTCTCCACCCCCTGGCCCAACAAGGCTCTGTACTTGCATTTCCCTACACGTGGGTGTAAGGGAACAATAAAGGTCATGGTAAGTGTCAGGGTAGGAATGGCCAGGGGACAGTAACAGGTCAGCTCACAGTATGCAGGGAACTGCGGTATTACAGAAGGCCAGGCACTGGGATAGGCCTCCATGTCCCAGCTCTAGGCAGACCGTATCACTCTCCTTTGGAGACTGACCGTGTAGTCCCTACCTGGGTTCTAGAGCTCCATCCTGGTAGGCACTCAAATATTTGCTGAGAGAGTGGGCACAGGCGTGTGTGACCGATTTTGGTCAACTCCCAGGCTGGCTGTTCACGTAACCTCTCTTTGCAACACATCCTGGGTCCCGTCACCTGAGCCTCCTCTCTTACCTCCTACCTCCCCTCCTGCCCAGGAACCGCATGCCAGAGCAGCATGGCAGAGATGAGCAGCCTTCCCTGGGAACCGTTCACTGAGTACCTGCAGAACAGAATGTTCCATGAGGACCCAAAAGGACTGGGACACTGGCGCAGAGAAGAGAAGGCCCTGGTAAGCTCAGGAACTAGACAGAGTAAAAAGGAAGCAGGCCCTGGGCATAGCTGAGCGGCCACCCTGCTAAAAACTCCTGGTCCCTGGAGGGACCTGGATTTGGACCTAAACACTGAGTCACCTTGTTGTGGCTGGTTCTGTGTCCCTGTCCCTACCCTGACCATTCTTCACTCCTGATCTGAATCTACTTTCTAGTTTTCATAGCACATTCACATCCACTACCACTTCTGACCCTCACCCCATTTCACAGAGGAGGACATCAGACCAGGATGTTAGAGGACTTGCCCAAGCCAGGCCATCATACATGTAATTCTGTGCCCAGTTCAGACTTTGCAATACAACAGCACTCTTTTCACTCTTACATTTTACTCCTTTAACATACAGCTTTACAAAATTAAACACCTGGCCTTTGTTTTTCCTCAAATTCACTGTGCAATGCTCTACCTTCCGTATTCTTTGAAGTGAGTACAAAGCAAAATCACTACTCATCCATTTATGCATTAAACCAACAGCTCTCTAGCACCAACTACACGCCAGGCCTGGGGCTACCAACTATGGGGTAGGGGTCATAAGGAAAAGCAAGACCATGTTGAGCCCCTGGAGTCCAGGACAGGAGCTAACTGTAAGAAGTCTTAACAAGGCGCTCCACCAAACTCGCCTGTTTTTCCTAAACAAGGCACCCTCCCAGATTTCTGGTTCCTAGACCCCCTCAGTGATTTAAATAGGACCTGGAACTGGACAGGATCCAAGAATCTATATTTTTAAATAAGTGTCCCCAGCTTCCACTCCAGATAGTCCTCTGATGAGGAAGAGTTTTGGAAAATCAGCTCTCAAACAGGGGAGGACTCTGGGAACATAGCACAGCAAAGTTTGGGAGGGACAATAACCTCAGGGCTTCTCTTCAGAATACACCATCCCCAGCAACAGTCCACAGGGACTATGGAGAGATCAGATAATCTTGGAGGGTAGGGGACAAGTCTGCTGAGATCTCAGACAGGCAGGCCAGCACCTGGTCTATCTGGGACAAAGCTGACCATTTAAGGAACAAGTTCACCTCTTGCTTTGAAAACCATTCCTAAATTTGAGATGTCCAAGGCAGCACATGTGGTGCTGGGACTAAGGCAGGTGTGTGATACTTAATAATCCCTTAGGAATGCAGAGCCTGGCCGCTGAGGCTGCCTGACCCAGCACCTACACTCTACTACCTGCCAGAGCTAGCCTGGCCCTCCTCACAGGAACTGAGAGAGGAAGAGAAAGCAAGAGTTGCATATCCCTGAAGGAGGCCCCCGGGAACTCAACCTCAGGAAGAAATCTCTTTGTAGTATTCCTGTGTTCAGTTCTCAGGTTCTAGAGCTGCAAACATTCATCATCTGCCTTCTCTGCCCCTTCAACTCTATAAATTCCTGGCCCAGGTGTTCAGAGGTATCTGGAAATGTCAATCCTAGTTATGCATATTACAAATTTGGATGATAAATAACTGGCATGATCTGAGAGGTGACCCAGCAGAGGTCCTGCTCCTGTGGGCACATGCTTGTTCACGTGGACGCCTTCCACCAGAACAGTGACGTGTCCAAGCCCGTTATCACTGCTCATTAGGCCACTGCTGGACCACATGTAGGCCAAGATGGGACCCACATTCCAAGAATGTCTACATCACACTTGCAGAAGGTTCGAGTGGGAAGAAATCTGAGTAAGCTGACTGGAACTTGGAACACACAGAAACTAGCCCCTAACATTTTGGAGTCTAAATGGAGTTGAGGTCCTCGGCTAGCTCACAGAGGGCTGGCCCTCAAATACAAGACCAAGGGCATGAGTGGCCTTTCAGGTCCAGAAGGACAGAGGAGGCTGAGAGTTGGTCTCTTTTCCTTAGGGCTGCACTGGTCCTTTTCTCTGGTACCCTCTACTCTTCCCATCTGTTCAACCAACCCCACACTTACCTTCAAAGATGTATTCATGATCCTATTTGCCAGACATTCAAGGCACAAAGATAAAGGGTTTCAGCCTAACAGGGGACACAGGCAAGTAAACCAAAAGGGCAGCCCAGTGTGCTACGTGCTGACAGTGGTGTGTACAGAGTGGTGAGGGCAGGGCTTGCTGGGGAGGATGCAGACACGGCACACAGGACAAGTGGACAGCTCAATTTCCAAGTTCATTGTGGCTGGAGCCCAGAGCACATACGGGGGTGGGAAGGCAGCAAGGGCTGGGACTGAGGTATGAAGAAAGGCCTAGAAGGCCTTGAGCCCTTCAGCCCTGGCTTGTCAGGCTCATTCCCTGCTGAGCCACCTAACCCAGACCTGCCTAAGCTTCCAAAGAGTTCCGTGATTCCAATGTCTCTTTCTCTCCCCATCCAGCTCCCATTCCCTGGCTAAGTAAACTGATACATTCACGCAATAGATTACGAGGCCACTAAAACGTATGCTTCCATAAAGATTTTGCTTACATGGGGATTTTAATTACATAACATAATGTTAAGTGAAAAAAGCAGGACAGAAAATTGTATACCAAACTGAACATACTGTATGATACCAACAGGTTAAAAGATACAGAAACAACTGGTAGGGCCCCAAAATATTAACTGTAGTGGTCCCTGGTTAGTGGAATCATGGGCAAAATTTTAAAGTTTTTTTTACGCTTAACTGTTCTTCCCATTTTTCCCATAATAAATACTATGTTACTAATACTCATAAAAAATCTGGGAAAATGCTAAAGGTCCCGTATCTTCAGATCTCAGCAGGGGACAAAAAGGAAAGCAATCAAATGAAAGAAATCCACACTAAAGTGTGATGATCCTTAGCATAATATCCTCTCAGAAATTTTCACATTTAAAATTTTCATTTATATTTTTAATAAGAAACACATTCATATGGCTCAAAATTCAAAAGGTACAAAAGGATATAGACTGAAAAGTCTCTCTCTCCCATCCCTAGAACCTAGTCACCCTGTTCCCTGCCTTGGAGACCAAGGTCCTAGACTATCCCTTGAGGACACATTCCAGGAGTAGAAATGCTGGGTCAGAGGGTAGCTATACTTGTAATTTTGACAGATAGTACCAAGCACCCTCCAGAAAGGATGTGCCAATTTTCACTCCCATGAAAAATACGTAAGAGTGGTTCCTTTGCTCATCCTTGCCAATGACATGTATATCTTCCAAACAGAACATATGCTAAGTCACATGAGAAATACAGCGAAATTTTGGCAGTTTGGACAGATACTTGAAGTTCATTAATTAATTATTAAAATCCATTGTGTTCCATGCACTGTGCTAGGCCCTAGAGATAAGAATCTCCAAATATAACACACATCTGAGTGGGAATTCTAGGCTCAGCTGTTCCTACTTTTTCACATTGTCTTTCATTATTTCTGAATTAAAAGGTTTTCTTCTTTGTTTCATTTTAAGCTTCAATGGTTTTTCTCAAAGCTTACCAGGTTTCATAAGAAAGGGTGGAGCAGGGTTCAGCTTACCCTGGCACAAGCTTTTGAGGAGTCATTCAAGAGGCCTTCTGCCATCCCTTATATCACTGTCTTAAATGTGCCTGAACTTTTTATGGACTTTTGACCTTAAAATTAGCATGGCACAGAGGAATCTGATGGTTCTGGGTTCAAATCCCAGCTCTGACACTAACTCTGTGACTTCAGTCATTATTTTCTCTCCAGGCCTTTTTTACTCAACTATAAAATGCGGCGATTACCTTCCTCACATGATAGTTGTAAGGATTAAAGAGAGAAAACAGGAAGGGGCCAGCACAGTACCTGCACACAGTAAGTGCTCAGAAAGTGTTAATCCCCCTCTGCCATGAGGTCTCGCAGAACACGCACACACGGAACACGTAACTGCATCTTTATATTCCCCACAGAGCTATGCACTCAGCTGGTACTCGCCTTACTTGCTGAATGAATGAGTCACAACTTCCTTTTCTGAATGAGCATCGTTCCTTGAAGGCACTGTAGGTGAGACATCAGAACTGTGTATGAGGAAAGCCAAAACAGGACATGCTTAGTTTGATCCTGGTAAGATCAGATTCTCCCCACAAGTGTGAAAATAAGGAGGCACTTGTATCTATCATCACTGTGAATAACATAGGCTAACACTCTGCTCAGTCTTTTAATGAATTCTCATTTAATCTTTACAACCTGCCTTTGAGGTAAACACTGCTGTACCATCTTTAGCATCCCTGGGAGGTCAGATTAAGGCTCACAGTAGTTAGGTCACTTGCCCACAGTCACAGGGCCAGTAGGAAGCAAAGTTCTCAACTCCCAAGCCAATGTGCTTAAGCACCTCAGTGATTTGTTCATGTGTCTGTCTCCTCAAGCCCTGACGCAGGTTCCAGGAGCCTTATTCAGCACAGGGCTAGACACCTCAAGAGCACCTCATAAATATGTGTGGGGTGATGAATGTGATGCCCAGGAGTACTCAGAACTGTGCAACTCAATATGAGTCAATGTAGCCAAATGAAGTTGTAGAAAATCAGTATTCTAAAAGAACAAGACATTCTTCAGTGATGCTTTCCAGAACTGGAAATGTTACATAACTGTTTTAGAATAGTTTTTTTTCTTATGTATTGCCCAAAACAAATGAAACAAATGGAAAAAACCCCAAAAGATCAGGGATATACAACCAAAAAAAGGTTGAGGTTTTCCCAAACTGGTGCCAACTTGTATTAGACAATGCCAGTCTCAGAGAGGATTAATTATTCATTGAACTGTCTTGCTCACTCTAGTTAGACACCTCCTGGAGTCACATGCACATTTGTCAATAAATGATGGGAATTTGCTAATTTCAATTCAAACCAATGTAACTGGATAAAAGTGTATTAACGAAAGATTGTCAGACTAGACAGATCCTAGTTAAGGGCTGTGAATTCAGTAAAGTACAACGAAAGGAACAATCTGCAGCCAGAGGACCTAGTCTAACACTCTGCTCTGCCACTCAACTAAGCCAGGGCCCTCGCCCACAAATGGGGTAATTGTGCCTATCCTTCCTTTGTTATCTGAAAAGTTTTCAAAGTGACAGTTTTGCTTTTGTTTTCACACAGTCAGTAAATCTTTATTCAATTCAGTTTCTATAGAATCTCATTAATACAAATTTTACCCGAGGTTGAGCTAAAGACCTCTGAAGTACTCTACTCTACAGTACTCTACTGAAGGTAGAGTATAAAAAGAAAATGAGTAAGGTCGACGACATTTAACCAATTATGGAGAAAACTTTCTAAGAATTTCAATAATATCAGCATATACTTGACAAAAACAATGATCTCGCTTCTCCTTTCAATAGAAGGCCCCACGGAGGACCACCAGGAGAGCATGCATAAGACAGACCAACCATGGCTATAAACAATAAAACCAAAATGGCATTGCTTTAAATAATCTGTAATACTGACTTTTACAAATTAGGCTTGTGCCCCAAGCCACCTCCATTAATTGTGCTTATTGTCAGTGCAGTCTGGGAAACATTTAGAGAATGTCAAGAACAAGACACAACAGTAAAAATAAATCAGACTCGGTTCTGGTTCCTGCCCTCAAGAAATCCATGTCCTTGTCAGAATTTAACTGCTATTTTTTAAAAAGCGCCTCGGTGGGGACTGGTATAGCTCAAGTGGTAGAGCTCATGCTTAGCATGCAGGAGATTCTGGGTTCAATCCCCAGTACCTCCATTAAAAAAATAAATAAATAGACGTAATTAGCCCCCCCCCAAATAAAATAAGTAAAATTAAAAGTGCCTCACACTGAGAAATTCCTCTGCAGAGATAGTAGTGTTAATTAAAAGAAAGAAAGAAAGAAAGAAAGAAATTCTCCTGGGCTTTTGCCTAGGAGGCACTTTCGCATTCAGACAGCTGTCCATCTTTAAAACCCCAGCCATGTTACAGCAAAAGGCACTTCTGAGAGGCAACTGGGGGTGTGGATATTAAACAGCCAGGAGCTAGAGAGATGACCACAGGAGTCAACCTGGCGACTGGTCCCAGGACAGACAGCCAGCCTCCCTGATGCTACTTTCACAGAAAGACACGGCCGCTTCTGATCTGTGTGTGTCCTTAGGCCAGCTGGGTTGGGTGACAAGGACACCACTACCCAGTGGTGCTTTGCTCCCACTACTCAATGAAATGAAGAGATGGACCCATGCCATCCCCAATGGGTTGCATCCACGAGGGCCAAGTCTGAGAATCTTAGGCCAGAAGCTACTTGGTGGCTTTTCTCTACTTTAAAAACTACATTTCTGGCAATAAATTTTCAGATATGACTCCAAAGGCACAGGCAATAAACTAAAAAATAAACAAAGAGACTTCATGAGAATTTAAAAATGTTGTGCATCAACAGACACAATCAACAGAGTACAAAGGCAACTCAGAGAATGGGAGAAAATATCTGTCAATCATACACGTGAGGGATCAATATCCAGAATATATAGAGAACTCCTAAAATTCAACAACAAGAAAATGGACAATCTGATTCAAAAACGGGCAAAGGACTTGAATAGACATTTCTCCAAAGAAGATATGGCCAATAACAACATGAAAAGATGCTCAATATCATTAATCATTAGGGAATGCAAATCAAAACTATGAGATATCACCTCATACCCACTAGGATGGCTACTATCAAAAAACAAACAAACAAACCCAGAAAATAACAAGTGTTGGTGAAACAGTGGAAAAACTGGAACCCTTGCGCACTTTTGGTGGGAATGTACAATGGTACAGCTGCTGTGGAAAACAGCGTGGCAGTTCCTCAAAAATTTAACAATAGAATTACCTATGATCCAGCAATTCCACTTCTGGTTATATACCCCAAAGAACTGAAAGTGGGTCTTAAAGAGATATTAGTACACAATTGTTCATATCTGCATTATTCACAATAACTAAAGCAGAGGAGCAACCCAAGCGTCCGTCAATAAATAAATGGATAAGCAAAATGTGGTATATAAATACAACGGAGTATTATTCAGCCTTAAAAAGGAAAGAAATTCTGACACATGCTACAACACGGATGGATCTTGAGGACACCATGCTAAGAGGAATCAGCCAGCCACAAAAAGACAAAATACTATAGGAGTCCACTTACATGGGGTATTTAGAGAAGTCAGAATCATAGAGACAAAGTACAACTGTGGCTGCCAGTGGCTGGGGGGAGGAGCGAATGTGGAGTTACTACTTAATGAGTACAGAGTTTCAGTTTTGCAAAATGAGAAGAGTTCTGGAGACGGATGGTGACAGTTGCACGACAACACAAACATACTTAATACCACTGAAGTGCACATCTAAAATGCTTAAGATAGTAAATTTTATGTTATGAATATCATACCACAATAAAAAAAATTGAAAAATAAATCCCTACATTTTCACAAAGGGTTATTTATTGTATGATTCCCACACAGGAAATATCTACAGGAGGCACATTCACAGAGATAGAACGTGGATCAGGGGTTACCAGGAGTTAGGGTGAGAGGAGAACAGGCTGTTATTGCTTAATGGGTGCAGAGTTTCTGTTTAGGGTGATGAAAAAGTTTTGGAAACAGAGATGATGTTTGCACAACACTGTGAATGTACTTAATGCCACTGAGTTGTACGCTTAAAAATGGTTAAAATGGTAAATTCTGTCATGTGTATTTTTACCACAGTAAGAGTTTTCAACCTGTGCTCCCTATTAAAAAAAACAAACTAGATTTCCACCCACTAAGAACATGCTGAGTGTTATAAACATTACATCTATACCTTAAGACTTCCTGGCTTATTGACTTATTGGATAAGGGAACAGTTAAGTAATGTATTAGAAGTCAAGCTTACAGAAGAGGCTGGCAAAAACACAGAGACATCAACATAACGTTAATAGGAAAAAGCAAGCTATAAGAACTATGTACAGTGAATGGTTTCAACCATTAAAAATGTTACCTGCTGGGGGGAAACAAGAAAGAAAGAAAACAATTGCAGTAAAGGCTCTTGTTAGATACTGGAGCTAGAGATGACTGGGGAGGATGTGTGTATATGTGTGGGGGGGTGCTTTTCTGTATTTCCCAAAATGTCTAATGTGAGCATCAATTACTTTCACAATTAGAAGCACTGGGGTGTGTGTGTGTGTGTTGAAGACAGTCTACATAGAGCCGAATGCTCTGGGGCCAAGAGAGGCTTGGGTGCGCTGGTAGCTCTGCCCGACAGGCAGTGGCCCAAGGCTCTCAGTCCTGAGTGTTGCAAACCACCCGCCTCCTCAACTCCCTGCCTGTGACCAGACAAGCACAACAGGAGCTCCCAAGTGAAAGGCTCCTCTAGTGGTCTCGTCACATCATGGATGATGCTGGTGCACCCCTTTCACTGGACACAGCCACCCCAGCTCTGCATGGTCAGCAGTGGTCAGGGCTGAACCAATCTTTGAATGGTCAGCAGTTTCAAATGGACAAGTCGGTCTGCACTTCAACAGGTCCAAATCCAACTCCATTCAGGTAAGGGAGTTACTGGCATTGCCTCAGATCCTGCAGGTCAGCTCACTCCGAATAACTTCAAGGGGTTTCAGGGAATCTGCAAACTCTTCGAATATTTACATGTAAAATTGTACATGTTGACAAATAACTCAATGACAAAATGGGCAAAGGATCTGAACAGACATTTCTCCAAAGAACATACACAGATGCCTGAAATGCACATGAAAAGATGTTCCACATCATCATCATTAGGGAAACGCAAATAAAAACTACAATGAAATTCACACCCACCAGAGTGGAAATAACAGCAACAATAATAAAGACAATAGCAAGTGTGGAAGAGGATATGGAGAAAATGGAGCCCTCTTATACTGCTAATGAAAATGTAAAATGGTGTAGCTGCTGTGGAAAACAGTTTGGCAGGTCCTCAAAAAATTAAGCAGAGCTGCCATATGAGCCAGCAATTCCACTCTTAGGTATACACACCTAAGAGGGTTGAGAATATGTTCAAACAAAAATTTGTACAGGAATGTTCACAGCAGCATAACAACTAAAAGGCAGAAACAACTTAAATGTCAATCAACTGACGAATGGATAAATGAAACACAGTTTGCCCATACAGTGGAACATTATTCAGCCATAAAAAGGAGTGAAGTACTGATACACCTGACAACATGGATGAACCCTGAAAACTATGCTTCATGAAAGAAGCCAGACACAAAAAGCCACATATCATGTAGTTAGTGGTTGCTGGGGGATGGGAAGAGGGGAGAAGAGGGAGAAACTGCTAACGTGTACAGGGCTTCTTCCTGGCATGATGACAATGTTCTGGAATTAAGATAGTGGCGATGGTTGCATAACCTTGCAAACATACTAAAAACCACTGAACAGTATACTTTAAAATGGTGAATTTAATGATACGTGAATTCTATCAAAAAAAGATTTGAGGGATCTCCTACAAAATAATTGGCCAGTTCTCATCAAAAGTTTGCAGTCATGAAAGACAAAAATGACTGAGGAACTGCCTCAGATTGAAAGAGACTAAGGAAACTTGGTACTAAATGCAAAGTGGGAAAGTGGACTAGATCCCGGAACAGAAAAAGGACATAGTGGGACAAATGGCAAAACTTGAATAAAGCCCATAGATTAGTTAGTAGTACTATATTATTATTAAATTATTTAGATAATTTTATTATGGTTATATAAATGTTAACATTAGGGAAAGTTGGGTAAAGAGGATACAGGAAGTTTGTATATTATTTTTGGAAGTCTCAAATTATATAAAAATAAAAAGTAAAAAAAAAAAAATGTACACAGAGCAGGTTAGGGGTAGGCAAATTTTTTTCTGAATAGCACCATGTAGTAAATATTTCAGATTTTGTGAACCATATGGTCTTTGGGGCAATTACTCAACTCTGCTACCAAAGACAGTATGTAAATTAAAAGATATGGCTGTGTTCCAATAAAATCTTATTTATGGAAACTGGAATTCGATTTTCCTATAATCTTTGCATATCACAAAATACTATTGTTCCTTTGGATTTATTCCCCACCATTTAAAAATGTAAAACCCATTCCCAGCTCACAGGCAGTGGGGTCAGATTTGGCTGACAGGTCATAGACTGCAGGCTCCTTCTATAGGTCAGAATCTGTCAGTATGCTTCAATTCCAAAAAAATAAGGAGAAGCTTCACATCAATTAAGTTTGGCAACACTAGGTTAAACAAGGTTATGCATATTTCTTTATTGCAGGACATCTCAGTGCCTTTAATATGGTACTATAAACTGAGAAGCTCCAAGAAGGGATAATGATATGCAGCTTTTTTCAAACTTATTTTTATCACAGAACATTTTTTTTAGAGGCATCTCTTCAGACTAGTGGCCTGAAGAATACATTATGGAAATGTGGGCTTAGGTACTTTTTTATAAGGAACATTTCAGATTGAGAAGTTTTAAAGACACTACTAAATTAAAATCATTTTACTCAGCACCTGGATAATATCTGAATAAGCATTTCACAACTTTTAAAAAAAATTCTAGGAAACACAAACAAACAAGGCAGGAAGGTAAACAGAGGTAGGAAGTCTTGGCTCAAACTCAACATTTTTTTGGCAGGGGGATGTCAGCAGAATTGGGACATAATACGGAACCTCTGCTCCATAGGGCAAGATAAATATTCTAACAGGTTTTGAAAAAGTGATCTGCTTGGAGTTTTGTAAATCACAAAATAAGGAGCTTTGATGTTTAACTAGAAAACTAAAGATATGCTAGAAGCATTAAACGCAGATTACACGTGAGGATGAACTGGCAACCAAGTCCATCAGAGGACTGGTTTTTAAGTGTGGATGGAAAGTTAGCCAACAGATTGCAAAAATTCTCCTGGCAGACACAACCTCTATACAACACACTGCTGGAGAGAGGATTAAAAAGGGATTTACGTCCTGGGGCTGGGGGGGGTGGGGGTGGCTGGTGGCATGAACAACCTCAAGGGGTCCCTTTTGACCCGGACTCTTCAATTCTGTGAGTCCAAAGAGTTCACTGGCTGCTTCTGATCAGATACAAAATCTTCAGAGGCATTTCCAAGTTTTTCTAAGAAAATAAGCTACAAACGGATGGAGTTGGGACCCTGCTTAGTTATTCATTCAACAAACACTTAAGGATCCCTTATCAGATGGGCCATTCCAAAGTCCTAGAACAGAAGGATGGTACATAAGACAATCAGGAAGAGATTACATAAGTTCAGATACACTGGCCTCACTTCTAGAAGATGCAGGCCGAGGGGACGGAGATGTCAAGAAAAGAGGACAGAAAAAAAAAAAAAAGTCAGCACCAAAAAGACTCAAAGTAACTACTCAGAATTGGGCACTTTCAAGTTGAAAAGGACTTCGATTTAACACCTTAATAGCTCCTACAACTGGGAGTTCACTATCTTAGGAGGCAATCCATTCCACTGCTTTCGGACCAACATTAGGTTCTTATATTCAATCAAAATCTTCTCTTCCTACAGAATCCACCTATTGGTTCTAGTTTCTGCCTCTTTCAACCACAAAGATGAGGTAGAAGCTCTCTTCACCAGTAACAATGTTTTCAGTTTTCAATGACAGTTCCTTTCCATTGCTCTCTTTTCTGGGCTAAACACCTGCACCCCCCTCCTCCCTTTTTTTTTCTCTCAAATATCCTGAACAAGTTCCAGCTGCCTCAAAGCAAAGAATGGCCATCTAGTACTCATAACAGGAAAGCACTTAAGATCAGTGGTATTCAAACAACAGTATGCAGAGGACACCTGAGGAGTACGTTCAAAATGTGGTTCCGACCTAGATTTTGAATCAGAGGTCTTATTCGAGACCTGCATTGTAAAGTACGCACCCGAGGGCATTTTAAAGCAGAGGTTGGGAGACTCATTTAGAGAAATACTGCCCTGTTTTACAAATAAGGAAACCGAGGCCCGACACAGGCAAAGGACTTGGCCCAGAATGCACAACTGGCTGTCGGCGGCAAAGTCTCCGATCCGAGTCTCTTACTCCCAAACCCAACTCTGTTCACCACGCTTCCGGGCCTCGACCTCTCCACTGGGGGCAAACTCATTAAAAGGACCTCCACATGAGAGAGGCAGACTCGAGTGGGAATCAGAAAGAGTGTCAGAGTGAGTCCCTGCCTGGAAAGCTTGTGGGAGCCTTTTCCCGTCTCGGGGCCTCAGTTTCCCCAAACTGTAATCTCTGGACGGAAGACCACAACACCAGCCTGAACTCCCTTCTGGGACGGAGGAGAGGAGGGCAGAGCCGGCTTGTTGTCTCTGCGCCCCTGGGCTCAAGTATCGCAGTCCGTAGGCCCGGTGAAGGCGGAACCTGGTCCCCTGCCCGCGTCCCTCAACCTTGACGGCCCCTGGCTACCGCCCCCAACCCCTCATGTACCTGCCTCTGCTCAGCTAACGCCGCCGAGGCCGCCCCAGCCTGTCCGTCCGTCGGCAGCCCAACCAGTCCCTCCACACGGTCAGCTTGTCCGACCAGACCTCGGACCCCTCCTACGCGGACTCTGGTCAGCTGACGCAGAACCGCCGCTCTCCGAGGAACTTCCGGCCACAACCGGAAAAGGTTGGTCCGCCGCGCTGTTCTCCGGCCCAGATACTGGGCTCTAAGGTTCCGCCTGCTGGCAGGAAGCGAAAAAACACTGGAGCCGTTTCGCAGCTTTCGGAAAGCCTAGGTCCGGGCAGGGAAAGGACCAGACAAGCTTGGGACATTTTTGTTGCACCAGAATGTGAGGATGATGAGAATCAGGATGATGGGACTATGTCAAAGGACATAGGAGCTAACTTGAAGAAGATCCCACTGGCCAAATCGGGGCAATTGGAGCATCAGAATACATAATGATAACAACAGAGTATAACTAACTGGATAAAATGGTAACCCTTGAGTCTTTATTGATGTAAAGAAGAGATAAATAAACAGGGCAGAAGGGAAATTCTTCCTTCTATTAGATTGCCAATTAACAAATATGATGGAGTTAGAAAATCAATAGAGTGGTAAAACTACAGGAACAGAATGTTTACACAGTAAAGGGTCTCCCATAAATTACATACTGATTACAAAGGGAAAATAGTCGTTTTACAGAGGTATTACCTCGCAGAACAAGGGAATCAAAATGATCAAAGTTAACATCACCAGTTATAGGCCAGGTAAAATAATGTGTCTCCTAGTAACATGTGCTGAGAAAGACACATCTCTCCTGTGGTATTGCTGTCAAAAATGCACCATCCCCAAGGGAAGAAAATGCATAACCCACATCATATCTCATGAGGAAGGATGACATATATCCAAATCCAGGACATTGTCAATATCCTGAAAGACAGAGAAAGGCTGAGGAACTGTTTTGATTTAAAGATGATTAAAGAGGCATGACAGCAAAATGTGGTGTGCAATTCTAAATTAGATCCTAGACTAGGAGGAGAGGAGACAGAATAGGTATAATGGACAATATTAGGACAAGTGACAAAATTTGAATATGCACTGTGGATGAGCTGTTAATATTTCTTGTATCAATGTTAAAATCTCTACATTTGATCATTGTATTGTGGTTATGTTAAGAGAACATCCTTCTTGTTAGGAAATATTCCCTAAAGTAGGGATAAACGGGCACAATGTCTCCAACTTAATTTTAAATGATTCAGAAGAAAATGCATATGTATATAAATAAAATGATTAAACAAATGAGGCAAAATGTAAACAAGTGGTGAATCTAGGTGAAGGGCATATGGGAGTTCCTTAAATAATTTTGCAACTTTAAGTTTGAAATGCCAGCTAAGGAAGGTTTCTTGCCACTCGGTTCTACGAGGATTGAATTACTAGCCACTACAGTTGCTGACCTTCACCACATCACAAAGGGAGTTCAGGGCGGAGAATAGCAATGAGGCATTCTGTGCTCTGGGAAAACAGGCCTTCGGATAGTTAGATATTTTCAGAAGAAAATTTTAGGAACCCAATTTCTTGCATCTTCCCATACTTAGAAAGACACTAAAATTGTTAACTGAGATACATGTTCCTTGTGACAAGCAGCAACCTTCTACTGAGATGTGTGCTTGATTGCACATACCCCTTCTCCAAAATCGCATGTATACCTGCCTCCCCTCTGCCCACCTCTTTGAGCAGTTCCTCAGAATTCTCTAACAGCCTGTGTCCCCCAGGGCTATAGTCCTTAGTAAGTTCCCAAATAAAACTGAAACTCACAGCTCTCATATCATGCATTTTTATTTCAGTCGACAGAAATGATATACAAATTAAAATTTACCCCCAAAATGAGGGGAATATCTGGGTCCTAGCCAATTTACTTATTTACCTATCAAACATTTATTTATGCACTAGGCCCTGGTGATGCAGTGAGAAACAAGACCCCATCTTTGCTTTCTTGCCATGGAATCACAAAACTAATGGGCTACTTAGTTTGATACTACTAATAGCCAGCAGTACTGACCTTACCCAAGCACACTCCACACACTGTTTCTTTTGTTCCTCACAGCAGCCTTATGAATGGTTTTGTTGATGATCTCCATTTTAGAAATGGGTAGAGTAAAACTTTTGAAAGTTTACGTAATTTTATCATTTAATAAAAAGTTTTCAGATCGCATGCTGATAGGTGGTGGAGCTGCAATTTACACCCAGGGGTTATTTCTCTGGAGATCTTAACACCCATCTTCATTGTTTCACTAATTCAACAAGCATCTATTAAGTGCCTACAATGATCCCAGGGACTGTCTTAGGGGTTGGGTCTGAGTAAGGGGTGAAGGTAGTAGATGAAATGAACTCATACATGAAATCCCTCGTCTGCCAGCCTTCTCCTCAGGTTCCCGTGGACAGGGAGTGACACAGAGGAGTTTCTAGTCTCACAAACCTAGATTTGAGTCCAGGCTCTAAGAAATAGAAAAGCAGCCCCTGATATCCAGGAGCTGACCTGACCCTCACAGGGAGGCCTTGGTGCCCTTCTGTTGAGCATAAAAATGTCACAGAACATCAACCTCAGACAAGACCACTCTGTGACTGATGGATCAGGACATTAACAAGACCTCCCGGTAATCACGTCTGAACCAGACAAAACAAGAGCATTGTCCAAACCACAAAGATGACCAAGCATTTCCCTACCCTGGCTCACATCTATGTGATCCCTAGATCGCTCCTGCTTCACCAGTTACAGCTTTCATCTCAGTCTAGGCTTCCTTCCTCCTGGATAAGATTTATCAACAGACTCGATCATCATCAACAGCATCCAATCCAGATGAAAACCCTGACTCCTTAAACCTTCCCCCAAATTACCTCACACAAGCCGAATCCTAAATGTCCTTTCTAAGACGAATGAGATGTCCCCTCATTCCCCATAGTTCACATCCCACCCTTCACTGTAACAAGTCAACTTGTTCAACCACGTGTGTGTTCCTCGTGGTCTTTGATTGGAAGGCATTGAAAGTGCCTGTGCTCACTGCCTACATTGACTTTAGACAGCAGTTTGACCTCCAGAAGCCTGTTTCCTCATCTGTTGAAATGGAAAGATTTATTCCAGAAGGTGGACATGAGGATATGGAACAGGCTTAGCACTGAGTGAGCTCTGGGTGTACTTTAAAAAATTCCTGCTTGAGCTACTACCTCCTTTGGAAAGTCACAGAGCACCGTTATTACGAAAAGATATTGAAGCCATCAGCTTCAGTTAAGACAAACTTGCTGATTATATTCTCCTTTGTTCTTTTCTTGGGTTCAGGAGGCCAACTGAAGGCGAGAGTTCAACTTTTCCTTTGTCAGGAATGAGGTCATTCTCATGGTCTCGTCTGGAAAGCAATAACCGCATTCCTAAAACTTTAAATGTTCAGGAACCAGCAATGTTTATTTCTTCATGTTCCTGCTATTAAAAACGTTCCCAAGAAATAACAGAATTGGAACTACCATACTTGGACGCACTTCAGCTTCAAAAACATAACAAGTAATATCTTCTCTGCTTAGCACACTAAGATACTTACAGACCCCAGAAGCCCTGTGGGTTATACTGCAGTTATACTGTTAGGACTCAGTGTGGATTTAATAGTATTTGATGCCTACAACAAGTTGTGCTAAATTAAAAAAAAATTCATTCTAGTGTGGGAAAATAAAATAAATAGAAATGTTCTGAATTCTTCTTCTGCTTGCTTTGAACATCCCCAGGGGTTCTTATTTTAATAGCCCTAACCTTCCTCCTGCTCCCTCACTTTCTCTCCCCTTACTCCTCTAATACTAATATTAACACTAATACTAATAATGGCAGCTATTTATTGAATGTTTAGTAATATACCACACACTGTGCTGTGCTAAGGGCTTTACGCAGTTTAATCCTCACCCCCAAATTCTGAAGCAAGTATTATTGCGTATGAGGTGCTAGAGGCTCAGAGAAGTTAAGCAACATACCCAAGGCCACACAGCAGGTAAGAATCAGATGCATTTGGAATTCACCTACAAAACCTACTCCTGTTAAAATGCTGCCTTGCCACCCTGGGCCAGAGTCTGTGAAGGGACAGAGGGAGGGATGGGGCTGGCAATAAGGAGAAGGCAGGGGCAAGGGGTGGTGGGAGTTCATGCAGAGGCAATCAGATCTTCTCCAGAGAGCAGAAGGGCGGGGTGGAGATTAGGAGCATAAGACAAGTGGGAGGCATTGCAGAGCCTCGGAGGGAGCGGGGACCTGAGTCAAGGGGTTTGGGGCGCCAGGAAGCTTGTATAGTGGGAAAGGGCAAGTGATTAGGGGGAAGAAAAGTGTGATTAAGGAATAAAATAAATACGTAAATAAACAAAGCTAATTACTCCCCCTCAAAAAAATAGTTCATCGAGGAAAGAATTATCG
This sequence comes from Camelus ferus, assembly GCF_009834535.1. Taxonomy (NCBI): domain Eukaryota; kingdom Metazoa; phylum Chordata; class Mammalia; order Artiodactyla; family Camelidae; genus Camelus; species Camelus ferus. The sequence continues at coordinate 13,092,661 of NC_045727.1, forward strand.
GCCATTTTACAGAGGAGGAATCTGAAGCTCAGAGAGGTGAAGGAATGTGACTAACGTCACACAGCAAAGAAGTAGCACTGAATTTTGTGCTTCCAAGTCCTGGAGGATGAGCTAGAAGTCAGGTTGCCAAATAAAATACAGGACACTCAATTAAATCTGAATTTTACATGAACAATGAATGGGACATATTTATACTAAAAATTAATTGTTGTTTATCTAAAATTCAAGTTTAAATTGATGACTTATTTTCTTGCTAATCGAGCAATCCTAGAGAGAGGGGATGCTCATGGCCACGACAGTGAGAACTGGCGGAGGCCAGGACTGTGAGGTCCAGGAGAGAAGTTTGAGTGACACGGTGACCCCCTCTCATGTGTGAGGAGAAGGCCCAGGCACCAAGGTCAACTGTTTCCTGCCACCTCCTACCTGGCCACTAGGAGGCAGCCGAGGTCTGCACAGCTCCTGGTGGTGTGACTGGAAACTCCCAGGGATTGGAGGCAACGAAGACCTAAAGGGACCAAGCTCCTTAGACTCTCAATTTTCCCCCACGTTGCACCCCATCTGTTCACCTCTAGCCCCTTCCACCTCAGGAAATCGCCCCATCCTTTGTCCACCCAGGATCAGATCAGAAACCTGCAAATTTTTTTCTTCCTGAAGACTAGATACAATTTGCATAAACAAAAAAGTCTGAAGTCTTCAGTTACATGAATTTTTACCTATGAACTCACCTGTGTAAACACCACACAGGTCAAGATACAGAGCGCTGTTCAATACAGTTGTCTCTATCCTCATGTGGCTACTGAGCGCTTGAAATGTGAGATGTGCAGTGAATATAAAATACACACCGATTTCAAGGACTTAGTATGAAAAAAGAATGTAAAATAGTTCATTAATAATTTTAAAATCTTGATCATATGCTGAAATAATGCTTTGCACATGGATTACATAAATATATCGTTAAAATTAATTTCACCCGTTTCTTTCATTTTTTAAACTGTGGCTAGAAATTTTTAAGTTGCATTTATGGCTTGCATTAGAGTTTATTGTTCAGCACTGGTGTAGACAGAAAATGATTTATTTACCTGTAAAATAGGGACTCGAAGTGTGGAATCATTGGCTGATGTTTACACTGCCCATTGGCAGCAGAGTGGTACAGAATATTGGGTCAGACTGAACCCTGAGCCCATGACTCCCACAGTACCTGCCCCCTAAACCCCCCTGGCCTGAATGGACTGCCACTTGACCTCTTTCAGTGACATACATCTTTGAGATGTCAATCAATCCTCAGTGGGGACCTAAAGTACATTCGCCCGTCCTGGGTGTTGGGGAGGAGGGCTTCCTGGAGGAGGTGACTCAACCAACACTTATAGGAACAAGCCCAGGTGAAGAGGAAAATACTTTAGGTAAAGGGAACAGCCTGGTGATTGAAGAAATGAATTTGCTCTGCGTGGCTGGAGCAGAGAAGTGGGGATCTGGTGAGGTCAGCTGGGCCCAGATCCTGCAGGTCATGACAGGCTTTAAAGGCCAGAGAGGATCAGGGGACAAACCTGGCCAGGCTTGTGTTTTAGAAAGATCAGTCCTGCTGCTGCTGCTGTTTGGAAAATTCTTATTCTGAGAGAGAAAACGAGAGCCAGGGAGGCAAAGAGCAGCCCTCCAGAATCTGCAGCAGCTTTGGAGGGGAGGCTACTGTCTTCCTGGGCAACTTCCAACCAATGACTGGGCACAGCCAGGGCGCTAGGGTCTGGCCATTTCTGCCCAACTGGGGCTCTTCGATGGGCAGTCTTAGCCCCAGAGCTCCCTGCTGACTGGCTGAGACGTTCTCAGAGCAGCACTGCGGTGTGAGGCTCTTCTTCTCCAGAACCTGCTCTCCGTCTCCTCTCTCCCCTAGATGTCAGACCCGCAGCAGCCTGGAGGCTTTCCCTGCCCAGTCCTGCTTCTTCTCCCTTTATCATTCACAGGTATTTCCTCCAATAAATCCCTTGCACTTCTAACTTCTTCAGGATGGCAGCTTCCTAGGGGACCCAACTGACAGCCAGGCCCGAGTTCCTCTGGGCTGCCAGACCCCTTACCCCCAGGGGATGCCTTCCCTCTCCATCTGCTGACTTGAGCATCCTCTGTCCCCCTTCCCCTCCTTTCTCTGTCCAGGGCCTTGCCCTGTGCCTGTCACATAGTAGACTCTCAGTAACCATTTGTTTTTGAACAAACACAGAATGCTCTGGAGCTAGGCACTGCCTGCACCATTCTCCTGGCACAGAGAGCTGCAGGGAGCCCTCGGGTGGCAGGTGGCGGGGGGCAGGAGGGCCAGCTCCAAGGGGCGGAGAGACGTCATCCCTCAGGCAGTGGGGAGGAAGGCCCTGATATGGGGAGGTTCTCGGGGAGCTGAGACTCTCCCAGGGCCAGGGGTGGCCCTCCCCACAGGCCAGGAGGCACCTAACCTGGCTTCTCCCCTGACCTGCTGCGACGCCCAGCAAGTCACCTCTCTTCGGGGGTCTCACTCCATCCATCTCCACAATGGTATGATAAGCCTTGCCCTGCCTGTATCCCCAGGGAGGGACAGGGGTTGTGAGTGTCAGATGAGGTCATGGCTGGGAAAATGTGAACAGGAAAAGGCAGGGTTCACTGGGTCCTGGGTCAGGGTGTGGAGGAGGAGAGAGACAGGAAGGGAGGAAGAGAAAAGAATTAGGAGAGGGAGAGACACATGTGTGCACGTGTGTACACACACAAAGGAACAAAGAACAGAGTAAAACACGAGATAGAGGAAGAGGAAATGAATGAGAGAGAGAGACAGTAAAGGAAGGGCCTCAGGGAAAAACTGTAAAGAGGAACAGAGGAGAGAAAGAGAAAGGCAGAAAGAAATGGAGGGAGGGAATGAGATGGGGCATCTTGCAGACAGAGAAAGGTGGAGAGACGGAGGCATGGGGGAGACAGAAAGAAATTATCAGAATCAGAGTCAGAGAGGGAAAGAGACTAAGACTGCGAGGAATGAGAGAGGAGCCTGAAGGAGACAAAGTTCTGGGGACGGACAGAGACCTGCAGGGATAAACAGTAGAAAGGGCGGGAGGAGGGAAGACCTTCTCTCCCGACCACCACCCCATGCTCCCCACTGTGCACCCAGCTGGGGTGGGGACCCAGAGGAAAGCCTCGGGCCCCCTCTGTCTGAAGGGCCAACTGGTCCCGTCCTGTCCTGTTGGTTTGGCTCCTAGTAGCCTCCGCTCCCAGGCAGCTGAGGGGTGCCTGGGTGGGAGGCAGGGCTCCTGTAGGCTGACTGACGTGGCTGCCGCTTAATCTGAAGGGAAAACCAAGTGACACCCTCCCTCGAGGCCTAGGCAGGCCCCGGCCTGCCTCCATTTGGGGCCCAGACAGGAAGAGACATCAAAGGTCAGCTCCACTGTACAGAGGAGGAAACTGAGGCCCAAAGAGACAGGAACAAACCTGCAGTCACATAGCCAGGTGGTGGCCTAACCAGGACTAGCTGTCTCAGATGCTGTGGCCCCAAAACCTTTGGGACGTGCTTTCTCCTGGGGACACTGAGTCCAGCCCAGGGGTGTCCTGAGCCTTCAGGGACAGTGTTACGGATGCCAATATCTTGCAAAGTGACTGCTGTGATTATGCCCATGATGTAGATGAGGAGACTGGGGCTCAGAGAAGTTAAGACTTCTAAGCCTGAGGTCACACAGTGCCAGGACCTAAGCTAGGTCTGTCTGACCTTGAAAGTTAGGTTCCTGCCATGGTACCTCCCAGCCTCCCCAGGTTGTCACCCACAGGGAAGGGCTCTGTCACATGGAAAAGGAGGGCAGAGGTGGGTGGCAGTTCCTACAGCTGGAGAAAGTTACCAGCATGATGGTTTCCAAACATCAGAATTCTTCCCAGAGGGACCCACCTTTGTTCATTCTCTGCCTTTGGGAAGCCCAGGTGGCCCTCCCCTTCCGGCCACCACTCACTCTACCCAACACCCTCCTTCCCAGCCTCTGGAGAGAAGGAGTTTGGCTCCTGGGCTACCCTCCCCCTCTCTCCCTTCTCTTCATTGTCCCAAGCCGTGACCTTTGGAGCCACAGGCCCAGGCCGGTGCTGAAGCCACAGAGACGGGTCTTCTTCACCCTGCACAGGGAGCTCCCCTTCCCCAGCTCTGCGCTTGGCTCTGCCTCAGTGGGGCTTATCTTCCTGGAGGAGACTCAGATGGAGATTGGGAGGATGCTGGGGGAGCAGTAGGTTGATGGGCACGACAGACAGACGAGATACTATTCCAGCCAGCCCTGACCTCTCATAAAAGCCCCCCAAGAGCTGCACTCCCAGCCTCAAAGCCCTCCCCAGCTGGAGCCCAACTGTCACCTGAGGTTCCCTCACCCTCACTGGTGCTCAGTTTCTTGATCTGCACTTGGGTTCTAAGTACCCGACCTTGCTGGATGGCTAGAAGTTGAATAATACATCAGCTTTGAGACACAGGAACATCTGCTGGGTGTAGCTCCTCCCTGATGGAGAGAGCCACACACTGTATCTCTTGAGGGACACATGATGCCTGCTGTGTCTCCCCCCAAACCCCCGCCATAGTGGCTACAGTCCGAGGATGGAGGAGGCTGCAGACCCAGCCCCCTGGGCCACCTTTGTTCCTCTGGGGACCACAGGCCCTTCAAGCCCAGAGCATCAGCACTGTCCTCTGTTGCTCCCAAGCCTGCACTGACTGTGTCTTCACCATCTATAAGACCAGGAAGGCAGCTGCTGTGCCAGGCCCTTACTCGGAGTCCCAGGAAGTGGGAAGCCCTGCGGCATTGCCCCCTGAACATGCTGATTGCCTTTCTGAGAACCAAGATTGGGCAGGGGAAGCAACCTAGGTGGCCAGGGGATGGACGCCCCCTTTCCCAGAACCCTCAGAGCTCTTGGGGGGCAGGGTGGCCACAGAGTCCCAGCCCTGCCCTCATCTCTTTACCCAGCTTTGGCTGAGACTCATGGCCCTCTGCCAACTTCACGGAGGTGGGTGTGGTGGCCACCTCTTGGGTGGGGGGATAAGGACCAATTCTGGGAGCCTCTTCGGACCCTCTGAACCCCCCTCTTCCCTCCTCAAAGAGATGCAGATCCCCCTCCTGGCCCTCGCCCCCAGGGCCCAGGGCTTTGGTTCCTGCGTCCCCATCCAGGCAGGGCTGGCGGCAGGTGACTGGAAGGCGTGGAGAAAGGCAGGCCGAGTGGGGGCGTGGGCCCCGGCAAGTGCACTCCTTGGCCAATCAGCAGGCTGCCCAGCCGGTGGATTCAGTTACAAGCCCCAGATCACCCCATACTCCAGCCTCCTTCCTTCTCCTCCCAAACCTCCATTCATTGGCCCTGCTGCACTGGCTCGGCTGGGCGCCGTTTCCACTCAGCTGCTGAGCTGCTGCCCTGTGGGTAGGCTTCACGGGGGCTTTGTCTGATTGGGCTAGGCCAGGGTGGAATGGGGGTTCTGGTGATGCTGTTGGAGGTGCTGAGCTTCCTGGGGGTGGCTCTGGGGAGCCTCCCTGCCCTCCACTGGGACAGCACCTCCTGCCACTTGGCCAACCCCATCTCCGGCAGCCCCTTGGGGTCCCTTAGCTTCCTGGGTAAGAATGCGCAGGGCCTGGCCCTGTTCCATGCCCGCTGGGATGGGCACGGGAAGCTGCAGGTGTGCAGCCAGGAGGATGAGCCAGAGCTCACTGCAGCCTTCAGTGCCCTTTGTGCTGATGAGATCACTCGGGGCTCCTTCATCCACACCCCTGGACCTGAGCTGCAGAGAGCCCTGGCCAGCCTTCAGAGTCAGTGGGAGGCCTGCCGAGGGTCTGCCAAGAGTCCAGCAGGGGCCAGAGAGAAGCGAGCAGCAGGGCAGAGTGGCACATCTGGCATAGGGCACCAGCGGGTGAAGAGGGGCTGGACCATGCCTGGCACACTGTGGTGTGGAGTCGGGGACTCCGCCGGGAACTCATCGGAACTGGGTGAGCCATGGGGGTGTGGACTGGGGTGCTGGCTGGGGAGGACGTGCAGACTTTAGCCCTGGCACCCGCTCTCCCAGGCTGTGTGTCCTGAGGAAGTGACTTAACCACTCTGAACCTCAGTTTCCTTGTCTGAAAAGTGGGGATGACCATAAATCTCATCATAAGATGCCAAAATGAGATTTTAGATGGGAAATGTCCTACTCAAACCTGGGAGTCCTCATTAATCACCATCCCAGGGAGGGGCAGGCTGAGGTGGGTCCAGGGTCAGCTGAGCCAAAGAGCCATTACTCGAGAGGAGGTGTTACGGGCACAGGGTGCCCAGTGGAGTGGACGCAAAGACCCAAAGGCCTAGGTTCAAATTACAGCTCCGCACATCCAAACTGAACAAGCCACTTCCCCACTCTGAACTGTACAATTAAAGCAACACCTCCCTCCCAGGGCTGTGGTGCACTTGGGTGTGGGAAGTGCTAGGCATTTAGGAGATGCTCAGTAAAGGGTGTTATTATTTAGCGGTTGAAAAACACGGATGGCTTTTTTGCATCCTCGGTGCGGCTGTCTGTGCGTATGCATGGAGCACTGGGTGGGGGGACTTGGCACCTGAGCTGGAGCAGGTTGGCATCCTGACAACGCCTCATCGTGCCAGTGAGGTTACTCCCTGCTGTCTGCCATTCCATTCCACACACATTCATAACTTTGGAGTTTTTTGGGGGGTGTGAGCCCGAGAACTCAGGAAGATCTTTCTGTAGGCAAGGGCTCCCGGGTGGGTTGTCTGGCACTTGGAGTCGCCCAGTAGAGGCTGAGCCTGGGTGTTCCTTTCAAGCTTTGAAACTGTGAGAATCCCACAGAGGGAGGCCTGAGGCCAACCACAGCATCTGTGTCAGGGCTGGGGCGAGAACCAGGTCTCTGCTCCCGACACCAGGTGAGCACGGCTGGTGTGTGGTGCCCAGGACCCTCCTGAGCTGGTGCCCACTCCACTCCCTGCAGGGGTCTTCCAGGGCCCAGATCTCTGCTGCCGGGAACATGACCACTGCCCACAGAACGTCTCGCCCTTCCAGTACAACTATGGCATCCGAAACTACCGATTCCACACTGTCTCCCACTGTGACTGTGATGCCAGGTCGGTGGTGGGCAGGGAGGGCTGGGGCCCAAGATGGGGTTACCCAGTTCCTGGGTGCAGAGATTGGGATTCCAGAGAATGCTAAAGGACCAGCCAGCCAGACCCTACTGTGCAGTGGGAAAGCTGAGGCCTGAGAGGAGAGGGGACTCTTGGACCCCAAGTCACCTGGCTGGTAGTGACCAGGTGGCTTGGGAGAGGAGCCAGCTAGCCCTCTGTGGTCCAGGGACCTGAGTGCCTGCTCTGGGGCAGATTCCAGCAGTGCCTGCAGAACCAGCAGGACTCCATCTCCGACATCGTGGGCATGGCCTTCTTCAACGTGCTGGCGATCCCTTGCTTCGTGCTGGAGGAGCAGGAGGCCTGTGTGGCGTGGTACTGGTGGGGCGGGTATGTGGCTGCGCCTTTTGAGCCCCTTCCCAGCCAGAGGGGGACCTGGGGCTCCAAGCCTGGGATGGAGGGAGGCCTGAACATATGTCTGTCCTCCAGGGAATGTGCATCATCCTCCCTGTCCTCTCCTCAGGGCAGGGGGATGCAGATCCTCCCTGGGTGCCCTGCATGACCTAGTAGGATGTGGGATGAGAGATGGGACTGGCAGAGCCCCAGCCTCCATAGAGATGAGCCCCGGGACTTCTGGGAGGGAGGATTCTGGGTTGCCAATTGCCACCATGTTCCACCTCCCAGGTGTAGAACGTATGGCTCTGTACCTCTCGCTCGCCTCCAGCCCAGTACCATCTACAATGCCTCCTGGAGCTCCTCTACCACCCCCTTGACCCCCAGCACCCAGAACCCAGCCCCCAGCAAGCCTCGGCGGATGCAGCGGGAAGAGTCCAAGCACCCCAGCAAAGCCAACACCACAGCCCTTCAGGCCCCTGTGACCTCGCATGGGCCTGATATGGCACCTATGGCCCAGCTGAAGGTCACACATACAGGCCTCCAGGAAACATGGCAGGGCCTAAAACCTCAGGGTGAGCTCAGAACCTAACCTTGGGGGTTCCTGATATGAGGAGTTGTCCCTGCCTTTGTGCAGGGCCAGAGGACTCTGTGTTGTTTCCTTTCCTGCTCTGAACTCCTTCCAGGGTCTCCCAACCTCTCCCACCGAATCACGATGCAGCCAGAGGGATTTTCTTAAGCTCCAAACTTGGCCATGGCTCTCCTCACTGAGCCCCCATTGCAATGTCCCAACACCCAGAGGTCCTCGGGTGCTGGTCCTACAGACCCTACTTCCCAGTCAAATCTCCAGTTTCACCAACTTCATTTGATTCTTCTAAAGCAGCTTTCTCTCTCCCACCTCTGGGCCTTTGCACATGCTGTTCCTGCCACCGGGAGCGCTCTCCCTGACTCTTCCTCTCTCATAGCCTCTGCCTTCTTTTCTGACCACTCTGGGCTTCCCCCGTGGTGATGCTGCTGCTGTGTGTGTGTATGTGTCCCATACGTGAGGCACTCTGAGGGCACAAAGGGCATGAGATGGAGGGACACCACGTGTGAGACTGAGCATATGTGCTGAATGGCAGGGGCATCGGTGGGGCCTCACTGGGTGATGGGGCTCCCCTCACCACCACACCTGTCCCCAGGTGCCCGCCAGGCCTGCCGTGGCTTCCGCTGTTTGGACCAGTGTGAGCATCAGATCGGGCCCCAGGAGACCAAATTCCAGCTGTTCAATAGTGCCCATGAACCCCTCTTCCACTGCAACTGCACATGCCGGTGAGGACGGCTTGGACCCGGGGGTGGGCTGCCTTCTGCCAGGCACTGGGAAGGGACACCTGGCTGGCGAGGCCCTGCCCCAGCCTGAGTCTGCTTCTGTCCTCAGCCTGGCACGCTTCCTGAGTCTCCACAGCCCACCTGCAGGTGCCAGTGTGCTTTGGGAGCTGCTGGGCATGACTTGTTTCAAGCTGGTCCTGCCACCCGACTGTGCTGAGGGCAAAGGGTAAGTGACAGCAGAGCCAGGAGGGATGGGGGATTCCCCTGAGGAGAGGTGCCTAGACTCCCTTCGTGAACCTCAGGCCGAGGGGGTGGGGGAGGGGATCAGGGGACCTCTGAGCTCCACTGTCAGCCCTGGGTTCAGCTCTGCAGTTGGCGCATGTAGGTGGCATCTCGACTCTGTCACTTACATCCTGTGTGACCTTGCAAGTTGAATCACCTCTCCACATCTCTGCATCCTTACCCGTAAAATGGGGGTAGAAGCCAAGGAAATAGCAGATGTGATATGCACAGGCCAAGGCCTGCAGGACACAGAGTAAAACACTTGCATTAACTCTTGCTCCTAATCCACAATCTCATTTCCATTCTAATTCTCAAAGCCACTCCCTTGTTACTTCTCCTGTTTCACAGGTTGGGAAATCAAGGCCCAGACTGGCCTGGGTTTCTGCAGAACCTGGGCTTCTGGATGCCAGCTTAGGTTTATTCTGCCTCATTGGAGGGATAACCCACCCTGCCCTGCTCCTCTCTGGGTCCTGGTCACCCTGTATGCAGAGTAGCGTGGGATTCTCGGCAGTCGTGACCTCCTGCCCCACTTTTCTTTCCCCACAGCTGTTCCAGGGACCTTAGGGCCATCAAGGTGTCAACTCGGCACTTGCAGCGACTTCAGCAGAGGCGGGTTCAGCTCCAGGGTACAGGCACAGACAACGGGCAGGCATGGCCTTCAGAGCACCCAAGGGCCCCTGTGTCATTCCATGACCGGTGCCTGCAGCTGACCCAGGCAGCCGGAGGATCTGAGGGGCAGCTCAAATCCCAGAACCAGTGACCTCAGTTCCAGCTCTCCTGGGTCCCAGACTGGACCTCACCTCTGGGTTTGCCAGGCCCTGGAGGTCTCGACCTCTCCATGTGTTAGACTGAAGCATGGCGTGGACTCTTGTGAACAGTCAGGAAGCTGTATGGAGAGGGTAGGGGACCAAGGTCCAAATGCTGGACCACATTTCCTGCTCTGCTGGGTGATCTTGGGCTGGTGATGCAACCTCTCTGTGCTTGGATATGGTATTCAGGAGGCTCATTCTGCTGCCCTGGGCTGGGGCCTTCCCAGGGAACTTCACATCCAGATGGGAATGGGGAGGGAATAACTTATTGCAGCAGCCACAGCAGGTACCAGGAGGAGGTACACATATGTCCACGTTGTGAAATTAATTCATATCTCAAGGACTTGCCGGGGGAGGGGGGGCTCAGTGCCTGCCTTCTGAGGCTGGGGGCAGCAGTGGGGAATAAGGGATGTCACAGAAGTACCTGTGTCTGAATCCAGAATGGGGGGCAGGGCTAGAGAGGGGCTTCCCAACTCCCCTCCTCCCCAGGGGACCCTTTCTCTTAACAGCTGCTATGCCCTTCCTGGCCCAACCCTGGCCCATTCTTTCTGCCCGAAACCTAACTTCAGATCTCCCCTGTGCCTTTGAGCAAGAGACCTCCTTCTCCTGCTCTGAGCCTTAGTTTCCTCCTCTGAAAAAGGGGAGTGTAAACAGGACCTACCTCATAGGGTTGTTGAGGATTAAATGAACCAGTACCTGGACAGCACTTAGCACCTCGTTAATGGCCCCTCCCTCCAACACACAGGCAAACTGGGCTTAGGTGTCTGATTTACAAAGGCTACCAGAATCTCTTGGAGGCCTGTTTACTCACCTGTGAAATGGGGCTAAGAACTGTACTGAAAACACCACAATTCAGGGTTGTGGTGCAGATTAAAGGAGATGGCTTGTGGAACGTGTACAGCTGGTGCCTGGTAACTGTTGGATCTGCCATCCTCTTGCCTCTTGGGCCCCTCCCTCTGACCGCCCCCACCCCAGACTGCTAACAAGTGAAGAAGGAGTCGGGAGTGAGCCTGGAGAATTTAATTCCTAATTGACGACCTCCAGGTTTGCTCCCCCCATCCCAGATGGGAGCCTGGATAGGGCTTTGCTGATTGTCACAGATGAGGTGCCGGGACCAAGTTTGGGGGACCCCAGCTGGCCACCTCTGGCCAGAACAGAGTGGCAGGTGCACATAAAGATGGAGCAGCAGCAGGGGGGAGACAGGTGGGTTTGCAGAAGATTGGGGCAGAGTGGGGGCCACCTGGGCCCTCCTGCCCCCACCACCCTCAGGGCCCCAGGCCCCCTTCCTCCAGTCCCTGCTGACCTTAGGGGCTGGGAGATAGGCTGTCAGGGGTGGGGGCCTTCCGATCGGGTCCCCAGGAGCCACCACCTCCGGGGTCTACAGTCTCTAAGCGCAAGGCAGGCAGCAAGCCTAGGTTTCGAGGTACGGATGGTGGGAAGGCCCAGGGGCCAGGCAGCCCAGGGGTCCCCTCCTCACTGCTGCCCCGGCTACCACCGTCGCTGCCCCTGTCTGGAGCCACCCTGGGCAGGCGGCGGCTCTGGGGCGAGGGGCTTCGGCTGGTGCCTCTGCGCTCGCGGGACGAGGGCCGCAGGGCGAGGCCAGGGAAGCGGGCCAGGCCAGGGCTGCGGCTACGGTGCCGCTTGGACTTGCCAGGGCTGGGGCTGCGGGACTTGGGGGCAAGTAGCTCCAGGGTGCTGTCATCCTCATCCTCCGAACTGGCACCTGAGCTGTCTGTGCTGCTGCTGGCCAGCTCCAAGGTAGGCAGTGAGATCTAGGGGGACCACCCCAGGCTGGTCACTGGGGTGCGTCTCTCCCCAACAAGCCATGAGGCCTCTGGGAACCACTCCCTCCTTCCCCCTTGGCAGACCCAGAAAGGTCAGAGTGCAGAACGTAGAGGCCGTGGCATTTGAATAGAGTCTTTTGGCACCCCCAACCCTGCAGCCTGGCCTTCTCACCTGGAAGGGCTCGGTGACGCCAATGAGGATGCTGTGGGTGTGGCTATAATAGCCCAGGATGAAGTCACCGTGGCCCTTGGGCAGCGACTCTTCACTGAATGTCACCTAGTGGGTCCAGGGGGTTAGGCCCAGGTTAGGGTGAAGGAGGCAGCCTCAGGACCCATCAAGCTGGGACCTGAGTCCCCAAGGGCAATGGGGACTTCCTCCCACTCTCCCCACTCCACCCCCTTAAGTACCTGGTAGGTATTCCCATCCACGTCCTCATGTTTGGTCCACACATAAGCCACATAGTCCTTGCAGTGGCGGAAACCCACCTGGGGCGAGAGGAATCAAGGTCATGACCCCTAACACCTGACCCCAGCAGCCTCCCAATGTGGCATCAAACCCTGGAGAAACCAGTGATCCCACGTGGGGGTCTGGTCGTCCCTTCAGGCCCTTCCTTCCCAAGTCACTGACAGCCCCACCCCACGTGCCCTTCTTACCCGGTACAAGCCGATCCAGTCCCAGGAGCTGCGAGCAAAAACCGTTTCTATGCGGTACCTCGCCACAGCCTGCTCCGGCCGCACCCACTCGTCTGCCACCTCCAGCCGCACCAGCGGCATGTCATCCCTGAAGGCAAACTGCCCAGGGGCAGGCGACAATATCAGGTGAGACCCTCTAGTATTCCATGCACCTAGAGCCCTTGGGCCTGAGTCAGCACAAATCAGCTGAGATGAAGGGTATTTGAAGCCACTGCACAGACCAGGAAACAGGAAGAACAGGTCTAGGATAAATGTCAGGCTTCCTGCCTCCCAGCTCAGGGCTCTTTCTGCCCTTAGCCTCCTTAGGGAGTGAGTGAGAACCCAGCTTTGAAGCTCAGTAGACCATGGGTTTAGCCCTGGCTCTGCCATTGACAGGCAGTGTGACCCTGTATGAGTTTCTTGACCTCTCTGAACACCAAGGCTCCTGTCTGTAAACTCTGATGATCTTATTTAACTCTTGGGGTTGTTCTGCAGATTCAGTGAGACACCATATAAAGCATCTCATAAATGTCCCAGTATGCAGTAGGTACTTAATGAATGATTTGCCTATATACCAGTGAAGGAGACAGGTAAAGTCCCATGAAGCACTAGATATTCTGGGCTAAACTGAATACCCCTGAGCAGGCAAGAAGAGACCTGGATAGATGGCTGGAGAGCTTCCAGGCTCTGCTACTAACTTCTTTCATGACCTCAGATAAGCCCCTAGCCACCCTAAGTAAGACTCAGTTTCCCCACCTATACTGAGAGACCACTATTAACCTTGTTTGTTCTCAGTCCATGAAGACAAATTATAACCATAAATATCCTCCTACAGAGTCACCCCAGGCTGATCAGGGGTCACCATGTGGGTGGGGTTGCTAGAGTGGCAGGTGGCCACTTTTGTCCCTGAGGGGAGGACTCAGATAGTGCCAGCCTCAGGCTTTTATCTGTTTCCCTGTTTATCTGGTTTCAAGTTTCCCTCCCTCCTTGGCTTCTAAGCCAAGCTACTCCAGAAGGAACTAGCACATCCTCTCCCTGCCCCTGGGTTCGTGACTGCAGATCTGGTCAGAGTGGGCTCTTGGAAATATCCTCATGGCCTCCTGGGCTCAAAACCCCTGCTAAGCACTGTTCTGTGTTGCTCTGGGTAACAGATTTAAGTTCTCTGAGCCTCCGTTTCCCTTATCAGGAAACTGGGAGAATTTGGACATCTCAGGGTCTACCAAGGCATTCAGAGGGATGGCATATGTGAAGCACCCCATACCAGACCTGACTGTACTCAACAAGTAACATTTTACAAGGGATAGAGTCCTAGACAAGGAGGGAAGGACAGGTGCCCAAAAGGAGTGATTCTCAAGGTGAGGTTCCTAACTGGGGGTTAAACCTCACACCTAAGGCTTTTACCAAAGGTCACAGGAGGCTAGACATGGGCAGATTTCCATTCCCAGCTGAGGATATTGGCCACTGTCCCGCTGACTGACCACATGACAAAGTTAGCAGGGAAAACATTCTCTGACTTGCTGGGCTCCCTCTTATCAGATCAAGAGAACCTGGAGAGCCCAGAGTTGGGTTTCAGGGCTGGAAAATGGGATCTACCCCAGTCTGCTGCTAAACCGGCATATGACTTGGGGAAAATGCCTACCCCACTAGGGGCCTCCATGTCCCCAGAAAAAAAAAACAGAGATTTGGACTATCTGGTCTCTCAGGTCCAGTTCTGACATTCTTGGATATCCCCTTTTTATTTTGGCAACTAGGGACCTCAATCCTAAACAAAATGCTAAATTTTATCGTAACTATTTAGAGTTTAGTTTTGTGGGGTTTTTTATATCTCTACTTCACCTCCCTACCACATATGGTAAGATGATAAATAAATAATAAATGAATATGAATGAATGCTACATAGGGTTTGAGGAACTATTTTGAGTTTGTTGGTCTTACTATATATGTGAATTTTTAAAATGTCTTGGTGAATTTTAGCATTTTTTGATGTGCACATGTGCATATATATTGACTGTTCTAAAGCTATACTAATGGCTTTTCTAATGTAGAAAAATTGTTCTGGACAACTTTAACTGATAAAGGTTAAAACAGATACTAAAAAATGATAATGATAATGATTAAATCTCATATTTACATACCTTTTTGTTGGTATGTAAAACACTCACAATATATATGTGAATTTTAACACAAGTTTCCCTAAGACTTTCTCAAAATGAGGGAGTTCAAGATGAATGGAAAAGGCATGGCCTCTTAAAAGGACTAGCCTGGGTTCAAATCCTAACTCTTCCCTTTACTAGCTGTGTGACCCTGGTCGAGTGATGCTGTGTCTCTGAGCCTCAGTTTCCTCATCTGAAAATGGAGATTATAACCCCACTCCCAGTCTGCTATGACAAGTGGGTTCTTCTGAGGGCGGGTACAAGGGGTTACCGGTGGGTAGGGGGATGCTGAGCCAGGCTGGGGGATGTCACGAGGGGAGGATGAGGCCAGGACTCACAGTGTAGGACTGAACTGGGCAGCCACCGGCTTGTGGTCGCTGACTGTGTATTCCATGTGGCTGCGGTAGCTGTGCTGGGTCACCTGGAGCCGGTGGCTCTCCCGTCCTGAGGGACTGGGACCTCCACCTGGAGCCTTGACCTTCCACAGGATACGGTCTGTCCAGGCAGGCTTCCGTTTCTTGGCACTATGATGGGCAGGGGTAGCCTGAGTATCAGTGGCTGGGGATCAAGGCATAGCTCCTGACCTTGCCTCTTGCCCCTCTTTCCTGTCTCCCTCATCCCGAAGCCCATGCTCTCACCTCTCATCCCAGTGCTGAGCTCACCTGGTATCATATTTGTTAGTACCCACGTCAAACTTGAAGGTGGGTGCAAAGTTGAGGGGCCCCTCCTGGAAGCCTTTCAGGATGGGCCAAGTGTTCTTGGCCATGTTGAGCTGTGAGAGTCCAGAAGCGCAGAATTGGACAAGAGCTTGGGCAGGGCGGGTGAGGGCAAGGACTACAGCCTAGGGTGCGGGTAGTCTGGGGCATGCTCAGTGTGCTGGACGGCTTGGGGTGCAGGCTGGGATTCCCCCACCTGGTCTTTCTCCCAGAGCTGGTGGAGCTGCTCGCTGTCGATGGCAAACTTGACAAAGTGCAGATCGTAGCTCTCAATGCGGAAGTTCAGGTCCCCAAACCAGAAGACAAGGCTATTCAGGGGTGGGGGATCAGCAGGGTCCGTGGGGTGAAGAGACCAACTGGGATCCTTCTCTGCCCCCATCCAACCCTACGGCACTGGCTGCTCCTAGCCATCACGCAGTGGGTGGGTGGGTGGGTGTGTTGCGGCAGAGCCTCCAGCGCACCACAGAGCAGCAGCGAGGAAAGTTAAGTTCCGACCTCCAGCAAGGCCCAGCCCCTCAGCAAAGTTCAGGCTGCAGGCTCAGCCTCCCCATCAAACTTACCAGCACTCCAGATCTTAGATGCAGTTTGAGTGGTCTCCATCCCCATAAGCCCCGTCTCTCCCCACAAGGTTTATCAGCTTTGACTCTGAGGCCCACCCCTCCTTCACCAGCCCCTCCCAACTCCATTTGGTCCCGCCCCGGGCCCATACTCGTGATCCAGGATGCCTTGAGCTCCAGGCCCCTGGAATTGCTGAAGGCTGAGGATGGTCTGGAAGTTGTCCTTGCGCTGCTCGGCTTTATCCATGTGGGCCGGCAGGTGGCAGTTCAGGAAGCACAGCATGTGCCCAAAGGCCGCCAGGCGCACACTCACTCCACCCTTGTTGCCCTTGGAAGACAGGGTTGGGCGGATCATGGGCGGGGCCTAGGTAAGGAGGTGTGGCATGGGCGGTGCTTTTTGTGGGCGTGGCCAGTGGGTGAGGCTCAGAGCTGGTGGAGGCTAGGAGAGGGGTGGGTTCTAGGAAAGGAGTGGAACACTAGGATGCAATGGGGACAAAAAAGGGCGGGGTCTAGAAAATGGGGCGGGATGGGGTGGGGAGGGGTAAGGGGTGGAGCTTGGGGACGGGACATTGATAACGCTGCGGGCCGGGGGACTAACCTACATACTCCTTAGGGCCCTCTCCCCTCTGGGCCGCTCCCATGCTCACCCAATAGCCACCCAGGCCAGTGCGTGTGCAATCGGTCTGCACGTTCCTCAGGAAGGGCAGGTGGTAGTACTTGGCGAACAGCAGCAGGATGACACCCTGCATGCGCACAGTACTCACCTGCAGCGGAGGCGGGAGGAGGCTGAGGGACAGGACACTGACTCCCCCGTCACGCCCTCGCCTTTTCCCGCCCACAAGGTCTGCTCCTCCATCCTCCCATTTCATGGACCCGTCAACAGAGGCCCAGCGGGCCCCACAGTGAATCAAGGCAGACCTAGGGCTGGGCATCCAGGAGGTATCTGCCTGCCTGGGGGGGGGGGGTGAGGGGGGCGTTACCAGCACGAAGTTGAAGGGTCCCAGTGCGTCCATGAAGAGCTCGCTCCACTGGTCCATGAAGAGCGCGTCCTTGAGGCGCTTGTTGATCATGGAGTTCACTTCCTGCAACCTGAGGGGGACGGTGAGGCAGCCTTCGGATTGGCGGGTGCCCTAGAAACCCCTCCCACCGGAAGGGCTCAGGAGGGGGTCTACTGGCCCTGCCCCCTCACCCTATGGCGATCATGTCTGCCCTGTCACTGTCATCACCGCTGCTGCCCAGGTGGAGGAGGGACGTGACATCGTCCGGGGGCATGGCCGTGCCCACATTCCATGTGACCACAGTGATCCTGGTGGTAGGAGTACAGGAGGGGTCACTACTGGGCCCCACTCCTTATCCCCACCCCCCCCCCCCAGGGGCTCTTTCTAGGGAAAGAGCTGAGGCAAGTATGGTGTGAGCCCTCAGAAGGACCCCCAGGGGGCCCGGGATCTCTCCTACCAGACTTTCCCAGGGGGATCAAATGAGGCAGGGTAGGGGGGCAAGTCCCTTAGAAGAGGATGCTGTCTTCTGAGGGTCCCAGAGTGGGCCTAGCACCCGCAAGTCCTCTTCCTCAGGGAGGTCAACTGGGGCAGAGTAGGGCAAGACACCCTAGAAGGATGGCTAGTCTCAGAGCTCAAGTCTCAGCAGTCTCTTAGGAGAGGGCCCCCTCACCAGAAGCCAGGGTCGCTCTTGCAGGTGGGCTGAGCTGACCAAGAGGAGGGTGACGAGGTCGATGTAGGAGAGGAGGTAGTGACTGGGGCTGGGGTCTCTTGGGGCTGAAGGCTGGGGCTCAGGTGCCCACCAGGCCCTGCAGTGCCAGGCCTGGGGAGGGCCATCTCAGGGGCTGGGGGGACACAAGGGGAGAGGTTGGGGGAGCGGCTGGGGGAGCGGCTGGGAGACCGGGGTGGCTTGGGCAGAGGTGGGGGCACAGTCTGGGCTAAGGGGGCCCCTGGCCTGAAGGTGGGGGACAGAAGTCCTGGGGAGCGAGTGCCAGGCTCTGAGGGACCCTGGCCCACATCCAGGGGCAGAGTCTGGGGTGGCCGAGGCAGGACTGGATCCTCAGGGCTGCTGCGGGAGGCCTCAGGCCTGGCTCTGAAGGAGGGGGAGATCCGAGGATCTGGAGGGGTTTGGATCAAGGATGGGGAGCTCATAGGACCGGATGCCTGAGCCTGGGGCTGGAGATGCCCTTCAGAAGAGGGGAGAGGTCTAGAGGTCGGAGTATCCCTCTGTTTAGCTGGCGTCCATCCCACAGAGGCCGGGGCTGATGTCACAGATGCTGGAGCCAGGGCCTGTTCCTGAGAGGGCAACAGAACTGGACTGGGCACTGGAGTAGAGCTGGATGAGGGCTGTGGGGACTGCTTGGGGTGCTGTGGGGGCTGCTTCTCAGACGTCAGGGCTAGGCTCAGGCCTGAAGCAGCCAGTGTTGGCTTGAGTCCCACGGAGGCAGGTGGCACCTGCTTCTGGTCCCTGGACATTGTTGCCAGCCTGGGCCCCAGGGTAGGTGGAGGAGGCCTGGGCCTGGCCGAAGCGGACATCACCAGCTGCCCCAGGGATGTTGGAGCCAGGACGGAGCCTGACGTTGCTGGAGGAGGCTTCGGCCCAGATGAGGCAGACATGACCAACTGGCCCACAGATGTTGGAGCCAGGCTGGCATTACGGTGGGCAGGAGAAGTTTTCTGCCTTCCAGGGGTAGACACTGGAGCCAAGATGGGTCGGGGGGAGACCAGAGCCAGCCTTGGCCCCTCTGAGGAAGATGGCATAGCTGCTTGTGGCCCCACAGGTGTCAGAGCCAACCTTGGTTCCAAGGGTACTGGGGCTGCATTCTCCTTCGCTGGGAGCTGAAAATGTGAGTCCATCTTGTATAGGATACATCTTGTATAGGATACAGGGTCAGCCCTATCCTGGCCTCCAGTTCCATACAGACCCCAGCAGACTCCCTCTAGCTAAGAGAGGCACATCTTCCCAAGGAAGTTCTTCCTAATTTCTCACCTCAATCCATTCTGCTGTGAATCAGCTTCTCTTTTGGAGGAACCAGGAACCAGAACCCTATCCCCGCCCTCATGTCTGACACCTCTTTCATAGGTAGGGAAACTAAGACCCCTGACTCAAATGAGGCAGAGCGTGAGCCTGGACCTGAGCCTGGCTGTCACCCACTCCTTGACCACACAGCCAGCTTTTCTAGGCAACTCCCCTGCAGTCCCTGCTGCTCCCCTGGCTAAGGGTTACTGATCTGACACCCTAGATCTGCCACTCTGGACACCCTGGGTCCAGCCTATTAAACACCACTTCCTTCCTCCACACTCCCCAGGAACCCTCAGGTTCTCCCGGCTAAATGTCCCAAACTCTTTGGTCACAGCCCTCTCTGTCCTCTTCACCATTCCCAGAGCTCCAGGCAGGAGTAAGACCCCAGAGCTGGGAATGGCCACACTGATTCCAAGCCCAGCTCCGTGTGACCTTAGGCAAGCACCTCCTTGCCCAGGGCCTCAGTTTCCCTGTCCATAAAATGCAGGAACCTAGTAAAGTGTCCCTGGCCACACCTGATCCTGGGAAGCCTTGGTCTCACATTCTCTGTGTTTATGAGCCCAACATTTGCTAGGATTCCGTGTGAGCTCCATGGAATAGTCCATCCTCCAGAGTGTGACTCTAACATCCAGAGCAGGTCCAGGATTCTACTGATCCTGGCATTGCACCTCTCTGTGCACAGGTTGTACCCTCTTACCCTGGTCACCCCATCAGTGAGGACAAGCAAGCAGGTATCATCTTTTTGTCCGGCAGGTGGAGTGGAGGGCGTGGAGCCCTGCAGGGACCTCCTCTCCCTTTCCCTTCTGTCCCCTGTTTCTGATGCCCCTGTCTCCAGAAATGAGGATACAGCGTCCTTTGCCAGGGAGGGCAGAAGAAGGTTTACACTCACCCTGGGGTGGCCCCATCCTTGCCTCCAGAGATGCAGTTCTGCCTGCATCCCATGTCCTTCTTAGTGCAGAGACTCTGAAACTGTGCCTCCACCTCTGTCCCCAAACTCAGCTCTTTGAAGCTTGCATTTTGGGCATCGTCCTTGGCTCCTAGTGTCCCACTCTGCACACAACCCCCCCAACAACACCACACCGCCTCCAGCACTAACAACTTAGACATCCCAGATGTCACAGTTTTAGTCTTCAGGAACAATCCTCCTCATTTTGCTTTGGCTCAGAGAGGACAAGCAACTTGCCCAAGGTCACACAGCAAAGCTGGAGCACAGCTGGGTCCCCAGACACTCAGTCCAGGGTTCTCCAGGGGGTCCTGGGGATGGCTAACTCCATCTCTCTCTGGGTGTCCCATCACTACCCCTTAGCCCCTAGGGCACCATGTTTGCCCAGTCTCTGCTGGTGGGCAAAGGATAGTGCCAGCCCCCCAGCTGAGGGCACCAGGGTGCCTGCAGTGTTGAGGGGGTATGGGACCAAGGATCAGGAATAGGGGTGCTAGGCTTTAAGGGTCTTACCTTGGAGGGTGTACCAGTTTGGGAAAACCCATAGGGCATGGGCAGAGGGCCCAGGCCAGCCCGGGTCCCTGGCCTCCTGCTGCCACTGCCGCCCTGGCCCTCCATGTCTGCAGCCCCAGCAGCCCGGGCTCCCTCGGGCTCTGGCTCCAGCTCCTCCGCTCCCGGGAACCAGTGATGTCATCAGCCGTTTCAACCTGCTGAGAATTTAAAGGCACAGGCACCCACTTCCCAACCCAGAGGTGGCCAGGGCAAGGTGGCCTACCCTCTGGGGACTGGCTGCTGAGGCTGGAATGGCTATAGCAGGGGGAGGGAGGGGCAGGGAGGTGGGTCTATTGGCCTGGCACAGGTCCCAGCTGGCAGATAGAGGAGGCTGTCTGTCTGCCCCCACCCTCCTGCCTGTGGGCCTGGCCAGCCCTTGCTCAGGGAGGGGCACTGACACACCTGAGGGTAAGGTAGCTTGGAGGTCAGCCTCCTCTCCAGGGCCTCAGAGACACCTGAGTCCCTGCCCTGATCCTGTTACCTTCCTGACTCCCTGCCAGTGCAGGCCTTGCCTTGGCCCCCACCCTTGCCCCATTTTCAGGCCTTGGTGCCCGCCCCCCCGCCTGGCTCTGTCCTTCCCATTTCAGGGCCAGACACTCAGGCTCCAGCAACTGGAGTCCCTTCCCATCTCAACCTCAGCCCAGGCTCTTCCTCTTCAGACAATTTGTGCCTGCCCTCCTATGTCCCTACAGCCAGACCCAGCATGGCCCAGCTCCTCTCCTCCTCCAGGACTCACTGGGAGTGGCTTGGGAGAGGGATTTGCTCAAGGTCACCTGGTGAGCTGGGGAGGTCTCCTGAGTCTCAGTGAAGAAAGGGAGCTCCCTCAGTGACCCAAGACCCCCAGGAGCCACTCAGGCTGTCCGGGGGAAGGAAACTAGGGTGAAGAAAGGCCCAAAAGTGGGGGAACAGACTGGCAGGAGGGTCAAAAACAGGCCTGGGAACTTCTTTGGCCATGACCCAGCACAGGGCCTGGTCTCCAAAGGACCTAGGGAAGTATTTGTTGAACGAACGAATGAATGAACCAATAGGAAGAGTGAATGAGTGACAAGGTCCAGATTTGGCCAGAGATGGCTGGGGGCCCTCTGCTTCTGCCCTTTCCCCATTCTCACTCTTATCTGCTAAGCAGTCCCTGAAATCCTGATTCTTCCAGAATGGCTAGATTGCTTAGAGAAGAGTGATCTCACTCAGTTTAGGCAGAAAATGTTCAGAGTTATGTGCCCAGGGCTCCCTGCTGGTCACCTCTGTATCCCTGTGGATCTCTGTGGTCCCCTACATGAAAGTCATGTGGACAGATGCCTCATTCCCCTCTCCTGAATGGACTTCCCACTTCTGCTTGATTGTCTCTGGGTCTAGCCTGTGTTTCTGGGCCAGCATCTCTGTGAGGCTGGAAATTTCAGGGGCAGAGACCCAGGCTATATCAGGGCCCTGGGGTGGAAAGGATTTTTTGGGTGGTGATGCAGAGGTGATGACATTGGTGATGGGGGAGGTAATGACAGTGGTCATTGTACTGATGGAGATGATAATGTACATAATTATGATGATGGAAATGGAGGACTGACAGTGATGCTGTAGGCTGTGAGGTGATGGTGCTGACAAAGTGAAGGTGACAGTGATGGGATGGAGAATGGTGACAGAAGAGGTAGTAGAGGTAATGGTGATGGCAACAGTGGAGGTGAAAACAAAGGATGGTGATGGTGGAGGTGGCAGAATGAAGGGACGGTGGTAATGTGATGAGGCTGATAGTAAAAGTGGACAAGAGATGGGGCAGAAGAGGCAGGAAGAAGATGGGGTGGTGGAGTTGGAGGTGAAGATGGGGGTGGCGGGGAGGGAGGAGGTCAGAGTGGACATGGTGGTGGTGCTCAGGCTGCCAAAGAGGGAAAGAAGTTTTGAACTTACCCTGCCCAGCCCTCTGACTCCTCTTACAGATGAGAAAACAGGCCCCCAGGAGTACCTGTCTTCTGTTGCAGTCACGGAGGTGGTGGAGGAAGATCCAGGTGCCTGGAGCCAGTCCTAGGGCTCAGCCATGGGGGCTGAGACAGGGGCATCAAGGCCCTTTGGAAACCAGGCAAATGTCATGCAAATAAGTGTGCTGAGGGCTCCTCTGCCCTGGCAGGACAGCCAAGATCTCCACATCTCCCCTTCCTGAGCTCAGATCCTGCAGGGGACTTTGTTTCTGGCTCTGCCACTGATTTACAGTGGAGGTCAGTCAGATTCCTGGTCTGTGGAGGGAGATAAAAACAATAGATATCTCCTAAGGTTGCTGGGAGGATTCGACAAGATAATACATATCAAGTATTTAGGACAAAGCCTGGAGCAAGCAAGTTCTCAGTAAGGGCAGCTGCCCTGGAGTGACCACCACCACCACCACCACCATCATCTATTCCAGCCAGCCCATTTGGTGGATGCTGAAACTGAGGCCCAGCAGAGTTGCATTTCCTGGCGGGAAGGAAAAGGGGCTCTGAGACCCAGACATGCCCTTGCCAGGGGAAGGGGGCGGAGGGCGGACCCCAGCTGAGAAGGGAACAGGGAAAGAGCTATATTTGAGCTCCTGGTGTGATGACTAAGGAAGCTGATAACAGGCTCTGGGGCTCAGGGCGGCAGGCTGGGGGCAGCTGCCAGGGAGAACCGCCCCCCTGGAGACGGCTGTCTCCGGAGACACCTCCTGGCTCCCTCGCTTCCCTCTCTCCTCGGGGTGGGAGCTGTACTGAGGCAGAGAGTACATCTTGTCCAGCCCCCTCCTGGAAACGCTTAGTTCTACCCCCCCAAGCTGTGTGGGTCAGGGATAGGAAAGGAAGTGGTTGATGGATTATCGCAATCTCTCTCCATAGTAACCTAGTGAGGTTGGTAATAAGATCCCCATTTGACAGAGGAGAAAACTGAGGCCTAGGGGTTACCCAGCCAGTAGGGCTCAGAGCATGGGGTTCCTGGGGAGATGGTGGATACAGAGGTTCCCGTTGAACTCATTCTTTGAAGGAGAGTCTGCATTGCCAAACTGAGAAGAGAAGAAGTGCCCTGGGAAGCAGAGCGGGCAGCAGGTGCAAAGCTGTGGAGTGTGAAAGGGTCTGGCTGCCAAATGATGCAAAATCTGTACCCATGGCCTCATGGCCCTTTTGCTCAGAGTAAATCCACCTTAAGCAGGGAAAGGAGAGAGATTTTCTTCTTCCTCTTTCCTCTTTCCTCTTCCTCTTCCTTGACCCACCTCCCAGGGGCACCTGAGGATGGTAATGGTACATAAGATCTGTCCTCCGTTTGGCTCCCTGGTCATCTGACCCAGGCTTACTGTGAGGGTGGCCACACTGTGGCCACTAGTTGAGAAATGTTTCTAGATGCAGAGGGCGCCACAGGGTATTGTGGGAAGGTGGAAGAGGTAAGTATCAGGGAGGGCTTCCTGGAGGAGAACGCATACAGGGCCTGGAGGAGCATTTCTCCTCCCCAGGCTTCACTCCAGGGCTCCTTATTGGTACCAAGTGCCTCATGTTGTATCACTGTCCCCTTGTTCTCATCCCCTGGGGCAGGCGTCATCCTCATCCTCCCATTCTGCCCCTCAGGAATGGACTTAAGGAGGAGGAGTGACTTCCCCAAGGTCACACAGCTGGGGCTGAGCTCAAGCATCCCTCCTCCCTCTCCTTGGCTCCCCCTCCTCCCAGGCAGCCCAGCACCCGCTGTCAGCTGCTCTGAAGTGAGTGGCTATTTTTACGCTGGTGCGAGGGGATCTCGGGCAGCAGAGCCATGTAGGTTAGAAGGCTCTAGGACAACCGGCTTTAGCAGGCAAGGAGAGGTTCACTGCAGGGACATAAGCTAGTCTGGGGGCTCTCCCTTCTCGTATGCTGACCTGCCCTTGGCTCCCGTGCCCCAGAAATTTCTTTATTGGAGCTCAGAAGAGAGCACAGAGACAGACTAAACCCTAGCCTTGATCCTAGATCCAACTTGAGCCCTGATCCCATGCTGAGGCTAAGCCTCCACCCCAGCTCAAGATTGGGCTCTGACTCTAGTCAAATACTGAACCAGATCCAAGCCTGACCAAGCCTGATTCCAACTTGAGACCTCAATTCTTGACCCAGATTGGGCCCTGATCATAGTCACAGACTCAACTCTAACCCTAGTTCGGACTAACCCTTGATTTTAGACTGAGCCTCAACCCCAGGTCTAGACTGAGGTCCAAGTCTAGTCATTAACTGAACCTGGTTCCAGACTGAGCCCTGAGCCTAATCATTGACTGAACCCTGACCTCAAACTGAGCTCTGACCCTGGGTCACACAACTCTGGTTACACACAAACCCCTGACCTCAGACTGTGCAGTGAATCCGGTCAAAGACTGAGCCCTGAGTGCAGTCACAGACTGAGCCTTGATCCTGGTCACCGACTGAGGCCCAAGCCCAATAACTGACTGAGACCTGACTCCAGCCCCAGCACCAGTTCTAAACCTGGCCATAGGCTAGGGACTGACCCCAATCCAGTCTGAGCTTGGCTCTTCACAGACTAAGCCCCAAATCCAGCCCCACATAAGTATGGCTGCCGGCCTAGATTATAAACTGCCACATAAGGGCGTGGATTATGAGCAGAGATCTGTTCTGGGAGGTCCTGAGCCTCCCTTGGTCGCTGATGCCAAATTGTTCCTGGTACTGTCATGGCCAATGTCTCTGCCTTCAGTTTCACTAGCCGGCTTGTCAACCCTCAGCAGCCCAGACTGTGGCCCCTCCAGGCCACAGCGTCCAGGTTAATGCAATGAGAGTGGTTTGCTGGCGTCTGTCCAGTGAACAGTGAACGTGGGCCTGTGGGGCGCTGAGGTTTGGTTCTGTCAGCAGAAAAACCATGGGCTCCATGAGGCCTCTGGCTTCAGCCACTCTGAGACTCTTGCTGGGTGTAGAGGAAACCTATGGCCTATGTCCCATTATTTTTATAAACAGACTTTACTGTTTGTGTTTCAGTAATATCTATTTATTATAGAAAACGCAGAAAAATATTGTAAAGGAGAAAATAAATTCACCTATAATTTCATTTACCAAGAGTTGACCATTTTGACTTAGTGGCTTGTTTCTGTCTAGATTTTTGCCTTTTGGTCTAGGCATGTATATTTATACATACATATTTGATAAAATTGATTGGCTGCCACAGCCTCCACTGCAGTCGGTATTCTTGACAGCCTTCAGGAATGGGTCCCAACTGGTTAAGCCAGGGAGCATTTTCCATTCCCCTGGCCACTGGTTGGATCATGGATGGACTAGTGAGATACAAGGAGACTTTTGCTGAGGACTTTTGGGAAAGAAAGCTTGAGAAGTTAAAAAGGAGAGAGAGAGAGGGAGAGAGAGAAGGAGAGAGAGAGAAAGAGAGAGATTGATTTCCCCTGATTAGATATGAATGAAGAAGCCTGTAGTGGTCCTGCAGCCATCTTGACACCACACAGGTAACTGGGCTCATGATAAGCTGATACTATGGAAAGCAGAATGGAGACAGATCAGGTCTTGGTGACTTTATCAGCCAGATCAAACCTCACCTAAATCCCTCCCCACCTGGATTATTTTGTTATTTGAGCCAACAGATTACTTTTATTGTTTAAGCTGGTTTAACTTGAAGTTTCTGTGACTTGAAACCCAGAGCATCACAACTCCCAACAGCAGTATGCTGCATCATTAAGAAAAATTGCATAGTCTTCTATCCAAAGGAGGTACCATCATTTATTTTACTCATCCCCGGCTGTGACACGCTTCTGTCGTTTCTTGTTTTTCACCATGATAAACAGTGTTTAGATAAACGTCTTGACCAAACAATTGGTCTCCTCTCTGAATATTACTTTGGGTCAAATTCTGAGAAGCAGAATGACTGGGTAGAAGAAATATTTTTAGGGTTTTGATTTGTTGTGTCAAGTTGCCTTTCAGAAAGCTTGGATGAATTCCCACTTCCTCAGCAGTAAATAGAATGCTAGACATAGCCTATCATGTCAATAATCTGGATAGAATCAATTACATTTATTGTGTCCTCATGTACTTATAGAGAATGGATATTAAATAACAGCTGTAAGCCTATTATTACTAGTGTTGTTGTTGTTATTGTTATTATATCTTTACAATCAAGTCAGTAAATGGAAGGTAGCAGGCTATGAACAAAGGGCTCCATGCACACCTGACTTACATATTAGGCTCAGTGTCTAGGATCCATCCTACTTTTAGGGGTCCACAAAAATGTTTTAATTTTAACTTATTTTAAAGCCATAATTCTAAAAATGAATAAATAATAATGAACCCAGATTGGATTATATCCATCTTTTTATCAAAGCAGTTGTAAAATCTGATGATGATGATGATGATGATTTTTTTGATAGAAGAGGGGGCCCAGGAAGGCAAAACTGGTTAGGGTCCATAAAGCCGTAATGCAGGCTTGACTTGTTGAAGAGGATTCTGTGTCTCAGTCTAGATTCAGTGGGAAAGAGCACTGAGATCGATTTGCTTTGTCTGCCTTAGGCTAGAAGAGGGGAGGTAGCATCTTTGGTTTGGGGAGATCAGCAAAAGGACATTTTGAGTTCGAACCCCAGATCCACAGCTTAATCGCCTTAGCTTTCTGAGCCTGTCTCCTAACCTGTAAAACGGAGTTCATGGGGCCCTTTTTAAGGTACCTCGCCAGGTGCTGTTCTAAAGAGCTTTCTGTTGTGTATTAACACTTTTATCCTCCCAGCCCCTACAGAGTACGACGTAATATTCCTATAGCCACAACATGTGCTCCAGAGAATTGAAACCCACATCAGAATTTCGTCCAGAGAAATAAAAAACACAAACAAGGATTCTCTAAGCCTCAATTTCCCCGTTTTCAAGTCGAGCGTCTGGCCCAGGAATTCCCGTGTCCGTCCGCATCTCGCTTGCGCCACCTGCCGGCGTAAGGGGGAACTGTCTGGCAGCATCCTGTCGGAGCGTCAGCGCTCTCGGTCAGCACAGGCTGGGTGGACATTCTCAGGATGGGAAAGTAAAGGGCTGAGGGCCAGAGAGGAGCCCAAACCCCGTCGAAAGTGCGCGAGAGGCCCCCACGCCGGCCCTGGGGCGGAGACCGAGAGCTGGGGGCGTGGTCCCCAGTGGGGCGGGACCTCGAGCGGGGACAGGGCCAGCCCTCGGGTCCAGACGTGGCGCAGTGGCCCGGCGGTTCACCTCCAGCTTGCGGATCATCTTCGGCCCGGTTTCAATGCACCTACCGCTGCCTCCGCCGCTTTTGCTGCTGCTTCTCGCGGCACTCGCGGCCGCCGCCACCACTTTCCGGCCCGACTGGAACCGTCTACAAGGCCTGGCCCGAGCCCGGGTAGAGGTGAGTGCGCCGGCCCCCAGCCTAGGGACAACCGCCGCCCTACCCTATGACCCCTTAGCTTTGGGATCACCACCCGTTCTGACCTCAGGACCCTTCCAACTCCCTCCAGTCCGCCGGGACTTGTCCCTCCCACTCTTCAGCCTCAGAACGCCCCAGCATCCACTGTGGAAGCCTGACATCCAATCTTGCCATCTGGAAATCTGAACCTCTTCCCAGTTCCCCACCCCGCCGGACAGCGGGCTCCAGACACATTGGCCCTGTCTCCTAACTTCTTCCGCATTGGCCCTGTCCTCTAACTTCTTCCGGCCGGTGACTCCCAAATCTGCCCTCTGGAGCCCAACTTCCCATCCCCCCATCAATCCTCTTTTTCCTGGAATTCCTCCCCACCCTAGTTCCGATTGGTCTCTCTCCCTTTGCCTGGGGGAGGGAAGGTCTTCTGGAGCCTCCCCTCACCAGGCAAAAGCCAGGGAAGGGGGCTGGTAACTGCCCTACCAACACTTGTTCCGCATCAGTTCCCCCACACTCCCTGCCAGGAAATGCCCCCGCCAAAGTCCCTGTTTCCTTGTGTGACTTGGATCCTCACAGACCTTCTCTGGGCCTTAGTTTTCTGTCTGAAAAAAGGAAGGGGAGGAGGAGGGAGGACTAGAATGGGTGGTCCTGGGGTCTGGGCCCCTGCTAGGAGGTAGCTCCCCCCTAGAGAGTACAGGGAGGGGCCCTCCCACCCTCCCTTGTTGGGGAGGCAACCAGGTGATCTGTAGGGTTAGGCTGAAGGTGGCAGGGAGGGTCAGCTCTGCATGGGGTGACGTAGGGACCAGATGGTAGGTGTCTCTAATGGGGCCTCTTAGGGAAGTTCTGAGCTGTTTCCTTCTGGCCTGCCTCCACCCTGAGGTTCTAGAGGCCAAAGGGCAGGTCCAGGTCTCTACTGCCTGAGAGGAGTAGGGTGACCATTTGTCTTGGGCGTTGGGAGTGAGTCAACAGTCAGTATGGTGTGCAGGCAATAGCCCCAAGGCTGGTAAGTGCCCTTCGGGTCTCTGGCCTTGCTCCTCTTTTCCTCTGGTTTTGCTAGGCCTCAGCATCCCGGTCTGTACAGAGTTCCCCCTTTTGCCCACAAGGGATCCCCATCTCTACACCTTGGGAACTGCTCTTCCAGGGAGTAATCCACAGCCCCACTCAACTCCCAGCTGGGGGAGGAGGGTGCAGTGAGGGTGAGGGGAGACATGAAGAACTCTTGACCGATCCCATTTTGTCCCCCTCCAGACCTGTGGGGGATGACAGCTGAATCGTTTGAAAGAGGTGAGTTTGAAGGAAGGGGTCCCCAGCTCTGTCCCTTCTGAGTCTCCTGGGGCAGGGGCAACATGGTCCCAATGACTGGGTAGGGGAGGATCCCTGGGCTGGGAATCAGGAGCCTGCTCTCCTGAACTGCCTGAGTGCTGTGTGACCTCACTGGGCTTCCTGATGGTACCAGGAGCGGGGTGGGGTCTGATGCTATGGTTCCTCTCCAGGTGAAGGCCTTCGTCACCCAGGACATCCCACTCTAGTATCCGCCTACTGTGCTGGGGGAGGGAGGATGGGGAGGGGATCTGGAGAATGTTCTTCCACTTAACTTCACAGATCAGGATGACAAATGGTTTTCACCTGACAAATGGGGTTAATTGAGTGGCTGCCCAGAGAATTCTGAGGTGGTCTTGGGTTGGCAACAGAAATTGACTAGTGATGACTGTCACAGATACAGGAACCGAAGGGAGACCCTCTGATTTCTTTGAACCCCATTTCCTCAAGTGTCAATGGGGATTCCTGCCCTCCCTGGGCAGACGCGGTAGTGCTGTTCACATCAGCAAGGCCCCGGGAGACCCCATCTGCCTCCGCCCACTCCACCACTACCCACCTTAACACCATCTCCAGCCACAACCTGGTAATGAAACACCTGCCGGGGGCCGACCCAGAGCTCGTGCTGCTGGGCCAACGCTTCGAGGAACTGGAGGTGAGGCCTGGGGAGGCGGACTGGGAGGCGGGGCGAGAGGCGGGACCCTGCGCGCTGACTCCGCCCCGCCTCCACTGCAGCGAATTCCACTCAGCGACATGACCCGCGAGGAGATCAACGCGCTGGTGCAGGAGCTCGGCTTCTACCGCAAGGCGGCGCCCGACGAGCCTGTGCCCCCGGAATACCTGCGGGCGCCCGCTAGGCCCGCGGAAGGCGCTCCTGACCGCGGTGACCTGTAGGTCTGGGAGCGCGGCACCCCCCTGCCTGAGCCCTGGGGACAGAATGAAGCGCTCAGCGTCCCGGGAGCACCTCCCTCGCTGAGGGTCGACGCCCCGTCCCCAAGCCAGCAGGGTTGGAGTTGAGGGTTCCTCCTAACCCTTCTTTCTTCCCTCCCCAGCTCCACTAAATCCCCTTTCGCCTTAACTGAAACTCGACTCCTTCTTTGCTGCGGGCGGGTGAACAATAGGAGCTCCTCGAATACCCCTGGGAGACCCCGCATCCCCAGCTGCCTGGCTGCCAGAGTGGGGACGTTGGCACACCTTGCCCAGCTGCCCTCCATTCAAACCCCCAAGGGAGGCAGAGAGGAGTCAGAGTCTTTGAAAACCAATAATTTATCAAAACGCTGCGTGTGTATGCGTGGGAAGGTGTCGCGACAGACAGGGCAGCGGTGGGCAGGCGCACAGGGGAGGGGATGGTGCCTGGATGGTGCGGGCAGCTTGCCGCGGGCGGCCGTGCGGGCGGGGAAGCTAGACATTCTTGCCGCGCAGGCGCAGCTCGTGGCGCCGCAGGTGGTTGTAGAGCGACTGCACATAGGTGAAGACGCACTTGGGGTCGGGCTTCTTGCCCATGATCATCATGTCCTCCACCTCCACCAGGGGCACGCAGTCCACAAGCATCCTGCGGGGAGGGGGCACGGGGGTCGTTGTCAGCGTCGGCCCCGCCTCTTGCGGCTACCCTCTACCGGGAGGTCTTTCCAATGCCGCAGCTTCCTGGTCTTCCATAAACTCGACTCTTGATCAACTGAATGGGGGAAAAGCCTTCCAGGAAGGCAGAAACCCCAGGCCCCACCCACCCAAGCCTGGAGGCACCCCTGTGGGGAGTCAGGCCAGGTATGTGGAAGTGGAAGAGAGCCCTGCCCCATCCCAGCGGACCCGGTGCTGGGTCGGGGTCTCAACCCCAAGCCCTGGGGACGTCCTGACTCCTGACCCCGCCCACTCCTCTCTGGAGGGCGCGCCAGTCTCCTCACCCTCAATGGCACACTCCAGCTGGCACAAGCCTCTCAGTTGGACCACTGTACCTAAAGGGGATCAAATCTTTCCCTGCATCTAGGACCCTCCTCTCCAGTGACCCTCTGGGCCCCAGATTATCTGCCAGCTCCCTGGCCTGGCACCTCCTGCAGAGCAGCCTGGGAACTCCTGTATGTCTCAAAGGACAACCCTGCCATCCAGGGAGGTGTTTGTGTATGTGTGGGAGACCATTCTTTAACCCTTATTACCCCCTTGGGTAGGGCAGGGGAGGCAGATGAGTGTCCCAATCAATACAGACTGGACCATCTACGTTATGCTCAGGGGTGGGACCACCCTTCTATCCATCTTCCAGAGTGCTAGATGCACCTTCCACAGAGGGAAACTGAGTCACATAGCAGCGGAGTCATCTGTTTCGAGCTCCACAGCTTAGTAGGTGAAAAGCTGGGCTGATGGCATCCAGACCCCAGCTCTGGGTGTTGGCAACTGCCTGGGGCCCCTTCTTCCATATTGCAGAAGCCCTCTCCTCACTCTGGGGTGAGTGGGCTGCAGCTACTAAGCAACTGACAGCGCCAGGAGGGTGACCCCAGCCTCATTTCCCCTCCCTCCCAGAGCAAGACCTCTTCTACCCTGCTCCCTCCCATCTGCCATGCCTGACATACAGTAAACAGTCAATGCTGTTAACCAAGTTTTCTTTGGCAGAGAAGGCACAAGGGCAGGAATTGCTCCTGTTTCCAAGATACTCAAGGGCCCAGGACTACCTCCTACCTTGTGCCTCCAAGGTCAAACCTTCAAGGTCAAACCATGGTAGGACTAGGGCCTACTCTCAGCTTACCAGGACTCTCTCAGGGAGTCCTGGGAAGCAGGAGAGCTGTTTAGGTCAAGGCTCCACTCCTGGCCAGCTGTGGAAGCTAGAGAAGCCCTGCCTTGTGACTCAGTTTCCCCATCTTTACAGCAACAGTATAGTCATTCTTTGCCTCATTTGAGTCCTGGGAAGCAACTAGGATGAGTGAGAGGTTCCTGACTCTCTTGCTGATGTGCTATGTGCCCTTGGGGTCATCTCGGCCCCAGTTTGGGCTTGTTTCACCAGCTGTACTATGGCAAAGGGGCAGCCTCTCTCTGTAGCTTCTTCCAGCTGTGGCCATCTCCCCAGGGATCCCGGCCTCCCCCAACATGGAGCTCCCTCCCACCTCTGGTGTCTTCCCTGGAGACCTTATAAAGCCATTGTTTACACCGGGGCTCACGGCTCAGGGCTCCAACTGCCCCAGTGACAGGCCAAACACCAGGCTATTCGAGCAACAGTACGGCTGAGTCACACTTTCCAACTGGATCGAGGCCGGGCTGGGCCCCTCTCCCTCCAGGCTGGCCTGCTGGGCAGCAGTTCCTAAGTCCATATATGACCTGGAGACAGCACCAAGCCCATCCTCCCCTCACCTGCACGGCCTCTCTGAGTGTATGTGTGCACATGTGGGCTGCACCCTACAATGGTTCCAGGCCCCGAGGGGCATCTGAATGCACTGCTAGCTCTGCCCCTGACTCAGGTACTTCAGGCAATCCCCCTTCTCCCTCCAGGCCTTTGTCTTTTCTTCTCTCTACAAAATGAGTGGGGAAAGTGATGGGGCAAGGAAAAGAGCCACTAACTGGGGGGTCTAGAGATCCAGTTTCTGGCCTCAGCTCTGACCTAAACCCGCTAGCACTCTCTGAGCCCAACTCTCTCCTTCTCTGGGCTCCTGGTCTGTAATGGGCAGTTAGCTCAGGATCTGAATTCTCTACTGTGGCCCTGGAGTCAAGCGTCTGGACAGGAAATGCCACAGCTGGCTTGGGAATCCAGGATCCCCACCAGAAGCATCTTCCTGTTAAACTGGCCTTGCTCCTGAGCCTCTCAACTTGGAGCATGGCACCACCAACTCCCCAGTGTGCAAACTGGAGGCCGGAGACTCTTCCCTGATCCTTTCTCTCCCTCCCCAATAGATCCATCAGGAAGTCCATCTCTCCACTTAAGCTTCTCTAGCTGTCTAGTCTGTCCCCTCCATTTCCCTCCCTCATCCAGGCCTCACCCCAGGATTGTTCTAGAATGCCACCAGACCACATACATCCCTTCTCTGTTTGGAAATCTTTTATGACTCCTGTTGTCCTCAGAAGGAAGTTCAGACTCCTGACTGTGACCCCTTCCTCCCTCTTCACCCAGACTAAATAAACTTCCTTCCCCTCTTGGGTGTACCATGGCCTCCAGCTCCCTCGACCCCATCCCTGTACATAGGCTGGTCCCTCTGCTGGGTACCCCCTCTCCCTCCTTTAGCCTGAATTGGTCATTCAGATCCCAGCTTAGTTTGTACTTTTTTCAGATCACTGTCCTGGACCTGCCCACAGGGCCAGGTGCCTCCTTCGGGTTCCCCTGGCCTCCTGGGCTTCCTCCACCTCAGTCCTGCTCACCTGGGTCATCACTGCCCATTTAGGAGAATGCTCTTGCCTGCTAGGTCCTGAATAACCAGAAGACAGGGCCATGTCTGGCTCCTTCTGGCTCTTCTCAGGTTCCCCTTTCTTTCCCCCGCCATCTCCCCAGCTTCTCTCTGTGCCCCACTGAGCAGATTCCGGCGTAACTGGGCAGGCGAGCAAGGAGGCATTCCTCACCGTGGGGCCCCGAGCAGGGGTTAGGACTTTTTGGTTTTTACCAGCCCCTTCTGGACCAGACAGCGGTAGAACTCCTGGATGTACGTGTACACGCACTTCCAGTCAGGCTCTCGAAGCCGCACCATGTCCTCTGTGTCCAGGAGCTGCGGGCAGTCCGCATGGGTCCTGGGGAGGGTAGGGGGCCGGGAAGGGGCAGGGGATGGGGCCCGAGCAGGGTAGGTGGGGAAGAGGCAGAGAAGAGAGAGGGGAGGAGAACAGAGAGACACACACATACACACACACACAGAGACATGAGTTCAGTTACGTTCTCAGTGCTGCAGTCTGCCAGCCCCCCGCATGCCCCCTCCCCATCGTGGACGTGCCGCTCACTACCCATCACTAATGGTGTGCGATGCAGACAGGGGTGGGGGCCAGATCAGTCACAGGTGCAGAGAACTCTCGGGGCAAGCGGGAGGGAACGCGGGGTGGGGGCGATGGCGTTGGCATTGACGCCAAGGTTGAAGAGGAGGGCTGTGCCCCAGGGAGTGGGGGTGAGGGAGGCGTGAGAGGAGGTGGAGGGAGGAGAAAGAGGAAAACTCTAGGGGAACCAGAAAGAGAAAGGTAGAGAAGGGAAGACAGATGGAGGAGGGTGCTGAGGGTGAAGTGAGCAGACGGGGCAACGATTCCAAAGTGGAGGGCTTGCTGATGTCCTATATAAGCCTCTGGCAACACCTATATAGGCTGGGCGGGCACGGGGCCCGGGCCAGGAGCCTCCTTTTGGAATCTCCAGCCGGGATCCCGTGGGAGCAGGAAGCTCTGGTGATAGTGGGAGGAGAGCAGGACAGAGAAAGGGAGGGAGAGAGGGAGAAGGGGGCAGAGGATTGGGATGGAGGGGATATGGACAGGGCCACCTGGTGGGCCTTGGCCCGGGCTGGTAGGCGGGCCTCCGGCTCCTTCGTTCCGGCGGGCACC
This sequence comes from Camelus ferus, assembly GCF_009834535.1. Taxonomy (NCBI): domain Eukaryota; kingdom Metazoa; phylum Chordata; class Mammalia; order Artiodactyla; family Camelidae; genus Camelus; species Camelus ferus. Next base: position 13,126,980 of record NC_045727.1, read on the forward strand.
TGGCACGCTCAGCAGCAGGTGGGTGGGGTGGAAGAGGACGGGGGCTTTCTGGGGAAGGGGGTCTCAATCGCTGAATGACAGTGTGGCTGGCCAGCTCCAGGGGGCCTTGGGGCAGCTGGGCCTGGCCCAGATGCCCAGCCCCAGACACCCAGCCGACACCAGCAGGGCTGGGGCCCACACTTACTCAGCGGATGAGAAGGCCACCTCGAAGTTCTGGCGCCGGTTCTGTGGGCTGAGCTGCCCATAGTCGAAGGCTTCAGGGAAGAAGTTGTGCACCAGGGCGCAGAAGGCCATCCCATCACTCCAGCTTGAGGAGAAGTTCTGGATGTCCACATGCTATGGGTAGTGAGAGGACTGTCAGCTCCCCCATGCCCCTCACCCTCCAGTACTGTGGCATTCCAGACCTAGCACGACAGGGCTCAGAGAGGTCCTGTGGCTTGCTCAAGGCTGCACAGCCGGTGAGCAGTGGGAACATGAACCTCCTCCAAAGCAGTTCCTTGACTCCCATGTCTGCTACTTAGGGGACAGAGCAACAAAGAGGCCCAGTACCACCTTGTTAAGGCCATGGTCATGCCCTCATCACTCCTTCCCTTATGTATAGAAATTTACCCAATGCCCCCCACAGAGCAATGAGGAGGGGACTTCAAGGGTGGGGTCTGGCCTGAACCATCCCCACCATCCAAGGGCCCTCATTAGGCCCTGCCACCTAATCATTTATTCTGGAACCAAGGGCATGTTATGTGTCCTCTCTGAGCCTGTTTCATCCCAGAAGAGGAATGTCCATCTTCCCTGCCAGGCATGGTGGCTGTGAGGGTGACTGCAGTTGGGATTAGGGGATGGGAGCAGCGAGGGTCAGAGAGGAGGGGTGGCCCGCTGGGCCACCTGGTCTCCTAGAGCTCACCTCGTAGCCACGCGTCTTGGCTCGGCACCAGTCCAGCAACATCTGCTTGATACTGTTGGCGTTGGGGACCCCAAAGCTGGTGGAGCGCTGCACAGCTGCACGGGGTCCGCCAGGGCTGCTGCAGGGGTGGTGTCAGGAGCAGGGTCACAGGAGTATTGGGGTGCCTACCCGCTGGGCCCACCTTCTTTACCTTCAGGCTCCTCCCACCACAGCTCCAGCCTCGCTCTTCCCGTTTCTGCCCCCCCTGCCCACCACTATCCAGACCCCGCCCCTTGCAGTCATTAGGCCCCGCCCCTCCCCACTCTCTGCTGCTCACCCCGCGGCGCCTTCCTTCTCCAGCTTTTCAATCATGGCCTTGCGGGCCTGAGAGGCCGAGGTCTTGGGCAGGCTTTGTGCCTTCATCAGCTCCTTCTTCTTCTCCGCCTGGCGTTTCTCCAGCGCCGCTAGGCTGCCAGGCCGCGGGCTGGCCTCATCCTCCCGGTCGAAGATACTGAGGGGGTGGGGAGATGACTGTTAGGGCCGAGGAGGGCCGCTCCTATGCCACCACCCCATCCTCACCAAGCGAGGGGTCTTGTCGCGCTCCAGACCCTACACTCCTGCGGTATCTTGACCAGCAAGGGAGGTGTCCTCATCAAACCCAATTTATAGAGGAGTAGACTGAGGCTCAAACGACCAGAAGATGGGAGCCAAGCTCTTTTCAACAGACTTGGCCCCTGGGGAGTTGTCTGCGAAGGCTCGCTGTATTGTCAAGTTACTGGTGAGTTCATATTCTGGGCACTATCAACTAATAATGACAACCAACGTGGTAACAGTCATGATAATAATAGCTCATGTCTATTGAGCCTTTTTTATGTGTCATTTTAAATTTCATAAGAGGATGGAGGGACCCTTACCAGCTCCACTAAAGATGAGGAAACAGGGCCTCAAATTTCAGAGGGCATGGAGGGCAGCACAAGAACTTGAACATAGGTCTCTGACTCAGAGTCCCTGGACCCCTCTGGTTCCTATCCTGAATTCTGCCCCAACATCCTCGGTAACATAGGGTGCACCCCACCCTCATGGGGCTAAAGTGTAAGGGTGCTCTGTGACATGGGATGTGGTCTGCAGACACTGGGAAGTGGCAGGGCCAGCACGCAGCTCAGTGTAGTGGGGAGGCCCCTCTAAGACCCTGAGCAAATCTCTGGCCTCCCCCATGGTGCAGCTGAGGATTAGGTGAAATCACAAGGGGAGTAGGAGTGGTCTGACTCCCACTCTGCCCCTCCCTGACCATACACCCTCACCTCCCAGCACCTCGGTCTGCCCCTCTGTAGAATGGGTGTGCAGTGAGCTCCCCTGTGGCACTGACTCCTCTGTGGTCTGGGAGTGGGTTCCTGTGCTCACCTGCCCATCTTCTTGGATGATGAAGAGGAGAAGGTCTTGGTTTGCATCATGGTGCTGCCACCACCATCTGCAAGACAGAGGAGGGAGAATGGGGTGAGGTGCTGGGCTTGATGTGGGAGATGGGGCAGGAGGCTGGTGGAGGGATGGTGGTAGTCGCAGGCAGAGAAGAGAAAGTGATGGCTGTACAGAGACACAAAGATGAAAATGGTTCGGAGAGAGAGTTTGAGGAAGAGCCTGAGGAGGCGGACAGGCAGGCAAGCAGGCACAGGCAGACGCTGGGCGGCCTTACTCTCCGAGCGCCTCACGAAACTCGACTCCACCGTGGTGGTGCGGGCCGTCCGTGTGCCATCATCTGCAGGGGCAGGGGACGAGAGGAAGAGTGTGAGAGGCATGGGGCCAGTGAGGTGGACGTTTTCCCACCCTGAGCCCTGAGCCTGCTTAGCCCCTTACTGGAGTGGACGAGCCGCTCGGTCTTGGTAACAGTGCTGACAGCTGAGCCATCGGCTGTCTGCTGGCTGTGCCGCGTGGTGGTCTTGGTGGCTGTGTTGCCACGGCCCTCCCCGGGCCGGGCCCGTGCCTCTTGCAGCCGCCGTTCCCGTTCCTTGTCCCGCTGGTCTGGGCAGGGAATGCCCCATGCATGCCCAGAAGGGCCACCATCACCCACACAGCACATATGCACGGGCATACGGGACACATAAGATGGGATGGAGGGGAACTGGTTAGCAACACTGAAGACACAGGGAACAAGCACCCTCTTTAGGAGTAGCTGAGGGTGAGGGGATAGCCATAACTTGGCAGGGAATGGGGGTGTGGACTCAGAAAGGAGAGGATATGGAATAGCTGAACTCAGAGGAGGAATATTTGGATCCAAGAAGGGAGTTTCTGTGGGGATGAGTATCTGAATCTAGAGGGAGTATCTTGATCCAGGGAGGGAGTAGCAGAGTTCAGGGAAGAAGAAGCTGAGTGAGGGCAGTAGTGGAGTGGACCTTCAAATGGGTCTTGGTGGGAAGAAGAGCAGCTGAAGCAAGATATGTCTAGATCCAGGGACGGAGTAATTGGAGGTATCTGAGAAGCAATTTGATCCAGGGAAAGGGTAGCTGGGAGAGAAGCTGGCAAAGCGGGTAACTGGGCCTAAAGAAGAAACAGGTGGGTGGGCGTGGAGGCTGGGTGGCATCAGCAGGCCCTGGAGGAAGCAGCTAGATCCAGAGAGGGAGGAACTGAGAGTGTCTGGAGAAGCAAGTGAATTGAGAAACTGAAAGAAAGAATAGCTGGGTCCAGGGAAGGGGAAGTGGGTAGGAGGCAGAGGCTAAGGTGGCCATCTGTGGACCCCAGGGAGAGAGAAGCAGCTGGGAGAGGGAGTATCTGGATTCAGGGAAGGAGTCCTTGGCAGTACTTGGAGAAGCAACTGGATCCAAGGAGGAGTAGTTGGGGGAGAGGGTAACCGGGTCTAGGAAAGAGAAGAGAAACTGGCTCTGGGTCTCGTTAGTGGGAGAGAAGCAGCCAGGGAAGGGAGCAGCTGGATCCAGGGGGAAGGAGGGAAGGGAAGAGCCGGGTGGAGAGAAGGAGACACTGGGTAGGGCAGTTACTGAGTTGGAGCATCCACAAACGGACCCCAGTGAGGGGGGAGCTGGATCTAGGGTTGGGGCAACAGGCGCTCTACCTCTCTTCCTTTGTCGAAGCTCACGCAGCGCAGCCCGAATGAGCTTCCGCTCCTCAAAGTCCGTAGTCTGGTCCAGCTGCGGATAGAGCCCCTGTCATTGCCCACCTGGAGCCTGCTAGCCTTAGCTCCCTGCCAATCCCCCATCCACCAGATCAGGCCATACCATCTTGTCCAGGACACCCTCATCCTCAATGGCCATCAGCTCCTCTGCACTCATTGGGCTTCGCCTCTCTGGTGCCTTGTCCATTCGGGTCTGCTGGGCGCCATTGGCCACCTCCACTGCTGCAGACGGGGTTTCTGCAGGTTCTGGCTCCATCTGATGGGAAGGGGAGACAGCATGGAGTTTAAGCAGGGGTGTAGATAAAACCAACCATGCCCCCAAAGGACAGGAGACCAGACCCTGGGGCTTCTAACACAGCCTTTGATATACCACTAGCCAATCAGACTGCCTAACCAAGGACAGCCATGTGGGTGACGGCTCAGGAATGTGGCACCGAGAGCCTTGTTGTAGGGCCTCCCGTGTCTTAAAATTATCTTAATACAATTAATAGTGGCAATGACAGTGATTTCCATTCAGTAGTAAGCACTGTATGAGCACTAGGAATTTTCTGTCCCTATTTAACAGAAGGGAAAACTGAGGCTCAGGGTTACTGCATGACTTGCCCATAGTCCTTCCATAAGTGTGTTGCAGCCTGTGGTCTGAGGTGAAGTGGGCCTGGCTCCTGAACCCGAGTTCTTTCTGCTGCTTCATTCCCAGCCCCCTCCAGGCAGGCTGTGCTCTGGCCTGCCTGTTTCCAAAGCCTGGGTCCTCCTGGGCCAGTGCCCAGGCAGCACATGCCCCCCTCCCAACACACCAAGGGGGCTGGACCAGGGCCCACAGGCTCCTGACCAGGTGTCTGACTGGGGCTGCCCAGAGCCAAGTCCTCTCTGAAGCTTACCCCTGCTCCCCACCCCCCATGTGTGAACCACCCTCTAAGGGGCCTCCAGCTTCAACCTAGCTCCCCACCCCTCCCAGGACATCTCCCCAGCCCCTTGCAGACAAGCCCCCGGCCCCACTATCACAGCCCCTCCCCTCCTGGCAGGGCCCCTCTGCCTGCTGTAAGGGAAAGGAGAGCCGAGGTGGCAGCTGCTTCGGGGAGGCTTGGCCTGGCTGGGGCTGGGGCAGGGGGTGGGGGTGGGGACTGGGCCCTGGCCAGGGGCTGCCAGGGCAGCCGCCACGCGTGTCTCAGGGCCAGGAGCCTGGCACCATCTTGCCTCAGTCTTGGAGCACTAGCTCCCCAGTTCCCTTTACAGATAGGTAAACTGAGTATCAGAGAAGGTGGTGGCACATCTAAGGTCACTCAGCCGAGGTAGAACCTGTCTGAAAACCACCCCTCTCCCCATAACCCATCAGGACTTACGAGACTGCTGCTGCGGGCTGGGCCGGCAGAGGAGCGGCGGCGGGTGCTGAAGGCAGGCGGGTGGGCCACGGGGGTCCCAGCATCCTCGGCCGCCTGGAAGAGGGCCTCGGGGTCGGCAGCGGCCAGGAGCAGTTCACTGGGCTCCAGCTCAGGCTCAAGGTCAGGCACGAGTGGGACCCCCAGATGCAGGCTCAGCACCTCCACCTGCCTGCCCAGTGCATCCAGCCGCCGGCTCAGTGCTGCTGTCTCCGCCCGCAGCTCTTCAGCTGCCCGGGCCACTGGCTCCACGGCCGAGGCGGCTGCCTCTGCTGCCTGGGTCACTGCTGCCCGGCCTGCCTCAGCCACTGCCCGCAGCTCCTCCAACTGCCTGGCCCAATCGCTCCTCCAGGGCTGCAGCCAGCTCAGACCCAGGCCCTGGTACCCCCGGCATGGTGCAGGCAGGGGCTCTATGGTGGGATGACGATGGGGACAGTGGTAGGGACTGCTGCTTCTGGCTGGCAGTGTCAGAGTCTTTGCAGTTGGCCTGAGGGCGAAGGCAAGGGCAGTGGGCCTGCCCCGCCCCTGCTGGCCTCCCAGCCCGCCACCCGCCAGCTGGGGCTGTAGCCCAAATAGAAACCTATTCTGGGCTCCCTCTAGAGGGGGGAGTGGGGGAGGGGTGGCCTGCCCCAGCAGGCCGACCGCCAGGCCTGGCCTTGGCCCTGCAGAGACCACAGACCAGCAGCGCAGCAAGTCTGTAGAGGTTCTGATCACTGAGGCAGGGCCCCATGCCCTACAGGTGGGGAAACTGAGGCAAGGAGCAAGGAATGGGCCCGTCTGGGCCACTATGTACGTAAGCTGGGAGGATCCAGTCTGTCATACACCAAGCCTGCACTGTTTGCCCTCATGCCATGCTGTTTCAGAAAGCCTTGAACAGATAGGGGACATGGAGGCACAGAGAGGTGGGACTTTGAGCAGTCTGCTGTAACAAGTGTCTTGTCCTTGAGATAAATGTCCTCTGCCTGCCTCTGGTGCTCAGATCAACCACACACTTCGAACAAGTGCATTCTGGGCACAGGATCTGCCTCCCCTTGGTTCTAGATGGGGAAGCTGGGGCAAGCTGGTGGTATTGGACCCAGGCTCACTGTGGCACCTCCCATCCACTGCAAGGGCCTCAGCTGTCCTCTCCTCATTCCCTTGGCAGAGAGCAGTTAGGTCCTGCTCTGGGAGGGGAAGGGTGCTTTCTTGCTCCCACCCTCTCCCTGTCACCCCTGAGAAGGCCCGAAGCTGGCTCTAACCATCTCACCTCGGCTAAAGTCCCATTCAGTCCCTGGTGCACCGCAGAGGGCATTACCTGTGCAGCTGGGCAGCCCGCTGGGGATCCCTTCCCTGGCTGAGCTCCCAGCCAGCTGATCCCGGGCTCCAGAATGAATAATGGAAGGGTGTGATGTATAGAGTTCCTGTGGCACCTGCTAGGCTGCTGCCTCACCTGACTGACACCCCCTGCTTGTCCCCCCATCAATGCTTCTCCCACCTCCCCCCGAGATGTTGACGCAGATGGTAATCACTAATCTCCAATCTCCTAACAGGCCGGGCTGATCTTGGATGAGCAGAAGAGCGGCTCTGCACCTTGGAGCCAAGGTCCAGGATGGGGTATGCGCAGGGGCACTGGGGCTGCCACAGGAAGGGTGGGCAAGCCCTTACCACCCTCTTGGAGCTTCAGTTTTCTCATCTGTTCACAAGGAATGAACCAACCAATTTTGGAATAAGGACTGGAGATCAGCATGTGGGAAGCTTAAAGCTGGTACAGAGTGAGCTTAGGACACATCCAGTGGCTGATGGGTGAGGGTCTGACCTTCGCTCTGCTACCAACTATCTGCTGGACTGTGGGCAGCCACCTTCTCCCTCTGGCCTCCGTCTCCCCAGGTGTGCAGCGGGGGAAGGGCAGACAGAGGAGCCCTGCTAGCCCAACAGCCTGAAACAGTCTCTGTGAGGTTGGCAAGGGTGAAGCTGGTGGGTGAGGGAGGGCTCACCTTGACACTGTAGCCTCCTCGGCTACCAGGGGCAGCATGGCTAAAGCTGGTGACGTGAGTGACACTGCCCAGCCGGGCCAGGGTCCCAGGACTGCTGATATGGGTGACGGTGCTCTTGCCCCCACTGCTGGTGCTCAGGAGGGTGGGGGGCGCCCGCAGCCCCAGCGTCAGTTCTGGAGGTGGAGAAGGATGACTGTCAGGATCAGGTGGGGTGAGGGCCACGCAAGCCCAGGTTGACAGCACCCCTTGCTCCCAGTGCACCCCCTGGAGACACCCTGAGTCCCGGCCGCAGCACTTGTCCTATGTGCAGAGGTTGGCGGCTGCAGGCACTGGTCCCCAGCAATGGGGAACAGGGAGGCCTACCTGCCCTTTGGTTGCCTGTGGGCAGCAGCACCCGGCCCGTGGAGGCCTGGCCCCGGCCATCCTTGATCTCAATGGTGAATGTGGTCTTCATACTGGCCCCTGGCTCAGCAGTGCCCACGGCCACGGGCAGCGGGGCACTGGGCTCCTCTGAGCGGGCCACGGCCCCCCCGGCTCTGTTTTCAAGGGGCCTGGCAGCCAAACCCCGCCTCCCAGGGCCCTCCTCCTGGGGGCAGCTCTGAAGCTGGGCCAGGGGCCGGGCTGTTCCTTGCTGCTCCTTGTTGAACCGGGAGGAGGTGTCACTGGGCCCCCGTGAGGAGGGGCCACTGGAGGAGGAGGCAGGGGTGGTGCTGATGTGGGAGGGGCCTGAGAGCCTTGCCGGGGTCGAGGGACCTAGGGCTGCCCGGGCTGGTCCTTCCTGGAGCCCAGCAGCCATAGGAGAATCAGATGTGAACTTGCGCACGCGGTCCCGTATGGAGCCAGCTCGCTGGAAACGGGAAGGTCCTCTGGCAAGAGGGGTGGGCTCTAGAAGGGACAGGAGACCTGTCAGTGGTTGACGTGACAGGGATTGCCCAGCACCTGAGGCTGTGGGAACGGGCAGTACCTCGGTTCTGGACTGGCTGGCGGGGGCTGAGCACAGACAGGGAGCTTTGGCAGGGGTGGGGTCCAGCCAGGTCTGGCAGCATGGGGAGGCGGTGGCAGCCATGTAGGGGCAGAGAAAGGAGAGTGGATGGTGGGGTCCACCTCTCATAGTCCTCTCTTCCGCACCTCCTCAGCCTCCCAGGCCCTTGCTGCACCTCTTACAGCTCCCAGCCTCCCGCTCAGCTGCATCTCTTACAGGCCCCTCCCCCTAGCTCCCACACTGACCCCAAGATGACTTGGACACTCCTGGGGGCTGGGGCTAGGCCTGGGCTGGAGGAAGGGTGCCCAGATCCTCCCTGCTGATGGGGACAGGGGACACCCCCGGACAGCACTGCCCACGCGGCTCCAGCTGGGAGATGGGCGCACTCCCTTATTGGGGAAAAGAATGTGCCTGAGGCCTGTTGCCTTTCAAGGCTGCGGGGAGGCCTCTGGCCATGGGTGGGGGAGTGGGCCAGGCCAGGGGCGGGGACACCTCAGGGGCAGTGGGAGGAGTGTCAGAGATGGCCGGGACCTTCGGGGACTGGAGCTGTCTAGGCACAAGCACCCATTTTCCAGGAAGGGAAGGGGAGGCCGGGGAAGGCAGATGCCTGCAGCTATCCCTGCTGGAAACTTCACCTGCTCTCTTCGTGTTGGAGGGATCTCTGGCGGGGCCTTGGGCAGCTGGGGGCTCTGTGCGGCCAGGCAGGAGCTGCAGGAAGACATGGCATGGCAGGGCCTGACTCCTACACTCAGGAGCAGTCCTGCTTGGCATCTCTGCCCCTCATCCAGACTCACCTTGTTGACCACCTGCCTCTCAGTGCTGGGGATGGCCGGAGGCTCCTGGGGCTCAGGGCTGGCAGCCCTGGGCGGGCTGGGAGGTGGCTCGGGGCTGCCCAGAGCCTCGGCAGCAGGGCACTGGCCCTTGGCAGGCTCCAGTGGAGGCTCGGGAGAGGTAGAGGTAGGCGAGCTTTCGGGCGAAGGCAGGTGGGCTGGGTGTGCCCCCAGGTGGGGCCCGCAGCAGGAGTGTCACTGTGGTCACATCCCGGCTGGTGCTGCTGGGGGCTGGGGTTGGCACTGGGACCTCTGCCTGCTGCTCCTGTTCCTCTGGCTTCGGCACCTGCGGGAGACCCACAGGATGCGGCCAAGGCTCCCCGGGCTGGCAGGCAGCAGGGCAGGGCATGCAAAGCAGAGGGGCTGGGCATGGTATCCTGCAGGCACACCTGCACAAGTACGTCACTGGTACCACACTGGCGGTTCTCTGATCCTCATTTCCCAACCTCCAGGCACTGCCTAGTCAAGGGCAGTTCAGAAAGGACCAGATCCTAATGCTAGGGGGTGGGGATGGCAGGAGACCTGCTGGGAATTCCCAGACTTACTAGATTCCTGGAGTGGAGGACCCTGACCCCTGGCCTCAGCCTGGTTAATCAGGGGGCTTGGGGTTAGTCCTGCCAGGACTAGGGATCCAGTGGCCTCTGCTGGCCACTTTGGGAATCTGCATGGCCTGACCTCTCACCCACACTCCCTGGAGAATAGAGTCGACTCTGTGAACAGCCTGGGCCTGACACGCAGGCCCTCATAAGCCAAGGTAAGGATGTGGGCTGTCTGGTGGGGGAGGGGCAGCCTTGGGATGATTTAAGCTGGGCAGGTTCCAGGGTCTGATTTGCATTTCAGGGAGATCCCTCTGTCCACTGAGTGGAGACTGGATGGCTGGTGTCGGGGTGCAAGGTAGGTGTGGAGGTGGGGAGGCGAGCAAGGAGGTTAACAAGGGTGTCATAGGAGACAGACAGGAAACTGGGAGCAGTGTAGACAAGCTGGCTTTGAGGGGAGACCTGGGAAGAGACAAACTCTAGAGTGGGGACATGTGACCAGAGGTTGCCTGGGAGAGTGGGCAGGGGCCAGAGATGGAGCCCCAGTGTCTCCCAGACACAAGGTGGGGGACCCTCAGTTAAGGCCCAGTCTAGCAAAAACACACAGGTTCTCTGTGCTGCTGGCATCCCTGGCTCAGGACCTGGCCTGCACTCCTTACCTCACACCGTTCCAGCCTGCGTGCTGCCCGCCCCTTGCTGTCCTCTCTTGAGCCACTGTTGGGACGCCCGCTGCACAACCTCCCAGCCAAGGTGGCAGCTGGAAGGAGAGGGAAGAGTGTCTGGTGAGTGGCCAGGAGGTGCTGCTGGCAGCATGCGGCAGGGCAGGGGTGGGGCCGGGGCAGGGCACGCACCCTCAATCTCCTGGGCCCGGATGCGGCGGATGGCGGCTCGGATGAGCTTGCGTTCCTCGTACTCAGCAGCACCTCGCAGCTGTGTGTGAAGGGCAGGCCAAGGTACTGGGCTGTGCGGTCCAGGCTTTCACCTGCCCAGCTCCCAGCCCCTCCCCGGCCTGGGCCTCACCATCGCGGTCAGCTCCTCCACATCACTCATGGACTCCAGCCGTCCCGCCAGCCGTGCCAGAGCAGCCTGCTGCTCAGCCTCCCGCTGCTGAGAGCTGCCGGGACATCATGACCATAAGCTCCACTGCCAGGGGCGGGTCATGGAGGATGTGGGCTGAGGGTGGAGGCCAGGACAGGGTACCCGGAACCTTGGCAGAGGGGCATGTAGCTGTGCGCACCCTCTGGCTACACGCTGACATGTGCACGCCCATGGAGCAGCGCTCAAACCACACAACCAGATATGCTGTCCACATGGGTGTGGCCAGAGTACCGTGACCAGTAATTCGTGCACACAAACATCCCTGTGTACTCCAAATGCGTCCCGTCCTGCCATTTGCCCACCCAGGTGGGGAGCAGTCACCTGGCTCGTGCCTGCCTGTACAACGTGAGCTGAGCCCTGGCACATCCCGCCCCACCTGCATGTCCAGCCCCCACCACTCACTGCAGCCAGTTCTCCTTGTTGTCCTGCCGCTCGGCACGGAAGCGCTTGGATGCCAGGGCCTCCTCCTCGCGCTCCAGCTCCTGCCGCTGCAACTCCCGGATGGCCGAGCGGATGCGCCGTCGCTCTGCCAGATCTGCTGTGACTTCCAACTGTGGGGCAGGCGGGGGCGAGGGGCAGGTCATTTTGGATGCCAGGGTGGAGGGCGGGCACCAGCTGCCCACAGCTCGTCCCAAGGCACAATGAGTGGTCTGTCTCCACTCCTTCTGCCCCAAGCCCGTCATGTGCCTGCCTGCCCACCCAAATTTGGCCTTGGGGAAACACAGATGACACAGCCAGGGCTTCTGGACAGCCCACCGTGCGCTACAGTTCATAGCATGGGCAGCCAGCAACCACTCACCTGTGCCAGGTGCCAAGCCAGGCACTCCTTTCTGTGACTCAACTCCTGACTCTCAGAGCCTTCACCAAACCCCCAAGAGCCAGGGAGTCGTGGCAGGAGGAGGGAAGCAATCCTATGGGTCCCTAACAGTGTCCCTGGGAGGGGAGGGTGATTCAGGCCTCTGGAGTCCAGCTGTGAGCAAGGGAGACTCCCATGGTCCCAAAGGACCACAGCCCTGCTGGTGAGTGGCAGTGTCCTCCACACTGGACAGATGGGGAAACTGAGGCAGAGGCAGGCGCTCAGGAGTCACAGCACTCTGCCTGGCTGGGGGCTGTTGTCTTCCCTGCACTGGTCCAGCCCTGGCCACCACTGAAGGGGCAAAGGGGCCAGGGCCCAGACTGGGAGGGCCAATCCCCCAGACAGATATGGCAGCTGCACTCGGGTTCCCCCAGGGGCCTAGAGAGGGCGCCCATGGGGGAAAGGTGCTCCCACTAGCTTCTTAGCCTGTCACTCCCTGGGAAATTGGGGGTGGCTGGTCTAGTCAGGTCCAGGAAAGAGCATGTTCTCTGTGCAGAGTCAGCCAATCCTGTTGCCCCCCTCCACCCCCAACAGAGCCTCTGTGGCTCAAAGAAGAGAGGACTGGCTCAGGGCCCCCAGGAAGATAATGGCAGAGATAAGCCTCCAGTGTGGGTCTGAGCCACCTAGGAGTGAGTAGAGGAAGGTGATTTCCTCTGCCCCCACCTCCCCACAACCCTCTGCTCCTTTCCTCATTCCCCATCATTCCTTCCTACTCCATGGGAGAGGGCTTAGGGGGGATAGGCTTCAGCAGAGAGCGTGGGCTGGCCTAGCTTAGCCACAAGCTCACCTGTCCCAGTCTTAAGAGAGTAGGGATAGAGCCCTCCAGGGTACCTTCAGTCTCCACATTCCTGAGGAGCTATGGGAAGGTCCCCTGAGGCTCAAGCCATCACCCCCCAGCTGGCTCCAGCCCCAATCCAGTCCTGGCTGGGTGGTCAGGATCATATCTTTAACATCTCTGCGACTTTTCCTTTCTCACTTGCCAGATGGGACAATGGCTCCCATCTCAGGACTGTGGATGGGGATGGGGACAGTGACTTGGGCTCCCCTACTCCCCCATAGACCTTCGGATGCATAAGCATCACCCCCCTGCTTGGTTCCAGCCAGTCAGGAGGGGAGAGAGAAGTAGGGCAAATGAGGACAAGATACCCAGAGGCATCTGTAATATTCACAGAGAACTCATGTGCCAGATCCTGGGCTGACTGGCCCCCTTGTCCTAACTTCACAGAAACCCTAGGCACTTTATTACTCTCATTTTACAGGTGAGGAAACTGAAGCTCAGGGAAAAGTGATTTGCTTACAGTCAAATGACCAGAGCCAGGATTTGAACCCAGGTCTCTGTAACTCCGGGGCCTGCCCTGGGCTGAGGATAGCTCTATGGTTGGGGTCTGTCTGCTATGGTGGGTACCTCGAGGACCCTGGTACTGTACCGGGGACACTACTAGCCTGGATTAGAGATGCTCTGGGGCTTAAGGGGGGGCCTATCAAAACAGGGTTGGGGGAGAATGAGGCTCACCTTCCTACCCCTAGTCCTGGCCTTGCCTTGGGCCCAGAACCCTCTGTAGCACACTTAGAGATTGGGGACTAGGGGTGGGGGAAGAACAGCTGGTCCAGCCCCTCTGTGCAGAGTGCAAAGAGGCTCAGAGATGCCATTACTAGGCCTTTATCTCCTGGGTTCCCCTTCCCAGTGCCTCGGGCTCCAGAGATGGAGTTCTTGTCCCTGAAAAAAAAACTGATGTGGATATTTGGTCACCTCTGCAACACCAGAGGGCCTCAGTGTCCCCATCTGGAAAATGGGAGCCTCTGTCAGATCCCCTAAGTGGCTGGGGAAATAGGCAAGCTCATCTCACTGGTCACCTTCTCGTATGACCCCTTCCTTTGGGCCTGGAGACAAAAGTCCACCCACAGTGTCCCTGCTGTGCGTTCTTGGTTCCCCACCCTCTCAGGCCCCACCGCCCTGAGTGGAGGGGGCTGTGGGAGGGAGGGAAGGAAGTACAAAGCTCCATTGTCCACCAGGGGGAAGGGGAAGGGGATGGGGCGATTTCCGAAACTGCCCAGTGGAATTCTCCCGGGAGGAAAGAGGGCGCTTCCTCCTCCCGGCGGGCCGGGCCTCCGGTACTTTGTACCTTCCCTGCTGGGGATGTCTGACAGATCCTGGCGTCTCCCTGGGCTTCAGTCTCTCCACCAGCCCAATGGAGGAGAGTTTTCAAGCATTTGCTCAGTCCCAGCTCCAGTTACCGATGGGGGACCTCGCCAGGGGGCGCCGAAGGCCCGCGGGCCCCGCAGCCGCCGTTTCCCCGCCTCCCCCAACCCCGCCCGGGGCACCGCCCACGCCTCTCCCACGCAGCCCCGCACTAGGCGCAGAGCGGGGAGCCAGACAGGCAGGAAGTCTCCCGCTACCGGCTGCGTTAATATCCCCGCTACAAAGAGGAAACCCAGATTCACAGACTTAAGCAGCTTCCCCAGGTCACCCAGCTAGTGAGTGTCAGAGCCCGATCTCGAACCCGGGACCGAGGAGAAGGGAGTCCCGGTATGTGGTGGAGCGGCACGTGGCGTTCGTGTCCCCAGATGCCCCCACCCTATTCTTAGGAATGTGCGGGAGCCCAAGCTAGGAGCGGGTCCCGGGTCCCCAGATCGGCCCGACGCTGGGGCTTGGGTCAGCTTTCCCTTATAAGGCCCGGCCCCGCGGGGAGGAGCCCGGCCCGGGACGCCCCCGTTCCTGCCACGAGGCCGGCGCGCAGGGCGGGACCCTCGGCAGCTCCGGGGCGCAGTAATGGCGGGCGCCCGGCGGGGAAGAACCGGCCCCGGAATGGGACAGACCTCGGGGGTCTTCGAAGTCCAGATAGGAGGGATGGGTTCTCGTTAGTCCTTTCCCAGGGAGGGGGCCCGGGATGAGCGGACTACAACCACCGATCAGGCTTCTCTGAAGCCCTTTTCCAGCGCCCAAACCTGCATGGGGTGGGGGTGGCGGCTGGAGAACCCCGAGCCTCAGAATGGACCCCTAGACAAGGGGGTGCGCCGAGACCTGGCTTTTTCTCTGTTACCCGCAGTGGGATTCCGACTTCCTGATGGGAGGAAAGTCGAGTTGACATGGTGGGGACCTTTGTTAACCCAACCCATCTCCTTCAGGCTGCACACAGCTGGCTATGGTGGTGGCGGACACCCAGAGTCTAAGGTGCTGTCCGAGGACACAGAGGCTCAGTGCCTTGGGTAGGTGATGGCAGTGGCTGGGCACTGCCCAGTGCCTGGACTGGGCTGGCTGGCTCCAGCCCCTGCCTCCAGAGGACTGGTATGGGGGTGGGGTGGGTCATTTGCCTTCTCCCACAGAAGGTAAATCTTTAATTTCCCCCCTGGACAGGGGTCAGGGGCTAGGAGGTGGGGCTCTGGCCCTTCCTCCAGTTCAGCTGCTCCTTGCCCTTGCTGGTGGGCACATGTCTGCCCTGCGCTGTTGCCCCACAGCCTCTCTGTGCATGGTGTGTGTTTGGGGGGGCGGGCTTCAAGGAGAAGCTGGGGAAAGGGGATAGAGTGGGCCCATACTTTTTCCATCCCAAGATCAGGCCCCATGCCTCATTCCATTCCAATACCAACTATAGGACCTAAACATTATGTTCACACACATTTCCTCCACCTCCCATTTTACAGGTAAAGAAACTGAAGCTCAGAGTGGGAAAATGACAGATTAGATGTCACAGAGCTCATATGGGCCCCCAAGGCCTGTCACTCTCTATGGGCTCTTCTTGCCTTGACTTAGCCAGGTCTCTTAGTCTCCGATGACCCTCTTTGGGGTTTGTTTGGATCCTGGCACACCCTTTTCCTGGCTGGGTGTCCTTGGGCAGGTGATTTCACCTATCTGAGCCACAGTGTCCTCCTGGCTCTTGGAGCTGCTGGGACCATTCTGTGAGATGGTGTTCTTAGCACCCAGCCTGCTGCCTGCTGTGTCCTGGCTTATTAATCATTGCTGCTGCTTTTATCACTGGGCCAGTCTCCAGGGGTGGGCACTGCCCAGGCTGTTGCTTGGGAGAGGCAACTCCAGCTTCCGCACACCTGTGACTGCACATGGGCAAGTCCTCAGCAGTTACTATTTAAACAGGTGGTGGCAGTGGGGGGCTGGGAGGGACAAGGCTTCAGCACCTGGCATGGACAGGTACATGCCACCAGGGCCTCTGCCTTGGCCAGGCAGAACAGGCCTAACCCTGCTCCCCTGAGTCCTCCTCCTGCCCCCTCCCTGTCACCTGCTCTTGTCAGCTGAGAGGTATCCTGGGCTGGCCTTGCCTCTCTGGCCTGGCTTGCCTCTCCTCATAGTGGGGATGATGGGGCCACTTACCAGCTTCCGCAGGGCTCCCTCATCCAGCCCAGCTAATGTTTCGTCTGCCATCTTGCTGGCCCCTAGTTCCATCCGTTCCCTCTGTTCTCCAGTGCCTGTGGCACCTGTTACCAGCTCAGGGAATTCTGCAGGGGACAGACATGCATCAGGCCTGCTGGGGCCTCTAGAAACCACAGGCACTTGGGCTCTGTGCCTCAGTTTCCCCATCTAACCCACAATCATCCATTGCTGTCCCATTCCTGTTATCTGTTATGTGGCTCCCATGGGAGGTGCCCTCTGCTCTAGGGTAGTGTGCTGGAAACCTCAACACACCAAGAGTAGAAGTACCTGGTTCCAGCCCAGCCAACTCAACTGCTAGCCTGCTGTGTGGCCTAAGCTGGACCCTCTCCATATCTCAGCCTCATGAAACAGGGAGGGTAGGAACCTGGATTGTGGAGCCAGGACCCAGCAAGACCCACCCAAGCTGTGCTCACCACCAGGGGGTGCCCGCCAGACTCCACAATGTCCTGCCCCACCCACCCATCCCCAGCGCCTACCCAGCCCCCACTCACCCCAAAAGCTCAGCCTCTGGCTTTAGGCTAAGCCCATGTCCAAGTCCTTGCTGCCTCTGCCGTTCTCATTCCCCCAGGTGAGTTACGCCATTGGAGGTAACACCCTGTCTTCCAATTCTTGAGGACAGCCTTCTGTACACACCTCTCTCCACTCCTCCCCTTTCTGCCCTCCTTATGATGCCAACTGTCCTGACTGCATGAAGCCAGGCGTCCAGGCACCCAGCTCCTCCTGCCAATTCATGCACTTAGAATTCAGTTTCCCAGCTGGAAGAACCTTCCAAAACTGATCTGTCCAGCTTCTGGACTTAGGCAAACAGGATTGGAGAGGGCAGAGAATTGTCACGGGGAGTAAGGAGGATCCGAAAGACCCAGAGGGCAGGGAATGGATTTAATCTTGGCTTCCAAAGTCCCCTTCCAAAGTGCCCTCAGGGGCTCAGGACACTCCCCCTTGCCCTATCACTGCCTATCAAAATGGCCCCCTAAACCTTGGCCCAGCCTCCCACTGCAGCTTTGCTTCCTCCTGAGGCCCTAACGTCTTTCTGGAATTTGAGGGCCCACAGCCTGACACACCTTAGGTGCTTAGTTAACGTATGGTGACTGAAATGGCCCCAGGATTGCCCCCCCTCCTGTTGATTCATCACTCGGTCATTCCTCCCCCGTCCCCAGATCAGAGTCACTAGGCGAGTCACCCCATCAGGTGAATGGGTCAGAGTTGGGGGTCCTTGTCCCCACAGTTGGGATTTGTTGGACCCTGCCTGTTCAAGTTGCTGCTGGCTTTTCCCATCTGTATAGGCTTGGGCAGGTGGCAACCTCCCAGCCACCCTCTGCTGGGGCCCTTGACCCTTGTCTACCTACTTTGGGGTAAGCTTCCAGGAACGTCACTCAGCAATCACCAGATTTAGGTTCTGTGGACACTCTGAGTTCCTCCATGTCTCCTGAAGAGGGGGGACCCTAATGCATAATATAGGACTTTCAGGGAAGTCTCTTTCTTCTCAGGGATTCCTGCTGCTGCTCCAGTCCCATGCTCCCTGTCACACAGTTTGGGGCCCCCGAAGATTGTGAGGGGCCTCAGAGGAATGTAGGCACTTCCTCAGGGTTTCTGCCCCCACAGACACTAGCACCCCTGGGGGGCGTGGAGCCTCCTGGAGGTCCGTGAGCGTCTTTCCCCGCGGTCTCAGAACCTTATCGCATGGCTTACAGCCCCCGTGGGTAGGTAGGGGCTCCCAGATCAGGGAGTCCCAGAACCCTGAGAGTCCACACGTCCGGGTTCCACCCCCAGACCCGTCGGGGGTCCTGGTGCCGCCCGGAGGCCCGCACACCCACCTCTCAGTCCAGCCCGCCCGTCTGGCGCGGGCTCAGGTTAGGTAGTTCGGGATCCAACAGATGGACTAGGAGCGGTCAGGAGGAAGGCGCGACGACCGGGATCCCAGGCCGGCTCAGCAACCGTCCC
Organism: Camelus ferus; assembly: GCF_009834535.1. Lineage (NCBI taxonomy): Eukaryota > Metazoa > Chordata > Mammalia > Artiodactyla > Camelidae > Camelus > Camelus ferus. The sequence goes on from NC_045727.1 coordinate 13,144,954, forward strand.
CGGGATTCTGCAAGCGCCGCCCGTCCAGCCGGGCCAGCAGTCCCGCCGGCTCCGCCCCGCGCCATGGCGCGAGCCAATCCTCAGGAGGGTGCCGCCCACCCTCGTGCCCCATTGGGGAAATTCAATTTGGCAGCCACGCCCCTAGTGGAGGTCCCGCCCCTCGCAGGCCTAGGTTGTAGGGACTTGCAGTCTTGGGGCCACTGCTGGCGCAGCCTTGACTGGTCGCGTGGGCGTCTCTAGGAGGACGTAGATTTGCGCCAAAGTCGAGGAGGGCGCCCAAAGCCGGGGTAAGTGGCCCGGGATCGTACTATTCGCGGAGCCTTCAGGCCAGCCCCTCTCCGCCCTCCTCTTTGTTCGTGAGACCTTGTCCCCTCCCTCGACTCCGCCCCCTCCTCGCTTCAGTGCCCCGGCTTGGCCGATGCCCCCAGGCTGCTTTCGGGATACCTGGTCCGGGCCACCTCCGAGCAGGGAATAAGTGACCGGGAGCCCCTTGACCCTACCTACGTTGGAGCACCTCAGGGGCCACTTTCAGATGGAGCAGCATCAATCGCACAGCACACTTTCCCCAGGCCGGCACACCTTTGCGCGGACATTGATCTTATCTGTGAATGGTTCTCCCTCGACCTCTTGCAGCCCTGGAGTTTTATTTTGTTTTTGTTTTTTAATGGAGGTACTAGGGATTGAACCCAGGACCTCAGGCATGCTAAGCATGTGCTCTACCACTGAGCTATACCCTCCCTCTCCCCGCTCTGGAGTTTTAAATAGGAAATACGGAGTTCAGAATCTCATTCGCCAAATGGAGGAAATTGAGGCCCAGAGAGAGAGCCAACATGTCCAGGACAACACTGGGAGTCAGCTAGGGGACCCAAGAGCTCAGACTCACTGGGGAAAGCCACCCATCCCCTATTCTAGAGGTCAGGGAGCCGCCCACAGGTCTCCATGGAGGCAAAAGGGCGTTGGAGCTTGGGAGGTGGGGTCTGGAGTCCTGTCCGTTAAAAAAATATCAACTCATTTATTTTGTGCTTGCCATGTGCCCGGCGTATAATCCCTACAGTGACCATTTGAGCTCAGGATTACTGTCCCATTTTACAGTTGAGGACAACTGATAGTGGACCTGCGATTCATACCAGCACCTTTTGAATTTAGAATCTGTGCTTTTAACCACTATGATGTGGGGTTGTGGGGAAGTGGTTTCAGCCAGTTGCCCCAGCAGAGCCCCTTGGCCCCGCTGACCAGATCCTCTGTGACCACTTTCCACCCCACCTCACCCCCATCTAGAAAGAGGGCCAGTATCCACTCCGAGACCCTGTTGAAGATATCGTATTTTATTTCGACATCCCTGAGAAGTGGTCCCATTTTACACGTGGGAAAACCACGGGGCAGAGAGGGAAGAAACTTAAGATCACACAAGAGAAGGAGCAAACAGAGCCCAGTTTGGGGGCTATAGTTGGAGGTCCTCTTTCCTGGGCAGGCCCGAACTAGGCCCTCTCTACTTGACCTAGATGCAATCCTATTTTCCAGAATGAGGGTCGGTGCCCTCCAAGGCCCACTCGATTCTATTCAACCCTTGCGCCCCATTAGAACAGCCCCTTGGAGTGGAACACATATAGGCCACCTGAGTGGCAGCTGTCAGCTCCAATGAATGGCCTGCTTCGTGCTAGCTTCGCACCCCCTGCCCCCCCCCCCCCAAGCAAGGAGGAACCGCACAGGTGAATCTCTGTGTATGGACTTAAAGTGCCTACCTGCGCTCACTAGTTCTGGGTAGTACTAAGCATGGGTCCTGCCCCTCAGTCAAGCCCCCAGGGCTGGGGTCCTTCTCCAGACCTAATTGCCTTCCCTTCCTATCTGAAAGGGGCAGAGCGGGATGCTGGTGAAACAAAGATCAAAGGGCAGCCCTGTGCAGGACTGGAGAAGCCTGCAGCCACAGCACAGGGAGGAGCAAACATCCCGTCAGGAGGCTCCTGGTGTCTACTGAGCACCTGTTGCATGTCTGACACAGAATTTGCTCCGTTGCAAATTGATCACTGTGTAAGATGTGTTACCCGGATTCTACAGAGGAGGAAGCTGGAGCTCAGGGAGGAGAAGGCGCCTTGGATAGTAGTGGCATTCAAACTTGAGTGGAATCACGCCCTGTACCAAAGCCCCTTTCCTTCACCTAGCTGCATCTAGGATGGAGGAAATCCTGGAAGACTTCTTAGAGGAGGTGAAATGCACACTGATCCTTGAGGAAGGGTGCCAAGAAATCCATCCCACAGAGAAGAGGAGGAAAGACAAGAAAAGATAATTGTGGCAGAGGAACAGTGTCAATAAAGGCCAGGAGGTTTGTAAGTGGGAAAAGGAGGAGAGCTGGGCTGTGGATGGAGCAGAAAATGGAGATGGGAGTCCTCCCATCTGTCAAAGGCCCTGAATGCCAGGTGAGCAGGGTGAATATATTTTGTGGGCACCGGGGAGGACTGGGCTTCAGCCTGTCCATCTATAAAATGAGGGGCTTGAACCGGCTTACTTCAGGCTCTCCCAGGGCAAGAGGCTATAACAGAAAGGGTCCAGATTCTTCCAGGTCCAACCCTGGACTGGCAGACTGGGGAGTGGCTGGAACAGCTCAGAGGCCAAGGGTAATATTTTGCTCCAGTCTCTGAGCCTGAGAATAAATATTTTACCAAGCTGGCAGTGCCAGATCCCTGAAACTCCCTGGCTACCCCTCCCCCCAGCCAGTATCCTGCAGAGAAAGCCCAGGCCTGGGATCAGGAGGCAAGAGGAATGATGAGTCTTAGGCCTGGCTCCAGCCCAGGTAAAGTTTGGGTCACCTTGGAGCCTCAGTTTCCAAATCTGCACAATGGGGGAGTTGTGGTCTGAGCTTTCCAAGCCCTCTGCCCCCAGACTAGACAACATAAAATTCCAAGACTTTTGTGGGAGACCCCACAAGTGGCTGTGAGGCCAGCCAAGGCCAAGACCTATGAGGGAGTTCAGGGGCTGCTGGGCACTGGGAGGAATGGAGGGATTAGGGGTGGGTTGGAGTTGGGCCTGCTTTTGGGGTCTCACAGCCTAGTGAGAGCAGGGGAGGGATGCAATTTGGGCTCTAAAAGTTGTAGAAAAAAAGCCCTCTCTTGGTTTTTGGTGTGGGTTGGGGCTGGGGAAAGACACCTGGAGAAAGGCGCAGTGTGAGCAAAGGAAGGCAGATAGGACTTGAGGACTTTCCTGGGGAAAGTCACGTAGGCGAGGCTGGAGCATGAGGACCCTGGAGGTGGAGAACTAGTTCTTGCTGGGATTGGTTGGATTCCACGGCTGCAACCCTCTTCCTCATGGGCAGAGCTAGAGGCCCCCAGGGTCCTGGCCAGCAGTGCCAGAAGTGGGGCTGGGGACCTGTTTGGCAAACCAGTTTGGCAAGACTATCTCTTCCGTGATGTCATCCAGCTGCTGTGTTCTCTGAGGACAGTGCCAGATAAACTTCCGGCCTTGGAGAAGGCGGCCTGGCCCTAGGTGCTGAGGGATGGGAAAGGCGTGACTCTTCAATGTAGGAAACTTGGAAGCAAGTGGGCCCTGGGAAGGAGGTGGGGCCCTGAGACGCCCAATGGGCTATACTGAACTCCAGGAGGACCAGCCTTTAGAGGGGCTGGCCTGGACTTCTTGGGACTTCCGATGGTTCCCTGATGCCTGGTGTAATCTAGGCTTATGGCAGGGGTCCCAGATAGTTGCTGCCCAGTGGGTTGGAACTTGGCTCCAGATCACCCATAAACTACATGAGTGGCAGTTTTGTTATTATCATGAACCTCACAGCTTGAACCTTGCAAAGCAGAGCCGTCATTATACAGACGCGGAGGCAGGCTTAGCAAGGCCAAGCCACACCGGCCCCTCACACAGGATTAGAACCCAGATCCCTTGATCTTAACTGCACTACCCTGCCACCTGCCACTTGGGGTCTCTGCCCACATGGGGCCTTGTCATATTCTTAACTACTGGTGACCACAGCAGCTGGATCATGACATCATAGAGTCCCAGATGCCCACCTTGTGGTCCAAATAGGTAGTCTGAGTCCCAGAGAGGGCAAGGAACAGGCTTCAGGTCACACAGCAACTTGGAGGTGGAGCCATGCTCTACCCCAGATCCCCAGGCCCCCAAACCCCTTGTTTCCCCCTCAGGACCTGGCACACCCAGGCATGAAATAGCAATAACCAGCACATACTGAGTCCCTACTATGTGTCATTCACTCATTTAATCATCACCATAGCCATGGGAGGTCGGTGCTAAGATTAGATCCATTTTACAGATAAAGAAATGGAGGCTCATGGAGGGGAAGTCACTTGTCCAAGTTGACATCATATGTTGGTGATAGGGCTGGGATTTGAACCCAGTTGTGCAGACCCTTTCCCCTTGCTGGACCCAATAGGCCTCATTGGAGGCATGAAGACCTCTATACAGGAGGGTGGGTGGCCCCTTTGCAGGCTCTGGAGGCAGGCAGTGTCCAATTCATAGTTTCCATGCAGGCCTGGTCTCCCCGGCGTGGGCAGAAACGTGCTGAGGCTGCAGAAGTGCTCTGAACCTTCCCTGAGGAGGCGGCCTGAGGAGGCGGCCATGGTGGGAGGGAGTGTTTGGGGCAGACCTCAGAGCCAAGTGCAGACGTGGCGGCTGGACCCGCTGCAGGCGAGGGAGGGCAGGCAGGGTGGGGCCCAAACCCGACCCGGCCTCCCAGCAGTGTTCCCAGCCCTCGGGCAGCCAGGCCCGGCTCTGCCCTCCCTTCTAGCACCCCATCTGGATTTGAGATGAGGATGCTGAGCCTAATAATAGCCGAATGGTAGCAAAGGCAATGCCCCGAGCTGCAGCCGGCGGTGGGGCTGGGACCCCCATCATCTCATGCTGGCCCTGGAACAGGTTCCAGAATTTTAAAAATTATACCAAGTGCTCATGCAGCGCGTACCTGCACCAGGCATTGTGCTAAGGCCCACAGTAACTCGTTTATTCCTCATGACCACTCTGTGAGATAAGACTACTATTAGCTCTATTTGTCTTAACCAAGTAAATAAAACCATTCACACTACAACAGGTAGGAGGAAGGGACAGAATTTGCACAAAACATAAAAAATCTGTTGACCCAGGCAAGATAAAATCAGAAAGACCATCATGTCTGCCCAGAGGCCTCATGTTTATGAAGCAGGTCCTATGTCCCAGGCTCTAAGCTAAGCTCCTGAATGCTCACCCTAACCCTGCAAGGGGACATGGAACCTGCTTCACAAATATTTACTTAGTTAAGAGAAGGAAATTTTCCTCTGATTGGATATTAGTTACTCAACTAACCTTCTAAGTAAGCACAAAGCCCCCAAACACCACCGGCTGTTCTGCTGACAGAAGTCTAGAATGCTTCTATTATTGCTTCCTTTAGACTAAAGCTTGGCTCTGTAAAGTGCATCCCCTTCCCAACCCACCCCTAGGATTGTCCCATCACTGGGAAGGGAACAGGGCAAGAGGGTCTGGAGCTAATAGGCTCCAGCTGGGGAAGGGGCAGGGCCAAAGCAGACCCTGCTGTGTGTGTGGTCTGTACATTGTGAACATTTCCGCCCACCCAGAAGGAAAGGTCCAAGATGGGTGAGAGGTGGCTTCCCCTCCTTTTACCCCATTAACCTATCTCTGAGCCTCCCTTTGAAGCCAGACAGACAAGTTCATGAGGATCTGCTGATACTCGGTAGGACTCATGGCACTCACAGTCTGGAGGTGGAGATGGACTCAGCAAACAGAGCCCCATGTAGTGTCATTACAGATTAGGGTCAGCTCTGTGCAGGTGGAGCCACATGGCACTATGGGAGTTTGTCCTGGGGCCTACTTTAAATTATGTTTAAAGTTTTGTTTTGAATAGATAATCCTGGGAGGTCAAGGAAGGTATCTGTCAGGAGGTAATTATGCTCAGGTCCAGAAGATAAGAAGAAATTTCCTGAACAAAGAGTTGGTCTCAGGATGAGGGGTAGTGTTCTGGTAGCGGGAACAGGCTGTGCAAATGTCCTAAGGCAGGAACAACCTCCAGGAACTGATGGAGGACCAATGCAACTGGAGTTTGAAGGGTTAGGGAGGAGCGAGGTGTAAATGAGGAGCGAAAGGAGAGGGGAGCAGGGCCAGTCCCTGTGGGCAGGACTGGCTACATAATTTGTGGTGCCTGGTGCAAAATGAAGATATGAGTCCCCTTGCTCAAAAATTATTAAGAATTTCAAGATGGTGACAGTAGAGCATTAAGCCAAGCGTGGGGCCCTGTGCAACTGCACAGGTCATACACCCAGGAAGTTGGTCCTGCCCTTGGACCATAGTAAGAAGAAAGGACTTTGCTGTGATGGCTGCAGGGAGCCACTGAAGACTTTTGAGTGAGGGGTGATAAAATCTGATTTGCGTAAACCCAGGTGCTGTCTCACTGTACCACACCTGGATAGTCTGTCACCCTCTCCTCTCTGCACAGGTGGTCTGATTCATTTTCCTAAAATATTTTACTCAGAACATCACTCCTGCTCAAGAATCTGCCGTGGCTCCCACCCCCTAATCAGATACAGCCCAAACTCTACCCAGACACTCAAGACCCTTCATAATTTGTCCTCATTTGATTTAGTTAACCTGCTATCAACATAGGCTGTGTGCGGGATTCCAGAGCTGATGAACTAACCCAAGGGTGAGCATCAACTAGAGAATGGCAAACCAGGACACGAACCCAGGTCTCCTGCGGTAGGCAACCCTTGCCCTGGAGGAGGGTGTAGCCTCACAATGTGCTTTGTATCCTCCAACCTAGTACAGAGACTTGCACAGTAGGTGCTCAGTATGTGCCTGTGGCAGTGAGTTCCTCCTGGGGCACATCTTTGCCAGGGCAGGCATTTCAGAATCCAGGATGTAGTTAGTGTCCTTCCTATCTCCTCTCCATCACCTCTACCTCTAAGCATTCGCCAAAGCCCCACCGCACCCCTGAGTGCCGGGGGGCGGGGCGGGTCTTGCCCATAGACATGTGTTTGGCCTGCACAGCTTTTAAAAAGCTTTTTCAATTCATCGTTAATATTTAAAAATCAAAAAATTTCACATGGCAGTACGCAGTTTTGTTCCTCTGCAGAGTCCTGGGTCTGAATTCCCCAGGGGCAGACGCTTCCTAAGTGGACCCTCCGAGGAGTTCCACCCTTAAGTCCCCCATAGGACTGTGAAATTTGAAACTTTGAAGAAAAAGCTCCCTAGTTACCACCAAAGACTCTGACTGCAGGATTTGAAACTTTGAAGAAAAATCTCCCTTACCACCAAAGATCCTGACTGCAGGATCCTGAAGTCTGACCTATCCGATGCATAAACGCCATCTTCTGGGGGCGGGACCACGTGGAGTAAGGCCCGCCCCCAGTCTCCTCTAGAGGGTAGGAGGAATGCTTTGCTTCAATTCTTACAACCAACTCCAACTTGATGGCTGACTCCTGAATCCCTGGGGGGCTGAATGGATGTAATGAGTGTTCCTCAGACCACGCTGGTCCCTCCTTCCCAGCCTTTGACGTTGCCCGTGCTCTGTGCTTGGACCGCTCTTCCTCCTCATTTTAATTCTGACTGGCTCCTGATTACCATTCAGGTCTCAACCCAAATGTTACCTCCTTAGAAAGGCCTTCCCAGCGCATCTGTCTGAAGCTCCAGGCATTACTCTGTACTGTATTTTCCTTTCTTATTCTTATTTTTTTTTAAATCATAGCACTTATTATCTGAAATTGATTTGTTGCTGTTTGGCTCCCAAAAGATGTGAGCTCTGTGAAGGCAAGGACAGAGTTTGTCTTGCTCACCTCTGAATTCCCAGGACCTAGAAGGTAACCTGGCACCACAGAAGAGGTTCAGCACAATTCGTGGAAAAGTGAACCACTGGACTCACAAAACACCTTTCCCTGGAGGATGCCCATGACTCAGTGTCGCAAGTTTGGGTGGGAGCCGGTTGGCAATTAGAGAGCAATTAGTCACCAGCTAATTGATGCACAAGACAGCTGTGGGCTGGGAGGCAATCAAGGGACTGAAGCCCAGAAAGGAGACTTAGGTCTCTTTCTGGGAAAATGCTGAGAGAAGGCAATGAGGAATCCCCAGGATAACATTTGAAAACCTCTTGTGTTCTTGCAAGAGATTTATACCATCTGAAGTGCCCCCAAAGGGACTTGGTTCCCTTTAAGAAGCTGGTGGATCTGGCCAGGCTCTGGTGATGGGACTGGCCTGTAAAGGAAGGGATGGGACAGATGGAGGAGGTGTCACCCTTTCCTACTTGGGGGGTAAAATACTTTGGGGTATTAGGAAAGGCTATCATGTTTGCAAATACCAGAAACCTCACAGATTAATCTGAGTTAAAAGGGGGCGTTACTGGAAGGCCATCAGAAGTGGTATCAAGATTATAAAACTTTCAAAGGGAGCATATAGCTCAGTGGTAGAGTGCATGCTTAGCACGCATGAGGTCCTGGGTTTAATCCCCAGCACCTCCACTAAAAAAAAAAAAGACTATAAAAAATTCAAGGTAGAAAGCGGGGACTCTCAAAGTCATTCCATTCACTCAAAACCATTTTCTGGTTTCCAGACCCTTCTGATCAGCCTGTTGTTTAGAGCTTTGCTTTCAAAGTGTGGTCTGTGGACCAGCAGCTTTGGCATCTCCTAGGAGCCTGTTGGAAATGCAGGGTCTCAGGCCCAACCCCAGGCCTACTGAATCAGGGTCTGTGTTTTAACAAGACTATCAGGGGATTCGTGTGCACATTATAGTTTGGGATTCATGGCCACAAAAATCAACTGGTTGATGGGGGGACTGTGTCTCTTAAACCTGAGGGTCCCTAGGAGAGCTGCTGCCTTGGTGGTCTCCAAGGGATGGGTGCTCCCAAGGGTCCACTGGGGAGAGGGCGGTGAAATTGGCAAATAGTCTTGAGCCATTGAGAATTTACCAATTCTTGGGTGCTAGCTAGGTAGGAGTCCAGCCTACAGCACCCTGCTCCTCAGGTAGGAGATGGGCCTGGGAAACCCAGGCCTGTGACCTGCCAAGGAGGAAACTGCTTGGGACCCTGGATCGAATGCCCTGTATGTTGCTGGATCTCTGCTTGGGGGGCTTTATTTTGAAGGGCTCATCTGCTTGGCTGAAGGAAGGCAGAGCGTGGCCTGGGCTGATGTTGGAGCTAAGACCTTCATTCTGCCTGCTGAGGTCTGGGCAAGCAGTTCCTAAAAAGCTGCCCTCAGGACACAGGATGGGAACAGCCACATTGACCTGGCCCTGTAGGAGTTCCAGGGTGCCTTCACCTTTTATCATATTTGATTTTCATAACGATCTTGTATAAAGGACCAAAAAAAAAAAAAAAAATCAAGCACAGAAGGTTCCTGCCTTTAAAAAGGAGTGTTGCTACTTACCTTATACCTCCCTCTTGGTTCGTTAAACTCTTGTTCCAAAGTAAAAGTGCTGTTGGGTTAGGAGGCTGGGTCATTGGTGAGCTGATCCTCTCACATTGTGAAGTTGTTCCTTCAAAGGGTGCGCATGTCAGATCTCTCGGTAAGATACAGGTATCCGCCCAGACTTATTCAATACTCTGGAGCTCAAGAGTTTTCCCTTGTAGAGCCAAACCATTATTGGAGGGAGGCAATTCCTACTTATCACCCTTACTTCTGCCATGGGAGAGAGGATCTTCCCCCTGCCACCCAAGGGTCCCGGGCATCACTCGGCACCTCGAGGCAGTTCCCAAAATTGCCCAGAGAGAGGCTCCTGAAGGAAACTGTCAGTCTCTACAGGGCTCGCCTTGTGTCTCCAAAACTTATTAAATGACATCATAAGTTAGGCTTGGCAAATAGGATGAGGGAGTCTGGCCAGTGAGGAGAGACAGAAGCCTTGCAGGCATGGATGCAGGCAGGACGGAAATGGAGACTGCCAATAGGCGGAGGTGAGGACAGAGCTGAGCGCCTTGGAAAAAGAAAGAACCACTCCAGTTAGCTTTACAGAACACTTTCACAAACATGATCCTCCTCTATCCTCAGCAGCCCTGAGTGGTACCTAAGGTCCAGCAAGGTCATCGAGCTGCACATAACCAAGCCATGCGTCTTAGACCAGTGCTTGGTATATAGTGGGTGAACAGTTGACGCTTGTTGAATAAAAGTAGAAAGTGTACATTGCACAGCACTTTAAAAAGAACTGTAAAGAATGAGAAATTTACATTTTTGCATTCTCTTAAGTATGTCCCCACAAGATAATTACTAATTACAAAGGGACCCTTTACAACAGAGAAACTTGGCAAGCACCTCCTTAAACCAAGTGATCGATGTTAACATCACTAGTAGTAAATCATGTTGACAGGATGTAGCCCCTGTGTGATGCCCTAAGAAGGGCACAGCATCATTTCTGTGCTATTCTTGCCAAAAATGCCTCATTTTCGGCATGATTATGAGAAAACCATCATGCATCCAAATTGAGGGATATTCTGTAAAGTGAGATCCTGGATTAGATTACAAGGAAAACTGGCAAAATTCAAATAAGTTCTGTAGATTAGTTAATAGTACTATATTAGTGTTAATTTATTGGCTCTAATAATTACCAAAGTTAGGCAAGATGTTAATATTTGCGGAAGCTAGGTGAGTTCTCATAGGAGCTGCCATGTTGTTACAGAACCCACCCCAAGCACAGCTGATTGGTCCAGGGGTGGACTTCTGACTTGGGCCAGTCAGCCACCTTCTCTGTTCCTACTGCCACCACCACTGCCACTGGAATTGAGATGGTAACTGGTCTGCCTCTGGTTGCTAGGGCCATGAGATGTGAGATACAGAAGCTGTTAGCCATCTGCCACATGGAGGAACCCTGTCTGCAACCAGAGAGAGAAGACAGATAACACAGCAAGAAGGGGAGAGTGAGAGAGAGCGAGAGCACTGATTCTGTTTGTTCTTGAAGTCTTCTGTCCTTGCCAGCAATGGTTGGTTGGTTGGTTGGCCCTGCTGTCCACTACATAACCCCCAGAATCCAATCTCCCAATAAAAATCCCCTTCCAATAAATCTTTCTTTAATAAGGTAGCCAGGATAGTTTTGTGTGGCTCTCAACCAAAAGATACTCAATGAAGATCACTACTCTGAGTTATTTGCGTAAATGTTTTGTCTCTCCCACTCATCTGGGGATTGCCAAATGCCCATCTTAGACACAGTCTCCCTGGCCTGCGGCTAGTGAGAAAACTAGGACAATGACTTATAAAGATAATTTTTAAAAACTGCTAAATTCTGAGATTAGTCCTTATTAAATTTTATGGTGACAGAAAGTAATGCTTTATTTTTCTCTTTTCTTTAATGCTCTTTGACAGATAACAAAATGTTGGCAACTCTGTGCCCCATGTGGGGAGAAAACTTTACCAGGATGTGAAATCCCAGCTTCTGGGGAACGCTGTCCACGTGTTGATTGCTCTGGGGCAAGGCTCTTGCCTGGCTCTCTCGCCACAGCTCCTGGCCTGGGGCAGGGAAGGAGATACCTCCAAAATGACTGAGATGAGCTAATGGGTTTAGAGAGTGGTTCTGGTCTCCTGCTGGTCACGAGGAGATGATCTGATTTAAAACTACTACCGGTTGTTCGTTCATTCTTTTATGATTTTTTTCAAAGGAAGCCTAATTTATATATTTGCAAGATGCCCCCACTCATCCTGATTTTTCCTTTCAAGTGGACCTCAGATTCATTTTCTCTTTTATCCTCTCTTTTATCTTAATTGTCTAGGATGGCTTGGCTGGGAGGAAAAGTGAGGGCTCCCCTCACAGAATGCGGTCCACTCACGGTGGTGGGGAGAGAGGACTGGAACGGGAGTCAGCTAGCACTGCCGTCCAAGTCTGGTTTCCCCTTGTGCTGCTTGCAAGGGCTCAGGCAACTTGTTCCATTTCTCTGAGCCTCAGTGTCCCCATCTGTGAAATGGGGATGATACCTAGCTGACCTTCTTATAACCTTCTAACAGGGCTGTTATAAGGGGCTGAATAGGGCTTTGGCAGCAATTTGGGAATCGGAAGTGGAGGGTGCAGGTGTCGGGTGTTTGCAGGAGCTGTTGGGGGGCACTGGATGGGGAAATGGGAACGTAGGAAAGTGCTGGGGAGTGGCTGAGTGCTTCCAGCTCTTCCTAGCTCTGTCTGTTCCTGGGATGTGACCTCACCTCCCTGTGCCTCAATTTCTTCATTTGGAAATCCGGGTCCCACAGTCAGGAAGTAAGTCCTCCTGATCCTGCACTCTAGGCATTAAAGTTTGCCTCGAGCAGGTCAGAGACAGAGAGGCACTCCAGGTGGAGGGGGCTGCGTGAGCCGAGGCTTGGAGCTGAGAAACGCTGGTCTCACGCGTTTTGTTTCATGGGGACAATAATAATACTTCTCTATCGTGATAAGAATTAAGCAAGATAACGCAGGGAGAGTGCTTAGCACAGACTGACAGGTAGCAAATTCAGTTATGGTGTTTGTCCTTACTGATCTTGCTCTGTTTTACAGATAAAGAAAACCAAGCCTCTGAGAGGTGACGCGGTCTGCCCGGTCCCACAGCCATTGGAGGTCCGGCAGAATTTGAACCCACGTCTTGACTCTCGAGGCCAGGCTCTGAACAACCGTGTTAGTCACCCCATGGGGAGGCCTCTGCTCTCGACCCCAGCCGCCAGCCTGACTCAGCAACTGTGGGTGGCCTCGCTCCTGTGCCTGGGCAGCAGAGCCAGCAAGAAGTCTCCCACTTCCTTGAAAACCAAATATGGCCAGACCAAGCCCTTGGAGGCCTGACCCCCAGGCTGGGCCTGCTCCCGCCTGCTCCCCTGTGCCGTGGGGCCCTCCTCCCTGCACAACTGCCCGGCTCTGCCCCAGAGGACTCTGGGAGAGCCTCCATCCAAATCCCCCTCCTCATAGGATCTTGTTGAACAGGTTACTGAAAGGGCATGTGAGACCAGTGTCTCATCCATGTCTCAGGAATTCCTAACTCCAAGCCTTTGTGGTGCTGTCCCTTCCACCTGGAGCACCTCTCCCTCTCTACCCAGCTCTTATGCCTTCTTTGGTGTCCAATGTGAGTTCTCAGGAAGGGTTACTTCCTGACTGTGTGACCTGGAGTAAATCTCTCATCCTGTCCATCCATCCATCTGTGTAACTGTCCATCCATCCATCTATGTAACCATCCATCTATCCATCCTTCCATCCAGTGGGCACTTACCTGTGCCAGGCATTTTATGTATAGTCTCTCCTTCCAGACTGGACGCTCCCTTGAAGATTGCAGATCAGGTGTAGAAGGTAATTGTTCCACTACTATCCATGGGCCAAGTCTTGTCCTTACTACAGTCCTGGTGAGGCTCTCATCCTATCACCCCTTTCCACAGTTGGGAAGACTGATACTCAGACGGGGAAAGTCCAAAGGACACAGCACAGATGAGTGGAGCAGAGACTTGAACCCTGATCTGTTGGACTCTGGAGGCCAAGTTCCTAACCACTAGGCAGTACTCCCTAACTCCTAATGGAGGGAGGGGACCATTGCAGTAAGTGTCAGGTCCTGGGGGAGGGCTGGGGCCACTTCACCTTCCGTTCTTGGTTTCCAAGTAGTCCCCTTAACCTTTCGACTTCTGAGGCAGCTGTACCTCACTGACCTTCCCTTCTCCAGTCCCTCTGTGACCAGAGCTGGTCTGACACTTGCCAGCGTGGCTGGGAGAGGATTATTTTTTTCCTTTGCCCCCCCTCCCCCACCGGACTGAGACTTTGAGAATACCTGTCCCATCTCAGAGCCTATAAAGTCCTTTTCAAAGTCACCAGTGTCCTCGCTTTAGTCAGGGGGAGTCAGGGCAGGGAGGCGCTTCCTCCTGGTTCAGATAGGGGAACCAGAGCCCCAGCACTGGTCGTTGGCTACATCAGGGGGTGGCCCGGCTGGAATCTCTGGCTTCAGCGAATGGAGCACGGAGCATGGAATCATTTGCTAGGTCTTCCCTGAAGCCACGGTATAAGATACTTAGAGTCTGACAGATTCCGGCTCTTCTGCTCACCAGCTGTGCAGCCTTGTAGGAGTCATTTCGCCTCTCTGAACCTCAGACTCCTCTTCTGAAATGTGGGGACAATGCTTGTACCCACTTGAGAGATGTTGGGAGGATGAAATGAACTAATACTCGTGAAGTACTTAGAACATAGTGAAGTATTGAAACAGTGGGTGCTTGGACAATGAGGTCTTCATTATTCTAAGGTGGTGCCTAAGGCAGGACACCAGATCAGGAGGGTCATCCAAGCCAGGGTGTCTAACTTTCCTTTATTACCACAATGTACCAGGCATGTACATCAGGGCAATATCCCTGTAATAAAGTGCCATTTTACAGATGGGGTAACTGAGGCTCAGAGAGGGAAAAGGACTTGCCCTAACTCCCTGCCCAGCAAGGGGAAGAGCCTGGGCTTGTTCTCAAGTCTGTGTCTACAACTTTAGCTCTGATCCACCATGCTGGGTTCTCCAGCTCCACTGTGCTAAGGCCCAGAGAGGGACAGGGAGTTACTCAGGCTCCACAGCAGTTGAGGTTGTGTCCAAACACACTGGGAAGGCCTTTTCCATCCTGGCAGCTCCACGTGGGTCTGGGTAATTCTCCAGTCCTAGGATTAAAGCTGATGCATTCACAGTCTTTGGAGGGGTCTGGGGATCTAGTCCACAGTCTCGGGCTGGCCTTAAATCCCACCTTCCCTAGGTACCGCATGATGACCCTCTCCTCCCCCACCCCCAGCTTTCTGCACAGGCCCCCTTTAAAAAAAGTCAGCTGAACTTTCAGCCAAAGAAAACTCATTGATGCCCTCAAACCAGCCATCCAGGGAGAAGGCTGCCCTGGAATGTCGGAGGGGGGTCACCAGGCTGTTTATGAGCAGGCCAGCAGAGAAATGCAAGCAGCTACCTTTCTTGGAGAAAGCCTGAAGTCCCTCTGCAGGAAAGGACCCAGGGTGGGCCAGCTTAGAGTCTCTAGCCTCAGTTTCCCTGTAATCACCACTGTGGCATTTATGGGGTATAAAGAACTTCAGCTGTTGATTCAACGACTGTCAGTTGGATGCCTGCTCTGTGCCAGGCACTGTGCTGGGTGCTTGGGAAGCAGCAGAGACAGAGCTAAGCCCTGTCGTCCGGGGCTGATTTTCTAGCAGAAGGCAGTCTCTCAGTAAGTCTCCCAAAGAGCCAGAGGCCAGTTCCCTAGGCCCACAACCCCAGATCAATACTCCTGGGGCTGGATGGGTTTCAGAATTCAGAACTTAGGGGGATTTTGAAAGGTGATCTGTTGGGGTCTGCGCCCACCCAGTCAAACATACCGGTGGGTATTGCTGTAGTGAGAAGTGTGAGTATTGACTCTAAGTCAGATAAATACAGGTTCTGCACAGCCTCAGTCCATTCAGGTCAGATTTTGCCTCCAAATGAGTGTTTTTTTGAATATACAGAAAAGCCTTGGTTATCCAGGCATTCTGGACTATAGAGTTGAAAGTGGGGACTGGGGACCTGATTCCTCTCCCCACTGTACAGATGAGAAAACTGAGACTCAGGGCAGAGGAATCATATACCCAAGGCCCTGGAGCAGGTAACTGGCGGGTGAGATGCAGGTCTCAGTGACTCCAAATTCAGAGTTTGCCACACCACGGACCCTGCCTGGGAGAGAAGCAGGGGCTGAGGACAGAAGGCCCCTTGGCCAAGCCTTGGCAGCCCAGCAGCCGGTTCTGCCAGGAAGGAGTTAAGCACCACCTGGGCGTCCGCCAGGCCTCGGCACCGCGTCTCCTTGCAGGGCCTGCCTGTCTGGGGCCTGTTTACCAGACCACGCTTGCATCACTGGCTTCGACATGCAGTGCAAACACACTCACATTCTTGGGTCATGAGAAATACCCAGTTGCGGTGACATCAGGCCCAGAGAGGAGGTTTTTGCCAGCCTCCTTCCTGCCCACAGTCCAGGCTGTTTAATTAGCACCCTTAACTGGAACTCTTGTCTTCTTGTAAAAACCAACTGGAGAAACTCATGGGTGGGGGTGATGGGGGTTGGAGTGTGTGTGCGTGTGTGTACGCATTTGAAGGGATAAAAATAGCCCATCTGAGACTCCTTTTGGGGTATTTGTGAGTATTAATGCACCACTGTTTATATTAAATCTATGTCACACTGGACATTTTCATCTGCATTTGGCTTGGAAACGGGACCAGAGAAACCACCCATGTCTTTTTGTTCCCTCTAGTTTTTCCTTTTGGGAGGGAGACACGTAGGCCAAGTGAAAGGGCTGTTGGAGACTATTTAGACCAGCCTTTCATTACACAGCCAAGAAAAGGGAGGCCCAGAGAGGGGAGGGCCTTCCCTGAGGTCACACAGCAAAGGTCCGTGTTCTCACCCAACTTCCATGCATTTTGCAGCACTGCCCTTGGCTCCCACTTTGGCTTTGGGAGTTGGCTTTTCAGGATGTTGGAGAGAGATGCTTCTGGCTAGAATTTCCTGGCTCTTTGAGATCAGAGTGGAAGTGATGGTGGCAGTGGTGGTGGGAACAGAGAAGAGCGATTGGGACCACAGGAGACCTTAACCTCACACACCCACCTCCCCAAAAAACCTCTGCTAGGCTTTAAAATGTCTGTTCCTCCTCCAGACAACCGCAGTCTCCTTTTGCTCCCTCTTCCCAAGAAGTCCTATCCCTCACTGGCCTCCTTCCATTAATTAAGGAAAATCAATTTTTTTTTTTTTGGATGGAGGTACTGGAGGTTGAACCCAGGCCCTCATGCATGCTAAGCATGTACTCTACCACTGAGCTACACCCTCCCCCTGCCGTGACTATTGAAGACTTACTTCCCAGCAAGGAAATGAAAATAGAAGACACCCAGTTCAGTCTGACTTTCAGATAAACAACAAATAACGTTTCACATAAATATGTCCTATGCAACGTTGAGACAGACAGTTACCTGGCAGCCCTATTCCCCTTCACCTTGATATCATTACTGTGGCAGACCCTCTCGACTGTCTTCCCATCACCCTTTCTTCTCCTTCCTCATTAACTGATCTCTGATTTTGTTTGGGGTGGCAGTGTTCCAGGTGATGAATTGTGATCAGTTTAAGCTCCTCATGACAATCCTATTCTCCTTTGCTTTCCTAGATTCGCTTGCAGTCGGGGATGATCTAGTGGCTGCAAATTTTTTGACACCCTCCTTTTCAAAGGATAGAAACTCACCCACTCCACTTGAATGTAGGCTGGACTTACTCATTTCAAAGAGTGACTTCCAAGGCTAGGTCATAAAAACCATTGTTGCTTCTGCCCTACTCTCTTAGATTACTCATTCTGGGGGAAGTTAGCTGTCATGTTGTGAGGACACTCAATAGCTCTGTGGAGAGGCCCACATGGGAGGAACTAAGTCCTCCCATCAACATTCAGCACCAACACGCTAGGCATGTAGGTGAGCCACCTTGGAAGTGGCTGCAGCCCCAGTCAAGCCTTTGGATGACTATGGTGTGGGCCAATATTTTGACAGAAGCACGAGCCAGAGGGATCCTCACATTAATCATGTTTTTTATTTTCTATATTTTATGATACTTTGACATCTTGGGGAACCTTGGTGTCTGGGAAGAGCCTGCCCCTCCCAGAGCTAGTTAATTCTTAGAGACAGTAAAGAACTTGTCTATGAGCCCATCTTTCACATATAAACCTGACCAATCCTGAGTCCATACCCCCAACCACCTCCTTATCTAACTCTCACATACCAAGCCAATACTTCCTCTGCCATAACCCAGGGCCAGGTACTGGACAACTTAGGACAGCTCCTATGCCGCAAAGCCCACTGGAATTATTCAAACTAGCCAGTCCTAAGCTGTTTCCCTTGCCCTGCCCTGCCCTGCCCTTGGAAACCCCCATAAAGGCTGTGCTTTTGGCCTTGTCTCTTTCCTTTCTGCCTCCTGACTGATGCTGGTGCTTTCCCCTGTGGCCCTGTGTGGCACATCATGCCTCTTCTTTCTAGGGAAACTCTAAGTAACATTAAACATTTCTTTCAGTGGCACTGACTTCCCCATGTTGTCACACAGTCACCTTTATATATTGAGACTGGCACAGATTACCCCTGAGAGATCCTGATCTAGATCCACTTAACTAAGCCATTCCTGGAGACCTGACTCCCAGAAACTTTTAGAGATAGTAGATGGTTATTGCAGCAGCCTGGTTTGGACCAATTTGTTTTATGGCAATAGATAATAAATACAGATGGTCACATGACTTAGTTCTGGGCTAATGAGACATAAGAGAAAGTATGCTGGGGTGCTTGTAGGAAGCTTTCCTGATAAAAGGATCAAAACGGAGAGTAGAGCTCAGGGGTATCACCCTCTTTGGACAAAGATGATGCTTACAGAAGTGACAGCCATTTGGGGACCATGAGGTGCTGAAATATAAGGAGAGAGGAGTGAAAAATTAGGAAGAACCTGTGTCTTCTGTGACATCATTAAGCTGGTAGAACAACTCTGTGATCTCCTGCATCCAGATTTGTAGACAATCAAATGTCCTTGTAGTTTGAGCCACTGTGCACTGCAACTTGCAGCTTAATGCACCCCTAACTGATTGAATAAGCATGACAGTAGCATCTCACTTAACTGGAGTAACTTATGCAATGACCTCACTTATTCAGAATCTGCAATGAAGCTAAAAGGGCAACTGAGCACCAAAAGTCACACCATAGTGTCCATACTAAGCACCTCACTCTTAGGTAAGCGTTCCTGGCCTTCACTCATACATAGCCTTTCTACTTTTACTTTACATACCATCCTAACAAGCTTTTCTAGGAGAACATCTCCCTGGGCCATGGCTCGGAAATAAAATTCAATTCAATAACCAATTATCTATTATGTGCAAAGCACTGTGGGAGGCTCTGCTAGGCACTAGGTATGCAGAGATGAGTTTTAAGCAGGAGAGCAACATGATTCGATTGGCCAGGTAACTTGGGCTGCAATGTAGAGATTGGAGAAAGCCTGGAAAAATGAAAAGAGAAAACTTTTTAGTGAGTGTCAATTTATTAAGAAAATACATATCTAAAATTATTTCCCATGGAAAATTCCATCTGCAGGACAAACCACTCTAACTTTTCTTAATTGTTGCTAATCTTGGTTTCCAAAATACTTGTCTGCTTTGACTTCCTGAAAGCCCTAAAAGCTTTCAGAAGTGAAGAGTGTGACCCGTCTGGATCTGAGTTCTGAGGAGATACAGAATGCAGCAGCTCTAAGATATCCCGAAGCCTGATTATTCCACCTCTACACTTCATAGATGGGAATCTAAGGCCCAGGGAGGGGAAGGAATAGCTCAGAGTGTCCCAGTAATCCAAGTGGCAGTGTGAGGACTCGAACCCAGGTCTCTATACTTTCCCTTTCTCCAGGCAGTGAGGAAGGCAATGCTAGTTCCCTCAAACCACTCAAACATTTCCTCTCATAAGGAGCAGAACTTTGACCCAATGCTGCGAGCTCCCCCGGGCTCAGGAAGCTCTGCCTGTCCAGAATTTCCTGTGTGTGGGAAAGAAATAGAATGAGCAGATAAATCCTCAGAGGCTTCTTTTCAAGGCTTCTCCTTGATGAGTGTACAGCAGCCCTGGCCAAGAAGACCAATCCATTGACATGTGTTCTGTGTGTTCCTGAAAGTAATCAAAAAAGGATGACCCTGCACCCATGAAGCACAAGGCTGGATATGGTAGGGGAGAAGAACATGGGTCATCATCTCTGCCCTTGAGGAGAAGCCTTGGTTTGGGTCCTCCCAGAAGCAGACTCAAAGACAAGTATTTAAGTGCAAATAACCTATTTTGGAGATGATCCTAGGGCATCCCTGTAGCGGGTGGAAGGGAAGGGAAGGGAAGGCATCCAGTAGAGGAAGCATTATCAAGGAAGTCACTGTGGTGGGAAAACCTGCTAGGGAACGCTCAGAGCCAGTAGTAGAGCAGCCTCCATCATCCCCACCACTGGGCGAGGGAGCTCAGACATCCATCACCAATTCTCCATCTTTGTCGGCTGAGGGCTGGAGGGGGGGGCCAACTCCCTCACTTCCAGCTTGCCCTCATGCAGGCCCAAGAGCACTCCTGAGGCCAGAACAACGTCATTCGCTGTAAGCCGCCTTTGGTGAGTGCAGTCCGGGGGATATATGGGTGGTGTCTGCTCCAGACACTGACCACTAACTGGTTTACATTCACAGAAAAAGGCAGACACAGGTCTAGGAGGCACGCCTCTCTCTCCCTGTTGGGGATGTGGAGGGTGTGTACGGGGCAATAGTAGGGGCTTTTGCCTGTCTAGGCCCCCGTTACCCCCTTCTCATGTTGGGGGACCACGTTGCGGACTGGGACAGACTCAGCTATTCTGCACGAATACTGGCGTCTTCCTCTTCCACACACAGCTAGACCGCATTTCCCAGCCTCCCTTGCAGTTAGGAGGGGTCATGTGACTGATTCCAGCCAATGAAAAGTGAGCGGAAGGCACACGCGGGTCTCTTCCAGGCTTAGGTCCCAGAATCTTTCGAGGCACTGTCTTTTTTCTCTTTTCTTTTCCACGCGACCTTGGAGGTCACGTGACAGACAGTGGGCCGACTTCAGCGGTCTGTGGAGGAAGACGACATCACTCAAGTTACTACATGACTCACTATTGTTAGTTGGCTCTTAGAAGGAAAAGGTTAATTAAGGTGCTTTGAGTACTTTGCTCAGTATTGCAGGCGGAAACAATATGGGCAAAGGCCCTGAGGTGGGAAGAAGGTACCCAAAGCAAACTGGCGTGACTGAAGGTATCGAGCAAGGGAGAGTGGCATCAGAGGGAGGTGTGTAATCCTGATACAAGATTCATGGGTTTGTGGGACGAATTTGGTGGGTATGGCCCAGATGCTGACTTGGCAGCCTCCCCACTCTCTCTAGGGGCGGAGCATCAGTGTAAGAAACCAGATTGTAACCAGGAAGGGCTGAACCTAGAGACTTGGAATTTGGGTGTATGGAGTTAAGTAAGCCCCATGTCTGGAGTCCCCTCTCCCAGAGTCCAGGCCCCCTGCCTGGTCTGCAGTGGGGGAGGGGCTTTTCTGTCTTCCAGTCACAGCCCAGCCTCACCTCAGAGGATCGTTTCCAGGTCACCTGGCCTGAATTTGGTGAGTCTTTAAATCAGGTACTAACCCAGGCCCTCCTTCTAGCTGGGTTCCTCTCATCCTATCTTGGCAGATGATTCCAATATCAGTGCTATGGGCCAGTCCGGGAACCTCACCATGTTGTTTTGTTAAACCTCAAGTAACTGACTTAATAATGAACTGTTGAGCCAGAGCTGCTTGCTTGACCTCAGGGGCTGCCTTTCGCCTGCCCCTCCCCCTCCCCCAGAGCAGTGTCCTCTCAGGAAATGCAGCTGACCCAGCTGCATCCGTGGGAAGGCCTGGCCCCCACACCTCACCCTCCCAGCCCTGCTGAGGCCACAGGAAATGACCCTCTTAGCAGCCACGAGCTGTGATCCAGAGGACAATGACAGAGTGACGGAAGCCTGTTCATCCCAGCTAACTTGTCCTCTTGGGTGCCTGCCAGCTGCTGGAAACAAAACTGAAGATTCAGTGGGAAAATATGTTTTTTAAAAAACTAACAAACAATCCTATGGGCTTTAGCCAACTTCTGAGGCTCTGAGGGGTTTGGTTTTCTTTGTGTGTGTGTGTGTGTTTAAAACACAAACAAGACTTACAGAGAATACAAGGTTTGGAAGGTCAGCCATCCCACCTAAGCAGCAGGCCTCCTGTGGCATCTGTCTTCGTGTGGCTGGGCCCCACCTCTCCACACTGCTGTTATTCACGTCACTTGGCTCTGGCCACTGTCCCCACCCCATTGCCCCTCACCACCTAGAATCCAGAGAGCTCTTCTTAATCCCAGATCAAGTCAGCCCTTCTAGGGCTCTGCAGGCCAGCCCTATCTCATTCTTCAGATGTCACCTCTAATGCCACCTCCTCCAAGGGGCTTCTTGGCCCCTTCCTCTCTGAAGCAGCGCTTCACCATGGTTCTCTTCATAGCACTCATCACATTTAACCCCATTCAGAATGATCTGGTTTGTTTACGTGTGCCAGGCACAGAGTAGGCACTCAATAAATGTTTGTTGACTGAAAAATGTTTTTCAGTGGTTGTTGCATTCAGATCAGAGCTGGCTAAGAGAATCCAGATTTCACTGTATTTTAGCACACATTATTGGCTACGAACTGTGTCAGGGCTGGGAGGCACATCCGTCAGGAATTCCACTCATTCATTCGTTCGTTCATTTGGAGGGGAGAGTCCTGAGTAAACAGTGATTCAGTCTAGGGGTGCAGAGACCCAAGAAAGCTTTACAGAAGAGGGAATTCGAGGTGGACTTTCCATCAAAAGGGAAGCCAGATGGGGTGCGGGAGGACTGTCCAACTGGAAGGAAGTGCCTGAATAGAGATTTGAAAGTGAACGTATTTGGAAGAGGAAGAGGACCACAAAGAACAGAATTTATTTATTCCTGCTTTGGATGCCCAGGGAAGGCAGGGACCTGGTTTTTATCTGGGGCAGCAGCAGGGACACTCCACCTTATTTTTTGAAGCAATAAAGAGATGGATGTGCATAGCTGAGGTGAGACAAAGCTGTCCTATGCCCCTGGAGAACTTGAATGCTATGCTAAGCCATCTGGATAGAAATAATCACTTTGAGAAGCTTGTTTTAAGAGCCCGATGTCCTTGGCCCCTGAACTCCAGTTCTCTAGTGATGCAGACTATGCCAGGATGCTTCTAGAAAATACAGTTGCCGGGGCCCCATCCTGGAAGAGTCTGATTCTCTGTCAGTGTTGGGGCCTGGTCATTTGCATTTTTACAACCTTTTCACATGTTCTCATCATTCACTGGGTTTGGTGACTAGTGAGGCTCAGAGAGGTAAAGGCATTTGCCCAACGTCAGCTAGCCAGCCAGTGGCAAAGGGGGCATTCTGAACCAGATCGTTTGGCCCTCTGTGTTTCCCCACTTCATCTGCAGCCTCCTCTGGATAAGTTCTCTTCTCCAGTTTTATTTTCCCCTGAGTGCCAGAATCTGGGCCATGGCTGGGTCTGCCCGCCCTGCGCTCCCTTCCTCTCCCCACTCCCAGCCTCAAAGGTCAGGTACCTCCCAGCCTCCCGCGGGCATGTCCATTTATGGCTCTGTTGTTCCAAAATGTGGCCAAATTTATAAACTCTCCCTTCCCGGAGACACAAAACAATTTGTGCAGAGTGCAGTGCAGGGGCAGATCTGGGAGCTTCGACCCAAGCCTGGACGTCAGCCCGGGCCCAAGCGCAATGAGCTCTGGCGTCAGACGGACCCCAGTCCCTCCCCGGGCCTCAGTTTCTCCACCTAAAAGCAAAGGAACTGGACTAGATCATTCCTGAAATCCTTCCTAAGTCTAGACACGTCCAACTTACTGCTTACAAACGCCAACTCCCTAAATCCATGGGCCCAATAACTGTAAAAGGAGGTGCCGGAGGACAGACTGCAGCCTCTAGCCTCGCTCCTCTACATCTCTCCTTTTCTTTCCTTTTTTCTGCTTGACTTTTTTGTATTAAAAAAAATCAGCCAAGGAATCTACTTTCATGATAAAGTAAAACCCCCCTCTCCAGCCCCCCACTCCCACCCTCCTCTCCAGAAGTATCGATTGTCAAAAAGTGTGAGGTGGAGCTTTCAAGATGCGATTCTCTGCATTTCTTTAGACATATTCATGTTCATATGGGAGGGTTCTTAAATTGTATTTTTTTTTACGTAAACGGGAATTGGATATTTTGTTCAGCATCTTTCTTTTTTCACCTAATGTCTTATCCCTTTTTTCATATCAGCCTCTTAAGGAACAGCATGAATGAGGGGTGACTTATAAAGTTCACCTGTTGTGAGTGTGGTTTTTAGTGACTTCAGAGAGCTGCACATCCATCACCACAATCCGGTTCAAGAACATTTCCAGCCCCCCAGCAAGTGCCTTTCTGCCCATTTGTGAGTCAGTCTCTGCTCTCACCCGCAGCCACAGGTGACCGCTCATCTTTCAGGTCAGCCTTTTCTGGACATTTCATATGAATGGAATGACAGAGTACATTATCTTTTGCACCGACTTCTTTTATTAGCCTGACTCTTTGGAGGCTCATCTGTGCTGTAGAGTGTTTCGTCCTCTTTTTGCTGCTACTCCATTGTAGAGCTGTATTCCATTTTGCTGATCTATTTATCAGCCTGTAGACACTTGGAGTATTTCCAGTCTGGGGCTGTTAGGACTAATATTGTTGTAAATGTTCGCACCTGCATGTTTGTGAGGGCTTGTGTTCTCCTTTCTCTTGGGCAGAAACCTTAATCCTAACCTTTTGAGCTGCTGTGGCAACTCCGGTGTTGTAAGCAGCCCCCTCTCCATGGACACTTAGGTTGTTCCAGGATTTCACCCTCACGATCCTCACTGCCCTGAGTGGCTTCACGCACATGTGTGAGGAGAGAGCAAGCGAGCCAGTCACAGAGCAGGTACATTTTATATTTGCTGAGCTGTTGCCAAATCCTCCTCCATGACAGTCTTGCATTCTCTTCAGAGGAGCAGGCAATGAGGGGAGAGAGAGAATCCACTGTAAAGCTATCACCTGTCCCCCACCCCACCTGTTGAGCTTGAGAGCTTGAGGAAAAAGGCCACTTCTAGGGAAAAGTCCCCAGGGGCAGTCAAGGATGGCTGAGGCCAGGCAGGAGAAGGCAGGGGCCAGTATAAAGACTGGAACCCTTCCTCCCAAGATTCTGCTTTGCAGGGCTGTAGGTAAAGAGCCCTCTGTCATTGGGGGTATGCAAATGGAGGCTGGCCAGCCATGTGGC
Source organism: Camelus ferus (assembly GCF_009834535.1). Classification (NCBI taxonomy): domain Eukaryota; kingdom Metazoa; phylum Chordata; class Mammalia; order Artiodactyla; family Camelidae; genus Camelus; species Camelus ferus. The sequence continues at coordinate 13,169,660 of NC_045727.1, forward strand.
AGGGGCCGTAAAGGGACTCTCAAAAATCTCTTGGGAAACTGGGCTACGTGGCTTCTGAGACAGCAGTGTGGCTGAGGGGTTAAGAATGTGTCCTTTGCTGGCAAGTGCCCTTGGTTCAAATCCTAGCTCTGCCATTCCCTAGCTCTGTGATGCTGAAAGAGTGAGCTCAGCACCCGCAGCCTCTGTTTTCTCAGCTGTAAAATGGGGATGTGATTCCATCTCCCAAAGTCTGGGGAAGAAGGGGAGTGTCAGTGACATCATGTGAGTGGGGCCCAAAGTCAGTCCTATGATTAGGACTCTCTTAATCCTGTGATCATGGCCTGTTCTGTCTGGGACCCTAGGAACTGGGCATGAGAGGACTGTGATGTGTGTGCATTAGCCTCCAGGGAAGGAATGCCTTCGACAACTGTCACAGGCTGGGTTCAGACACAGCCTGGGTTCATGTGACCTTGGGCAAGGATTTAATCTGTAACTCAGTGTCGTCATCTGTACAACAGTAACAGTACCAACCTCAGAGGGCCATTGGGCAGGGAGAATAGGTTAATCTTCATGTGATAGTAAACCCCAAAATGACAGTGGCTTCCCCAAGAGTCATTTCTTTCTCTCACGTCTAAAGGTGAGCAGGTGAGCAGTCCAGGGCTAGTGTGGCAGCTCCATGAAGTAGTTAGGCATCCAGTTCCCAGCTCTTCTAACCTTAGTGTGTGGCCATAGTCCTCATGATCAAACAGGGCAGCCAGAAATCCAGCCATCACATCTGTTTTGAGAAAACAGCATGGGGGATGAGGGGACAAGGAGGCAAAGAGCATGAACCAGTCCTTAAAGATTTCACCAACTGTCACCCGACAGGTCCACTTATGTCTCATTGATCAGAACTTTATCAAGTAGCTACACTAGCTGGAAGGGAGAGTGGAACAGATATTAGGTACATGTAGACAGGGAACAGCTTTGTTTGTTTCCTTCAGCCCCCAGGAAACTGTTATTCTGACTCTTGTCACCATAGATTTATCTTACCTGTTCTAGAAATTTATACAAATGTCATCACATGGAACATTCTCTTGTATCTGGCTTATTTCATTCAACATTATGTTCATGAACTTCTGAGTTTTTTTTTTTTTTCTCTCCTTCCATCCAGAAGGAGACATTCATCAACATTCAGTCCTTCATTAATTTCTTCCATCACTGAGTCACTCATTCGACAAATATTTCTTGAGCCCCTATTATGTGGGGAGGGCTGGCCAAACACACTCACTCATGGCAAAGACTGATGAACTCTGAGTGTCTCAGGATGTCCTCTGACCCAAAGCTATTTTGGCTTCAAATGACCATGGTGACAGCTCTACTCTAAACTGTTCCAGCTTTGGGGAGAATCCCCAGTAGACACCGGCCACATAGCCCAAGGGTGAGGAGCTCAGGCTGTGGCACCCACGGATGGGCACTTAGTAGGTACTTAATAAGCAGCAGCTGCAGCTCCTTCCTTGGCACGGAAGCCCTGTAAGGAGCATGGCCCCCCTCTCTTTTTAATCCTTCGCTGGCCTCGTAAGGCAGGTACTGTTACATTTAATCGACGAGGAAAGGATGCTCAGTGAGGTGTGGCAACTCTCCTGAGGTCGCACAGCTGGTGAGTGGCTGAGCTGGGATTCAAACCCAGGCCTGTGGAGGATCCAGTCTGCCTCCTCGCCCATCCTTTAAGCCTTGACCCACTCAAGGGAGAGCCCAGACTCGGCACGGACAAAGGCTGCACACTTTGCTTTGCCGTTTCTTGTTGTCTTTCTCGTCCTTGGGGTCAACCCAGGATGTTTTCCCAGCTCCAAAGCCAGGTTTGTCTGTTTCAGCTTAAAATCATATGGAGGTGGGGAGGGGGTGGGAAGAGGGTGGGGAGGGAGAGGCATAACTCGCCAGTAGCTCCTCTTGCCCACGTCCCACACCCTGGGCCTGGGTTCTAGATCGTCTCACTGCCATCTGTCCCCCTCCATCCTGCTTCCTGGGGACTGTCCCCCCTCAGGGCCCTCCCAAGCCCTCACTCTCAGGCTCTATCAAGAGGCCCTAAATGGCAGCGTTTTGCTAAGTGACATTTTTCTAAGTGATGGGCATGAGATTACACATCTGGGTCGGTTGTTACCAGCCCCTGACTCACCCAGCTCATTCCTTCAAGTGAATGAGCCTTTCATTGTAACTGCTGGCTTTTAAAGGGCCCACGCATCTGTTTTTCCGACCATGTAAAATCTATCAGACAGGGGGAGACGTGTCATTTAAAGAAATGGTTAAGTTTTCTCCATGGGAACAAATTTTCCAGGGAAGAAAATATGTCAATCTTATGATGTCATTGAGCGGCTTTCAAAAAAATTTTTTTCCGCACATGAACCCTTTTTTTTTCCAAAAAAAAAAAAAAAATATGGACTGCTTTACGAATGTGTGTGTCATCCTGGCGCAGGGGCCATGCTAATCCCTGTATCATTCCAATTTTAGTATCTGTGCTGCCGAAGCGAGCACGGCACGTGAGCCCTTCTGCAGAGGCTACTGAAGCTGCAGCTCAGTGTCCAGATGGTGAAAAGGGAGCCCCTGGGATGGAAGGAGGGTAGAGGTTGCTCAGTGACACGGCTTCCCTCTTACTCCAGGGCCCCCCACTTCTCTGTGCAGCTTGCCCCCGGGTATGGAACCAGTTTAGAACCGCAGAGAGTGCTGTGACCCAGGAGTTGGAGCCCCGGGCCATCGTTTACTACCAGTGTGTGACCTCAGGAGAGGGAGTGGGCTTCCCATCTGGGAAATGGGACGGTTGTCCTAAATATTTCCTAACCTTCTTTCCAGTTCTAAGGTTCTGTGCGGCTGGGAGGATTTCGTCTGAAGTGGTGAACTTTCGGAATATAGACTTTTCGAAAAAAGAAACAGAGTTCTCTTGTTTGAGGAGGTCTGGTAAGAAACCAACAGCTCTATGAGTGTTTTCCAAGGGGAGGTGCTGTGGGTCTCCTTGCACGAATCGGTAAAAAAAAGCAGCTTCATTTACTTCATTGTTAGAAAGTAGGGAAAGTCGAATCACGTTGCTGTCTGCGCACCTTAAACTTATACAGCGCTGTATATTGATTATATCTCATGATCTGGGGAGGAATGGGAATAATGTTAGAATGTAAACAAAAAAAAGTACTACCCAAGCAATATCACTTGCATAAAGCAATGCAAAAAATTCACTAATGTATTACCATATCCGGCAAGGGGGAACAATCTAGAAAGAAAGAAAGAAAAAAAAGAAAGTAGGCTAAAGATGGCCTCTGATAGCCCGTCTGTGTTAATTTGTCAGTAACCTTCCCTCATGCTCAGTATAAATAACCTACTAAGTAAAAAAATACTTAGTAATGAGAAGTCAAACAACATTAACATAGACGGTTATTGAACATTAATGCAGACTTTTTTTAAAAGATTGAATATCCACATACAATTGGGATAACCAGCTATTCTGCTTTGCTCAGACTGAGGGGTTTCTTGGGACACAGGACTTTCAGTGCTACAACTAGGAATGTCCCAGGCAAACGGGGTGAGTTGGTCACCCACCCCGCACAGCAGTTATTATGTGTCAGACACTGTTCCAAACACTTTTCACATTTTAACTCTTTTAAAATCTGCACCACAACCCTGTAAAGTAGGTCCTATTAATATCCCTGTTTTTACAGGTCCTCAGGGGAAACTAAAGCTCAGAGAGGTTAAGTGGTTTTTCCAAGGTCACACAGCTGGCTGGAGGCAGAGCCACGGTGAAAACCCACCCAGTATGGCTCTGGTGCTCGTAACTGTTACATCATATCATCTTGCTCCTAAATCATGTCTTTAGCAAATCACAGAGCTGTAGCTAGTCTGTGACCAAGGCCAGCCGGGTACTCAAGAGATCCAGGCCTGGCTCTCTGTGGAATAACACTGAGGGGCCCCCAGCTTCTCTGGGTCCTGGCTTCCAGCCCAGTGAAATGAGGGGACTGGTCTGGAACAGTGGTTTCCCTAGTTTTTTAAGCAGTAGAACTTGTCAGATACTTGGGATCCCAATATATAAAACAGACCACAGCCAGAGAATTTACGTCTTCAGTGTTGAGCAGAAAATTCTTCATAGTGTAGAGAATTCCAGAAACTCTGCCCCATAGCCTGAGGCTTCCAGAAGCAGAATGTGAAAACTTGTGGTTTAATTGCTCTCTAAGGGCCTTTTAGGCTTTAAAATTAAATCCAACATTTAATTTAAACATTTCATTCGTTCATGCCGCAAAAATGTTAGAGCGGCATCAGATTTGCCAGGCACTGGTCCAGGCGCTGGGGCATCAGAGATGAGCTGGAAAGGGTTTCTCCACTGTGGCACTGCTGTCATTCGGGGTGGGACAATTCTTTGTTTTGGCCTTTGCATTGTAGAATGTTTCGTGGCATTCCCAGCATCTACTCAAGAGATGCTAGGAGCACCTGTCCAGTTGTGACAGCCCAAGATGTCTCCAGACATTGCCAAATGTCCCCTGGTGGTAAAAATCAGCCCTGGTGAAGAATTATGCAGCTAAGCTAATGAAGATCTCTTATCTCATCAGCTTGGGTTCCCTGGGGAGAGACAGACAACAAAGTTTTTGTTTTGTTTTTTTTTTAAGAAATGATTAATGTATGATAAAGCTAAAATAAGGTGATGAGATAGGTGTTCCTGGGGCAGTCTTCGTGTTGAGTGGGCAGAGAAGGTGTCTCTGAGAAGGTGATATTTGATCTGGGGCCTAAATGTCCAGGGGGAAGGAGCCAGTCATGCAAAGAATCTGAAGGAAGAATGTTTCCATCAGAGTCAACAGTGAGAGCAAAGGATGAGAGGCTGGATGAGGTGGCTTGTTAAAGGAACAGGACAAAGGCCAGTGTGGCAGGAGCCTCGAGGATGAGGGGCAGAGGAGAGAGACGTGAGCTGAGGGGGGCACGGAAGGCAGGTAGGAACGGGAAAGGTCAGATCACTGAAGGCCTCTTACCAAATTAATCATCTAAATTCTACTTCAAGGAACTAGAAAAGGAAGAGAAAAATAAACCCAAAGCAAGCAGAATAAAGGAAATAATACAGATAAGAGCAGAGAGCACTAAAATTGAAAACAAAAAAACAAGAGAGAAAATTAATGAAACAAAAAGCTGTATCTTTGTAGGGGAGGTATAGCTCAAATGGTAGAGGGCATGTTTAGCGTGCATGAGGTCCTGGGTTCAATCCCCAGTACCCCCTCTAAAAATAAATAAGTAAACCTAATTACCTCCCCCCGCCAAAAAAAAAAAAAAAAAAAAGCTGTATCATTGGGGAAAAAAATCAATAAATTGACAAACCTCTGGCAAAAAAGAGAAATCATTAATATTGGGATAAAATATAGGATATCACAACAGATTATGCAGGTATTGAAATGATAATAAAGGGATACGACAAACAACCTCACACTGTTGGACTCAGAAGAGATGTTGTTCATCCAGAACACGGTCAATGCTTGGGGGCATGTCACAGGCCCCAGAGAAAAAGTTTACCAGCAAAAGCAGCAGCCTTCTACCTCCACGGTGAATTTACCAGGAGGAGCTGGGAGATAATGCGTGAGGGGGCACTGGCATCCTGGGGCCAGTGAAGAGTGATCACCTTCCTTCCTTTTATATGAACACAAGGCTGACCCTTGATAATGAGATGGGTGGTACAGTGCCAAGATGCTAACAGAAATGAGAGAAGCCAATTGAGCATAAAAACAAAACTCAAAAACAAAAAAACTGGTGAAAATAAAGGACAAAACCCTCACAATCACACAATAGATACAGAAAAAGCTCTGACAAAATCCAGCACCCAATCATGATAAGAATTCTCAATAATGCTTAGAATAGAAGGTAACTTCCTCAATTTGATGAAAAACTACAGCTTACATCATATCTAATGGTAAAAGACTCAAATGCCTTTCTTCTAAGATCAGGTACAAGACAAGGCTATCCAGTTTTGCCTCTTGTATTCAACTTCGTCCTGTAGGTTCAGGACAGGCAACAAGGCAAAAATGAAAAGAATTTAAAGGCACCTATTAGGGAAGAAAAGAGGTAAAATTCTTAATTCACAGGTAACATTACCACGTGTGTAGAAAGTCCTAAAGAACTCCCCTCTTACTATGCACAAAAGCTGCTAGAACTAAAAAAGTTCAGTAAAGTCACAGGATACAAGGCCAATATAATGAAAAAAAGATCAGTTGTACATCTCCACACTAGCAACAAATAACAACAAAAAAGAAATTAGGAAAATAATTCCATTCACTGTAGCACAAAAAAATCAAATACTTAGGAATAAATCTATCAAAAGGAGTGTAAGACTTGTACACTGAAAATTATAAAACATTAATGAGAGGAATTTTAGAATATCTAAATATATGATGAGACATTCAAATTCAAAATTGTTAAGATGGCGACTGTCCTCAAATTGGTCTCTAGATTCCATATAATCCCTATAGAAATGCTAACAGGATTTTTGTAGAAATTGTAAAACTGATCCTAAAATTCATATGGAAATGCAAGTGCCTAAAATAGCCAAAAGAATTTGGAAAATGAAGAACAGTCACAGGACTTACACTACCTGTGTTCAAACCTAACTGGCAAAAGGCTGGATAGATCAATCGAACAGAATCAAGAGTCCAGAGATAAACTCTTACATTTATGGTTAATTGATTTTCAATGAAGCATCAAGGCAATTTGACAAGGAAAATATAGTTTTTTCAACAAATAGTTCTGGGACAATTAGATATAAGTAAACAAAAAGGTGAATTCACACCCTACCTCACACAATACAGAAAAAGAAACTGAAAATGGATCACAGATATAAATTTAAGAACTACAACTATAAAACTTCTAGAAGAAAACACAGGAGAAAACGTTTGTGATCTTGGGCTGGGCAAAGAACTCTTAGATATGATACTAAAATGATGTTCCACAAAAGGAAAGTACAAATTGGGCTTCAACAAGATGAAAAATGTTTGTTCTGTGGAAGACACATTTACTAAGAAGATGAAAAGACAAATTACAGACTGGGACAAATATTTTCAAATCATACGTTCAATAAAGTACTTGTATCCATACCATATAAATAACTCATATAACTCAATAACGAGAAGACAATATAGTTTAAAAAATGAAATGGAATCCAAAAAATCCAAATATAATGAGAATTGTACACAATGGCCACATGAGATTTATCCAAGGAATGCAAGCTTGGTTTAGCATCAAAAAATTAATTAATGTAATACACAGTATCAATAGAATAAATAACAAAAACTACCTGATCATCCCAATAGATGCATTGAAAACATTTCACAAAATCCAACCCCTTTTCGTGGTAAAAATACTTGTCAAAGTAGGAGTAGAAGGGAACTTCCTGAACCTGATAAAACGTATACATGAAAAACCTACAGCTAACATCATACTTAATGCTGAAAGTATGTAGGCTTTCCTGCTAAGACAGGAAAAAGACAAGATGTACGCTCTTGCCACTTCTATTCAGCATTGTATTAGAGGTTCTAACCAAGAAAATTAGGTAAGAAAAAGAAATGAATTGGAAAGGAAAAAATAAAAGTATATTTTCAGATGACATGATTTGTACATAGAAAATCTGAAGGAATACACAGAAAAGTTAATAGTACTAATAAACAAGTTTACCTAGGTTGCGGGATACAAGATCAGTATGCAGAATTATTGATTGTATATATATACACTTGCAATGAACAATCTTAAAATGAAATTAAGAAAACAATTCTTTTCATAATAGCCTAAAAAAATTAAAATGCTGAGTAATCATTTAACAAAAGATTTGCAATACATACTCTCAAACTACAAAACATTGCTGAAAGAAATGAAGGAGATCTAAATATACGGGAAAGGACATCATGTCCATGGATTTGAAGACTTTCTATTGTTAAGTGGCAACACGCTTCTCCAAGTTGATCTACAGATGCAGCACCATCAATATCAGAATCCCAGCTTGCTTCTTCGTAGAAACTGACAAAATGATTCTAGATTTCACATGGAATTGCAAAGGACCCAGAATAACCAAAACAATACTGAAAAAGAAGAACAAAGTTAGAGGACTCATAACTTCCCAATTTCAAAACTTATTACAAAGCAACAAGAATCAGGACAGTGTGTTACAGGCATAGGAAGAAAATGTAGGTCAATGAACTAGAACTGAGAGTCTGGAATTAAGCCCATGTGTCTGTAATGAGCTGTTTTTTGACAAGATTGCTCTGGTCATTCCAGGGGAAAATACAGTCTTCAATAAATAGTGCTGGGACAACTGGATAGACACATGCAAAAGCATGAAGTTGGATCCCTACCTCACATTATATAGAAATAATAGTGAAAAATAGATCAAAACCTAAAAGTATAAAACTCTTAGAGGAAAATGTAGAGTTGAGTTAAGTCTTTATGACCTCATATTTGACAATGGATTCATAGATATGACACCAAAAACTTGATGAACAAAAGAAAAATAGATAAATTGTACTTCATCAAAATTAAAAACCTTTGTGCTTCAAAGGACACCATCAAGAAAGGGAAATGACGACCCACAGGAAGTGAGAAAATATTTACAAATCATATATCTGATAAAGAAATGGTATCTAGACTACATAAAGAACTTTTATAATCCAATAATAAGAAGACCAATAACCCAATTTTAAAATCAGTGAAGGACTTAAATAGGCATTTCTCCAAAGAAGATATTCAAATAGTCAGTAAACATGAAAAGATACTCAAATTCATTAGTCATCAGGGAAATGCAAATCAAAGCCATGAGACACCACTTTATACCCACTAGAATGGCTATAATGAAAAAGTCAAATAATAAAAAGTGTTGGCGAGGATGTGAAGAAATCAGAACCCTTATATGCTGCTGATGGAAATGTAAAAGAATGCATCCCTTTGGAGAGCAGTAGACACTAAACATAGAATTACCACCTGACCCAGCAGTGCCACTCTTAGGTATCTACTCAACAGAAATGAAAACCTACGTCCACATAAAAACTTGTACATGAATGTTTACAGCAGCATTATGCATAATAGCCCCACACTGTGACCAATCCAAATGCACATCAATTAGTGAATGGAGAACCAGAATATGGGAACAAGGAAATATTATTCAGCAATGAAAAAGTAATGAAGTATCGATACCAGCTACAACATGGATGAACCTCAAAAATGTTATGCTAAGTGAAAGTAGCCAGACCTAAATGGTCCATATTGCATGATTCCACTTATACCAAATGCCCTGAAATGGCATATTTATAGAGTCAGAAAGGTTAATGTTTGTCTGGAGCTGAGATTGGGAGTGGAGATGACTGCAGATGATCACAGGGGAACTTGAATAGGGTGATGTCAATATTCTAAAATAATTGTGGTGATGGTTGTGTAACTCTATAAAGTCACTAAAAACTATTGAATTGTATATTTATCATCAGCAAATTTTATGGTATAAATATCTCAATAAAACGGGGTGAGGGCTGTGGAAAACAGTTTGGAGATTCCTCAAAAGACTAGGAATAGACTTATCATATGACCCAGGAATCCTGCTCCTGGGCATATATCCAGAAGGAACCCTACTTCAAAAAGACACCTGCACCCCAATGTTCATAGCAGCACTATTTACAATAGCCAAGACATGGAAACAGCCTAAGTGTTCATCAACAGATGCCTGGATAAAGAAGAAGTAGTATATTTATACAATGGAATACTATTCAGCCATAAAAACTGACAACATAACGCCATTGGCAGCAACATGGATGTTCCTGGAGAATGTCATTCTAAGTGAAGTAAGCCAGAAAGAGAAAGAAAAATACCATATGAAATCTCTCATATGTGGAATCTAAAACAAAAACATAAATACAAATCAGAAACAGACTCATAGACATAGAATACAAACTTGTGGTTGCCAAGGGGGCGGGGGGTGGGAAGGGACAGGCTGGGATTTCAAAATGTAGAATAGATAAACAAGATTATACTGTATAGCACAGGGAAATATATACAAAATCTTGTGGTAGCTCACAGTGGAAAAAAAATGTGACAATGAATATATGTACGTTCATGTATAACTGAAAAATTGTGCTCTACACTGGAATTTGACACAACATTGTAAAATGACTACAACTCAATAAAAAAAAGTAAAAAAAAAAACAAAACACGGGGGGGTCAAGGAGAATAAATTTCTGTTTTTTAAAATATTTATTTATTTATTTATTTTTAGGAAAGGTACTCGGAATTGAACCCAGGACCTTGTGTATGCTAAGCATGTGCTCTGCCACTTGAGCTATACCCTCCCCTCAAATTTCTGTTGTTTTAAACCATCCTATCTGTGGTTAATTTGTGATGGCGACTCTAAGAAATGAATGCAGGGTTCATTACACTATTACTTCTACTTTTCTGTATGTTTGAAAGTTTTCCTAATAAAATGTTTTTTAAAAAACCCAAACATTGCAAGTCAACTCAGAGGCCTTCAGGTTAGGGGACATTGAGGAGCGGTGGAGACGGTGGCACCGCCTTCAGAGAGCACGTGCTCTGTCTAACGGGGATCTCTCAGCTCCAGGGGTTGTGGCTCTGTGGAATATGCACCCAGGGATGCTAGGGCTTCCAATTTGTCAAGATAAACTGGGAATCCATATTTTTCTGTGCCATTAGTTTGTAATTAATTCAAAATCTTAAAAACTTGTGTGGCTTTTTGAAGTAAGAACATGGCAACAGTGTGTGTGTGTGTGTGTGTGTGTGTGTGTGTGTGTGTGTGTGTGTGTGTCTGTGTTTTAACCCTTTAAATGCCCTCATAAAAGTAAGACAGAGTAGGATAACAAAAGACCATCCCCTACCCACCCCCGCCACCCACATACACACACATACGCAGCCCCTGTTTGGGCCAGCTAAGATTTCTGCTGGTTGGATCTGATCCTCAAATAACACTGACAATACAGGTTTCTTAAGTGCCTATTGTATGTCAAACACTATGAAAGCATTTTATGGGCTATATTTCACTTAATCATCATGGGGTAACTATTATTCATAAGGAATTTTTTTATACACGAGGAGACTGAGGCAAAGAGTTTGCATGTGCTCTCTCTCTTCCTCCATAACCCATGAGTTGTTTTGAAAGGTCGGTATCAACTGGTCAGAAGAATGGACCCTGGAATCAGATAAACCTGGATTCAAAACTCAGCTCTGAGGTTAAGCACTATATGACTGTGGGCAATATACTGAAACTCTGAGAGCCTCAGTTTCCTTATGTGTAAAATGGAGATATCAGTACTTAATTCATGGGGCTATTAAAGGATTAAAGGAGACAGTGTATGTCAAATGCTAAGCCTGCAATACAACTGTAATTACTGTAAATACAACTAGGAAATAGGAGATGTGAGCTATCATTATTTTTATTTTAAAATACTGTTGCTGGGTGCAAGACTTTGTTTCTTTAACTGTAACTTCCGCCTAGCACATTCAACTAAAATCCAACCGACACCAAACTTCCCGGAAAATATCCCTGTGAAGAAATCTTGGTTTTCTTTTAAACAAATAGGTAGTAACCATTGTTCACCACGTGTACAAATGGCACACATGCTCTGTACAATGCTTTGTTGCTGCGCCTTTCTGGAGAGCATTTAGCTGCCAGGGACAGGATTTCCTCCCCTCCACCCTGGAACTGTCTGTCCAGAGATTCCTGATCTCTTGACTGTTTCTTCCCGCCTGCCCAGCAGATGGTGACTGAGGTTTTTGTTTTCCTCTCCATTCAATGCTGTAGGGCTGACTTTTGAGGGAATAAAGCAGTCCCAGGACAGATTCTGATTGGCTCAGCTGGAATTTGATGTCCACCACTGGGCTAATCATCTGTGGCCGGGGAGGGTCATCTCAGAAAGGGGGTTGTGGGCACTGACTCTCTGAGATTCAAGGACATGGGTTGTCTGGCTCATGCAGCCAGACAAGAGTCGCTGAGATGTACCTGCGTTTCAGGTCGATGCCAGAGATGACAACCATGGTCCACTGGGGCACATCACTGGGAGACGTCATCGATGTTTTTTCTGTTTTGGTTGTGCACCAAGTGTATTAATGGTTACCTCTGGGGATTTGGACCTCAGAACAGAAAAGAAAGATTTTCACTTTCTATACCTTTGTGTTGTTTAACATTTTTTCTTTTCAATGTAGTTTATTTTTTTTAGCACCTTTTAGATTTATAGAAAAATTGAGAAAATAGGATAGAGTTTTTATATACCCCACATCTAATTTCCCTACTAAAACGTCTTACATTAGTATGATATGTTAGCCCTCCTTACCCGTAGGTTTCACATCAGCGGATTCAACCAACCTGATAGAAAAAAAAATTCCAGAAAATTCCCAAAAGCAAAACTTGAATTTGCTGCTATAGGCGACTATTTAAAAAGTATTTACATTGTATTACAAATGAACTACAAATGATTTAAAGTGTAAGGGAGGCCATGTGTAGGTTATATGCAAATACTATGCCATTTTATATAAGACACTTGAGCATCTGAGGACTTTGGTACCTGCAAAGGGTGGGGTGGGGGTCCTGGAACTGATTCCCCATGGATACTGAGGGATGACTATACAGTTTGTACGATTAATGAACCATTATTGATATGTTATTATTAACTAAAGTCCACAGTTTTTTTTTTTTAACATTTTTTATTGATTTATAATCATTTTGCAATGTTGTGTCAAATTCCAGTGTTCAGCACAATTTTTCAGTTATGCATGGACATATACACACTCATTGTCACATTTTTTTCTCTGTGAGTTATCATAACATTTTGTGTATATTTCCCTGTGCTATTAAAGTCCACAGTTTGATGAGATTTTCTTAGTTTTTACCTAGTGTCCTTTTTCTGTTCCAGGATCCTGTCCAGGAGCCCCCATTATACTTGGTTGTCGTCTCTCCTCTTGTCTCTGAGTTTCTCATACTTTCCTTGTTGATGATGACCTTGACAGTTCTGAGAACTGGTCAAGCCTTTTGTGGGCTGCTCCACTCTTGGATTCATCCAGTGATTTTCTTGTAAGGCTGGGTTATTGGGAGGAAGACCACAGAACTTTCCACTTCCATGACGTCATATTGAGCACACAGGCTGTCAGCATGACTGATGACTGTTGATGTTGGCCTTGATCACCTGGCTGATGGAGTGTTTTTCAGGTTTCTCCACTCTTAAGTCACTCTTTGTCCTCTTTTTCCATATTATACATTTTGGAAGGAAGTCACTATGCACAGCCTTTGCCTAAAAAGTGGGGCTTTATGCCCCTCTCCTCGAGGGCAGAGTATCTACATGAGTTATTTGGAATTCTTTTGTGTATTAGCTTCCTAAAGCTGGGATAACAAATTACTGCAGACTAGATGGCTTAAAACAACAGAAATTCATTCTCTCAGTGTTCAGGAGGCTGGAAGTCTGGAGTCCAGGTGTCAGCAGGGCCAGATTCCCTCTGAAGGTTCCAGGGAAGAATTGTTCCTTGCCCTCTTCCAGCTTCTGGTGGCCCCAGGCATCACTTGGCTAGTGGAAGCTTCCCTCCAATCTCTGCTCCACCTTCACCTGGCCTGTGTATCTCTATGTCCTTCTTATAAGGACACCAGGCATTGGATTATAGGCTCACTCTGAATCCGGTATATCTTGAGATCTTTAAGTAATTACAATGGCAAAGACTCTATTTCCAAATCAAGCCACATTCTGACTTTTCAGTGAACACAAGTTTTGGGGGACACTACTCAGTCCACTCCATCTTGCAAGGGAGATTTGTCTCTTCTCTCTCCTTATTAATTTATTCCATCATTTATAGTATTATAAGCCAAGGCATATTTTTTATGTTGGCTCATAACCCAATGCTGCTTTAACTTTTTGTTTAAGTTGTTTCAGATTTAGCCATTAGAAGCTCTTTCAGTTGGTTCCTGTGACATAGTCTCAATATGATTATGATTATTATTACTATTATTATTTTTTTGAACACTTCCTTACTCTCTGGCAGGACGCTCCAGGCTCATCTTGTGTATTTCCTGTTTCAGTTCTAGAATCAGCCATTTCTTTAAGGAGCTCTGGTTCCTTTTATAGAGGAATGGCTTAGAAACCAAGATCTGAACATTAGGCATTCTTGTGGCTACTGGGGTGTCATTTCCTTTAGGCCCTCTCAGCTGACAGAGCAAAAAACTTGTTTCTACATGTATATATACATTTGTATATGTGACTGTCTATATCTATATTAAGCTGATCGTGAGCTCATGCTGATGTATCCAGTTCTAATCTATTACCATATGGATCATTCTAGCTCCCTTCCCTTGCTTGTCTGTAAACTCCTGTTCCAACAGTGAGAAACTTACACCCAATATCTGACATCCGTTTACATCTGAATTGTTCCATTTCAGTATATGTGTGTTCACCAGCAAGGAAGCTCTCCTGTTGTTTGGGGGGATTTGGAGGCTTCATTACATAGGTGTAATAGATTAAATCATTGGCCATTGGTGATTGAACACAATCTCCAGCCCCTTTTCCCTCCTTGGAAGTTGGGGGTGAGGTGGGACTGAAAGTTTCAATTCTCTAATCACATGGTTCATTTCCTTGGCAACCAGCCCCCATCCTAAGGTTACTGAAGGGCTTTCCAAAAGTCACCTCATTAACATAACAAAACACACCTTTTTGGCTTTTACCACAGGAAATTCCAAGGGTTTTAGGAGCTCTGTGCCAGAACTGGGATGAAGAGCAGTTACAAAATTCTTATTATAAATCAGAATATCAAACCCGGCATCCACTGATCATTTTACTGTCTCTGTAGTTTTGTCTTTTCCATTTGGAATCATGTAATATATAGCCTTTTCATACTGGCTTCTTTCATTTTGCATTATGCATTTAGGGTTCTTCCACATCTTTTCATGGCTTGATAGCTCATTTCTTTATATTGCTGATTAATAGTCCTTTGATTGCGTGGTTGTATCATAGTTTGCTTATCCATTCATATTGAAAGACATCTTTGTTGCTTTAAGTTTGGAGTAATTATGAATAAAGCTGCTATAAACATTTCCATACAGGTTTTTGTGAGAGATGTTGTTGATAATTTGGGAGGGGGTCCTTGAGACCCTGTTTTTGCCTCTGTTGATCCATGTTCTCAGATGTAGTATGAGAAACATCATTCACGGGTTTGCACCATTATAGTGAGGGTTGTGAGGTTTGAAGAGACCATCCTTCTGGCTTGGAGAATCTTTCTCCATTCCCAGACTGTGGCCTTGACTGCCCAACACATTGACAACTTGCCTGTTCCTGCAAGACTCCAGTCTTTCCTCAGAGTATCCCACTGCTCCATATGCCTCCACCTGCAACTCCCTGAACCCTCAGCTGAACTCATTACTTTCTCCCTCAAACCTGCACTACATCCTTTATTAACTCATTTGGAGGGGGCAGCCTTCCCCATATCATACATGCCCTCCTCTGCTTCCCCCCACATTTGGTCTGTTATCCAGGCTGTGGATTCACCCTGCAGTCTCTTCCTTCCTCTGTTCTATCACCACTTCTCCTCCTTAAGGGGCATCTTTCTAATCTGCCCCCTGCACTGTGAACTTGGTGTTTCAAACAAACCAATGCCATTTCATGCCTCTACATCTTTGCATAAGTTGTTCTCTCCACCAGGGTATACCCTTCCCCTCAATTGTCTGGGAAATTCATAGCTATCTTTCAAAACTCTGCTCAGGCTTCTGAAAAGCTTTGCTTAACTTCTATTTATACTTTTGCTACTCAAACTGTGGTCTGCAAATGACCAATCTTTGACATCACCTGGGAACTGGTAGGAATGCAGGGCCTATCCCAGATTCACTGAATCCGGATCTGCATTTTAAACGATGCTAGGTGACTTGTGTGCGAGCTGAAGTTTGTGCAGTGCTCTGTGCCACTTTTCATTTTTTGTAATTGCTTGTGTCTGTTTTACCCTCAAGACTGTGAGATCCCCGAGGTCAGGGTCAGGGTCCATACCCCATTCAGGGGCCAGCCCAGACTGTGGCAGCTGAAATATTTGTTGAACCCACAGGGTTCTTCAGACCTGGATCTGAGCCCAGTGTTAAAAAGAAGAATTACAGAAGTGAGGTTCTTTTGGAACATTATTTTACTTTGTCCTCATAAAGATATTATTAAACAGTGTATACCTCCCTCCTTGCTTTCCCTTAGGATGAATTAATAAAAGAATCAAATGGAAAAATGAACAAGGGTTTATGTACAAGAATGTTTATAATTGTACAAAATTACTTAAATAATCAACTTTATGCAGCTGTTAAAAATAGTGTTATGTGAATATATAAATACAGAAAGCTAATATGCATCATACTTATAAACCTTTATAATTTTTAAAAATTATAAATTATTTATAAATTTAACACATTCAAACAGTATAGAACCACGTGGGTAAGCATTAAAAGTAACCGTCTGTCCTACATTATTTGTTAATTGATAGGCTTTTGTTACCTACCCTCCTGAGTCAGTTCCCAATGAGGGTCCTTCTCCCTGGTGTCATCAGAGAGAATAAAATGAGACTGAGTTTGGTTCGGAAGTGAATGAAAGCTTTATCCTTTGATCAAAGAATGGAGAGGTGTGAGCTTGCAGTGTAAAGTACAACGTTGGTGCGGCTATTTTATGGGGATTCATCAGCAGGGAGGGAGAGGATGGAGCTCTCACTGTGCTGCACCAGGTCCACATTGCAGGGTAGCCATAGCATCTCTGCACACGGGCCCCGCAGCGTATCTGCACACGGCCCGCATGGTCTCTGCACATGGCTCGGGCTGCCATCTTGGACTGAGGTGTCCGCATAGCGGTTTGGCACCAGGAAGTCTGGCTGAAGGGCCTGGTGCGAGGCCTCTGCACACACGAGTAAAACTAGACTAAGCACAAAGGTTAAAAAATTTAAAAAAAGCTTAGATTTTGTTACCCAAGTTCTATTTTTGTTTCCTGGGAACTGTTAATGGGCTTTACCGGCAACACTTTCATCCTCCTACAATTTCTGGTCCAGAAGGATAGAAGTAATGTGGTCTGTGGTGTGAGGTGACAGCTTCTAAAGTCCGTTCACAATGTTAAATTTTATTATTATTGATATATATGGTCTTAATAGATCCTGTACTTTCTTTAATAAGTCCACCTAGTTTTCCTACATCATGTAACAAACATCACTATTTTTCAGTTGAGTATCAGTTTGCATTTAGGGGTCAAGTTGCAATATATACACATTCATACATACACATACACATATATCTCTATCTCTGTGCCACTCTTTCTTTATCTCCAAGCCCTTTGAATTATATTTGGGTAGTTTAGAAGCTCCAGTTGTGCAATTGGTTAGCGCATGGTGCTTATATTTGAGTAATTTAAATTAAACTTTTAACCCTCACCTCCCCCCAAAAAACCGAGAACACATTTTTCTGCCACTTGCTTTCCTTAATATTTTTCCAAGTCCCCTCACATAAATCTACCTTAATCTTTTCAATAACTACATCATTGTTTATGGGGGTATCATAATTTACTCCATTCCCTTGCTGACAGACTTCTTAGTTGTTTGTCATTGTTTCTTATTATGAACAATGCTGTTATAAATACCCTTTTACATATGTATTTGGCTTTCTTTTATAAAATAACTTTTTATAATTTAAAAGTAATGCACATCCATGGTTAAATTTTTAAAGAAAATTACAGAAAAGCATAATGCATAAAAATGAAAATTAATTCCATCACCATGAGATGCTGAGTCTCAGCTTTTCACAGTAAAATGTTTTAATTTATTTTACTAGAATTTAATAGGAGAAAAAGAACTGAAGTAAAACCAAAGTCTCCCTTTGCCACCCCACCCCACCTCTGCCAAATTCTTCTATATTTAAAAAAAGATTATGAAATAGTACAAGAATGGGAACATTGTGCATTTGGTTAAACTTTGTTTATCTTAGTAGATATAACTTTAAATTTCTACATAATAAAACTTTTAACACCTGCCGAATGAAAATCAGAGGACAACTGTGATGGCTAAATAGACAATAAACACTCACATGCACATTTAAAAATTTTATTGAAAGGAACAAAGTTTAAAACCTAAACCCGCTAGAAGAAAGGAACTGAGAAAGGCTGATCTCCAAGAAATTATTCAATAAAAGCTGACAAACTGCTTGTAGGGAAAAAAAAAAAAAAAACCTATCCCATCCTGGCAAGAAACATCCTGGGAAAATATTTACACCTCCTGTGTATTCTAAACCCAACAAGTTAATCATGAATTCAGAATATTAATCTTACTCCTCGCTCAATTTTTTTTTTGTCCAGTAGGGTTGAGCACTGTTTCAAATTTGTTAAAAAAACAAAGCAAAACACTTTGCTGAGCTTTGAACATGCACATTCAAGCACCTCTGCTGAATGACCCGAGGCCCAAAGGAGTCTTTTACAGTGTGTCTTGAACTTGCTTGAAATTAAGTTCTGTGTCTGTGATGCAGAGCTTAAAGGTGACCACTTGCAAAGATGACTTGCTAGTCTGCTTTGTGAGCCAAGGAGAGACCATAGTTCAGAATCTTGCCTTGTTTGGTGCACTTCCTCCCCATCCCCCCTTCACTTTACCTATTTACTTTCACTTCTGCTCAGAAAGCCCTGTGGAACTTGTGTTTGAGGGACATGACTCTCCCTTGCCAGGAAGGCAATAAATTCAGCTTTGTTTCTGACTATAATTTGGTGATCTTTGTTTCTTACTGGCTAAATCACCATCAAGTATCCCAAATTATGTTCTTTTTAGCTTGTGATTTTCCAGCATCGCTTATACCCACATTCCACTGTTTCTAACTGCACTCTTCCTTTTGGTCTTTTATGTTCATCTTTTCAGAACTTTCATATTGTCATGTATTCAACTTGCCCAATGACATCTATTTTTATTCTTGAAGTTTTTGTCCCAGAGGCCTCTAATGTCCAATTCTAGTTGTAACACATTGTCTTTTACCTCTTCTTTCTAGCTGTCAGGTTGGGATTCTTTCAAACCTTTTCTTGCTTTAGTTCCACTGTTTCTTGTTTCCCCAGTCTTTTTCCTGGACTCCCTTATCAGTTTGTTGAAGTGCCTCCTCAAGTAATTTTTTTCAGAGAAGGTGCACAAGAGAAAGTTTCAGAGTCCCTGCTTGACTTCAGATATCTTCTTTTCTCCTCACATTTGCTTGACAGTATGGCTGGATATGGGCTTTCCATTCAAAATAATTTTCTTTGTACAAAACTGTCATATAAAAAATAGAAATTGCATTATTTTAACAACTGGCACTAGAATTCATTTAAGGGTGGGGACTGTAAGGGGTGGGAAAAATACACTAATAAGCTCTCATGGATAGACGAAAAGGATAAGAGTGTGGGGGAGAGACCAGGAGAAAAAGGAAATCAACTACACTGCTCATTATGTAACAAGACAGGGAGCTTGTACTGGTTCTGGGAGAGCAGAGCACTGGAGAGGATGTCTGATGCCCAGTGTGAAATGGACTATGTTGCTTGTATGGTGCTTTTGAAAAAAAAAATGTCCACCAATTCTTTGATACTCCTCTCTTCAAGAAATGGAGCTTAATTCCCCTTCCCCTGAGTGTGGGCTAGACTTAGTAACTTGCTTCTGATAAATAGAATAAAGCAGAAATAATGTGTGACTCTGGAGACTAGGTCATACAAAGGCACTGTGGCTTCCATCTTTTTTTTTAAATTGAAATATAGTTGATTTGCAATGTTAGTCTCAAGTATACAGCAAAGCTATCATTTTATATATACATATATTTTTTCATATTATTTACCATTGTAGGTTATTATAAGATATTAAATATCTGTGCTATGTAGTAAATCCTTGTTGCTTATCTATTTTATGTATAGTAGTTTGTATCTGTTAAATCCCTCCCCCTATTCCCTTTACCCTTTGGAAACCGTAAGTTTGTTTTCTGTGAGTCTGTTTCTGTTTTGTATATAGATTTATTTGTATTATTTTTTAGATTCCACATATAAGTGACATCATATAATATTTGTCTTTCTCTGGCTAGCTTACTTCACTTAATATTATAATCTCTAGGCCCATCCATGTTGCTACAAATGGCAATATTTCATTCTATTTTTATGGCTGAGTAATATTCCATGGTGTGTGTGTATGTACATCTTCTTTATCCAGTCATCTGTTTGTTAATAGACACTTAGGTTGCTTCCATGTCTCTGCTATTATTGTAAATGGTACTGCTATGAACATTAGAATCTTTTCAAATTAGAGTTTTCATCTTTTCCAGACATATGCCCAGGAGTGGGATTGCTGGATTGTATGGTAACTCTATTTTCAATTTTTTTAAGGAACCTCCATACTGTTTTCCGTAATGGCTGCCCCACCTTACATTCTCACCCACAGTGCATGAGGGTTCTTTTCTCCACACTCTCTCTAGCATTTATTGTTTGTAGACTTTTTGATGATCTGAGGCTTCCATCTTGATTACACCTTTAGGAGAATTGGGAGTTCCCACTTCCTTGTTCTTGGAATGCTTGTTCTGGGGGAAGCCAGTTGCCATGTAGAAGTCTGACTATTCTGAGACCTCCATGCTGGGAGGAAGTCCAAGCTAGCCGTGTGAAAAGGCAGCATCACAGAAAGATGCCAAAGTTGCCTCCAGCTCTCCCACTGTTCCCAGCCCTGGTGGTGGACATGAAGGTGAAGAAGCCATCTTGGACATCCTTGCCTCAGAAGACACGTCGTGGAGAAGACCTGAGCCTCCTGACATAAGGCCCCAGTTGAGTTGACCTAGCCATTTTCATTCATTCTAGGCACTCCAGCTGGGGCCCCCTGGTATGTAAGCCCAGAAACGAGCCATGCATACTGTGCTCTGCCCAACTCTGACCCATGGAACGAACGGTGAGGATATATGGGTGTGGTGCTCTGCTACAAAGTCTTGAGGTGGCTTGTTATGCAGCAATAAACTGGAACAGTCACACAGTTTATAACTGTCAAACTAACTCAGGCATTCTTTTTTTTAAAAAATCTTTACTAACCATTACTTTTTCATTGCCAAAGTCACACCTGTTCATTGCATCACATTCAAATACAGAAGTATTGTTTAGGACTGGGATCCTGTACTTACCTCCAAAGCACCAGTACCTGCCACACGGACTTCCAGTGGCTTGATGAAGTTTACTGAGTGAGTGAGCCCTGCCTTCCTATTCTCACCTGCTTACTGACTACCTTTCCACTCACATTTAAAAGAAAGTCAGAATAAAATAAAATAAAAAAATAAAAGAAGGTCGAATCTGAAAAGTTTTAGAATGGTGCTACAGGAATTGAGTATCAGCTACTCTGGGGGCCAGGGGAGAATCAGGCTCTGTGGGTGGTGGGCTGGCCAGGTCTCAGGCAGAGGGGTGCTGGCTTCCCCCTATTCCAAGTCCCTCTCATTAAGGGGTGAGGCTGTGGCTTACATGAACCAACCTCTGACAATAATTCCAAGGGGAAATTTGGGGAAATAGCAGCTCAACTACAATGTTATGAGGAGTTTGGAGGGGCAGAAGTTTCTGGGCGATGACAGGCTATCTGGCCTTGGGTATGTCCTTCCCTTCCCAACCTCAGTTTCCTTTATGAGTCTCCTTTGCCAAAGCCCAGCCTGGGAAAAACACGAGGTCTTTAAGTGGGATCTGGCAACATCCCCAAATGCCAGGAACAAAGTCACCCCTCTGATGCTTCAAATTCTTTAGAAAATATGGGCTGACACTGTGGAAAGGGCAAGTTACAAAACAGTCTGTACAGAGAGTACAGAGCTTGCTCTGTTTGTAACTTTATCCAGCCTCTCTGTGTAGAAGCAAGTTGGGGGAGGCTGTTTGCCAGTGTGTTATCTGTGGTTATCTGAGAGGGTGGGAGGAAATTATTCCTGGTAATTTTTATTTTCTTTTTGGTGTGCCTCCAAAATTTTCTACAATGAACATCTATTGCTTTTCATAATCAAGAACTTAAAAAAATTTTTTTTTTAAACCAGGCAGTTTGATACATGCCTTTTGTCATGCTTGGTAAGTCCACAGCTTGCTTCTAGATGAAGTAATAAAAAGAGGGGTCATCCACGCAGCCTTGTTAGTGGAGACTGTGAGGTTGTCTAATGTGTTGGTTTTCCACTGCTGTGTAACAGATGATCCCTAAGTTTGTGGTTTGGAGCAGCACAGTTTATGAGCTCACGGTTTCTATGGGTTGGGAGTCCAGGCGTGGCTTAACTGAGTCCTCTTCTCAGGGGCCCACAAGGCTACAGTCAAGGTGTTGTCCAAGCTGCATTCTCATCTGGAGGCAAGGATGGGGAGGAACCTATTTCCAAGGTCACTCAGGGTGTTGGTGGACTTCAGTTCCTTGTGGCTGTAGGACTGAGGGCCCCAGCTTCTTGCTGGTCCTTTGGGTGGAAGCCACCCTCAAGGTCCTAGAGGCCACCTGCAGTTTCTTGCCATGTGGGCCTTCCCCAACACGGCCACTTATTTCAACAAACCAGCAAGAAGAGCCTCTGGAGCAAGTTTGCTAGCAAGATGGAGTCTTATATAATGTAATATAATCACAGAGTGACATCCCATCACCTTTGCCAGATGCCACTGGTTAGAAGTAAACTGCAAGTCCCACATCAGAGGGAAAGTCTGATATGAGCAGAAGGGATTTTGGACTGAGTGTCTGCACCCCTCTAGAATCCATGTTGAAGACCTAACCCCCCGTGTGGCTGTATTTGGAGATAGGGTCTCTAAGGAAGTAATTAAGGTTAAATGAGGTCATAAAGGTGGGTTCCTGATCTGGCAGGATTAATGTCCTTAAAAGAAGAGACACCAGAGAGCTCATTCTCTCTTCCCTCACACACACACTGAGGAAAGGCCACATGAGGACAGAGGGAGAAGGTAGCCGTCTGCAAGCCAGAAAAGAGCCCTTTCTCGAAACCAAATTGACTGGTCAGTCACCTTGATCCAGGACTTCCAGCCTCCAGAACTTTGAGAGAATACATTATTTGTTGTTTGATCCATCCAATCTGGGGTATTCTGTTACAGCAGCCTGAGCTGCGTTGGACAACTGTGAACGCCAGGAAGCACTGATCATGGTGGGGGCAAGTTGGGGTCTGTCTGCAACACTTAACATTGTGAGGCTGGCTGGAATTCCAAATGGAAATTCCACACAGAAATTCCAGAAGCTTCTAGGTAACATCTGGAATTTTTAAAAGTGCCGATTCTCCCCCAGAGATCGTCGTTCTGTAGGCCAGTGCGGGGCCCGAGAAGTTTCCATGAGCTCGTCCAAGGTGTTTCCAACACTGGAGCAGGTAGTCCAGGTTAAGAGTTAAAGTCCAACATCTTCAGACTCGAGCCCTGCCGCTTCCTAGACACAGGACCTTAAATTGGTGACTCCTCCTTCTGCTGATGGTTCTTCTTCTGATGTGACATGGCAAGTTGTTAAAAGAAAATTAAAAAAACACTGATATTAGCTGCTCCTCTTCCCAGCCCAGCCCAGCCCACCCCAGCCCCAGCAAAAGGAGGCTGGAATTGTCTCACGTCCTTATCCCTGTGCCTTTGGGTCATGGAAAGGTTTGAATTCAGGAGAGGGACAGGGTTTGGAGGCTGTTCAAACATGCGGGTGAGTGACTTGGGTCTTGCTTGTCCTGATGGCTTGTTCTGGGATGCTGAAATACACCAGGGGGGCTGGAGAAGGTGAGAGTCCTGGTGCAGGCCTGTGGTCAGGTGGGGGACAGGGGTAAGGGCCAGTGTACCTGGGTACCAGAAGGAAAAGCAGTTTTTGGCCAAGCTGGCCACAAGCAGGTGGAGCAGCCTCCCTGTGGTAACTGCCGTGGAGGGACCTCAGTTTTCTGTCACAAAGAGTCAATGGCTAAGGGGTGGGGCTGTGGTGGTGTGTGAGTTGACTCAGGAAGGACTAAATGACCTAAAAAGTATGGGAAATTTCTTGCATTAAGTCTATGGAATAAAATTCACACCAGAAATGTGTCAAAAGAGATGATGCATACTGCAGAGGAATTGATAAACGAAAGGTATTATACTATTATGTTAAAATCTCCAGTTTGAGTGCCTGGAAAGCCTCTTCTTACTTATCCACTATCATGGGTCTTATTGTTTTCTAGGCTGAAGCAGATCTATGGTTTGGAGGATGAGGCTATGGTTGGAAACCTGCGTGGAAGACCACCTACAAATTGAGGGACCCTGGTGTTCCCTCCTTTGTAATGACTGGCGTGCTCTGAGCATTAACTGAGTTAATAAAGGCAGAGGGCTTAGCTCCATTCCTAACCTTAGTAAATGTGAGTTATGACCATGTGTTGTAATAATGCTACCAAATGCTGGCAGACTGGGTGGCATGGACATATTTTATTCTGTGAACGAAAGGGTATTTGAGTAAAATATACCACCAGAGCCAGATTCCTGGGCATGTGGCCCGTGCAGTCACACAGGGCCCCATTCTTTGAAGAGCCCCATACTCAGGAGGGGCTCACATTTGGTTTAATGCTCTGCTGTTGTCATCTTGAAATTCTTCATAATTTTTGTTTTGTTTTAAAAAAATTTTTAAATTTTATTTTGGGGGAGCAGGTACTTAGGTTACTTACTTACTTATTTGTTTGTTTATTTATTTATTTAGTGGAGGTACTGGGGATTGAACCCAGGACCTCATCTGTGCTAGGCATGCACTCTACCACCAAGCTATACCCTCCCGCCTCTTCACAATTTCTGAACAAGGCCCCTGCATTTTCATTTTGCACTAGGCCCCACAAATTATGTAGCTGGTCCTGTAATACTGTACCTTGACTCGAGTTCTTAGGAGCCAACTGCACGTGAAGTTTCCAAATTCCTTACAGCCCTTTACCTTGTATGAGTCTTGCTATATCTTGAGTGCCTTCATCTACAGGAAATTTCAGAAGGCAGCGATAGGAGAAGGTGGATGGTCTAGGATTAGAAAAAGGGGAAGGAGCCAGGGCTGGGGAGACTGCGAGGATCCCCTCTGTATAGACCTGGCGCCTGCAGGTGTGTAAAAGGGGGTGGTTTCCTGTAAGGGTTAGGGTTAGAGTTAGGTGAGGCACAGGGAAGCTTGACTTGAATTTTCTAAGTAGAAGAAAGACTGAAGAGTAAGAGAAGCAAGGAAGGAGGGGAACAAGAAGGTTCTATTTCTCCTTCTTAGGCTGTTAGACCCAAGGACAAGCACAGAAAGCAAAGCCAAGAGTATTAGTTATCATAAAATAGGTCCATGAAGGCCAGGCCCGGGGACAGAATGCTATTAGAGCAGTTTGCCTTAAAAGAGGGAACTGGGGGAGGTATCCAGGCCAAGAGCCATAAGCACAGCCCAAGTCCTCGTTCCCTTTTTGGGCGCCCCAGGCACGAGGAAACTGCATTCCATTTGGCAAAGTGCTAAGAATAACTTGGTATCAATTTGCTTTTCGGCTGAAGCCAAAGATGCCTGTTATTATAGACTTGAGGTTTCTTGAAACTTTTCCACATTCACTTTTGATTACTGCAAATTTTCCCATCGTTAGAGATAATGAAATGTCGCAAAATGGCTGAAGGGCTTGATTTGGCCGGGGAAGTGATGGGAAGACGCCATGTGATTACACTGTTCCTCCGTAGGACCCTTGAGGAGGTCTGATCCTCTCCCGCCTTCCATGGAGACCCCAGCCAGGCCCCGCCTCTGGGGCGGGCTCCCTGGGCTGTCTCAGCTCTGGCGGTGGTGGGGGTGGGTGGGTGTGTGTGTATGTGTATGTGGCCACGCTTGCTTTGTCATATACTCTCCAAAATTTGTGGTATAACTTAAATGTTCACATTGGAAAATGAATATTGTAAAAGACACAGATTATACTGCAATGTAATTGTGCTGGTCACAAGAGAAACAGTATTTACTTTAAAATGTTAATTCATAGAGCACTACAGATGATGTGTTCTGGAGATGGGAAGTAAGTTGAATGCCATTTTGAGGACTGTTGTCACTCTTTGAGCGTGTCAGCAAATCTTTGGGGCTGGAGTGAAGTCTGGGCTCGTTGGTCCTCTCGTCTCCCTTCCCCTGCCCCGTGTCCTGTCCTTGCGACATCTCTGAAGGCTTTGAAGCCCTGGTCTGTGTATGCCTCTCAAGTCCTAGATCACCTAAAACAGTGTCGGGATTTGAATACTTTCTCAGGGCAAATTGTCTTCTCCCCAACTCCAGACAGTCCCAGGCATCTTCCAAACTTGAGAAGTCAGAGCTCCTATCCAAAGAGGCCGGGCACTGAGTCAGGCAAATGTGACTGGGGTGTTTCTGTTCTGCTGCTGCTGCCTCAGCAAGTGACACGGATGAGCCTAGGGCTGCTTGATGCAATCTGGCTTCAGCCCATTTCCCAGACCTAACAACTAGGTCTGATTTCAGCTCCTTTCCCTAAGATTTGAAGGCAGTTCAGGATGGCAATGTGGGATAAAGCCATTAGGTCTTCTGGGGTATTCAGAATTAGATCCGAACAGAAAAAAATATTTTATTTTTGTAGATGTGAAGAACCAGGATTCAACTCTGTGACTTAAACCTGTATATATATATATGTATGTGTGTGTGTGTGTGTGTGTGTGTGTGTGTGTGTGTGTAAAAGGAGCAGCCAGGAGTGCTGACCCTTGATCTGATCAACCGTCTGGAGTGCACCCAGGCTCCCAGACTGGCTGTCTGCTCTGATACAGATGAGGAGGGACATATTTCTATTAACGGCTATTGGACCTCCATAATCCAGGCTTCCTACCACACTTACTAACAGGCCAGCTGGCACAGGTGGCGTCCAAGGACCTCAGCCCACAAGAGGAATGGAATGTGACATGTTCTGCTGCTACCAGCACTCCCAAGGGTGATGGGGCAAATAAGGAATTGATTTTCCTTATAAAAGAGATTGAATAATACTCTGTGTGTGTGTGTCACGGACACTGGCAAGTCGAGGTTAAAAAGATGGCAAGCGAATTGCTGGCTGGCTGAGCCAAGAGGCTTGCAGGGAATTGCTGCTTTCATAACATTATTACTAACATTTACTGAGCGCTTCCTCGGCACCAGGCTCTGTGCTCAGCACGGTGCGTGCATCACCTCTCCTAATCCTCACAGTCTTTGAGGCGTTGGCTGCTGCTACTCCTCTTTTTGTGAATAAAGTGGGCTCAGAGAGGTTAAGTAGCTTGCCAGTGTCCTCAGCTTTGCCAATGCTGAAATTTCCGTGGCTCAGTCTATTGGAGCTAACAGGCTCTAACCTGCCTCTTACAAAACAATCTCATAATATTTCCTAAACACTTACTACGTGTCAGGTGCTGGTAATGAGTTGAATTGGAATAGTTTAGTCAGGACTTTGTCCACTTCGTGAAAAGAGATGACAACTCAAATTGAATAAGCAGAAAGTGGATTTATTGGCTTGCAAAAAATGTCCAGGGTTAGTTTTGCTTCAGGCATGGCTGAATCCAACAGACAAAAAAAAAAAAAAAAATTCAGGATTCTCTTTTGTAGTTCCCTGTGTAGGTTCCATTCTCAGGCAATCTTGTGATGGCAAGATGGTTGCCAGCAATGCCAGGCTTGCAATCTTACAGTTCTAAATTCAGCGGATTAAAAACAAGAGGAATGCCTTTCTCAGTTATTTATCACCCCCACCCCTCCACTAATCTGCCAGAATTAGCTGTTTGTATAAGATTGGTTTGGCTTGGATTATATTCTCATTCCTTACCCAACTACACCGACCAAGGAGCTACAGGGCTCTGGAGGTCAGTCTGGGGTATGCGCTTACACTGGAGTCACAGGGGTAGTTAGCATACGGACAGGAAGTGGAGGAGGGCTGAAAAGCCAGAGGGCGATTGACATGCACTTATCAAAAGAAGTGGGGATAGATACTGGGAAGAAAAAAACAAACAAAACAAAAGAAATGTCCACAGCAGTGGGGGTTCTGGGAACATAAAGAAGGGGCACCTAGCTAATAAAGCAAGGGGTCAACTTACTAATTTATAATGGGAGATATATGCCTGGTTCATGAACCAACCAGACATCCACCTAGGGCACTGCCCTCTTGTCAGTGAGCCCAGCTGGGGGCAGGTTGCTTCAGCGGTATAAAATTAGAACAGATGGAATCAGATGTTCCTGAGAAATATCTCCATCAAACTACTTGTGAGCAAATAGGTTCAGCTGCGAGGGAGAGAAAATCTTAAATACCAATTATGTAAAGAAGATAGAAGTTTTCCTTATCCGTTAAAGCAAACCTAGAGGTAAACAGTGCAGGCAGACCTAGGATGGAGGCTTGACATCCATCAGGCACCCAGACTCCTTCTCACTTGTGGCTCAATCACCATTCCTACACAGCTCTCTCTCCTCCATGGTCCAAGTGACATGTTTAAGTTCCAGCCATCAAACCCACATTCTATCCAGCAGAATGGAAGGAGGAAATGGGCACTTGCTTTTTCAAGGACAAGTCCCGGAAGTTGCCCATGCCCTTTTGGCAAAACTTTAGTCAGTGGGTTATACCTATCTGCAAGGGAGGCTGGGAAATGCGGTTTTTATTCTGGGAAGAAAAGGTAACAGGGAGACCACTGGTCTTTGTCAGAAGGGCACCCTAATGGACAGCCCGTTCTCTGCTGCAGTGAGTGGCCTCTCCAGTGGTTGAAGACCAGTCACCTGGACCCCAAGCACCTTCCAAAGGCAACTTTAAATATGTGAGACGTAAACAACTGTTACTCTTTGTTTTCTGCTTGGATCATCACTCTTTTATTAACATATTCTAACTTGAAAATGTCCATTGTAATTTAGTTGATTATTCTTAAACTTAAAATTTATTTTTCTTAGAAATAAGTATGCTTTCTCTTAAAAAAATAAAGACAAGTGCTTCCCACAATTAGTACCTCATACGTATTGGCATTATTTCACTAATTGTGAAACTTTCTCAAACCCTGTATTTTAAACCTGCTGCGTGTCCTTCCACCTTTCTTTCGTGATCATTTATTTAGACACAATTGTAGGTTTTGTTTGTTTTCACAAAAATGCATTCTCATGATATACATTATGCTGTAAATTTCTCATTTTGCTTAAGAAATATATCATGGACATGGCACAGGTTAAGAGCTAGAAATCTGACTCATTCTTTTTAAGAGTTGCATAGGGATCCAGAGGACAGCTGCACTTTAAATGATGCCACCATTCCCTTCGATGGGCTCTCCAGTCATTTCCATTTTTCTGTGACTACAGGCCATGTTGCAGTAACTTTTTTGTACCGATGTCCTTATATCTTAGTTCTTTAAGACAAGGTCTTTGAAGTAGGACTGCTGGGTTAAAAGGTGCATTTAAATTTTTTAATCAGTATGGCCAGATTACCTTGTAAAAAGATTGGAATGATCCACATTCCCACCCATAATGTATGAAAGTTTTCATTTGCCCTAATTCTTGCCAGCACTGAAGGTATTGCTCTTTTGAGTAAATAGTTCATTGCCATCTGATTGATAGTTGATCAATGGTGCCTGGTTGCTTTGATTTACATCTTAGTGACCACTTGTACACTTGATCATCTTTCATAGGCTTATTGAAATGCAGAAAAGTTTATGGTTCAAAGCACAGACTCTGGAATCATTCCACCTGAGTTTGTGTCATGGCTCAAGATGTCTGACCACCTATCATATGACTTGGGCAAGTTATTTCATTGCTCTGAGCCTGTTTCCTTAGCTGAAAAACAGATATATTATCTATTTTATAGGGTAAGTTGTGAGGATTAAAAGTATAT
The DNA here is from genome assembly GCF_009834535.1 of Camelus ferus. Lineage (NCBI taxonomy): Eukaryota > Metazoa > Chordata > Mammalia > Artiodactyla > Camelidae > Camelus > Camelus ferus. The sequence continues at coordinate 13,199,331 of NC_045727.1, forward strand.
AAAGTACCCAAAACTAAGTCTAGCAAATAGCAAGCACTATAAATGGTTAGTGACTATTACTGTTGACCTTATAGATTTCTTGCGTTACCTGCTGGGTGTTCTGTACTGGCGTGATTGTTTTGTAGTAATCAATTTGTGGGAACTCTGTATATTAGGGTTATTAACCTCAGTCTGTTACTTATGTTGGAAATATTTCCCCAGTCTAACACGTGTCTTTTATAGAACTAAGATTTGTTTTCCCCAAACTTCTGTGTATGTAGTCAAACATGTCTATAATTTCCTTTAGGGTTTCTAGGTTTCCTGTTTTGTTTATGATCTCCCATCATAAGATTATAAAAATAGTCTCCTAAAAATTCTTTCAGTATTTCATTTTAACATTTGTTTGTAGTTCTTTTGTATTTATTTTTGTGTATGATGTGAGGTAGGGATTTGATTGTTTCCTCAGCACTTTACTGGAGCTCTGTTTATATAGTAATTACACATTTCACATTTAATCTAGAAACTTCATAGAGAAATTTGGATGAAAATATAGTATTTATAACAGTTAGGAATTATTTGGGTAGTTATGAATATTAATGGATTTTGATTTTTTTCTTTTAATGGAATCTTCCCTTTCTCTCTTTTTAAAATTGTGAAATCTTTTTTTCAAATGAAATATTACAGGAAACTCCAACATACAAAATTAGCTGTTACTGTTTGACATGGTGAAGGATAATGAAGTGACATCGTGGAGGAGTAAGATAACAAAGAGCCTTGTAAAGAAGGATAAAGTTTCATAAGTTTAGATTTTATTCTGAAATAATGGGGGGACCTATTAAAAGGTTTTAGGCAGAGAATGACACAATTAGCTCTGCAAAGAATGGAGAAGTGGACAACAGCGGAGGCAGTAACACCACTAGAAGGGCATCACGGAAGTCTGAGCAACAGACACTGTTCCCTTGGACAAGGGCGATAGAAGTGGAGATGGTTCTGAGGTATATTTACATGATATATCAAGAGAAGTTAATGACCAATAGGGATGTCTGGGGTGAGAGAAGAGAGGGAGGTGTCAAGAATAACGCCCATGTTGTTTTGGGAAATAGGGTGGAGGATGGTGCCATTTATCAAGGAAAAGCAACACTGGAAGAACAGATTTTGAAGGGAGAATGGTGGGGTTAGTGCGAGGAATCTGTGTGTTAAGTGGAGGAATATCCAGATGACAGGTGGACATTCAGATCTGGAGCTCAGGAAATATGCCCGGGCTTAAGATAGGAATCTGGCAGTTATCAGCATACAGCTGGAAACCACAGAGGCATGGGAATGGATGAGATTTTTCAGAGTCTATAGGACAAGAAGGTCTAAGACATAGGACGGACACCGATTCAGCTGGGGTTCTCTGACTGTAAGTAATAAAAATCAACTCTGGCTACTGAGCCTCTACATACGGTTGCACAGGGGATACCTTGTGCAGCCATAGGTAGCAGCCTGGCCAGGCAGTGTAATTTATTGGAAGGATATGAAGCAGTTCACAAAAATTAAAGAAGCTTAACATTCAGGAAAATCAGGTACCTCGGCAATGAGAAAGTCTCAGTAATAGGAACTTACATGCCCCATGTATTATCTTCCTATAGCATGGGAGAGGGATATCTTCCCAAAGCAAATGTGAGGTACTATTCTCAAAGAAGGGGGGAAAATACACTGAGTAGGTAAATCCAGCTGTCTGTTATGGTCTGTCCCTTGCCTTTCCAGTATATGCATTTCTTTTTTTTTTTTTTAACATTTTTTATTGATTTATAATCATTTTACAATGTTGTGTCAAATTCCAGTGTTCAGCACAATTTTTCAGTTATTCATGGACATATACACACTCATTGTCACATTTTTTTCTCTGTGAGTTATCATAACATTTTGTGTATATTTCCCTGTGCTATACAGTGTAGTCTATTCTACAATTTTGAAATCCCAGTCTATCCCTTCCCACCCTCCACCCTCCAGTATATGCATTTCTTACTGAATAATTTTATAAATGCCTCCATCCAACATACTGTAGAAAATGAATTCATCTTGTCCCCAGAGGAGATAAGCTAAAATTATTTCAGTTATTACATCCAGTGTCAAGATTGCTGGGTGATAGTCACTATCCTCTAGTTCTTAACCCCATCTTGATAATGTACAATTTATGGATTTACTGGCTTATATAACCATCACGAACACACTAACATATATTAGCTTGGGGACACTGCCAGCAGAATGACTCAGTGCCCATGGAGGGAAAGTCAGATTGGGCTAACTTGAATCATGCTTAAACTTCAGCCAGGAAGTGTGAGGGGCAAAGTACTTAAATGGAGAGAGAGGAGAGGGATAAAAAGACAAGGTAAACTAGGAGATATGGGTAGAGGCTATAGAGATCTTATTTCCACAAGGCACAGGGCTGTAGCTGGTAGTTGTCCCTCGGTAAGCATGGGAGACTGGTTCCAGGACCCCAGCAGACATCAAAATCCAGATGCTCAAGTCCCTTATGTAAAATGGCATATTACACCCAGCCCTCCGTATCTGTGGATTCCACACACCCAGATTCAGCCAGGGATTGAATCTGTTCCACACTGGTAGAATGTATAGATGTAGAACCTGTGGTTATAGAGCCGACTGTACTTAACTCTCCCTTCTTCACTATACAGCTCTGTATTTTTAATTCAGCCAAGGGTTTTTGTCTAATGGGAAGACCCAAACTTTTATTCCTGAGGTACATGGGGGTTGGGATTTTCCAAGTCTGTTGAATCTTTTTAGATACCAGTACTCCGTAAGTCAGTACTGGTTTTCTGACTAATGCCTTAACTTTCACAAAAGATCTTAGTAATGCTGCAAATCCAATCAGCATCTAATTTTTGCAATTTGTGGAACCAATCTGTAAGTTCTAGTTTAGAATTAAACACCCCTAATTCAATGGTTTTAGCCTTTCTTACTCACTTCAAATTGTTCTGTTGTCAACAGCTACCTGGTTATCCAAATTTTGCCCTCAATGGGTATATAATTCCAAACAAGAGTCTTTCCTTGCTGTTTTGCCATTGTACATTATTCATTGCCCTCCTACCCCCCCCCCCCCACAGAGCAAGTGTTATTGCTAACTTTAATTCAATCTCAGTATAATTCCAGAATCTCCATGTCCCTGCGGGTTTGAAGCCTACTATTTAACGCTGTTATCAATTTCTATAATCATTCAGTTGTTTGGCTGCAAGCAATGAAAACCCACTTTGGTTGACAGATAAAAAGGGAACATAAGGAAGATACATGGTAGTCTGAAAAACAAAGGAAAATCTGGATGACAAGGTCTTGACAACAGAAACTAGGGCACCTTTGGGGATGTCTTTGCATGAATTCTTATATGGTCTTCTTGGGACACTACTATCAGGACTCAGCTTCTGTTAGTTTGTGTCATCACTGCTCTCAAGACTCAAAGTCCTGGTAGAAGGGAATTTAGATTGTACAAGCTTGGATCACACAATCAAACCTCAGCCAAGAGGCATGAGGCAACAATACTGTCATTTACAGTATTTCCACAAAATGGGAAGTAGCTTTCCAAAAAAAAAAGAAAGAAGCTATCACTAAAAAAAAGAGAAATGATTTGGGAGGAGACAAAAATCAATGGATCTCCATTCTACCAATATTTAAATAATGAGGAGAAGAAAAGAACTTACAATGGAGCAACCAACAGCCAGGAAGGCAGGAAGAAGAAGCACTTAAGGGAGGAGTGTGTCAAGATGCTGCTGGGAGTTGTTTGTGCTGCTGAAAGTTCAGGTAAGATGTTTATGTCATGAACTTAGCAATAAGAAGGCCATTATTGACCTCAATTGCAGTGAGACCAGAATACTCAAAGGATTCTAAAGAAAATGTGGCCTTTTCCTTCTTGCCTAGTGTGAGCACTGCAGTAGAAGTATTACAGAGATTAATAACAGTTGAGAACTGGAATAATCTTTGATGAACACTGAAACTAGGAAGTTCTGATAAGCCAAACACACTTAGACATTAAAAGAAATATACTTGAAAAACTAAGGAACAACTACTACGCTCTGAAAAAGGTGCAAGTCTATCAGTTTGAGTAATGGATGATGAATACATTTATCTAAATATTCACTATTATAATATAGGTCTTTTTAATTATTTGACAAAACTGGCTTAGTGTTAACTTGCCAAGGTCAAACAGTAAGCACTAAATTTAATTTAAAAATTCTTTATTTTTAAATAAAGTTTAAAAAGTGAGTAGTGTAAATATTCAAATACAGAAATGTATAAAGTTGAAAGTCTCATGTAACCTACACTGTTCAAAGAAAGCCATTAATAGACTTTTCTATGCATTATGAACATAAACACACAAAATTTTTAAATGATTTCTTACTACATATGTTTCTATCAAGTTTGTTTCACTTAATATATCATGGCCATTTTTCCATGCCCATACACAATAAATGTACTTTATTCATTTTAACAGACATGTAGATTTTCTTATATGGCTGAACCATGTGTTTGGTTATTGTAACCAGTTCTTTACTGATAAACATTTAGGTTTTCTTCTGTATTTTCCTACTGAATAATTTTTATGTTTCTGTAGTAACTGAAGCATTGTCAGTTCCTACTTCATTTTGTCTTCTGGACTGGAAAATACTTTCAGTGTGGCCTTGACCTCTAGTTTAATAATTGGAATCTCTATTTGAATCTGTCAAATTTCAAAACTGGTATATTAGGACTCAATTTCAAGTAACAGAAACCCAACTCAAAGTAACTTAAGCAAAAAAGGGTATTTATTGGTTCACATAACTGAAAAGTCCAGGGGATATACTAGCTTCAGGCACGGTTGGATCCAGGGGCATTGTCATCAGGACTCAGGTCTCTCCATCATTTGGCTCCACTTTCATCTGCACTGGCTTCATTCTCTGACTGGCTCATTTGATATGGTGGGCCCTGTTGGTTTGAGCTTTTCATCCTAGAGAGCTAAGCAACCTCAGTAAAGAGCTTCTCCTCCACAGTTCATGAAAACTCTTAAGGTTGAGTATCATTGGACCAACTTGGATCACATGATCACTCCTGAACCAATCACTATGGTCAAGGAGATGGACTGTGCTGATTGATCAGGTCTGAATTACATATCCACCCATGAAACCTGAGCTGTTGTGTGACACTGAACCACGTGGACTGGAAATATGGAGAGGTGGTTACAAGAAACATCAGGGAGTTGTTATAAGGAGATGGAATGGATGCTGGTCAATCAAAAACTTATGTCAATGAAAAGACCAGATATTGAAAAAGTTTAATTTCTGCTCATAAAGTTGAATGCTAACAGCTGGCATTGTTACTTCCTTGACAATAAAAGCATTCTGGAAAAAAATCATGAGAAGTAAGTCTGTCTTCTACTCAGGAGGTTTGTAATCCATTTGAATGGAATAATCACGTCCAATAACATACTTTTGAGTGATACAAAGAGTTTCAATATAAGTTAACTCAGTGGTCTTGAGTCTGAGAGCCCAACTGTCTTGCTGACATGAAGCAGGACAACTAGCCTCCCACTGGCAAATAGTTCTGTGATGCTGTTCAAATCAGTGGTAAATTTTAAGTTCAGTGTTAAAGTTTTTATGTGTTCCTTTAAGTCTTTTGCAAGTTGAACTGGAACATTTCTGAGAGTACTGGTGAATCAGATTCATCTCTGTATTACTGCAAAAGAGAGAAATGGACAGTGCTTTCAATCTGCTGTACTCCTTCGGATCTGGTAGAAAGGTCCCAAATGCTGAAAATGATCAAATATATAGAGGCACAGAGGCTCATTCTGCAGTTTTTGGTTTTTTTTTTTCTTTTTAAAGAAGGTTGCTGGTTAAGGAGTACACAGCGTGGTCCTTTCTCTTGTGAACATTAAGTCCTGGTGGGGTGAGGTGCAGGTTGCTTCTGTTGAAAACTCTTTGATGGAATTGGATATAAGGTAGGCCAAGATCAGCTGTAGTCTTCTCAAGGACGGCCAGTCTGTCTGCAGCAACATGTCAACAAAGGCAGGTAAGGGCTGAGTCAGATAGTCAAGTAAGGTACCTTCAGCAGGGCCAGCCATATCAATAGCCAGGCTATGATCTGGGAGAACAAGCAGTTTAATATCGAAGCTCTGTAAGTTAGTTTTTACCCTGAATATTCCAGGGTTATTCCATAGGGTTTAATCTGCATACAATTTTCTGATCTTAAATGGCCAGTCAGGTACAACTTTCATTTTCCTGCTCATCTGCACAAGAACTTCCAGCTCAGGAGAAGGCAATATCCTCAATCCAGACTTGAGGTTCTATTTAAAGGCTATGCTACATCTGGGAGTGATTGGGTTGGGAGAGCCAGGTTCATCAAGGTTGGCCCTACTTTCTTTGGTAATCAAGTCTCCATCTTCTGTAACTCAGCCCATCTCTGAGAATCATTTTATAAACAAGTCAAGGTCTCAGACTGGTTGACTGGTACTGCTGATAGATTCAGATGAGATCTGAGGCATGGAGAGAGAAGATAAGATCCTAGGTCTGAATCATCAATTCTTATACACAGTGTATATTAGACTCGTGAACAGATGATCATCTTCACCTTAAGCCCCTCACTTTGACAGGATTAAAGGGAATAACTGGCAGTGTAGATCAATGTCTTTTTCTGTACAGTACAGGAGAAAAGAAAATCGAGCTGACATTTTGAAGGTAGTAGAAATACTGAATTTGTAGATAATTTCTTTACAAATAATAGTTGTATTCAAGCAGACTAGTCATCAGAATTTATTTTTATTTGTTGAGGGTAAGCAGTCTAGAGTAATGAGACTTAGGGCTTGTTTGATGATTTGTAGACTGAGTCACATAATCACAATTAGTCCAGAGGATAAAAGACAAAGATATAAAGAAATCATTCCCAACATTTAACCAGTGCATTCTTTAAAGTAGTTGAGGACAGCTGGCCCTTAAGTCGACTGTGAAGTAAAGGAATGCGATTTGTCTCATGACACAAATTGAAGGTTACTTGTTCTACATGATCTGGTCTGGGAGTTCATTACTTGAATCCCTCCTGCAGAAACAGAAAAGTTATCTTAATGCCTGAGAGTATCTCATGACAAGGAATGAAGTCAGCCAATGTAAAACAGTACGGAGACAGATGAAATTCCATGAAAACATCCACAAGGACAAGGGACTGTGGTCTTGCGACATTAGGAAGCAGCAGCTCTTGAGTCTACTGATCTTTATGCAGGCTTTGTAGATTTTCTTTCAAGTCAGTCTACATTTCCAGCAAAAAGGTAGATGATATGCAATTTGAGATGCCCACCAAGTAAGCTATCACGACCTGGTCAAAAGGCCTACCTCCAAATATCCCTGTCACCTATAGTGGATGATACTAGACATCAAAAGACCCATCTTAAAATCTCCCATTGGCTAGAAGAAAATTTCCAAATGGTCACATTTTAAATCATATACACGAGAAAGGATGTTCAGAGACTGTCTCTTGTGGATCGGGTGTTAACATGTAGTCAGAGCTGAGCATTCATAATTTTGGAGCAGAATAGGCAGTTATGCCAGTGATGGAGGAACTGTTTTAGTGATTTTTCTCAAAGGTTATTAGCTCATTTATCCTGGGAACAGCAGTTAAACTGAATAAAAACCAAGGAGCAGTGTAACTGCCACAGGTTGATAGTGATTTATGGTTTGAGAAGATGAATAATTACCAGGTACCCTTCTAGGTAATGCTGCCAGTATTTGAATTCTGCTTTCATAGTTAATGGTTATCCCTTGCACATGAAGTAGAGTACCATGGCTGATGATGGGAGATCCAATGTACAGCTGGCCTAATATGGCCTCAATGAGGCATCAACTTCAACACTAGCTTCAATACCTGGTGATTCATGTGTTCAAGGAGGATCAAGACTTCAAAGTCATGTATTTCAAGTACCACTAGAGAATCTGGTGTTTGTGGAAGATGGGTAAGGGGGTTTGTCAGTGTAGAATATGTATTAATTGCTCTTTGGCTATATCCAATTCCAGGAACCACTGCAAGTCCATCTAGGGGTAAAGGGCTGTTAATCGTAGGTCCACTTGACTGATACCACTTTCAGCCCATATGACTACTCTGGGGTGCAAAGATATGCCCATCTTCTTGCATTTTTCTGCGTTTGCCCACATTAATTATTTCTAAGAATGCTCAGCATCAACTGAACATGGATGTTGTTGGGCAGAGGTACAAAACAGAATGTCATTCAGGTTGAACATATTGTTGTCTAGGGCAGTGGTTTCAAACTGTGTTCTGACGAATTCTAGGTGTTGTAAAGAAGTCTCCTTAGGTGTCACCATGGCGGTAAAGTAAGATGCTTGTAGCAGGTTTCAGGCCCCCCACTTCTGCTTCCTCCAGAGCAGCTTCACTTTTTTCTGGGCTTCCATATAGTTTTCATTCAAAGGGCTTCATGGCCACAAAGCCTTTGGAAAACCATTGATCTAAGAATAAGTTGTTCACAAAATGCTGAAATAAAAAAAATAGGTCACAGAAACCAGAAACTGTGTGAGCAAAGCCTGTGGTAAGACCAAGTGTTTTCCTACTTATTCCTTCCCTAATGTGGGCCACATTACAGAATGATGAAGTTAATGTTCAAGTCTGCTACAATTTCAGATTGCCTGAAATAGGGCTTATAAGTGACAGAGAATAAGGCTATTGGTTTTAAGTGACAATAGCACTGGGGTTTTTGCAGTCAGCATACAGCTGCAAAATTCATTCATTTCTTCGTAAATATTATACCACGAAGTCCCTGGCTGGATGACTTCTCTTCAAGCATCATTAAGATCTCAATGGGCCACAATTCAAATCCTAAGAAAGTATCTCCTTCTCACCCTTCCTCCCCTTTCTCCATCCTTCTCCTCCCTTCCCTGTCTCCTCACCCACCTGAGATGTGATGCCCTTGAACTAGGTTAACAGCACAGTTCTAGGGACACAGAAGTATATTGCTAAATGTCATGGAATTCATCTAATTCTGTGGCAGAATTAACCTCCCATTCCCCTTCCATGTATCCCCACAAATCTTCTAGATATTCCTCTGACAGAAAATAAAGGTAACTTGTTAAGATATGGTCCTCTCATATGAAGAAGTCATACTAATTCAAGCAGTTATTGACAAAGTAAGAAAAAGGGGGGTTTCAAAGATTCCCCCATTCCATTGAAAGGAATGGTGCAAAAATAACATTCTGTGCTTGATTAAACGTGGAACGCATTGGGCTAAATGGCTAAATAAGACTCTTCAAGCCTTCTGAGATACTTTAATATACTACACTGCATTATAAATCAGGAGAGGGAACACATTTTACAGTACTTCACCACCTTAACGAACTACAGAAACTCTACATATGATATATATTATATGTGTATATCAAATATATACATACACACACATATATATGAAACAGTACTGTTCTAAAAAAATTAATGGCTCATTTATATAAAATTAGCCGGGGGATAGATGACCATAGATAAGATCTTGGTGCTCAGGAATATTAACTTAAAAAAGAGACAGGATATGAACAGGGAACCCCAATCAATTAGACCATCTTTGGAAAGACCACAAAATTGGACAAAAGATCTAAAAACAGCTTTGTGTTTCATGCTGGGTAATCCTGTTGTTATATGAACATTTGCTGTGTTGACTGGACAATCTATCACCACAGACAGTCTACTCCTAAGCCTCAGAGATGCTGCCATGGAATTCTGGTCTAGGTACAGATATCGTTAAGATTACATTTATGACATCCTGACTAGGGGCAACAGATCAGGGATCTGGAAACTTTTCTGGGGTTCCCAATCTCCAGTTATTTTAACACTGTGGGTAAAATAGAGGCTAAGTTAATTCCAAGGAGAGAACTGGACTGGGAGTCAGAAGGGCCTGGCCTCTACCACTTTGTAGCTGTAACACCTTGGATTATCTTTTAAATTTCCATTTCCTTATTTGCAAAAAGGGATTATAATGTGTGTCATTTGATAACTGAGATTAATACATGTGAAAGTGCTTTGAAACTGTAAAGTGCTATATGAACATAAGGGATTACCATATAGGTTCTACCTGGATGTATCAAGAGGCCTTTTCTGGAATCTGACTGGAGCTTTGTGAGATGCTGTTAGGTAAAGGGATTCCTTGGTAGATTTTCTTACATTTGTGTGAAAAGTTCTGGTTCCTGAGTAATCCCAAAGAAGATGCTATGAGTTCACTGTGCCTTTGCTTAATCCCAGTGGGTCAGAGTATCTGCTTGCTCATTCAGTAGGCTACTACAGATTTGAAATGGAAAAAGAATAAGGTCCAGTGACTTAGATGGGATCCTAGACACTTCGTGAACTTCAATCTTTTGAGACTGTGGGGCATGGTCCAATGTGGTACTCAGAAAGATGTTGCCATTCTTCAGTGTTGATAACTAAAAATTCCCTGGTCCAAATTTATTACGTGTCTCTGAAGGCTTTAACTGAAGAAATGAAATGCATACTCATGGAACAAACTGGGCCTTTGTTGTGATAGAATAGCTTCAGCTATTTGGCTTGAGGAGTTTGAAGTCACTAAAAAGGGCAATGCTGAATCTGGGTAGAACAACACAGGAGTGGAGGTGAAGGCCACATCATGATGATTCGCTGGATGCCTCTTGGGTCACAGTGGTCCACTGGAATGGTGTCTTCTTCAGTAGTAAGGTGGTATGAATCACCATGGGGAAAAATCCAGGTACCAGATGTAGGCTGATGGAACAGCACAAGGAACGCAGTCAGAAGGTCCAGGTGAACACTTGACAACCAGGAGGCACAGGACTGGAGGAGAGAGGGACAAAACAGATAAGGTAACAAATGCATGGAATCACAAACACAGGACTCTTACACTGGGGTGGGGCTGCTGTCAGCACATCAGCTGCCTGATGGGTACTAATTTTTTTTTTTTTTAATGGAGGTGCTGGGGATTGAACCCAGGACCTCATGCATGCTAAGCATGTACTCTACCACTGAGCTATATCCTCCCCTCAATGGGTACTAACTCTTGACAAGCCTGGCTTAGAAGCTGACAGATGATAAATGGGGGGAAAAAAGTTTTGTGATTAATGATCAGTGATAATAAGAACAGAAAGAGTTCTCTGGCAAAGATTGTTTCCTGACTCTTGAAGACAAACTCTCTTAGGGAAGCAGCAAACAGAAACTGCCCCAATTCCCATACTTTGGGGCAGTAATTTGATTGTATTCGGTTGCTGGGTAGTGGTTGATGGGGGAGAAAGAAGTGGTTTCACAGGTGGTATAACAATGAATTTAAGTTTATATATCAGCACCAAAGCAAAGGAGATATTGTTCTTCCTTTTCCAGTGACTTCCACAAATTGTCTTAAGACCTTGTACTTTAAAGAGCTGTCCTCAACTTTCATTTTAACAAGATTCCACCTTGAATGGGAGAGAATAAAGTATGCAGGGAAAAGGGAGTAAGGCCTTAGTCTTTGTATTGCCCTCTCTGTAACACCCTATGCAACACAGCAGTTTCTCTTTATGTTTGAGAGCTCCCTAAATCTTTTTAAAGTTAGAATTAAATAATAAAAACATTAAATAAAGAAATGTGGCCCATTACTAGTGACTTTCTTCCTAATCAAGAGTAATTAGGTTATCACACAGCAATTAAACATTTATTGAGTGCTCACATTCTGAGATAGCCTGTTCTCTAAATTCCTTCTTTCCACTAAATGCTTCATCATATGCGGTGATATGTCCAGGCAAAGATTTGCAAGAAAAAGTCCTTGCTTTCAAGGGGCTTGCTATCTGGAGAGCTAATGCATACAAAAACTACAAGCAACTGTATGGACAGATAAAAGATATACAACAACATGTTATAAAACTTAAAAAAGATAAGTTTTGGCTAAAGTGAAGAGACTCATGGAGGAGAGACCATGTGAGTTGGATACTGAGGAAATGGCAGAGTTCTGACAGGTGAAGAAGCAGAAGAAGGCATTCCAGGGTAGAGAAGAGAATGTGAACAAAAGTATAGAGATGGTAAATAAGGCATTTTGGGAAATGGTAAGTACCGTAGTTCACTTTGGACGGAGTGATGCCAGAGTTTGCACCGAGGGTCTGGCGAAAACTCGGGTCTCCGAATTCCCAGTAACAGTGCTGGTGGCAGTGCTTGCTCAGCCATTGTCTTTTTTCCTCAAAGCAAGGACAACAGTCCCGAAATTCAAAAATAAAAAATCCAGCTCGCAAGTTCCTGTCACATCCTGATAATCTCTTCTCGGTCCCAGATCCAGTTCTTGAAAATCTGGAAATCTGGAGTCCACGCTATGACTGCACTGAAAGACATCTGTTCCAGCTAGTGCAGGGCACTGTAATTAAACCCTTTCAAACTCCTATCTTGGACATTTCATATTTTGTCACAAAATTTCAAGCTTTGAGTTCCAGTTGTTTCTTTTCCTCCTTTCTCCTGAGGAAAGCATCTTATCACCACAGTCATAAGAATCTTCTGAGGTACATCCAGAATTAATTACAAAAGAGCTAAAAGACCAACACATTTTTCTCCAAAACAGTAATTTCTCTGGGATTGAGATTATTTGTCTCTGCCCGCTAGGTAAAGGGAATAGTCCATTGACTTTTCCAGACATTTGTATGAAACAGCAGAACCGGCTAACACCTAACAGACAAAATATACTTAAATGTGTTTGCATTTGCTTGCTTAGAGCTGTACCACTGGTAAGCACCACTCCACAAAGTGAAAATGTTTGAAATCCAACTGTTCAAACATTTCTATAGTGTTTGCTGGATAATGGCCTGGAATTTGATAAAAGCAGTTGACAATTAACAAAGAAGCAAAAACTGGCATTTTGGCCACCTTAGTAACACACTTGCAAGCAAACCGAATACAAAGCAGGCCAGCAAAAAGTTAAAGTTTGAAACACTTCCAATCTACTGACCCGGAGGTTCAGCAGAAGTTCTAACAAAACTTTTCAAAGAATGTTAGCCTTCAATTAATAAAGACAAACCCCCAAACATCTTCAGGAATTCCATGCCTGGTTCAGTCTGTTCCAGTAAGCCAGCTTGCTAAAAATCCACCTGCACCATTAATTAGCTGGACTTGGCAGCACCATTTAAACAAAAGCCTGCTTACTACCAACCACACGACTAGGAATATAAAATAGGAGCAAGTAACGGATGGCAACCATGGTCATGGAAAATGGTCAAAGAAAGAGTCAGAAAGGTAATCAGGCACCAGAAAAGAAAAAGTTGTTGGGCCAAAAATTAAAGAGGCTTCTTGATGCTAGAGAACACAACCACTCCTAGTTTTAGCTGCTTTATATGGGGTGCCACTGTACCATGCACATCAGCCACCCTTCAGGCAACCCACGGTGAAAGGACTCAGAATAGAAGCCAAGCAGTGGAGTGTTGTTACCCCGAATATTCACTATGCATATAACAGCTCACATATCCCAGGGATTCAAACAGGGGCTTCAAATTGGTTCTGAAAGGGCCCAAATAACATCTAGGCCTCAGTTTCCTCCTTGTGGCAAAGGAATTGTGGTTCTTAAAAACTCTTCCGGGTCAGTCCCCTCTGAAAACTTGTTGGCGATGGATCCTCATTCCCTTAAAATGCACATTCCCACTAGTTTCTGCATACAATTTCAGAGAACTTGGGGATCCCCAACTCCAATCCAAGGTTCCCAGGTTCAAAATCCAAGGACTGGACAACTGCTAAGTTTTCTTACAACTCAAAAAAAACAAACAAAAAAAACACCCAACCGTTACGAACAATAATCATCCCTTGCATATACGGACTTTTTTTTACCATTTACAAAGCGCTTTCAATCCCACAAACATTGATAGGCAGAGGAGGAAACTGAGGCGCAGACAAATTACAGAGTGACTTGCCTAAGGTCACTCATCCAGCTGGTGGCTAGGCCCGGAAGCAAACCCAGCTCTTCCGACTCCGGAGCTTGTCTCCCCACCCCGGAGCAGCCGCCAGAGCTCCCGCCCCCCACTAAGGCGGCATAAGGAGGAAAAGGCAAAGTAGAAAGCCCACCACCAACCATCCCCCGGCCCCCTCCTGCCCCCCCAACTGGGTCCTTGCAGGCCCTGAAGGGTGGCGCCAGGCCTCCAGGCCGGCCCCGGCCACCCCAGCTTCCCCGGCCGCGCCAAATCCCGCCGCCGCCGCCTCCCCGGGAGCGGGGCGGAGCAGCTGCCCGCCGCCGCCGACCACCCGGACGACTCCTCGTCGAATCGCAAACGCATAGGCCGCCGCCCGAGTTCTGCGTACGAGAAGAAAGACACGGCGCGAGCGCCAACGGCCACCGGGCGCGCGCCGCGGCGGCCGGGCCTGCGCCCCAAGAGCTGGATGCCAGAGCAGGAGAAAGAGCCGCCAACCGATCGCTCGATCGACCGCGCGCCCGCTCCTTCGCCCTACCAGACCGGGGAGGGGGGGAGGGCGCGCCAGGGCTTCTTCGAGTTAGGGGCCTGACTCCCCGGCGACGAGACAAGATGGCTCCTCCGGTCCGCGCCGCAGCTACCGTCCCGGCTGCGTCGCTCGGCCCGCCCCCGGTACTGTTTCTTTAAATGGCGGAGAGGGTCAAGAAAGCAGGAAGAGAGGCGCGCGCTCTCACGTGACAGGGGAGGGTCCGGCTAACAAGATCCGGTCACGTGGAAACATGCTACCCACGAATCAGGAGGCGTCACATCAGGGCGGGGGCGGGAGGAGTTGCGGCTCTGTGATTGGCCGAAAGCGCCGCGGAGGCCTCGGGGGCTTGGGGCGTCGGGGAGTGCGCGAGGCGGCCTGGGTTGTGTGCGCTAGCGGAGACAAAGCGGTGGCTGAGGTGGCTGAGGTGGCAGTGGCGGCAGCGGCAGCGGCGGCAGAGCAAGCCCTAAACGCCTAATTTCGGGGTGCTAAGTCCCGTCACCATCTCATCCAGGCGGCGCGTGGGCGGCTGGTCTCGCGGCGGTGGCAGCGGCAGCAGCGGCGGCGGCGGAGGCGGAGGCGGCGGCAGCAGCAGCACATGGTTCCAAGAGCGCGCTGCGGTTGTTGGGTTCCAATTCCGTGGGGAGGGACAAAGGCAGCTGTGAGCGCCGGGAAACGCCCTGTCGGTTGGTGTGCTCGCCACTGCCCTCGATCCGGGCTTTGAAAGCTGGGACTAACTCTTCTCCGTGAGGTGGAGACCACGGGACCGAGGCCAGGAAAGGGCCTCAGAGGCTGAGGCCGCTGTCTGAAGGAAGTGGGGGAGGGGCGCGGCCCGCCTGAGTTGATTTGGGTGGGTCAGTTCTGAGGCGACGTAGTGGGTCACTGTGAGGTAATCTGACCCAGATTGGGGCCGACAGCAAGCTAGGTTTGGTCCGGGCTTTGAAAACGGAAGTCGGTCTTCAGCGCTTAGGAAATCTTTAAGTCAGTGAGGTGGTGAAACCGGAACCAACGCCATATGCACTCCATCAACATCGTGGTCACCAGTCTGGGGCTTATTGAAGGATCCTGGGATCTTTGATGGCGAAGACATGGGTGGTTATCCACTTATATGATAGAAGTTGCTAGATTTCCGGATTGGTAAATTTCCTCAGGAAATTTAGAGGAACAAAGAAAGGCTCGAAGAACATGAAGATGGAGCAGTAATAAAATCGCCATCTCCAGTATCATCTACTCCAGCACCAACCTCATTCGACTCGTGAACTATCGCAAATTAACGCTAAAGATCCTGAAGAGTACAGATTTATGACGTAGTTCTTCCCAAGATATTATATAGTTATTGAGAAGATTAAACAAAAATTAAAGGAGAAATCAATTATTGTTTTAGACAACTCTTTGAATATATTTTGGATAGATACTAGGTAACCTTGCTTGATTATAGGGAGCACAGATTTACCAAATCTTACAAGAAGGAATCCTGAAAAATTTATTCCATTGTAAGCTTGTATTTCCCAGTTAGTAGGTAAAGGACTGGAGACCTCACTGCACTAATGGCCTTCACAAATTACAGCAGTTTGAATCGAGCTCAGCTAACCTTTGAATATCTACACACAAATTCGTAAGTATCCTATAGGTGCCACCGAGGTCACTGATAACTCATTGCTTGATGTTAATATGGAAATCCTTTCCCAGAAAATTTTACCCTTTTACTTTTTGGGATGTGTCACTGGATGAGTCTTGAGCTCTGTGTGGAAGAACTGAGATCAGTGAAATATTTGTTGCTAATCCGGAAGAATATGATCTTTATTGGATTGAAATTTATTTGATCAAATGCAAGCTAGTTACTTGGCGTCAGTATATTGCGTTGTTTCATTCAAGTGTTTGATAGGAATCCACAAGTACTATTCTTTGGATCGCCAAAAGTTGGACTGTTATAGTATCAACTACCTTCTCTTTAGTGACAACAGTC
The DNA here is from genome assembly GCF_009834535.1 of Camelus ferus. Lineage (NCBI taxonomy): Eukaryota > Metazoa > Chordata > Mammalia > Artiodactyla > Camelidae > Camelus > Camelus ferus. The sequence goes on from NC_045727.1 coordinate 13,215,685, forward strand.
AAAACAGTTGGGTTATACCAAGCCTTTTCTAAGAAGGAAAAAAGAAAAAAATAAAAAGAATGAAGACATTTAAATGACAACTTGTGAGAAGAAATTATTTTTTTCCCCAGGAAACAGTTGGCTTCATTTCTCTGGGAAATTTACCCTCATCCAATATAGTTTGTATACGCTAAGCAGGAAGTGACAACTTTATTAAACCCATGGTTTAAATAGTGTTTTCCCCAAATGTGTGCAAGTCCCTGAACAAATAGTGTGTTCATGGTTCTTGAGTTTGTGAAGAGATTACCATCACTCCACATTGGTCTGGAATGTTTCACGGTTAATCCTTGTGCCCACTCTTGGAAGTAATCCAGTGAGGTCATAACTAGTTAGGTTATTTATTTATTTATTTATTTATTTATTTATTTATTTATTTTTACATTCATTTGGCACTTTTCAGGAGAAGGTAAGTAATCTCATTCTAGTATCTGGAGAGATGATGAGCAGCTAAATGAATGGCCCAGAGATCTGAAGAACCACCCTCATGGTTGAGAATATAGACTTCAGTTATCCAGTAATAGTACAATAACTTAGTATTTTATAGGAAAGGACAACATATTATTTGTGATAACATCTGTAATTCTCTTCTTTGCAATTTTTCCTATGAAGGAAATAAAAATTATCTGAGTAGTGAAGTTAATATGCCAAACGAGAGCCTGGTTTTGTTTCGTTTAGGAAGATTCTTATTGAATTAGAGTGTTTGAGTAGGTATTGTAGAAGTCACCTAGGTGAAGTCTCATACTGTGGATGATGAATGTGAAATTCAGCTAGATAAGGTCTCTGATCAAAGGTTATACTCATCTAGTTGAAAGCACAGCCTTGGCTAAAACCTTCAGTATCCTTTTGTATATTTGAATTGCCATGTTAAGATCAAGCAGTTGAAGGACACTTAGATGTTCACAGGTGATTGTGTTTGATAAGTTCAGTTCTGGATTTTGGAATTGGGGCCTTATTTGGAATGACAAACTATGTATGATCTTGGAAGACCATGAATGAGATTTCAGGAACTGGGCTCTTAATCCAGCGTCCCCAAAGACTGATAATTAATAGTAACAGTTAATTGCTTCATACCGGTCATTTTAAAACATAGTCTAAAGTAATCTTTACAGAAACCCTGCTGGAGTAAGAATTATTCCTATTTTGCATTTGAGGAGACTGAGGCTCAAAGCAATTAAGTTACATACCACAGCTGCTATGTGGCAGATTTAAGGCACCAAGGTTCAAGGCAGTAAGATTTATCTAGTCACGTGGTTAGTGCTTTTCACCATTAGGCAGCACTGACTGTAGTCAGTTTTACCTTTAAGGGCTTGTTTCTTTGTCTAAAGAGCAATGGGTTCACTTTCCACTTTGTCTTCAATTTCAGTTTATCTCAATGAACCTCTAATTTGAAAGTGAAACTGGAGAATTTTCTGTGAATTTAGCTTAACATGTTGAACTGGAACCACTTGCTTGCATGAACATTTTGATGGTTGTATGTATCATTTGGAAGCTCTGGAGTTATTATCTGGACTACACCTTTGATGTTGTTTACTTTTGAATGTGTCCAATCCTGCCAGAAGAAAATATGAACCCCAGGATACTTAGATAGGTTTTTGGTTTGTAACCAATTTCAAGACCGTTCTTTGTGATCTGACAGGAAGTTCATTTCTAGAGGAAAAACACTTTAAAATTTTCATGAAATGTGACTTGTTACTTGTAATGATGGTAATGTATCTCCTCCTGTTACTGGTGCAGTTTACTTTCAGAGAAGGGAGTTTTTGTCTTACACACCTTTGTTCTAATTTAAAAAAACAAGACCATTTTAGGGTGTCTGACATCTACAATATTGCCATATGATCAATTATGAAACAAACGACTCTTTGTTTACCTCCCAGTGTAGACTTTTGAGCAGAGTCCAGGATAGAAGGGTGAAAATCAGTGTGGTGCAGTGAAAAGAGCATGGGCTTGGGGAGCCAACCAAGCTTGGGTTTGATTGCTTCCTGGCAGTTCCTTGGGTGGATCGACTTATCTGAGCCTCAGTTTCTTCATCTGTAAAATGGGGCTAATCTGACTGTTTATAAGGATTAGGTAAAATGTCTGTAAGGTAATTAGATTGTACATGGTACACAATAAACACTAAATAGATGATGATTATTTTTCTATTTATAATATGAGCTTATATAAACCACAAGTTGGTCAGTGTGGTAGCAACTTGCTGTTTGGTGCTTGTCATCAGGCAGATAAATTCTTAGGTAATTCTGGAGCATCTGTTGGAGATACTAAACACTTGTTTTGAATTTTTTTTTTTTTTTTTGTAGTAGGTCTACAGTAACTGTTGATGGTTATTCTCTTGATTACATCAGGGTTGAGGTTTGAAGCCTGGGAAATTCTAACATGAAAATCTTAGGCTAATTTCTTTTAATACTGGATGTTGCTCGTATGAGATGAATGAAATTAGGGTTTTTAAAGAAAAATTTTATGTTGTTACTGCTCTTTGTAGGTTTTGGTTACTGCTGGTAATAAAGTTGACAAGCAGTCTAGGTGCCAGATTCCAGATGTAGTGGTGGTAGTGATGTTCCTTTGGCGTAAGGTGTGTATCTTAAGTCACTCTGTTTGCAGTATTGCTGGGTGGTCTGATAGGGCAGGGTGCTTAAGTGTAAGATGTCTGCTTTATATGTGTGTTCCTGGTGGCATATTTAATAAGCTGTTAACTTGGTCGTATGATATTTTGGGGTTTTTTTTCTCGGTATGTGAAGTAACCTGTTAACTCTAGAGACAATATTTCTTGTGATGTGTAATCCTGTTGAAACGTGGATCCACACTCTAAATATATTAAAGCTGTCTGAATGTAAAATGGTTGCTCTAGAACTTTCTAGCTTTATTTTCTAGCAATTGAGGCAATTAACTCTTGACAAGATATCCACTACTCAGCAGTATCCAGATACTCAGCAGAAGCTATCAGTGTGGGCTTATGGGTAGTCTATCTCTGAATCTGAATTCAGTCTGAATATAAATAGACCCATTTCCTTACGTAATGAGTAGATTCACACGTGAATTTGTCGCTGGAAATGCTGAGCTGCAAAACTGTTTTGATCATGCCACAAATGGTGTAAAGCTACAGTCATTTGAAAGTGAAAGAGTCTTTTAAAAATCTTTGTCTTTTTCCAGATGGTTGATCTTTCTTGGATCACATGCAAAGAATCTTTAGGTCTGTGAAGAAAAATTTCCTTTGATACTTACACAAATATCTCTATCTCAAATGTTGTTAGCCATGAGCGTACCTCTTTGAATATTATTTGAAAAAAAGGGAGAGTTTTCTCAGTTGGTATGTTTTGGATCGTACAGTTTTAAGACATATTGAGAGCTTTAGTTCTAGCATTTGTTAGGAACAATTATTCAGTTGGAGGTTTGGAAAAGATTTTGAATGTTGTATCTGACCTTACCAGCAGTTGTCACAAAAGGCCCCTTTTATGATGTGTGAGTGCACATCATGAAGGTACCCCCTTAGCTACATTTTAAAGCTACTTTTATCTAAAATGTGTATTGTGGAACAGCATTAGTACTGTATGGAACAACAAACATTTGAAATATTTTCTTTAGAGTCTAAATGAACAAAGGCAGTTTTCTAAACACTGTATAGAAGACAGTGAAAACTTATGCAGAGGTGCTTTGTGCTTGCCCTTTTGAGATCTTACTGAATTTTAAATGTCTCTAATTTTCATGTGAAGCAATCAGAAATATGTATTGCTGAGAAGCAGTTGCTATTCCTATTTTTGATTTCTTTGTCGTAATGGCAAAAGTATCAGAATTAGTTTTCCAGTTCATTCATATTCACCATTGTCACTACAGATGACAGTAGGACAGATACATCATTCTTTAACTGGTCTGTCCCAAAGATTTCTGCATTCAAGATGTAGGCTCATTCTTACTATGATTGTGTTTTTTTTCCCCCAGGAGCTATATTTCTGAGATTCCTTGACTTAAAGTGCAAATTCTTTTTGAAATGAGAAATACTGCAATAGAATTTATTCTATATTTTCATATGACAACCTTGAAAATTTTTAAAAAAATTTTGAGTATAGAAAACTAATTCACTTTGTCAGTTTCTAAGCCAGCTGCTAAGTCAGATGGCAAAATGATTGCTTGAAAGCTTGAGGGCAAACATTAGATTTACTTTTAACTTATATTACCTTCAACAAATCACCTTAATTTTCTAGCTTATTTTTCCCTATTAGCGGAGTAATCTACAGAATACTTTTTTTGTTTCTTTAGTTGATAATTTGAAGAATTTAAGATGATTTTAGAGACAAATATTTTTGATAATTAAAGATATGGCTGTTTTATGTAGTTTTTAAAAGAAAAATGTAAAATAATTAAAAATTCAATTTTAATGAGAAGAATTTGAGCTCTGTCTTCTAGGTGATTTGGAGATAAAATATCTACTTTTTGTTGAAATGTTATTGGTGCTGCCTTTGAATCAGCAACAGATATTTTCACTGATCTCATGGGAAAAATTTCTTGCTAAATTTCCAAGAACTGGTAGTTTTAATTAAAAATTTGCACTTGTGAAATTTTGAAGATTTACTTGAGGAAAAACCAGTGTTCCTGGACAGTTCAGTTTTGGGTATTTATTTTATAAATAAACATTTTACTGTTTGCTTTAAACAATATAGTAAGTGCTCAAAGAATCTTAATATTGTTATAATTCATAAATTTTGAGAAATTTTCACTTTATTGGCTGAAACTATACAAAAAATCAGCTGGAATAATACTGTTATTTTTGAAAAATTGATGATGGTAATGTATTATGTAGGTTAATGCTTTTATATTTTCTTTAATTAGAAGTCAAGGTTTCTGGTGGAGGGTGGGTATAGCTCAGTGGTAGAGCATGTGCTTAGTGTGCATGAGATCTGGGGTTTAATCCCTAATACCGCCATTAAAAGAAAAAGTCAGGATTTCTAGGTGGTTCTAAGGTAGACACATCCCACTTTTATATCTAATGAGGACTACTTTGGGAAATAACACAAATTAAGGAGGATGTAAATGGAGGAAGAATTAGAAGGAGACATCTTATGCATAAATATCATCTTTACTGAGTTCTGAATAACATGGTAATTGTGAATTTATCCCACCCAAATTTTCAGCAGCCTCCTTGAGGAGGAGATGACCATTGGCTACCCTCCTTGAAGGGGCTAATTTTAATAAGGGCCCTAGGAGACCACACCAAGCCTTTATTCTCCTAGAAGGAGTTATTAACAAGGGTCTTGAATTCCTTTCTTTAATGTGGAGAAAGTTCTGTTTTTAGCCAAAATTGAGGAAAGTCAAGAAATGGATTATTCTCTCCCTTCTCCCACCTTTCAAATGGAGTGTTTTTGCTTATAAATTGCACAGAACTGAATCGGTTTTCACCAGAAGATCTCACACAGGTATTGTCCATTGAGCATGCCTAGAGATACACAGAAGCTGACAGTGGTTTAGGGAATGAAAAATAAAATACAGGCATTTTTCTAGGTAGAATATGGAGAGTGAAAAACACTGCTTTTAGCAGTAGTACTCAGGAATCTAATGCTTCAGGGTGGGTTCCTCTGCTCAGCCTACTAAGAATAAACATTCTCAGTAGCTAGCAGGACTTGACAGATTAACACTTGAGGGGGACTAAGCGAGCTCTGGAAAGACTTGAATTGTGGAGAAGCTTAAACCTCAATAGTGTAAATTGACAATGCAAATGGCAACTTTAGTTTTGCTTTTTTTTTTTAAGCTTTTAAATATTTCGTAACTAACTTTTTATTAGGAGTCATAGTTCAATTCCATAATTCTTTTGCTGACTCAGTGTTTATCTTTTCAGAACTACTCATGAATTCTTGTTTGGTGCTCTTGCTGAACTGGTTGATAATGCCAGGTATGTGGTCTTCAGGCACACGGCATGTGCTTGAAAACTTTTTGGGTTGTTGTGACCTTTGCCCTCTGAAGACTTGGGAGGAAGGCAGTTTTGTTGCAAATGTGACTCACTTCTAAGAGGCCTCCTACCCAAAAAGTATTTTTAATAGCACATTAGTTGATACTTGAATTCATTGCTGTGTTCAAGCCTAAAAATAGTGAACTTATGACCTCCAAAGCTACCCTCCCTTGTGTATTAGAGCAAGATAATTGTAGTGAAACACAGGCAATTAAGATAAAAACCTAGGAATCTAATTAATGGAACAAGCTCTGTTTTAGCTTGTTACCAGGACAGTACACCGTGTAATGCCTTTTAAATTATGCCAGAGTTCTGTGTCTTCCCAGAATACAGTGGGCCCTCTGTATGCAAGTTCTACATCTGTGGATTCAATGAACCACAGATTGAAAATATTGAAAAAAAAATTTCCAGAAAGTTTCAAAAAGCAAAACTTGAATTAACACACACTGGCAACTATTTATATAACATTCACATTGTGTTTGGTATTATATGTAACCCAGAGGTGATTTTAAGTAAACTGGAAGATGTGCATAGGTTGCACCATTTTATACAAGGGACTTGAGCATCTGCAGATTTTGGTATCCCCAGGTGGTCCTGGAACCAATCCCCTGTGGATACGGAGGGGTGACTATATTTATTGTTAAATGACTCTAGTTGATCAAAGCATCTTCCATTGTTAGCAGCTGTGCTTGAGAGAGATCATTCTTCAGTACTGTTGTACTGAGTTCTTAGTGATAGAAACCTATAAATGTTGCTGTGCAAGACCGAAATTTGTGTTGGTTTAGAGATAAATAGCAAAGTCCAAATTATGATTTTGTTTATATCATGAAAATATTGTCTTAGTCTTGTTTCTGAATTCAAAGATAAAGTTCATACCTGGTATTTATTGGCCAAGTTTGATGACTAATAAAGGAAGAGAAGACTAAGAGTTGACAGAAGCACTTTCTAAACAGCTCTCCAGTTAATGAGCTTGCTGATAGGTCTACCTGTGCCTGTGTTATAAACCTATACTGTTACTATTTTTATTATTGTTATTCACTGGAGTGCTCGTGGAAGTGTGCTAGTTAACAAATTGTTTAACCAGAAAACTCCCATTTTTCGATATTTTCAGTTGTTTTAATCCTTGCTGACTCATAATTTTTATATTCAACTTAAAAATCTTGTAGCTTAATGGAACCATGTTTGAACTTGCCACTTGTTAGTTTAGTGAGACCATAGTGTATTTTGGCAGGCTGCATTTTTGTAGATCATACAGTTAACTGGAGATTACCGGGGAATATATGTTCCTGTTCATGCACACATTTTGCCAATCTCCCTCAGTTTTGAAAGTGTTTTTATGTCTTTGGGAATAGATGCATGTAGAGTTGTATGGATTTGTGTGGGTTTTTTATTTTTTTGCATTTAAAATGCATGAAACTCTGTTTGCCTTGTTTTCCTTGCCTACAGTTGGCAGAATTGGGCTAGATTACTTTCAAGCCTTTATGGAAAACTTCATTGATGAGTGAACTTTTATTTCAGCTGATGGCTGGAGTCTAATGGGGTGTCCCAACTTTCTTTCAAGCTTAAAGAGGATAAGATTATGGACTTGCGAATCAGTCTGCTGACTGTAGTGTATATACCATGAGACCTGATTTTTCTTAGGTTTTGTGGCAGGTTATTGCTTTCCCTTTTTTTCAGTATCTTGGTAAGGAAAAATGGACAAGTTATTGGAACGTTTTTTATGCTTGCAATCAAAAGAGTGATTTGAGTCATTTCTTACTGTGTAAAGGGAATGTTCTTATTTATCTTTTAGATGTTTTCACTGTGAACTTCTTATTAAAAAAATGTATCCAGGCCCTATGTGTCATGTGATTATTTAAAATAATTTGGAGCTCCAGAAGTGTTTCACAGACATATAAGGAAAATTGTGTTACCAAGTATAAAAGTATAGCTTTAATCTGTACAGAATTTCTTTAAAAACTGAAAATAGAGTCAAAATAGTATGTATCCCACTCAAAATACTGTGTGTTTTGATGGTTGATATTTCATATTCTCATTTGAATCTTGATTTTTTTTTTCTTCTAACTTTGCAGAGATGCTGATGCCACCAGAATAGATATTTATGCAGGTAAGACATACATCAGCCCTGTCTTCTGACTCCCAGTTCCTGAAAGCATTTATTGCTGTGCCTAAAAAGAAATGAGTAGGAAATAACTGGTTTCTGGATCCTGGGTAGACAGCCTGATTACTCCAGGCCTTAGGCAGAAACAGGGCAGCCCTGGTCAGACTTAATAACAGAAATCAAGAATATTGGTGTGAAGAAACTAACATGGGGTGCCCAGATCTAGAGATATATTTTTAAAAAGCCACTAGGAGATTTCTGGGGAAGATGGAATAGGGTAATGGGGAGAGAAATGACTAAGTACCACTGATTTTCCTGATTGGAATTGGCAGGTGGCCAGGCTTGTGGTTTCTCAGCCAAAGAGAGATCTTATTGGAAGCCCTCTCCTCCCTCTGCAACCTTGGGGATCTCCCTTCTCCAAGTCCTAACTTGGAGAGTTGCTGGTATCAGTTGTATAAAACAGCTGGGCAACTGGGTTGGCCCTGAGGTCTGCAGAGATGTTTTCAGGCAGAGGAGTCAGGTAGGAAGGAGGGCTGCTTTGCTTGGAATTTAAAGATATTGACAGCATCTGCTGTTTTGCTTATTTAATTGGTTCTGCTCCTTGGCAGTGAGATCCTCTTTTTTTTCTAGAGTGGGTGTGACAGTGGAAGAATTCTTAGTCATTATCATTAGGTACCCCACACCTTCGTTTTTATAGATAGTTTGCTTCCTGCCTGTTCAGTGTTTGTACCAGCACAATTTTTGTCATTTGAATGCTAAAAATTTGGAAGTAGAGTTAGAGGAAAACGACTTTTAAATCCAGTTTGGCTAGCATGATCTGTTTTTCTGACAGACTTCTGAAAAGTTTGAGGTAATATTTTAAGTAACATTGTCTAGCTTCTGAGAAGACTTGAGTGTTTTGTGGGAATATACAATTGTCAGATAGCCCCTCTTCTTCAGCACATTTGATAAATGGGAATAAGCCCACAATAAGAAGTAGTTCTTAGAACCTCCAGTGTCATATAATTACAAAGAATCTGTCCAAATATGAATTTCTTATGCCTGAGACACTTTGGAGGAAGGAAAATATTCAGAACAGCTAAAAGTCAATTACACTGGTTAAATTCTGAAAGCTTTCTGTTCAGAAGGCTCTGTCAAAGTGGTGAAAAGAAGACTCCTTTTATTTTTAGAAGAAAGTGACAGGAAAGGGGACACAGCAGAAGAATGTTAGAAGATGGGTGCTAAGCCCTCAGGCCAGATGGAGGCATCACTCCCAGGCCACAGTATGTGTCTTACCTCCCAGTGTGCTTCAGTGAGGAGTCACAACAGCCACCTCTGGAAGAAATGGCGGCTGTCTTAATCATTGCACAGATGGCACACGAAGAGTGGGCCTCTACTCCAAGTGATGTTGAAAGGACAGATTATCACAGCCACGTCTATTTGGAAGAAGCTTTTTGAAAGGGATCATCTCTGCTCCTTGTTGCCACCCTTGGTGGGTGAATTTCAGCAAGGAAATTTAGTGCTTTACACTTGGAACGCAGCAGAACCAAGTTGAATTTCAGTTTAAATGAAAAAGGCCCTGTGAGCATTTACCCTGTGCTCAGTGTGACAGCTCTTAGGCTTGGGAGGAATCCAGAGCTAGTGAGAGGGGCCTTTGCTAAATTCTCATTAGAGGGTTGCTAATTGGAGAGAGAGTTAACCATCTACAGATGATGAGAGAACAGTAACTCCATCTTGAGAGAACTGTCAGAGTCATTAAGGATTATATGGTGTGGTAGGAGCACTAAGCTCTAAGCACTACAGCATTTTGGAGAAAGACTTGATTTACTCTGAGTACCTTGAGACTGGGGTGCCCTTAACTTCACACTTCTCTACCTCAGTGCCTTATTAACACATTCAATGGGAGGAATTGAGGCAACCCCTTTACAAGCAGAATAGTAGGATTAGTAATATCTTACACTATAAAGTGTTGTTAATATATGGGGGAAAGTATTTTCCTGTCTCGCATTCTGAAACGAAATGAATACTGAAATTGGAAATCTCCCCAAAGATCAGATATAGTTTGAGTTCACAAATTCACATTTTAATTTAAACTTAAGAAGGGTGAGAAAGGAACCAGACTCACTTACCCAAAAGCATTCCTGTTAGATGGGGCCAGACCATAATGTGCCTGTCAGAAGTAGACTGTTTTTTAATTGAGTTTCTGGACTTCCTTGGACAGGGACTGCCATTCCTCAAAAATCCCTTTTGTGGGGCCAGGTCAGTGGTTAATAAATAGAAAATTAGTTGGAGCAAATGTCACTGAAATGAATACTGCTCAAACAGATTGCAGAGTATGATGAAGAACTTGGATGTCATTCTGTTACAGCCTGTGCTAAGGACAACATTATTTTATCACATCTGATTTTTGACTTATAGCTCCATATCACATCGCTTTTCCAGCTTCTTTTTTTCCCCCCTGTTCTCCCTTATGGGAGTTGGAGGGAAGAATGTCAGGCTAATTTGAAGAAGCTAGAGTTGGCCCTGTTGGGGGAAGCTTAGACGTGCAGCCTTCCACACTGGTTCTGTCATTGTACACAGCTGCTGCAAGGGTCTGACGTGCAGCTGCAGAGAAGGCAGTTTGGCTTTGCCCTCCTGGACTTGCATCCAAGATGTATGCTGGGAAGAGGAGCAGACAGTCTCCAGCTGCTTAGACTCCCCTCTGCCTAGAGCTCCCCCATCACCCTCAAAATCCTTTCCTTGGAGGCTTCACGTATCACTCAGTTGACTGAGTAAAGTACATAGAAGGTGTTAGGAATGTACCTCTAACTGGTAGAGAGTTTTGAGCAGGGAAACCTCTTAGTTCTTGCTGTCTCTAGCTCTGTGCTTCTCAAAGAGTGGTCCTTGGTGGGCAGTATCAGCATCACCTGGGTGCTTGTTAGAAATGCAAGTTCTGAGGTACCCCCTCAGACCACGCAGTTAGATCCTGCAGGTTGGAGCCCAGAATTGGGTGAGCTACTCTTGCTCCAGCTGACGCTCTTCTCGGTCTCCTGCTTAAACCCTCTTGGCTTCCCTGATCTGCTGCAGAGAGTGGCGGTCACTGGACTGTAAGCTCCGTGGAGGCAGTGACCACATCTGCATTGTTCACGGCTGTTACCTTCGTCACAGAGCCAGGCACGTCAAGTGAGCGAGTGACTGGGATGAGACTAGAGCTAAGTGCAGGTGCCAGGCTGCCTGTTTCCAGAGCTGAGGGCGTGACTGCTCTGTCTGCTAGTCTGTCTCGGCCCTGAGGCAGTGCTGTACATGACATGGACCTGGACACTTGCAGCTGCTTACAGGCTGTTGGTCACTGTGTGGCCAGGGGAATCCTCCATAGATGGGTCTCCTAACCTCATAAATCACATGAGGAGCTTTGAAATGAAGTCCTTGAGCAAGAAAGGGACCTCAGACCCACTGTTAGGTGATGATTGTACGTAAAAACAGCCTGTGAGTCCTGTCCTAACACACCAGGGCCTAGAAGTAACTTCCTAGATAGTGTTCAAGAAATCCCAGGAATCCTTGGGGATTTTTCGGACATACTTGGCTCCAACCAGTTTCTAGATCTCAAAGCAGAGTATCCATGTCAGTCTTTATGGCTGAAGTGTGCAGCAAACGGCTCTTGGCTAGATTTAGGACACTTCCTTTACCACGCTCTGTCTCTGACCCTGTTTGTCTCTCTATGACACTTTGCTGCTTCCAGAAGGAAACTTTGAAGACTTTTTGCACTTCTTTTGTGCTTGTGTCTGCTTCCCAGCTCTTGTGTGGATTCTCCAGGGTCTGATGAGAGGCACTGCCACAAGGAGAAATTTTCTTATCTATCAAAAGTACTTCCAGGAAGGTCTTTGCCCTCAGACTTTCAAGAAGCAGTTGTTATTAATGTTTCAGCAAAGTTCAGCTTCCTGAACACTGAGTAATACTTGAAAATCTCTGTGGTTTATTGTACTTCTGAAATGGCATTTTAAATTACATTAACTAGCCCATTTAACAGAAGCCAGTTGTGACTTAACTTGAATCTAGCCTGAGGGAGGACAAAGAGCATTTCAAACTGAGATTCCCCAGCCAAGATAGTTGTATAAAGTTGGTGAGCTGCAGCTTGGGGCAGAAAAAAAGTCCTCCGTTAGGAACTAGACTGAAGCAGCCTTGGGCTTCTCCCTGTGGTACCTTAAACTGACCTTCCTCCGTTTAGTAGACGTGCTTACCTGATTGCAAGGCATGTGCTAGTCCTCTTTAGCCTATCTAGTCCTCATCATTGGGGTCAGAAGTCATCTTGGAAATGCTAGGATGGTCCCTCCCTATTTGGGACTATCTCCAGTTTTGGTGATATGCTCAGACCCAGGCTGCTTGGAGTAACTGCTTACTGCTGCAGAAGAAGCTGCTGAAATAAAAGGGTCTTCTAGCCACTGGAGTGGCAGCCATAGTCTGTTGCATTTCCTTCCAGCAAGCTCTGCCACGGCTGCTCTGTGTCTTACTGTCAAAGGGCTGTTCCTCCTCCCAGTCAAGTAGGTCCGGCTGAAAACCAGGCAGCTCTCACTGTGCTCTGTGCCCTCTCACTCCTGGGTTGGGGAGCCGTGCCAAGGACCTGTAGCATGGAGGGGATGTGGCGATGGCTGCATATGTCCCAGAAACTGCATTTGGCCCGAGATGGTCATGTGCAGAGTTAGTAATTCACCTTCTAGATAGCAGCTGCCACCACTGTGTCCATAGCATGTCCGACTTGAACACTTTGTCTGAAGGCTACCGTACCCTTAACCTGCAGAGGAGGTGCCCTGCTGAATTTGAGCAGTGTTGGTGAGGTGCAGCATGTAGTGGCTGGAGTATTTTAGTGTCCACGTTAGAGGGCAGAGAGGCAAAAGGATGACTGCTGTGTGTGAAATACATGCGTACTCGGTGGTCCTGGCTGTGGTTAGATGCTGGACTGGGTGTTCTCTGCCCTCCTCATAGACTGTCTCAGGCTTGGTCCTGAACTGGAAGGCATTGGGGAACCTTTGAGGGGAATTCCCACCCTCAAGGGCCCTGCCAGTTAACTCAAACTAGCCAAGACTGAGAAAGATGCTAGGTTTGACCTGGCTCTTTTGACCCAAGCTTCACGTTGATCCTCCTTCTGGTCATACCCAAGCTGCCGCCCTCTGCCGGGTAACTACCCAGTAATGGCAGCTTCTTCTTTTACAGAAAGGAGAGAGGACCTCCGAGGAGGATTTATGCTTTGTTTTTTAGATGATGGAGCAGGAATGGATCCAAGTAAGTGACAAGTTGATTGCTTCTCTTGGGGAGGTTATAACCATTTTTACGAAATACATGCTGTGTTAACTGGATTTTTTGTTGCCTCACTGTTGTGACTAGCAGGGAGAGGGAGGTCTTTGCAACATCTCAGGCTTAATTTCACTAATGGATTTGCTGGGTCTTGTCCTAACATACGAGGCAGGATCCGAATGGCAGCCTCAAGTTTGTCAGGTTACTGCCTCTTGATTTTGTATCTATCATCTTGCATAACATCCTGGAGCTGGAGCTGCAGAGGCCTCCCCCAGCCTTATTACCACGTTCTGGTAACAGAACAAGGGCCTCGTGACGGCAGCACCAACAGGCCTGTCGGAGGTTGCCTGTTTGCCTTGTGGTTGTGAGTTTCCTTGGATGGAGGTTTTCAGTAGACACACAGCCTTGCTTGGATTTAATGAGGCTCAGACCTTGATTTTTTTGAGTCTGGGAAAGGAAAGCAGACTTTTCACCTTCTCTTGTGCCTGCTACTTCAGGTGATGCCGCCAGTGTGATCCAGTTTGGGAAGTCGGCCAAACGTACACCTGAGTCCACCCAGATTGGACAGTATGGGAATGGGTTAAAGTCGTAAGTATCCTGGGAGCCCATCACAGGACTCAAAACAAGATCAAGCCACGCTGTCCTGCTTCTATCCAGGGAAAATTTCCTTCTCCTTGTCCTTCATCCCTGTAATTCTGGAACAGGAGGAAAGTCAAGAAGGAGTGGTGGTTTGGGGACTTACCAACTGATGTCCAGCCTTTACATTACAGATCATCCAAAATCATTGAGGTGGGGGAAGCTGTAGGCTTCTCTTGGCACTGTGCTCTGGAACAGCACTGCTCCTGTTGAAAATTCTTACTTTTACCCTGTGGTTAAGGATGCAAGTGGTGGTTTTGTGGGCTTGGGTTACGTCTGAGATGGTGAGGGGGTCGCCCCATGGAGCAGCAGTTCCTGCTGAGCACCTACTGCACAGCACACTTTGTGCCAGGCACTGGGGACCCAGGGTGAGTGAGAGAGACCTGAACCCTCCTCCCCAGGGGACATAGTCTACTCACGTGTCCCGTGAGGCTGGGTAGCAGGGACCTACCTAATGTCTTCAGATCCCTTGGACTTCTTTCTCAGCCTTCAGTTCCCACTGGTTTGGTGTTTGGAACGTGTTGTTCTGGTTTGAGTGAAGCCCCAAGAGAAAGATTTCTATTTCTGAAAAGCTCACTTCCAGCTGTACATACCTTTGGATGGAATGAGATTTAGTGGGGTTGGAGTTTGTACAAATGGAATTCTGAGTCACGTTTCCAGTGTGGCTGTGAAAACGTGTTGTTTTGCTGGAGGGAGGGTGGTGTGTGGTCCGTCAGCAGCTTCGGTGGTTTCTCGGGCGCAGCAGGCGTCAGGTGTGTGGGGAAGAGGGGGTGCTTCCCAGGACGGCGGGGGCCTGTTCCTGGGCTTCCCCACTGTCTTTCTGATGAGCACTTCCCACGTGCCAGGCGCTATGCTGACAACTTTATTTGGGTGATTTTGTTTAATCCTCACCATAGACCTGTGAGGTGTAGGTACTGTGGTTCTCATCTTCGGATGAGGAAATTGCAGTCTGTAGGGGTGAAGTGACTTGCCCAGAGATGTGAAAATGCCCCAGTGTAGAGCAGAGATCTGAACCGTGTCTTTCTGAATGAAGAGCCGACTTTGCCTTCCATCCCCTTCAGTCAAACTGAGGTTCAAATCTGACATCCGCCACTTAACTACTTCTCTGAGCCTCAGCCTCCTCGTTGGTAACTGGGATTATAACACATAAGAATTAAATGCTGTCATTGCTGTGAGAGCACTAGCCTGGTTTCTGACCTCTTATTTATTTCTCCTCCTTTGAGATTTCCGTGGCAGATTCCTGGCCTGATTTGGTGAGTCAGGGGTAGGACCTGTATGTTCCCCAGGAGATTCTGGTGTGGATAGTTTCCACAACTGAGTTTTCCCAGAGTCCGTGTGATGTAAGCAACCCTGACTTCCCATCTGGATCAGCCTCCTTTTCGTGGTTGTATCAGTTCTGTGGCCTCAGACAAGCCTTCTCACTTCCTGAGTATGTTTCCTGCTGTAGATAATGGGCTTCTAATCTCTGACATTCTCCCTTACTGAGCAAGTTTCAGGAGCAAATGAAATGTGATTCTGCAAGTGCTTGGAAAACCAGGAAGGAAAGTCCACAGAAGTTGAGTGTCATCATCAGCATGTTTTAGAATGACTTTTGCGAAGGACCCATTGAGATGGAGCCATCTAGCGTCCAGAGTGTGTTCCTTTTGAAACCAATTTAGAAACTGAGAAAGACTTTCAGCAGGAAGTGATTTGTGGTGAGCATAGGGTAGAGAAGCAGAGAAGTGACATTTTTGTGTTATTGCTATTTTCCCTCCAAGGTCAGGATCAGAAACAGAGGGAAGAAAGAGGCGCGAGGTGAGAGATTTTGCCAAATTAGGGCAAGAGCAAGCTTTGAGGGAAGGCAAGCCAACGTGCCTCACTTTGCCACCAGTAAGTTCCAGGGAGGAATGAGGGCTGTGGAGGGAGTGTTGCCAGCACCTCGGGAACTGGAGGAGGAGGAGCAGAACTGGGCAGCCCCCAGGGTGCTCTGGGTGGTGTCCTGGAGTTTTCCTGAGCACTTGGGGAAGTGGGACGTGGCATTCATTTGTGTGCCTGGGCTGTGTTTGTGCGTGGAGGAGAGTAATATGGCTTCCCAGTGCCATCGCCCCTGGGGGTACTGGGAGGACTAATGAGGTGACAGCCATAAAGCCAGAAGTTGCTCCGAAGAAAGGAGCAAACAGCCCATCATCCAGTGGGCACCCCTCCCGCTGGTGCTTCATGCGCTGCCCTGCTCTGTGTTGCCCAGGAGGGCCTGTCCTTGCCTGCTCTCCAGAGGGTTAACAAGGCCAAATAGAGGTAGGAAACAGTAGATTTCATTCAGACTCTCCATGTGGACTGCAGCCTCAGGGCACATTTCTCAGAAACCAGTTGCACCCTAAAGCAGGGGCCTGTCGCATGACAGGTTTGAGGTGTCAGAACAGTGCTGAGACACGATGGCTGTGATTACGGGGCGTGGGCCGGTTGTAGGCCTCCTCCAGACTGTGAACAGGAAGGATGCTCTGTCTGGTTAGCCCTACATTTGGCTGAGCCTTTGGGTCATCCTGGTGTTTGAGGGCTTGTGAGTGCAGGCGGTGGGCTTTTCCCTTGATGGTGCTGCCGTTTGAGGAGTGAGTGGGAGGGGAGTTGGTGTCAGCAAGGAAGGACAGGTGAGGACTGGGTGTGCTTGGCGTGGAAGATGATGTGTTGAAGGTGTGGGTCACTGGAGTGAAACCTGGCGGTGCAGTCAGGGTGCAGCAGCTCTGGCACAGCCAGGATGAGCCCAGAGCATGGGTGGCCATGGGAGGGTGAGACTCACAGGTCATTCACAGGTGGTGAGACAGCCTGGCTTGGGGGGTAAATGTGGTTGAGAAGGTGATAAAGAAAGACTGAGGCCAATGGAAGAGCAGAGGGGGCGAGTCGGGGGAGCAGAGGGGGCGAGGGCTGTGGGCCTCAGCGCAGGGCCCTGGGAGCAAGGGAGGCCTTTAGGAGAGCCCTCTAGAGGCAGATTCAGGCATGTCCAGAGGGCGGACTTGCTTCTTTTTCAGGTGAGCTTTTGAACCCCTGGGAGAATAACCCACCTCTGCTTCCCTTTCAGGGGCTCCATGCGCATTGGGAAGGATTTTATCCTCTTCACCAAGAAGGAAGACACCATGACCTGTCTCTTCTTGTCGCGGACCTTTCACGAGGAGGAGGGCATTGATGAAGTGGGTCTCATCCTCGTGCTCCAAGTCACCGTCCCATGTGTCCTGGTTCTGGGTCATTTGCATGCTGGACTTATTTGTGTTGAGGATTGCAGCCCTGCCCCCGACTGAGGGATTAGCTGGTTGATTGGATGAACTGGTTGAGGGGGTAAGACAGGTATCTTAATGTAATGTGAGAGGAAGTAAAATCTCACAGCTTCTGAGAACAGTTGTCCTGGTTCTGAGACTGCGGCCATCAAGTGGCAGGGACCAAGAGGTGGCTCTGTGGGTCTCCTAGATCTGCAGCTAGAATTCAGTATGGGGTGGGGGGTGTCGCTGTGGAGAGCTGTTTTATCAGGAGAGGTATTTTGGGGGCTTCCCTGATTTGGGTGGAGACCCTAGCTGGTGATAGTATTAGGGACAGCCCTGTCTTTCCCGTGTGCTGGTGATTCTGTGGAATGTGCTGTGAGCGCGTCTTCTAAGGGAATGAATGTGTTGCTCTCACCTTCTGTATCAGAAGCTACAAGTCATGAACCTACGAGGGCTGGGCAGGTAGTGGAGCAGGATCATGTTGGGAAACATCGGTGTAAGTTCTTCACCAAGTGACGTGTGATACTCAGCCCTAGCTGATTGTTGTTATGCTGGAAGACAGGCGTAATGAATCTAGAATACCCTGATTTTAAAACATTTTGGTAATTAATTATATAAGCTGAACACATGCACAGCTGACTCTGGGCCTGGTGGGTGGCTCAGATGTCTGCAGAGCTGGTCTGCTGAGGTCTGTACCCCATCGTGGGGAAGATCAGGGAAGCCCTTGGTCTGTCCAGCCTCAGACCAGACTCCTGCCTCCTTTCACATGTGAGAAAGGGAGGCTAGAGCTTGCGAGAGGCTGAGAGGGTCTACGGAGAGAAACCCACCGCTGTCGTGTGAACTGGTGAATTCGGGCAGAGTTTCCACCTGATTCATCTGTGCTAGTTGGCTGGGATTCACTTGGTACTGGCCTTGTTTAGATGTGGATCCTAAATCCTAGCAAATCAATTCTTGTTGGGAATGAAAGGCACTTTTTCTGCCATCTTTACTTGGTAAGCCAGTGGGTTTGTTTGCCTTTTTGGTGGAGCATGTGTGTCGGTTCACTCAGTGGATATACTCAGCAGACTTGGAGTGAGAGGTGCTGAGCTGGAAGGCACTCCCCGGGAAGGTGGGGCTGGAGTCTGTGTTTTCCAGAATGTTTCCTGATGGCCTGAGGGTGGTGGGAGGAGGGGGTATGTAGACTGTTCAAGGCCCTGAGAGCTGGGAGAGCAATGGGAAGGTGGTGGCCTCTGGAGAGCAGAACAGGCTTGACCTCGTGCCTTGGGGAGTGTAGGGGACTTCAGTAAAACCAGCTACTAAAGGGAATTTAAGCAGGGGTGTGGCAGTAGCAGATTCTCCTTGAAAAAACTCAGTTTGGTTATTGTGTGGTGACTGAAAGGTTTGCGGTGTCGGTGTCTGTGGCCAGGCACACAGATTCCAGATTTGGTGCTTAATCAGTGGAAAGGAGAAAGGGGAGGAGGGGTCCTAGGTGACTCGGGTTCTGGTGGGGCAGGTGGGGCGTGGAGGATAGGCAGTTTGGAGAGTTAAGTCTGGGTCTGAAACTCGGGGAAGGCCTGGATCTGGGATTCTTGGTAGCAGGTAAGCTCACGTAAAAGAGCGTGTGGCCCAGGAAGAGAACCTGGGGTCTCGGGCCTGCCCCGTGTGAAGGCCTGGGTGGGGGACGTGGCCTAAGAGGCCGAAGTGGCCAGAAGGGTAGGAGGAAAAGCTGGGGAGCGGGGACGCTGAAAGTAAAGAAGTATTCTAGAGGGGAGGTGGGGTGCCTAATGGGGTGAAGGCCCACAGTTAAAGTAATGCCATTGTCCCCTGGGGCTGCTGAGAGGAATGGTTGGTGTAGAGTGTGGTACAGGTGCACAGAACACAAATGGAACTCAAATCCCCCGGTGGAAACACTAGGTTGAAATTTTTTCCTTACTTGGTGTTAGAAGGTTACTGTTTTGGATTGTACTCTAGTGTGCACTCGGCCAAGATTTCAGAATAAGATCATTCTCAGCTGGGTTGGAATGTGTCCAGACCAGCCCCAGAGCTGAATACTGCAAGCACGAAGTTTCTTAGAAACCAGTCAAGTGTCTCAGAACTGACAGTTTATCACCCCAGCACTTGTTAAAACACAGAGTCCCATTTCCTCAGGGCGGGCGGTCTGTGTGGAACCTCTCAGGTGCCTGGACTGGTTTGCTGGGCAGAGGAAATCCCAGGCCACAAGGCTGGGCGGGACGGGGAGGGGGGCCTGCATGTCGAGGCCTCTGGGGAAGGGGCGTTTGAGGCAGTGTTTTTGAAGAGTGAGGAGGATTTTTCCCCAGCTTTATTGAGGTATGATTGACAAGGTAGGGTTTTTTAAAGATTACTTAGACGTAAGATTAAACTCCATACGTGTGGAGGAGAATATTAAAATCTGTGTACAGTTGAGAGAGGAATTAGAAAGCGGATCCCCACGTAGCCACCGTCCTGGATGGATGTGGACGTTCCCCTGTGCCCTGACCAGTCATACTCCTTGTTGCTCCTCGGAAGGAACCGCCCTCATGGGACTCTGGTGACGATTGTTTCCTTGTGTTTCTTGATAATTTTGTCACCTGTGTCTGCATGCTTGAATAATAGTTTAGTTTTGCCTACATGTGAATTTTATATAAATGGACTCATACTGTAGGTTTTTGTATTTTGCTTCTTCGTGTACCGTGTTTGTGAGATTCATCCACGTTGATGCCAGTAGCCATTTGCCCATGTTCATCACTCACAGTAATCCTTTTTG
The DNA here is from genome assembly GCF_009834535.1 of Camelus ferus. Lineage (NCBI taxonomy): Eukaryota > Metazoa > Chordata > Mammalia > Artiodactyla > Camelidae > Camelus > Camelus ferus. Next base: position 13,235,613 of record NC_045727.1, read on the forward strand.
TGAAGACAGTATGGCTTAATTTGTCCACTCTGCGTGGATGTTAGTGTTCTTGCACGTCTGCTGGTAGACACGTGCCAGGAGAGTCTCCTAGGATCTGTACCTGGGCGTGGAATTGCTGAGCTGTGTGTTACATTTATATGTGTCTTCAGAGACACTACATGCTTAGAGATACAGTTTCCTTAGTAGAAAGTGTAGAATTATTACCAAATTGGGAAAATGACCAGGGACCTCCCAAGCCCTGAACGCAGAGACCCCCCAGGCCATGAACCAGTGTAGCCGGGAGGACCTGGGAGTGTGAGGCTATCTTGGCAGGAGCCCCAGAGCCTCTGGTGCCAGGCGGGGGAGCTTGGGTGTCACCGTGGGGAGGGACGGGATGGACACACCAAGTGCTTGCCTGTGCTCTCTCCAAAGGTGATAGTCCCATTGCCCACCTGGAATGCGCGGACCCGCGAGCCTGTCACGGACAATGTGGAGAAGTTTGCCATCGAGACAGAACTAATCTACAAGTACTCTCCCTTCCGCAATGAGGAGGAAGTGATGACCCAGTTCATGAAGATTCCTGGGAACAGTGGTAAGTAGGCTTTGAGCCTGTAGCCTGTAGAATCTAGGGGCTCCAGAGCTGTGAGTGGTGTGGGGGTCGGCTAGGGGTGCCTGGCAGAAGGAAAGGAGGATTTCTGTTCCCCAGGAACGCTGGTAATCATCTTCAACCTCAAGCTCATGGATAATGGAGAGCCGGAGCTGGACATAATCTCAAACCCAAGAGATATCCAGATGGCAGAGACTTCCCCGGAGGGCACGTGAGTGTGGCTGGGAAGGGAGGACGAGGGGAGTGACTTGTGAGCTTGTTCCTGAATTCCCCAGAGTCAGAGTTGATAAAGCTGAGAATGCCTGTCTTCCTGCCACAAGACAGAGGGATGGATGGAGGGCAGCAGGTCCTTAGCTAATGCAGATAAGGAGACTAGTGACCCCCTGCCCCAATTCCTTAATTTGACGGAGGAAGAAACAGAGACCTAGAGAGGGGAGAGGAGTTGCCTGGGCCGTGGCGGGCAGGGGGGCCGTGCCAGGTGTCCGTGCCGGGGATGTGAGGGGGTGGGATGTGCTGTTTGGCAGCAGGAGAGGCCGAGATGTGAGGTGGAAAGGTGGCAGGCCCTTGGTTGGACTGGTGATGGGTGGCAACAGAGCCCCTCCTCTCCCCCTGCCTCCAGGAAGCCAGAGCGCCGCTCCTTCCGCGCCTACGCCGCTGTGCTCTACATTGACCCCCGGATGAGGATCTTCCTCCACGGGCACAAGGTGCAGACCAAGAGGCTCTCCTGCTGCCTGTACAAGCCCAGGTAGGGGCCTGGCCACCCTGGCCTGCTATTTCCCTGGGGCGGAGGGTGGGGCCTGTCCATCCATCTTTTGGGCATCATTGGGAGTGTCGGCTGATGAGAGGCTCTGATGATGCCAACTGAGTTTAGGCCTTTCTTCGGCTTGCGACTTACAGTGGACACCCTTCTGGGTCCTGAGGGAGGGACGAGGGTGGCTGACAAGCTGGGGAGGCTCAGTGAGTGTGCCGCCTGTGACTTAGAGGGTGCCCGGCCTGGCCTTGGTCTTTAGAGGTTGCTCAGGAAAGCAGAGGCCCTGGCTGATTGCTGAGGTTGGCTTCTCCTGCGGAATTAGCGACATGCCTGGTGAGTGGCGTGGCTGCTTATCAGAGATGGGGCAGGAGGCAAGGGACTCAGGAGGGTGCAGGACAGTTGCTGCCCGGCCCCCCTGCTGTGTGGGCCCTCAGATTGCTTCCCCTACCCCTGCCCCACTTCAGGATGTACAAGTACACGTCCAGCCGGTTCAAGACCCGCGCGGAGCAGGAGGTGAAGAAAGCTGAGCATGTGGCGCGGATTGGTAATGACCCTGTGGGCAGGCGGGGTCGGCAGGGGTTGTCCGGGGGGACGTTGCTTGTGACGAAAGCAGGATCCAGGCAAAATCTCTGTCCATCACCCAAGGATAGGCTGTCCTGGGCCCTGGCCCAGTTCCTCTTGTACCCCTCCTGCCACGTTCCAGTCCCCTCAGCAGTTTTTCTGCCCAGGCTGCCTCTTCCTCAGCCATTTATAGGCACTTATCTAAAAAAGCAACATCAACTCCTTGACTTGCCTGCCTGGAGTGAAGAATCCCACGCTGTCCTCTGGCACAAATGCTTGTGAAATTGGTTCTTTTGACTCCAAGGCAAAAATCTCAAGGTTTCTCATGCTGACCAAGCTTCTTGGCTGCTTGAAGGGGGAGTAGTTGGCTGAGGACAAGGATAAGCTCTTGCTGAGGGTTTGACTCTGGTTGCCTTGGGCAGTTTTTGACCTGTTCTGATTCATTTGTAAAGTTTGAAAAGCTTGTCCGTTTTTCTTGGGGCCTCCTTGGCTTTCCAGGCAGGGAGGCTGCCCTCCCTGCTCTCCCATTCCTTCCCTGACAGTGTACACACGTCTTGTCTAGCGGGGTCTGCACTGTGGGGTCCAGCAGGGATGACTAAGAGTTTGGCCCTTTGAATTCCTTATCATGGTTTCTTCTGGGTTTCAGCTGAAGAGAAGGCGCGAGAGGCAGAGAGCAAAGCCCGGACTTTAGAAGTGCGCCTGGGCGGCGACCTCACGCGGGACTCCAGGGTGAGGCCGCAGACCCCCGGCTCTCCCCGAGCATTGCTGCTGGTAGCATCCCAGTGCTGGCCTGGCCCAATCTCAGGCCAGTCAGGAACCCCTTGCTCTAACTCTGAAAAATGGGATATGACATTTCCATAATCACCGTCGAACATACTGTGTAGGGAAAGCTTGGCTGATCACTTCAGCACCCCAGCAACCCCATGAGGTGGACACTGGGAGTATCCTCAGTTTACAGAGAGAAATTGAAGTGAAGAGCGTCCCTTGCCACAGGGCAGTTCTCCACCCCTCCCCATGTGATGCACCCCCTGTACAGACTGCTGTTTCAGTTTTGGGTGTTTCCTCCCTAATGCTGGTGAATCCGGTCAAGTGAAGTAGAGCTTTTGACTTGGTCCCTAGCGAGGACCCTTTTCTGTGGAAAAGAAGTAATTTCCAGGTCTGGTTTTGCGTCCGTGTGATTTAAAGCGAGATGTCTTAGACGTTACAGCACTGCCTGCTGTGGCCCGAGCACGCCTCACTCGGTGCTGGGTGCGTTTCCAGGTGATGCTGCGGCAGGTGCAGAACACAGCCATTACCCTGCGCAGGGAAGCCGATGTCAAGAAGCGGATCAAGGAGGCCAAGCAGCGGTGAGTGCCCAGCAGTGGCCTCGGGGCTTTTAAAACTATGTAGCTTTGGTACTGATTATTGACAGTTAAAGGGCTTGAGGAATCCCTCCCCACCTGCGAGGTAGACGTTCTGTCACACACAGAGGGCTTTGAGAAAGCTGCTAATGTGATCCCAAGGGCTTGTCAGATGCCCCAGGAGAGGTTCCCCCAGCTCAGTGCCTCCTGAGCCAGGACGAGGGGGCAGAGCCAACACCGTGTGCTGAACACAGAACCTTCCTCACTGGCAGCTCTCCCTCCCTCCCTCCGTCCCTTTCCTCTGTCTTCCCACCCCTTCTCTCCCTTCTCACTCCTTTCCCTCTTTCTTTCCTTTTTTTCCCTTTCCATTTAAAGGATGTATAAGATGCTTATTGCATACAACTTGTAAACTATAGAACATTTAAGAAATACAGTTGTAAACTCCCTTATACTTCTCCCACCTGGTGATATCTACCCTTAACTGTGTACCCCTGGTTACAGATGTGGACTGGTGCTGTAGATTGAGGTGTTCCTTTTCATCCAGTCTGGGCGTGTGTCCTGGCTCCTTGCGTGACCTCTGTGCCCCTCCGTGCCTGGAGCCTCTCCAGGCTCTAGGTCTGAATCCCTGGTTGCCTCTTGGCCCCTCACCATAGCCATGGCTTTCGGGTTTCTTCCCATGAGTTTGGCCAGTGCTCATCCATCTGCTTTTCACCTTCCACTATTTTTTTTTATTTTTATCACATGATGGTTTCTTCTCTCACATACTTGTTCATTGTTCTTAGTAATTTCTGCCTTTTTAAAATGTATTACTGTCGCACTGGTGGAGTAGTTACGCAGAAAACCTTGTGTTTATCTCACTATGTGATGGTCTTTGCAGAGACTGGCAGCAGCTTCACAGAATCCCATTGATACTTCCATCCATCTCGTTTTGGTACCAAAAGCCAAAGTCTTGTGCTTTTAATTAGGGAGCTTAAAGTGACCACACAGAGCTTATCCTTATCAAGTCTGACAGGTTACACACTGAATGCAAACGCAAAACTTAAGTGTCTCAAGTTTAAGCTTAAGCTTAACACATCTTAAACACCATGGTGTTTGTGTGTTACTGGGTTGATCTGGTTGAATTTATCTTCTGTCTTCTCAGAGCACTTAAAGAACCTAAGGAACTGAACTTTGTTTTTGGGGTCAACATTGAACACCGGGACCTGGATGGCATGTTTATCTACAACTGTAGCCGCCTGATCAAGATGTATGAGAAAGTGGGCCCACAGCTGGAAGGGGGCATGTGAGTTCCGCCCACGGAGAGCATCCAGCCCAAGACGGAATGCGGGAGGGTTGTGGCCAGAGGGGTGACAGAGCCCTGTCTTCCTTCTGTAGGGCATGCGGCGGAGTCGTTGGGGTGGTTGATGTGCCCTACCTGGTCCTGGAGCCTACACACAACAAGCAGGACTTCGCTGACGCCAAGGAGTACCGGCACCTGCTGCGGGCGATGGGGGAGCACCTGGCACAGTACTGGAAGGACATCGCCATTGGTAACGCCCTTCCTCTTCATCTCCAGCCTTGGGACTCTCGCTGCCTGAGGGGGCTGGCTCCTAGCTGATGTGTGGGTGTTTGCCTTCCAGCCCAGCGGGGAATCATCAAGTTCTGGGATGAGTTTGGTTACCTCTCTGCCAACTGGAACCAGCCCCCATCCAGTGAGCTGCGATACAAACGGCGGAGAGCTATGGAAATCCCAACCACCATCCAGTGTGGTGAGTTGGGGCTTGAAACCTCTTCCTGACTCCTTTCCGACATAGTCCCTGTGCTGGCCTCCTGACTGCACTGACATTCGTGGACTTAACGGTCCCACTAAGGATATGAGTCTGTTTGGTGATGAGCCTGGGAGCTCAGTCTCAGGGCTGTGCTGCATCCACCTGCTCCTCCAGAATGAGGCAGGGTGTCATCTAACCTGCCAGGTCTCACTCAGTTTGTACCACATTGGTAGAGGTGTGAGTGATGCCCGAGCCAGGACCCTCCTGGAGCAGGAGAGGGGTTGGGGCTGCTGAGAGTCTGTGATACAAAGTCTTCATCCTTGCTGAAATCACTGTCCCTGGGGAGAATGACTGTTCTGTAAGGCAGGCAGAGTTGGAGCCAGACTGAGGGTCTTCACATGAAAGGTCGGGGCATCTTTGCCTTGGGCCTGGCTGGGAGGAGCCTGATTGGGATTATTGGTGGTGGGCATGGCCAACGTTTCATGGGGGTGTTTTCTGTATCACAGATTTGTGCCTGAAGTGGCGGACACTCCCCTTCCAGCTGAATTCTGTGGAAAAAGAGTACCCCGACACCTGGGTTTGCTCCATGAACCCAGATCCTGAGCAAGATCGGTGAGCACTTGCTCTACCAGGGACTTGGTGGGCATCTTTCCAGCCCCTTGCTTTCTTCACTTCCACTGTGCTTCTCGAGGTCAATGCTCATATCCTTACATCTCGGTTTTGCTGTACATAATGAGTGCCTGGAAATCAAAACAGAAGTGTGTCCTGCTTTGAGTATTAATTCTGTGCATTTGGAAACTCTGAAGAGGTTGCTCTGGTGAGAGATCTTGGGTTGGCTGAGGAGGAAGGACCCCGCCCTACCTGGACCATTCGCTCTCTAGCACTTTCTCTCTACAGATGTGAGGCTTCTGAACAGAAGCAGAAGGTGCCCCTGGGGACATTCAGAAAGGACATGAAGACACAGGAGGAGAAGCAGAAGCAACTGACAGAGAAAATTCGCCAGCAGCAGGAGAAGCTTGAGGCCCTGCAGGTGTGTGGGCAGGGGCAAGGGGGGCAGGAACCCTCAGTGGCTCCCCCGTTCCCTCAGGCTCAGTTCCACCCTCTCCTCACCCATGAGTGCTGCCACAGCGGAAATGCCAGCCTCCAGGCACGCTGACTCTTCTTTTAAAGAAACAATTTTGTTTATATATGACAAAGAGGCCCAGTTCATTTAGAGTGTTTTAAAATTCCAGAAAATAAATATATCTTAGAGGTAACTACCATTAACTATATATCCTTTCAACTTTTTATGACTACTGTATACACATAATAAATACATGTATTTTTTACTAGAAGTACAGAGATCATGACACATTTGTGTCATATCTCATAAGCACACAAATTTTTTTGTGCATAATTATTTTTGGGGGATAATTTTCCAGAAGTGAGTTTGAAAGAATAAAAGGGGTTTTAAATTTTTATGGTTTTTTTTTAATAACTGTTTCCAAATTATCCTCTAGAAGATGTATTATATCCTGTTTTTTTTTTTTTACCAGCAGTATGGTTATTTTTAAATGTTTATACAAATTTGGTAGGCAAAGATATACATCTTAGAATTTACATTTCATATTTCTAAAATGAACATGTTTTTCATGTATTTCTTTTATAACTATTCTTTTATTTCTGTCATTAATTTTTTCCTTGATCAATATGTCAGGGTTTTTAAAAATACATATATATGTGTGTCATATCAACCCTTTATCATACTTATTACAAAGGCTTTTCCCTTTCTGGCTTCTGTACAGGAAGATGCTCTCGTTGACCCGAGTGCTGTGTGCGTGCCTCCCCATCTGCTGAATCCCACCTGTCTTTCCTGGCTTTGTCCATCAGGGCTCTCCAACCTTATTTGTCTCATTTTATAGGAATTTAGTCCATTGACACTTTTTCTCAGTCTCTCAATTGCTGGATTAATCACATAGAATCTTGTAATTTAGTGGTTTAATGTCTGTGTATTTTTGTCTCCCCAGTGAGAGAGGGAGGCTTGAAATAGTGGGACTGTGGCCCAGGTTTTCCTTCTTATTTGCCTGCTGTCCCAGACAGAGTAGGGATCCAAAGAGTTTGCTTGAAAGTACCAAGATTTGCAAACAACCTCCTCATCATGTTTACCCTGCAGAAAACCACACCCATCCGCTCCCAAGCTGACCTGAAGAAATTGCCCTTGGAAGTGACCACCAGACCTTCCACGGAGGTGAAGCCTGGGGTTGGGGGAGAGGCTTTTCCTTAGGTGTCTTGTGCTGTGGTCAGTGTTCTCACTCTCTCTGGGCCTCTTCCAGGAACCTGCACGTAGACCGCAGCGTCCTCGGTCGCCTCCTTTACCTGCCGTGATCAAGAATGCCCCGAGCAGACCCCCTTCCTTGCAGGCTCCCAGGCCATCCAGCCAGCCCCGCAAGGCTCCCGTCAGCAGCAGCGCCCCAAAGCCTGCTGCCCTGGCAGCCCGGGAGGAGGCTAGCACCTCCAGGCTGCTTCAGCCGCCTGAGGCACCCCGAAAGCCTGCTAATACTCCGGGCAAGACTGCACCCCGGCCTGCCCCTCTGGTGCAGCCGCTGTCCCCATCTCTGGTGCCCAACTCCAGGAGCCCTCGGGAGGCCCCTGCCCCCAGAGCCATCAAGACTCCAGTGGTCAAGAAGCCAGAGCCACCCAGTAAACTCTCTCCGGTGAGACGCTCTTCCTCCTCCAGCCCCGCCCACAGTGGTGTGGGAGTGGAGTTGGGCAGCACTGGCTGCACTGGGGGGCCTCGGTGGAGAGCAGGCTCCCTGGCTGCCCCTGTGGAGGACGAGTCTGATCGCTAAAGGGACCCAGTTGGGAGCCCTGGAGGGACTGAGCTTGTTGGTTCCCTCTCAGGGAGTTCTTGGGTGCTCCCTCCGAGTTTGGGTGCTCCCTCCGAGTTTCGGTCCTCCACAGACTTGAGTCCCCTCCACTGCTTGTCATGTCATGGGCAGAGGTTGGCATCTGGTGACAGCCTTGGTGGGCTGCAACAGTGGCTGGTGCAGCTTGGGGAGGTCCCAGCTGGCCAGGCAGGCTCCGTGGGGAGTGAACTGA